>NC_081184.1:152584294-153238619 GCF_029867415.1 Vicia villosa
TATTCAGTTATTTATTCTTGGAATTAGTGAGCTAACGGTTGATTTTAAGTCTTTCCATACAATCCTATTAACCATGCATCTAAACAGTTATATAACAGTTTATATGGTGCGGAAAGTAAAGGTGCAGAAAATAAACCCTAAGACTATTACATGGCTTCGGGATGGGGATTACATATTTACCAAATGGGGGATGGAAAAAATTACATAAACCCAAAAAATGAAAATTAAAGCGGAAATAAATACACAAAATAAAATTGTAAGTGCCCACAATGGTCAATGATTTCAAGTGCTGTACCTCACAATCAAGAAAAAGCGTTAGTAGTAAAACACAAAAATAATATACAAGAAGATGGTGAAATGCTTGCAAATATAAATTACAATTAATAAAAGAAAACATAAAATTAAACATATTAAACTCTAAAAATAATAATAATAACAATAAGTCAAATTAAATAGCCTAAATTAATAAACTAAAAAAACATAACTAGCCTAATTCTAAAACTAATTAATTAAATATTCTAATTAAGATATTTTTTTGTTTGTATTTTTATTATAGAAATTAAATGACATTTTTTTTGATTTTGTATTATTATTATTACTTTCTAACTTAACGTGGGAGATCCCCACATTCTAATCTTATTTTTTTTAATGTGATTCAAACCAAACAAAACAAAAAATTAGTATTGACGAAGTCAAAAATAAATCCAACAATCATTATTTGCCACGTGTCTCACTTTAAGTTGAAAATAAAAATAAAAATAAAACATATAACAAGAAATTGAAGAGATATAGCAGCATTCAGATCCAACCCATTCCTCTCATCTTTCTCACATGATTCTTCCACACCACTTCATATAAAAAATCTGGAAAAAGAAAATAGAGCAAAAGGGAAAAACGAATAAGAGCTACCGAAATCTATGGCGGAAACGGAAAAGTGAGACCGGTTGCGGAGGAGCCATGAGCGGCGTTATGGTGAACTCGGCGTGGCTGATTTCTCGCGGTGGAGGGAGAGACACGATCAGAAGGTGGCTGTGCGCTGTGTTGGTTGCAGGTGGCTGAAAAAGGCGACTCTGACGGTGGCTGAATCGCGGTTTTACGGCGGATCCAACGTTCGTGGGTGCTGCGCAACAGTCGACTGATCGGAGAGGAATTATCGGCGGTGATTGTTGTGATCCGGCTGGACTCGATGCCTCCGCGGTGGCGGAGTATTGTCTTTCGATTTTTTTGCAGCAGCGTAGTGTTCTTTTGATTTTCTTGTCGTGCTATGAGTTGCTGAAAAAAAAAAACAAACAAACAAATATTGTTATGGTTGTTAACAGGGTGGATGACTTGTTTGATCTTGGATTTGGCACATGAATATGTTTGGATAGGGATAGTTTATGATGTAAAGGTTATTTGAAAGAACATGTACCAAGGTTAGTGTACGTGAATTGTTAGGTAAAAGGGTTTAACGAATACAACAAGAAAACTTTTTTCTGTAAATGAGGTATTAAAGATTAAAATTAAGGGTTAGAGAAAATTGTTCGTGTGAGAGAGGATTAGGATTGTTAGTTGTGGATTGGAAATGTGTAATGTGTTTTTTTTGTACGTTGAATTGTTCCTGTACTGTACGTCAGAGTGCCCCTTTTAATCTTGAAACCATGTCACAAATGGTATTGAACAAACACATTAATTGATATTATGAGTTTTGTCTATTGTGTTAATTTCTTTTAATTTTTCATGATTCTTGTCTTACGGTTGTTTTGGAATGTTTGTGGTTAAATGATATTAAAATAAAACTAACTTCTAGAAATAATCTAATGGTTATTTTTGATATTTTTGTGATAAAAATGCATAAAATGAAAAATTAATAATTACTAAAAATGTTTAAAATAAAAAACGAAAATTAACATAATGAAAATATTTTTGTGATTTTTTAAATAAAATACTACTAAAATAAAGTTAGAAAAAAATGGAAAATGTCAGAAGTGGGATTTGAACCTGAGACCTTGTACTTGCAAATCTTACCAATTGTGCTATATTATTTGTTTGAAATAAAAGCCAATTGAAAGTGTATGAAGCATTGTCCAACATTTTGCTATTTATTAAAATATAAATAATTTAAGGGTAAACTATTATATTTTAAAATAGACTTTAAATCGGATATTTATAAAATTCAGGATGTCAATGTAAATGAATCCAAGATTTTATAAAAATCCAATTTTGAAAATAATTTCGAATTTTTTTCTTTTTTTGAAAATGTGGGCAAATTTTGGGGTATGACAGCTGCCCCTGTTCAATCTTCTTAAACCTGAGGATGAAGATTGGCTTGTGTGCCAGTCGGAATCTGAAGGTGGAAGAGGATTGAACACTAGAATACTAAGAAATTTGCCCTTGCGGATGTAGGGATTTTTAGCGGAGATGGGCTTAGAGATGCCATCTAGCTGAGTGGGGGGGTCATGCTTCCCAGGGTGTGTGTATATGATAGATCTTCAGAATGTTTGGGGTTCAAGCTTCCAAACGTATATCTGGGATAGAGATTCATAGATTTTCGGGGTTCGAGCTTCCGAAACATTTCTGTCGTAGATTTCAGATTATCCGGGGTTCAAGCTTCCGGAATATATCTGTTGTAGAATTCAGATCATTCGGGGTTCAAGCTTCCGAAACATATCTGCCGTAGATTTCAGAACATCCGGGGTTCATGCTTCCGGAACGTTTCTGTCGTAGATTTCAGATTATCCGGGGTTCAAGCTTCCGGAACATATCTGTTGTAGAATTCAGATCATTCGGGGTTCAAGCTTCCGAAACATATCTGCCGTAGATTTCAGAACATCCGAGGTTCATGCTTCCGGAACGTTTCTGTCGTAGATTTCAGATTATCCGGGGTTCAAGCTTCCGGAACATATCTGTTGTAGAATTCAGATCATTCGGGGTTCAAGCTTCCGAAACATATCTGCCGTAGATTTCAGAACATCCGGGGTTCATGCTTCCGGAACGTTTCTGTCGTAGATTTCAGATTATCCGGGGTTCAAGCTTCCGGAACATATCTGTTGTAGAATTCAGATCATTCGGGGTTCAAGCTTCCGAAACATATCTGCCGTAGATTTCAGAACATCCGGGGTTCATGCTTCCGGAACGTTTCTGTCGTAGAATTCAGATTATCCGGGGTTCAAGCTTCCGGAGCATATCTGTTGAGAATCTGGGGTTCAAGCTTCCAGACTGTATATTTGATAGAAATTAGTTTTGTAAATGATATTTTCATGACCGGTTGGTCGACCTGAAAGGAAAAGTCAGCTTTTGTGCAATGTAATGATGCATGTAATGTATTGTATGTTTTTTGAAATCAATGAGAGTGTTATGCATATGCCACGAGGTATATGATGCATGAATGCAATAGACGACAGCAGATTGCAACAGTGTTTTGCGGGGAAAATAAATCCCTGGCTCTTCAGCATCTTTGAGAGATTCTTTGAATCTCGACTTGACTTCCCCAGATGAATTGGATAATAACATGTCATGCCCTTTGTACGTATTGGTGTTTTAGCCAACTGAGCCCATCGTAGGAGATATTTTTGCTTCTCTGAGTACTTCTAAAGCATGCCTGTCGGGAGGGCTTCTTGAGATATGTGCTGTTATAAGTAACATGCCCCAGTATCATGAACTTAGGAACAATGCCCCTGATTAATCCGGGTCGGAGGTAATTTTCAACTATGCTTGGGTGAATGCCCCTGATTATTCAACACTTTTGAGAGATTCTTCAAATCTTGACATGATTGCCCCAGATTGACTAAACTATTACTTAACGAAGTATCCAACTGCTTTTGTGCCCCTGAGGGTGATCAGAATTTGAGATATTCTCGCTCGAACCCAACGAAGTTCTGAAGACAACTTGTCCTTTGAAAGGATTAAAATTTTCATCAGCAGCTCATGATGGAAGTTTTCCTGGTGTCAAATACTTGTTCATATGCAAAGAATGTTTAGTATGAGAAATATAATTCTAATGCAAGGTGCATGTTTGTCTTGAAGTTTAAAGAAGAATTTTTTTGAAAGGATGTCAAAACATCAATTTTTTTTTGTGAAATATGGTGTGATACCAACTCAAGTGTTTTAGCAAAACTCCTAGGAGTCGGTTTACCGTATTCTCGTTACAGTATGCTTTCGAATTAACCCTGCTTCAATTAGGACTTTTGAGGGTTGTAACGTGGCCAGGTTCACGATTTTTAGAAAAAAGGATTTTTAGGCTCAAAATTTTATTGGTGCCCACCCCCTTCGTGATGTTCTTCGACCTAAGTTCAGTTAACTCAATGCGAGCATTCATCCTTCAAGAGGAGTTTGAGATGATTGAGGAATCAATGAGGTGTCTGGACATGGCAGTCACTTTACCTTTCGTATTTTGTGTTTGATCACACGACTTGTTCTTTGAATTTATAGTCACACGACTTTGCCCATTTTGTTGAAGATTTTTTTTATATTTCCCTAACTTTTGCCTGGACAAACTCTTTTGAATTTTGGGTTTGAAGTTCAGCGGGATGCCATAACTTTTGCCTAAGTCATATGTTTTCAATTTATTGACTTAGCGGGCTTTCTTTTCTCTCTCTCTTTTTTTTTTATTCGTTCTTTTTTTTTTTTTGAACAAGTCGTATGATCCTGACACGTCTTCAATTTGTTGGAAAGATTGTAACTGCCTCATTTCTTGGTCGACGAGGGATAGTCGTTGTTGCATTGTCATATTTTGACCTCCTGTTGCGAGAGATGACCATCGCGGTCTCGAATTTTCCACAACCTTTTGAAAGATAATCATTGTTGTATCCTTAGACGCGTGCTCCTGATGAATTTTGAATGCTTAATCAGATTAACTGAACACTACCCTGCCCCTAGGTTAAATGTGAGGGTTTTTTCGTATAGAAAAGAAACTCCTACTTCAAGGCTCAAAGGGGTTGCCAAGGGATTAACTTCCTTATATCTCCAGTGTTTGGGAATTTGAAACAATGCCTGTACATCATCAACAGGGTTTTACTCGAAAGCATACCATTTGAGATTATTGGTATTATGTGTTCGTCATTCTCCCTCCAGAATCATCATGCTTTATCATTGAGAGTTTGGTATCACAAGAAAATAAAAACATATTAGAGCGAGAGCGAATGAATTTTTTCAAGACAAACATATCCAATGCATCGTTATTATAGTTCAAAAACAAACAAGTATTGCATATAGACAGTATTGAACAAGAACAAGAAAGACTACGCATAAACATGCATGATGATGTAGAGATTGTCAAAGTTGAGGAGATTTTCTCCGTATGGACTTATTGCTTCAGAAGATCCATTGAGTCGAAGGAGAACTTCAAATTTGGCTTCCAGGTATAAATGATGATAACCTTTGTGTCGATCAGGCTTTGAACCTTGTCTCGGAGTGGCTGACGATCATCAATCGAATGGTCAAGTGCCATGAGTTGTAAGTTTCCAGCTTTAGGGATTTGCGGAAGAGGATAAGAAACTTTGTTCTCTAGGGACCTGTTATGCAATGATATGCATGTAAATGCTTCAATGATATGCATGTAAATGCTTATGCAATGTTTTCAAGAATCTTTATGGAATTTATTCTGCAACATTGAAATGTAGTTGCAGCTTTGTTGAAGATCTTCGACTTCCATCTTTGGACGTCCTTCTTTAAGAATCAAGCTCACCATATCCAGTGGGTCATAGCCTCTGATTCGGGATACCTCTGAATTTGAAGGTACATGGCTAGAGGAACATAAATCCTCTTGCCCCTTGATAGGTATGGTGCCTATAAACTGAAGACATATGGCTAGAGGAAAATAAATCCTCTTGCCCCTTGTTAGGAATCTGGCTCTTGAGGATGGCACCTGGAATTACGCGCCCTAAATACTTGAGATCCTTGAAAAAGGTTAGTTAGGTAAAGAGTTCAAGTTGTTAGCGTACACAAAAAAATCCTGCAAGGAAACCAAGCGGTTAGGGTATAAACAAATCCTGCGAGGAAACCAAACGGTTAGTGTATAAACAAATCCTGCAAGGAAACCAAACGGTTAGATAATGAATACAAACAAGTCACACAAGTAGCCTTAGGTTTAAAGGCTTGCATGAAGTTCAAAGGTAAGTACCCTCCCCACTGAAGTTTAGTTGGTTCAACCTGTCCTAGATAAAGATCGGGTTCTAGGGTGCTCATATCCTTGATCTTTCTCGTGGGCATTATCTCAACATGGCACTCAATCGGCCAGCCAAAAACATCCCTAGAGTCCAATCTCAATGAGTGTAGCATCGAGTATCAACCGGCTTCAGTCAGGAATCCGAAGCCAGCCATCTCGCTACTTCTTATAAGCCAAAGTCAAGTTCAACTAAGGTTCCAAAGGCGAATTAGTGCTCATGACACCACGCGGTAGCCAAATGTCTCCTCGATCAGATTCAAGGGCCATCAGGACAAACCAAAGCGTCGCACTAACGGTAGCCACCAGTTCAACCATAACGATACATGTCGTACAGTTTCCCTGGTCTCATGCCACATACTTAAGGTACACTAGATCCGGGTGTAGGACCTTTCACACAATAACAAAACCAAGCAATTCCCTTAAAAATAAAGCATACAAACAAACAATTAAAAACACTTATAATGAACTAAGCCCTAAGGTAAACCCCTCTTAAAGACTCCCCAGCAGAGTCGCCAGTTCTGTAACTCGGTGAACTGACTTTTATTTTTAATATGCAACAATGTTGCGGTGAGCATGAGTCGCCACCGACTTTTATTTTGTCCAATGTTAGGAAAGGTAAAAAGTACAGAAAAAGACCTTATTTGAAAGAAAACGGGCTCGGGGGGTAAGTTATGAAAAGGGAAGGTGCAAGCACCCTTTTCATCCGTAGTTATCTACGGGCTCTTAACTTGCTTAGCTCATGTTTGTTTGTTTTGAGTTGAAAATGGGCATAATGACTTTAGCGTAAATGCGTAGCCTTAGTTTTTCGAAATGGTATTGAAAAGATGTTTTTTATTGAGCTAGGCAGGTTTAAGAGCACTACCCTATTTGACTGGTCTTTTCTGTAAATTTTAAAGTTCCCAAGACTATCCATACTATATAGGAGTAGGTAGTCCTTGTTATATTGGACGTGCAGGTCATCGAAGGGTCATCGAGGTCGTTTTGAAGGCAACAGGTAGAGATACCTTAGCAATCCGAAGGGACTATCATCATTTATCGAAGGCAACTCGAGGGACGAGATCATTTCATCGTAGGCAACTCAAAGGGGACTATGATCTTTTTTCCGAAGGGACAATGATGATTTTGAATCGTAGGCAGCATGTGCTAAGGTATCCCTACACTTCGAGGGACTTGACTATCATTTTCCGAAAGGAAACCAAGAGGGGAAACCCTAAAGGTGAGTGCGTGCAAGTGTGTTGTATTCAGTTATTTATTCTTGGAATTAGTGAGCTAACGGTTGATTTTAAGTCTTTCCATACAATCCTATTAACCATGCATCTAAACAGTTATATAACAGTTTATATGGTGCGGAAAGTAAAGGTGCAGAAAATAAACCCTAAGACTATTACATGGCTTCGGGATGGGGATTACATATTTACCAAATGGGGGATGGAAAAAATTACATAAACCCAAAAAATGAAAATTAAAGCGGAAATAAATATACACAAAATAAAATTGTAAGTGCCCACAATGGTCAATAATTTCAAGTGCTGTACCTCACAATCAAGAAAAAGCGTTAGTAGTAAAACACAAAAATAATATACAAGAAGATGGTGAAATGCTTGCAAATATAAATTACAATTAATAAAAGAAAACATAAAATTAAACATATTAAACTCTAAAAATAATAATAATAACAATAAGTCAAATTAAATAGCCTAAATTAATAAACTAAAAAAACATAACTAGCCTAATTCTAAAACTAATTAATTAAATATTCTAATTAAGATATTTTTTTGTTTGTATTTTTATTATAGAAATTAAATGACATTTTTTTTGATTTTGTATTATTATTATTACTTTCTAACTTAACGTGGGAGATCCCCACATTCTAATCTTATTTTTTTTAATGTGATTCAAACCAAACAAAACAAAAAATTAGTATTGACGAAGTCAAAAATAAATCCAACAATCATTATTTGCCACGTGTCTCACTTTAAGTTGAAAATAAAAATAAAAATAAAACATATAACAAGAAATTGAAGAGATATAGCAGCATTCAGATCCAACCCATTCCTCTCATCTTTCTCACATGATTCTTCCACACCACTTCATATAAAAAATCTGGAAAAAGAAAATAGAGCAAAAGGGAAAAACGAATAAGAGCTACCGAAATCTATGGCGGAAACGGAAAAGTGAGACCGGTTGCGGAGGAGCCATGAGCGGCGTTATGGTGAACTCGGCGTGGCTGATTTCTCGCGGTGGAGGGAGAGACACGATCAGAAGGTGGCTGTGCGCTGTGTTGGTTGCAGGTGGCTGAAAAAGGCGACTCTGACGGTGGCTGAATCGCGGTTTTACGGCGGATCCAACGTTCGTGGGTGCTGCGCAACAGTCGACTGATCGGAGAGGAATTATCGGCGGTGATTGTTGTGATCCGGCTGGACTCGATGCCTCCGCGGTGGCGGAGTATTGTCTTTCGATTTTTTTGCAGCAGCGTAGTGTTCTTTTGATTTTCTTGTCGTGCTATGAGTTGCTGAAAAAAAAAAACAAACAAACAAATATTGTTATGGTTGTTAACAGGGTGGATGACTTGTTTGATCTTGGATTTGGCACATGAATATGTTTGGATAGGGATAGTTTATGATGTAAAGGTTATTTGAAAGAACATGTACCAAGGTTAGTGTACGTGAATTGTTAGGTAAAAGGGTTTAACGAATACAACAAGAAAACTTTTTTCTGTAAATGAGGTATTAAAGATTAAAATTAAGGGTTAGAGAAAATTGTTCGTGTGAGAGAGGATTAGGATTGTTAGTTGTGGATTGGAAATGTGTAATGTGTTTTTTTTGTACGTTGAATTGTTCCTGTACTGTACGTCAGAGTGCCCCTTTTAATCTTGAAACCATGTCACAAATGGTATTGAACAAACACATTAATTGATATTATGAGTTTTGTCTATTGTGTTAATTTCTTTTAATTTTTCATGATTCTTGTCTTACGGTTGTTTTGGAATGTTTGTGGTTAAATGATATTAAAATAAAACTAACTTCTAGAAATAATCTAATGGTTATTTTTGATATTTTTGTGATAAAAATGCATAAAATGAAAAATTAATAATTACTAAAAATGTTTAAAATAAAAAACGAAAATTAACATAATGAAAATATTTTTGTGATTTTTTAAATAAAATACTACTAAAATAAAGTTAGAAAAAAATGGAAAATGTCAGAAGTGGGATTTGAACCTGAGACCTTGTACTTGCAAATCTTACCAATTGTGCTATATTATTTGTTTGAAATAAAAGCCAATTGAAAGTGTATGAAGCATTGTCCAACATTTTGCTATTTATTAAAATATAAATAATTTAAGGGTAAACTATTATATTTTAAAATAGACTTTAAATCGGATATTTATAAAATTCAGGATGTCAATGTAAATGAATCCAAGATTTTATAAAAATCCAATTTTGAAAATAATTTCGAATTTTTTTCTTTTTTTGAAAATGTGGGCAAATTTTGGGGTATGACAGTACGCACCTCCAGCACATATGAGTAACTTGAACCTGCAAGGTGACGAACCATCATCCGACATCTTCTTCACACCGTACGTCCAAAACGACGATGAGTTAAAGGAAGGAGACAAGTTTCCTTCTAATGAGGCATGTCTTAGAACAATAAAAAAATGGCATATGGCGCACAACGTTGATTTTGAAGTAGATCGTTCAAACTTGGAACGGTATGTAATCACTTGTAAAAATCCAGAGTGTGGCTTCAGACTGTTGGCTTCTTATAGGAATAGAAGTAATGCATGGAAAATAGGGTCGATTACGCAACAACACACATGTGTCAACCCTAACACTTCCCAGGATCATACGAAACTCAGTGGCGTTCTCATCTGTCAGGAGATCTTGCCTCTCATAAGCTCTGATCCGTCTTTGAAGGTCAAAAATATTATCTCGCATATCGTTACAACCTTCAACTACACTCCATCTTACAGAAAGGCGTAGGTTGCAAAAACAAAGACAATTGAGATAGTCTACGGCAACTGGGAGGAGTCATACAAAATTCTTCCCCGCTACCTTACCGCGCTACAAAGTTACGCACCTGGCACTGTTACTATTCTAGAGACACTGCCTGCGCATGCCCTAGATGGAAACCCTGTCCAAGGAAACGGAATATTCCATCGGCTTTTTTGGGCGTTCAAACCTTGCGTACGAGGGTTTGCACATTGTAAACCCATACTTCAAATTGATGGAACATGGTTATACGGCAAATACAAAGGAACCATGCTTATGGCGGTTGCACAGGACGGGAACAACAACATTTTTCAAGTGGCGTTCGCAATTGTTGAAGGTGAAACTGCTGCGGCTTGGAGTTTCTTTCTAAGGAACCTCCGAGAACATGTTGCTCCTCAGCCGGACATCTGTTTAATCTCTGATAGGCACGCTTGATCAGTGCATATTTATGCACGTTCTCCTATATTTTTACTTAGGCATTTCTTTACTTTACCTTGGTTATTTTTCTATTTTAATGTGTTTTTATAAATTAGTTTATTTTTGCCTTTATTTGATTTTCGTACTTATTTTTCAGCTTTAGCAGTCTGCGCAAAAATGATCATAACTGGAGTTTCAGGAATCCGATTGAGGCGTTCTAATAATCGCCGGAAAGCTAAGAGAAAGAGCTACAACTTTTATGTTGGAGTCAAAGTCAGATTCGGAGCGCATATTTTCCAGATTTTCGTTTTAAGTTGCAGCCTTAGTTTATTTTAATTTTGGGTCATTAGTTTTGGGTCTGGGTTATGTTTGTTTGACCCAGTTGGGTTATGACCCGAATTCTTGTTTCTCTCTAGTACCTAGGTTTGGATGTACAATGGAGATTGACGATCACTATTCACGAAAAATATTGAAAGCTTTTGTACGATCATGTAATGGAGAACTAATCCTAAGGGCTAATCTGCCGAATTCGAATTCCACAAAACTTTGAGGTTATTATTACTTTCAATTTAATTCAGTTCCTTTTCAATTTGTTATATGATTTCGTTTGCTTAATTCGTTCTTATATAATATATTGGATTTAATTCGATTGATGCATGTTCCTTACTTTAATCGCGTTTAAACTTAGCTTATTCGTTAATTCGCGCTATCGATAACCGTTTGCTTAATTCGGTGAACCGTTTGCTTAATTCGGTGATTAGGAACATAACTCGTGTAGTATTGTCGACGCTTGTTTCATCAATATTGCAATCGAATAGGAATTGGTACCGCTTAGGGAATTGAAATTGTAATAATCAATGATAAGTTGGAAGTAGAACCGGTAGATTAACCTGTTATAATCACTTATTTCAAAACAACTTATTTTCAGAATCACTTATTTTTAGCGCTTTTTCTAAATCGAACCCAAACCAATCCCCCCAATTTCGACTTTGCTTTTAGTTAATAAAATCAAGAATCCTTTTGAGAACGATATTTCGAGTCAACTGTCGCTGTACTGCTTTTATACAAAATAACTCGTTTTTGACCAGCGCGCGACAGCGGATCAAATTGGCGCCGTTGCCGGGGATTCTTTTTATTATTAATCGTTTTTAGAGTCATAGGTTTAGTGTTCCCGCGTTTAGGCTGTAGTTTCCTCACGGTTTCAGCCAATTCGCGTTTAGAGTCGAAAAATTCAGTTTTTGAAAAAAATTGTGTTTGATTGTAAAAAGTTTTTACCTACTGGAAGTAGAAAAATCGTGCGATCAATACTCCCCTACTCTAGAAGAGTAATGGAAATCGACCCAAAATTGCCAAATTCCCCTTTTTTCTATTTTTAATAAATTATTTACTGTTTTGTCAGTTTTGAAAAAATCCAAAAAAATTCCCAAAATTCTTATTTGTCTTAATTAGTTTAAATTTTGTGTTTTAATATTTTTCTAAACTTATTTTAATCGTTTTACTTCTTTCTATCTCTTTCTGCCTATATGGGACATAATTGGTGTTTCTGTGTTTAATGAAACCATGGCTGAACAAAGAACTTTGACGCAGTTGGTTGTCCCTAATGTGAACTATAATGGTTTATGTATTGACTATCCTGCGGCCGATGCACCTTTTTAATTGGAATATGGTTTAACACATTTGTTGCCTAGGTTTAATGGTTTTGCAGGTGAGGATCCGCATAAGCATCTGAATGAATTTCAGGTTGTGTGCTCTGCACCTTCCGAATCTTCACTAGAGGATATTGTCAAACAAATGGCTGCAAATAATCTTCAGTATCAACAACAAATAGATTCTACTCTTCAGACTTTGCAAACACAAATCGGACAACTTGCCACTTTATTGAATGCCATGCAGCAAGCTCAAGGATCAAATCAACAACCCTTGGAAGAGCATTCTGTTTTTCAAATAGAGTTGCTTTATGAAACTGTTGATGATACTTGTACTGATTTGTTTGCATATGATTTTCCATCACTGTCTGATTTTGATGATGTTTACTCATGTTTTGATTGTACTGACACTAACATTTGTGTTGTATGTGCTGAGATTGATGCTGCCTTACAGGGTAACATATTTACTACAGGTGAAGTTCTTATCGATGAAGTTGTTCATGCAGCTGATACTCTTGACATCCCGACTGCCCCAAGCACTCCTTCCATTGAGCAGCCACCTTCCCCCGAGCTGAAGCAACTTCCTGAAAATTTGAAATACGCTTATTTAGAGAGTAATGAAAAACTCTCGGTTATAATTTCTTCTAACCTTGATTTTGATCAAGAAAATAAGCTTTTGCAGGTTTTGAAGAAGCAAAAGAAGGCAATTGGGTGGACATTGGCCGACATTTCCGATATTAGCCCGTCCATGATTTTGCATAGAGTCTCAATTGAAGGGGAAGATGAAACAAAAGTAGTGGGGCAGCCCCTCAATCTTTTGATCTCTGATGTTGTGGAAAAGAAGATCACGTGCTCATTCGACACTTTTACTTATCGAAGATTCTTCTTTGATCCTGGAATAAAAGGCGAAGGCACTAATAAAAATTTCAAGTTCAATGAACATTACCCAAAGCTACTCCATGAGAGCCCCACTTTGGAAGAAGAAAATGTAGAAGATATCTCTTTGAGAAAGGATGCTTATGTGATCACCTATCCTCCTTGACTACTCGGGTGTGTTCTTTCCTCTCTCTCCCCTCTTATATTTTATGTTTGTTTCTTTCATTGAGGATAATGCATGTTTTAAGTGTGGGGGAGGGAATCATTTATTTTTCTTTGTTTTTGTTCTTTGTTTTATTTTGTTTTTAGTTATTATATTAAAAAAATTCTTTGTTTTTGTTCTTTGTTTTATTTTGTTTTTAGTTATTATATTAAAAAATGCATCTTTTTGAAAGTTCTAAGCTATAGACTAATTTGAGATTAGTTTGCGGAAACTTGGTAAAAATTCACAAGATCGTTATCGTCTTAACACCGTAAGTCTCCTGCATGTGGAAATTGATTTGAATTTTTTATTATGTTTTAGCCTTAAATTCTCATCCTCTGACAACTCTTGAGTAGTTTATTTCAGCAGTCGGCACCATCTCTCACACACTTTACGCAGGGAAGCCGATGAATATAAGTGAATGTTCCGAAAAGAAAAAAAAAGAAAATAAAAAGGTAATACACCTTCTAAGTTTGGTGACCCTCACCCGGTCACTTAACCCAACGGTTGTGGAACCTTCAAAAGAAAAAGTTGAAAGCAAGATTCTTTGTTAGTTGGTTCAGCGGTTTCTGGTGCTGAACTTGGTAGGGAGGATTACGGTCCGATCCCCCGCAACTACAACTGAGTAAACAAAGGGTTATGCCACGTAAGTACCAGAACCCTATGCAAAAAAGGATCAGAGTCACTAACCGGTTTGCTTGCTATAAGTGTGTGGAGATAACGGGCTTAATGTGATTGCGCCTGAATGAAAAAGAGCAAAAAGGATGAGTAAGTTAGGCTATGGTATAATAATATGATTTGAATTGGTTTGTGTATTTCGGAGGCTTATATCTGCACAATTGTGGATTAGTGTTCCTACAATATCCTTAGTGTGCAAGATTAGTACCTATTGATGCAAACTTAACCGAAGAAGACTTTTAGCCTGGAACGAGTAACTCTTGATGTGTTTGTGCTTTCTTTGTTTTGATTTTATTTTGCTCGGAGTGCAAAAGTTCAAGTGTGGGGGAATTTGATCAGTGCATATTTATGCACGTTCTCCTATATTTTTACTTAGGCATTTCTTTACTTTACCTTGGTTATTTTTCTATTTTAATGTGTTTTTATAAATTAGTTTATTTTTGCCTTTATTTGATTTTCGTACTTATTTTTCAGCTTTAGCAGTCTGCGCAAAAATGATCATAACTGGAGTTTCAGGAATCCGATTGAGGCGTTCTAATAATCGCCGGAAAGCTAAGAGAAAGAGCTACAACTTTTGTGTTGGAGTCAAAGTCAGATTCGGAGCGCATATTTTCCAGATTTTCGTTTTAAGTTGCAGCCTTAGTTTATTTTAATTTTGGGTCATTAGTTTTGGGTCTGGGTTATGTTTGTTTGACCCAGTTGGGTTATGACCCGAATTCTTGTTTCTCTCTAGTACCTAGGTTTGGCCGTACAATGGAGATTGACGATCACTATTCACGAAAAATATTGAAAGCTTTTGTACGATCATGTAATGGAGAACTAATCCTAAGGGCTAATCTGCCGAATTCGAATTCCACAAAACTTTGAGGTTATTATTACTTTCAATTTAATTCAGTTCCTTTTCAATTTGTTATATGATTTCGTTTGCTTAATTCGTTCTTATATAATATATTGGATTTAATTCGATTGATGCATGTTCCTTACTTTAATCGCGTTTAAACTTAGCTTATTCGTTAATTCGCGCTATCGATAACCGTTTGCTTAATTCGGTGAACCGTTTGCTTAATTCGGTGATTAGGAACATAACTCGTGTAGTATTGTCGACGCTTGTTTCATCAATATTGCAATCGAATAGGAATTGGTACCGCTTAGGGAATTGAAATTGTAATAATCAATGATAAGTTGGAAGTAGAACTGGTAGATTAACATGTTATAATCACTTATTTCAAAACAACTTATTTTCAGAATCACTTATTTTTAGCTCTTTTTCTAAATCGAACCCAAACCAATCCCCCCAATTTCGACTTTGCTTTTAGTTAATAAAATCAAGAATCCTTTTGAGAACGGTATTTCGAGTCAACTGTCGCTGTACTGCTTTTATACAAAATAACTCGTTTTTGACCCACGCGCGACAGCGGATCAACGCTTCCATTGAGAGTGCTTATAATAATTCAGCAAACGGATGGCATGACCCGCCATCAAAACACGTCTATTGTATTCGCCACATCGCCCAGAACTTCATGCGGGAGATCAAGGACAGACATCTCAGGAAGGCCCTGGTCAATGCTGGTTATGCATTAACCCAACCCACATTCCAGCATTATCGGAGTGAGATTGTACTGACAAATCCAGATGCAGGAAGTTGGATAGATAACCTTTCTAGGCAGAAATGGACTAGGGCTTATGACAAAGGCGTGCGATGGGGCCATATGGCGACAAATCTGGTGGAATCAATGAATGGAGTTTTCAAAGACATTGGTAACCTTCCTATCACAACACTAGTGGAGGCAACCTACTTTAGGATGGCTTCGCTATTCTCAACGAGAGGCAGGAAATGGGGTGATGTTAGACAATCTGGTCAACTGTAAAGTGATAGTTGCATGAAATTTATGCAACAACAATCGGCAAAAGCAAACACTCATCAAGTAACTTCTTTCGACCGGTTCAACCGCACGTTCAGTGTGCGCGAAACAATTGACCACAATGAGGGTTTGCCAAGACAATAGTATAGGGTTCTGCTGGACGAAGATTGGTGCGACTGTGGAAGGTTTCAAGCTTTTCGTATGCCTTGCTCACATGTCATAGCTGCATGTGCGTTTGCGCACCGCGAAACAAAATCACTACTGTCTCCAATTTACAAGACTCAGACATTGCTCCGAGTTTACAGTGTTGCGTTTTCAATGTAGCCAAGGAGGATTACTGGCCTGAGTATGATGGGGAGGTAGTTTGGCATAACGATGCAATGCGGCGAAAGAAAAAGGGTCGTCCCAATAGTACGCGGATTAGAACCGAAATGGAGGTCCACGACAAAATGGAAAGAAAACGCAGCATTTGTCGTCGGGTGGGGCACAATAGAAAAAGATGCCCTAATCGTGGCTCAACCTCGTCGCAAGTTTAATCTACTCTGTATTTTATTTTACGACAATGTATCAATTTCGCTTACCACCTCTTGTTACCTTTCCTCAGTCTTTCATCAATAAATTGTGCTTTAGTGAATAACTGAAATCGCCAACGCAAACATTATTCAAGGTTACTACGCATTTTCTGAAATCGATTTATCAGACATTTTTCTGAAATTAATAGACCGGAATCAAAAATGGTGCGCGAAAATACACAAAGGGTGTTTTTTTTTTTTAAAATAATCCAACACATAGGAGCCAGATGAAATGGCGCCTATGTGTGGGATGTTGGCCTTATGCGCCATTTGAAATGGCTAAATTTTTTTTGCCCTAAATTTTCCATGTTTGCGCCATTGGGTTTGGCTAGTTCCTTAAGTATGCGCCATTTGGTTTGGCGCATCCACTTATAAGGGGTCCAAAACCTAGACATTTTGGTAAATACCCCGAAAACATGGTTTTTTTTGGTAATTTTTTTATTAAACGTGGTTATTTAAATTTTTTTCTCATTTTTGACTAAAAAATATTTCGATCATAAATATCATTTTTCGTATATAAAAAAAATATCAATAATAGATTTTTTTGTGGAATAAAGAAGTTAGAAAGTAATGAAAGCGAAAACAAAATAGAGAATAGAGAGAGATTTGATAAGTTTGATAAAATATAAGAGTCGTATTATTTTAATAATAAAATTAAGAACTTTATGGTGCAAAGACAAAAAAACCACAATTTTAACGTGGTAGATAAAAATTAAATAAGGGTATTTTTGACTTTTCCACAACTATTAATTTTGTTTTATCATAGATGCTGCATTTGCAGGCGACTGCCGCATCAACGATGTAAAGCTAATTATTGTCATAAATTTGCTTTTGGCAATTGTTTTTTTCTTTTCAATTTGCTACATTTAAATTTGTCAACTATGTTACGTAATTAGAATTTTTTACCAAGATAACATAGTTGAATGTGAACTAAAAATATTAAATATTTACACTGATATAAGTTTTTAGATGTACATTGTCAAATTATATCAATTCAATTATCTATCTTTGCACTTATTTCAAATTCAAATTTCTTTTTTTCCCTCTACACTCTTTATTACACTCTAAATAAAAAAAATTTAAGAGTCGGTTTTCCATAAAATAGAAAGAACGCATTGGAATATGATTGATTTTTGAGTTAATATTTTATAAGGAATTAGATAAGAATGTTTAAAAATTATCTGCAAAGTTTCATGATATTTAGAATAAGTCTCGATTTATTTTGATTTTTCAATCGAAACACATATATGTGTTTTGATCAAAAAATCAAAATAAATCGAGACTTATTCGAAATGCTATGAAACTTCACAGATACTTTATATATGTCATCCTATAACTCCCTACAAAATAATAGCTTAAAACTCAATCATATAATAACTTTTCCTTGTTTCCGTTTTATAGGAAATTGACTCTTAAAATAATTCATATTTAAAAGAGTGTCGCTAGCACAAGCCAAAGACCTCAAAGAACTAGAGTTCCTCCATCAATGCTTCAAGACTATGAAGTGACTGGTGATGATGAAGTCACACAAGATGGAGAATTAGTTCATATTGCTTTACTTGCAGGTGTTGAACTAATCAACTATAACGAGGCTTTAAAGAATAAATAATGGAAGTCAGCTATGGTGGAAGAGTTACAAACAATCAAATGAATCAACACATGAGAGTTAATCGAATTGCCAGCACATACAAAAGCTATCAAATTGAAGTGGGTGTTCAAACAAATTGTCGGATCTCTGAGGTATGTGTGCAACCATCGACCTGATATGGGTTTCTTAGTCATATTAGTGAGCAGATACATGAGTGAACCAAGAGTGTCACACATGAAGGCTGCAAGAAGAATCTTTAGATACTTAAGAGGATCGATAAATTGTAGAATTCTACTTCCAAGAAGTTCTGAAGGCAAAGAAGTTGTGATTAATTGTTATTCAAATGTCGATTGATTTGAACATAAGGAAGATCGAAGAAGCACAACTGATTATTTCTTTCAAGTATTTGGTGCCCCAATCTTATGGTGTTCGAGAAAGCAACATGTGGTGGCATTGTCATCGTGTGAGGCTGAATATATAGTAGGATCCTATGATGTGTGTCAAGCAATTTGGATTAGATCTGTGCTAAAAGAGATGGAGGTCGAAGTAAAGAAACCTCTGGTGCCGCAGATCGACGATAAGTCAGCCATAAATCTTGCAAAGAATTCAGTTCTACATTGAAGGAGTAAGCGCGTTGAGACCATGAAGAACTTGAAGTGCTACATTGCTTGAGTGAAGCACAATTGACCGATATTTTCATCAAAGGATTGAAGATCGACAGATTCTTGAATTTGAGAAAGAAATTAGGAATAGTTCAGATCGACTATGATTAGTTTGTCTTCGACAACTTGGATTATAGGGGGTGTGTTATGATATAATCCAAGTTGTGTAGCCAAACCTCGAGTTAGTTAGGGTTAGGATTTGTTACTTACTATAAAAATTAATTAGTTGTATATAAATAGACATATTGTAATTTAACTCTCTCTCTCTCTCTCTCTCTCTCTCTCTCTCTCTCTCTCTCTCTCTCTCTCTCTCTCTCTCTCTCTCTCTCTCTCTCTCTCTCTCTCTCTCTCTCTCTCTCTCTCTCCTCTCTCTCTCTCTCTCTCTCTCTCTCTCTCAAAAGTGCGAACTTTTAACATTAAACCTTTCTCATTGGATGACAGTTAAGTGCAAACTCTTAACCATTAAACTTTTCTTCTTGGATGACAGCTTAACTGGGATTGGGATCCTCTCCTGCTTCTTTCCTATAGCCAAGCATTCTGCTTAAATTTCAACCATTCATTGATAATTTTTCTCTCTCATACAAACTTTTTATTTTTATTTATTTCCTCCTTGTAAATTTCCAACCCTTAGATTAGCATAGGAGAGGCCGCAACACCATTTCCACAGCAGGTGATCTATTTCCGTTTAACCGAGAAAAAAAAAGACACACTTTTTATGACACATCCTCTTTACTTTACTCTATAAAAAAACTCTTTTTTAACCAAGAAAAAATCACTTCTTCATAACAGACTCACTCTAATTTTTTTTGAAGGTGATGTTGGAAGTTTTTTAATTCTATCACTTTATTATCATTGTAGGTGTCTATATTTTTTCCAATGAAATAATAAAACATAACATTCATGAATCATTGATATGCAATTTTAAACTCAAATGGAATAACAACTTGAACAATGTATATTATTGACTAAAAATGAAATATTTTAGTATATCATTGTTTTAACTTATAATATCGTCACCGGACAACAAGTTGAACAATCTATAGACACATTAAACATGGGGTAAATAGAATCGGAATATATTGCATCAGCAAATCCTCCCAAGTGCATGAGATCCGCACCAACTTTCCCTAAACATGTGGTATATATATGATATATGAATGCTGTCGTTTCCAGCTTCGACTTATGGACAAATCTACACATCATCTCCATTCCATTGTCTCCTATATTTATAGCCCACACAATTTCAAAGGAGTGACAGCCATGCATGGAATGGAGTGGGTGGGATGAGATTTGGAGCTTTCAACACAAAAGTATGTTTGGTCATTGTCAATGTGCCCTGCCGCCATGAATTAATTTAAAAATTCCAAATGCTCTAGTAGTCTTTAGCAACACGTGGGTTAGGTGGGCCAAAAATGTTGGTGATAACCTCTTGTGAAATGCTTAAACCTAATTGACATTGCGATTTGGTAAATTAAAACTAAATAATGTAGATCTTGGTAACATAACCTACATCCATCTGATCCACGTGAATCGGCCTCGGTTTTAATCTAGTGTAAATTCAAATAAGAAGAGTGATAGGAATATAATTTTTTTGACACTCTAACACTCATTCTTATCAAGTAAAACACATATTATTTTATTGAATAACACACTTGTGTGTAGGGGTGGAAATAGGCTAGGTTAGACTTTAGAAAGTCTGAGTCTGACCTACGATAAATTTAAAAGACTTAAGTCTGGCCTATAGTCTATCATAGGCTTAATTTTTGGTCTAACCTGACTTTTTTAAAAGTCTAGTCTAGCTTGAAAGCCTTTATAAAAGCCTGTATCTCATTAAAAATTTCAATTAATCCATATTACTTAAGAAACCTTATAGTTGATTAAAAGTTCTACTTGGGAGTGACTTGGTGAAAAGATCAGCAAGATTATTACATGAACAAATTTGTTGGATGTTTATATCACCATTGTTCTGAAGATCATGAGTGAGAATTTTTTTTGGAGAGATGTGTTTTGTTCGCTCTCCTTTAATGTAACTATCTCTCAATTGAGTGATGCATGCAGTATTATCTTCATATATGATCGTTGTATTTGTTTTTCCAGAAGACAAACCACAAGTATTTTGTATGTGCTGGATTAAGGATCTCAACCAAACGCATTCTCGACTTGCCTCATGTAGTGCTAAAAATTCTGAATGATTAGATGAAGTTGCTGCTACTGTTTATTTCACCGATCTCCATGAAATAACTGTACCACCACATGTAAATAAATAATTTGTTTGTGATCTACCATTGCGATGATCTGACAACTAACTTGCATCTGCATAACTTGTTAGTTCGAGTTTGGATACTTTGGTATAAAACAAACCCATGTTTGTATCAGATATACGACAAGGCACGAAAAGTGTTTGAACCTGTATCAGAATTGCATAGAAGCACAAAGTCTGTATCAAATACATATTCATGCAGGCTGTGTGCTTTAAGTCGTATCATAATAGCATAAATGCATTAAGTCTGTATCGGATACACAATGAGCTCAGAATATGCTAAAATTGTATCGGAATCGTAGAAGTGCATTTTTTCCGTATAGGAAACATATTCATCCATTTTGTTCTCGTTCTCCATTTCGAGATTTCTAGCAGAAATGGATAAAGAATTACACATCAAAGGAAGAAAGAGAGATGCCTACATATATACATATTTTCGTGTTACCAATCAATTGAAGTTTCATAAATAAATGAATAACCGATGGGTGTATAGCCCTCAGCGCTGACTTCGGTGTGGCCGGACGGGGTATGTAGCCTTTGGTTCTTGTCCTTCTCCCTTCGGGGTACTGGGTTGAAGGTGCTTTGAGCTTTGAAGTTTCTCCTTTGATTTGATGGAGTCATATGTACCCAACATTGCGTTTTTTGGCCGGTGTATGTAGTGTTTCCCAGGGATGTGGTTTGAGAGTGACCATAAAAGCTCCTGGCTTGTCGAATTACTCTGCCCACTACATTAGGGAGGCTCTTTTACTTGTCGAGACAGGCGAAACTCCCTAGGATGATAACTATCTGACTCAGGCCTTCCCTTCAAGCTAGTGAGTCTGAGCAACGGTCGAAAGGGGTCGTCTAGATCTGGGGTGCCTTTGCCAAGGACCCATGGCCGTCATATCCTTTCACTTTTGCTGATCTGCAAAGAAAATACTTACTCATCATTTTATCCAAGCCCTGATTGATATCGACATGAATGTTACTTTTACGTTCGGATATCCTTACTCTCTATCCTGTGCTCCTAGTCCGACTTTCATTGATATGACTGGGCCAAGAAATAAGAAGGTAACCGGGTTTGAATTGAGGCCAACTTGTTGAATGTTTGAAGGTCCTCTGGTTCCTTTGGAAGTCGCCCCTGACTCGATCTGCACCAGACATTAACAACAAACTTGCAGTATCTTCTAAGTAGCCACCATAACAATGTCAATTGGGATCAGAAAAACGAGTAGCGTCAAATTAAGTGGAAGAATGCAAGTTTTGAGGGTGACCTTTATGGACATAGATTTTGCTCCCCAGAATACTTCTAAGTCTGACTTTCAGATATCCTTCCTTTTGTCACCCTATGGAAATTTCAGGAAAATTGAAGATTCGGACCTCGGAGAATCGTGATTGAGAAGATGGCCCATCGAATCCGCAATGATATATATATATATATATATATATATATATATATATATATATATATATATTCAAGAAGTAGATATCAAAATTCGTTTCTCTCTTGAATTGGTAACCTATGAAGCTTACAAACTCTCAAATAGGAGATCTAGATATGAACTGCAAGAATCCATATTTGGAATCTCTGCATTTGTTCAAAGACTTTTGTAAAGCTAAGGCGATTTTCATGGGAATTTGCAGGACTCAAAATTCGTTCCCATATACGGCACCACTGTTTATCCAGAATTTTGGTAAACAGCCGTTAGTTTCTTATTAAAGTTTACTTTGCAGGATCAACTAGTAATTCCCAGAACTTCATTGTGCTATATTGTGTTTCTACTATTATTTGACTTGTGTTTAATGCATAAAAAGAGAATATTAAAAAGAACAACACAAAATTTAATGAAATGACAAGAGAAAAAGGTCAAAAGAAAACGACGGGAAATGAAAGTACCAAAAGCAATAAGAATGTCTGTAGAAAACAGAAGAAATCTATTACATAATAATTAAAATGGTACGCATACGTACCTTTCCAGAAAGTAACATTCGTTTCTCATTTTTTGCACAGAGATTTAGAGTATTCTTTTGTAACATAAAAATGCAGACCCTAAAACCTACAAACAACACTGCTTATATAGATTTCTGAAATAATAAATGTCCTAACGGTCGACTAAGCATTTTCCAACACGTGTCTCGATCATGCAGTCTCCGCCTACCAGACTTCCACATGTTCTAAAGAAACAACTGTCAGGTCTTTTCCATTACCTTTGACTTCGACTGATTCTAACAAACACCTGAATATTTCTAAGTCTTTTCTTTCCAAGCACAACACCCATGAAATTTACCCCTTTCGACTACGTACCCATTTTGTCGAAGATAGAGGACCAGATTCAAATGCCTCTAAATTTTATACAAAAATCAGGAGTCAAAATTCAGGGATAACAGCCACTGCCCCATTCAAGATGGATAGCTATTAATCATAGACATAAGCTTCAATCTCCTTTACAGTGACTCGAGGTGGACTTGCATGGTTAGCATTCTAACACCAAAATCAGCTCAAGGTTTTAGATGAGTACAACGAATTGGAGATCAGATATTGTGCCCCTTATCATAGCATGTGAACTTCTTTATATGTTAAGTCGAGTAGAGTGGGCTTGAGACAGATTGAACCTTAGTTAGTTGGGCCTTTGGAAGGTACAAAATAATATTATTAAACAGACTAATTATTCTAAGGACTTTAATTTATTATGTCATATGCAAATAACACAAAAAGTACAATACCTAATAAGTATATATATATATATATATATATATATATATATATATATATACACACACACACACACACACACACACACACACACACACACACACACACACACACACACACCAAGTTCATGATATAAAAGCAAATATAATCAATATTGATTGGCTATTAGGGCTTACTTCAACATTTTTTTATAACTTTTATGGATGATTTTTCACGTTGCACGTGGTTACTTTTAATGAAGAATATGTTTGAATTATTTTCTATTTTTGAAAAAATTTATCAAGAATTTAAAACTCAATTTAGAGTATATATTTGTGCCTTAAGAAGTGATAGTGTCTATAAATACTTAACACAACCACTTAAAAGTTTTATTCCGTCTAATGTAATTCTCCACCAAACATATTTCTGTCAAACACCTCTACCAGATTGGGTTTTCGAACGCAAAAACAACGTCATGTTAAAACCACTAGAAGCCAATTTCTCCATGGTAATGTTCCACTCTATTTTTGGGGGTATGTTATCCTAATGACATTTTAACTTATAAGTTGCATGCCCTCATTTATCCTTAATAATAATATCCCTCTTTAAATCATTTTTCTCATTCTCACATTCACCCAATTTCACCATATATCTCCAGCTCGTTATGTTTTGTTCAAAATCTCTCTCTCTCTCTCTCTCTCTCTCTCTCTCTCTCTCTCACACACACACACACACACACACACACACACACACTCTCTCTCTCTCTCTCTCTCTCATGGTATTGATAAACTAACACCTTGATTAATCACATGTATTTCTTAAGTGTCGTAAATACCAAAAAGTTATCATTACAATACAATGATATCACATATCGTAGATGTCACCTTTTTTAGCGTTTTCATATTATGAGTCCTGAAATCCTTCAACAAAACAACTCGACATCACCAGATCAGAAGTTATCATGAGGAATCCATTATCTACGAGATATCTCATAAGTGTTTTGTCAACAGTAGAGACTATCAAAACCACTGGTAGCTTCGTATTGGAGATCCTTCGTGTTATCTTATTTCTCGAGTATCCTAGTACGCCTCGTTCTCTGTTTCTTGAGTCGTTATCAATAAGCCGTCCGAAAGAGGTGTTTAGATCTTGGATCGCCGCTGGATTTCGCGATGTTGCGGATCTCAGTGATGACGATTGAATACGATAGAATAGAATTAGAATACCTAACAATCCGTATCACAACAATGTGTTATGTGATTCACGATGGTAATCACAATAATCATCAATAACTATGCGTTTGGGATTCCATTTACCTCATCGAGATCTAAGAATCATGGTACCAAACAATATTCGCTTACCATTTGGAGGTTATTCACCATATAGAGGAAGTACTCCAGTATTAGATCTATGTCGGAAGTTGCTATGGTGCGGATCTCACTGGTGACAGATAATTGAGGAGATATGAAATTGAAAGGTTGATCGAGGATCTTCAGTTTTATATTGGAGGTAACTTTCTTCATTTCTCGGTGATTCTGATAGGAATTTGTGTAATTTTTGCGAGAACTAGGAGTCAATTCCTACATACGCCTCCATTATTCCATTCTGAAACTAGAATTAGGTGTATGTTGATGATGAAGAATCCTGAACCGATAATGCTGATCTTTAATGCGGGACACGGGTGAACCTACTATGTTAACATTTTAATGTTCAATTAAATTTAAAATTCAAAATGAATGTAATAAAAAATGTATCTTGAATATCTATATTTCTTAGCATAATATAGGGTGGTATTTTAGCACACTATTCTTAAATTAACAATATTTTATTTACATGTCATTCTTTCTTATTCCCAACATTTTATTCTTAAATTAAGTAAAAATATCGGATGCCACTTTTTACAGAATAGTGTGTGAATTTCTTAATTTACCTCAAATTGTAAGCTCCCTCAAATTATTTCCATAAATAAAATTTAGTTATTTTATCCATACACTATCCTTTTATTGGACGACATTTTGAGTTTTAGCTAATAAATATCAAGTTCAATTTATTATTTATAAAATTCAAGTTTTAGGTGCTAAAAAATATATATATTTACATTTTATTTGATACGTAAACAATTTAAAATAGGCAGATCTAAAATAGGCAGATAAAAAGTAGAGGTGTTTGCGGACCGATTGGATTCAATTTTGAAAGAATCTGATATTTAAACTGATGAAAAATATATGAATTAGTTTGAATTGGATTTGTACATTTTTTCAATAAAACTCAAATCGAACCAAACCGAAAAATAAAAGATTGATTTGTGTTAGATTGGTCGGATACATTAGAAACAAATATACAAAAATATTTTTAATTTATATCAACTAAAATTTTCTATAATAATATAAAAATTTTAATTTTTTTGTTTTTCATATAGATTGTGAATGTCACAAAATGCCGTTCCATTTTTTTTAAAGTTGAATATCTTATATTAATTTCTATAATAATGATGATATAAAATATATGAATTAATATGGTTGGTTAGGGTAGAAGAACTCGCAGGTATAATTTTAAAAATTTGTTGTCCAAATCAATTAATATTGAGTTTCTTTGATTTGGTTTGATTTTTGTTTGAACTAAAAAAATCTCGAACCAAACACCATAATTTAGTTTAGATTCTGATTTGATTCGGATTTGGCCGAACCGATAAACATCTCAAATAAAAAGAATAATAGTAGTAGTAGTAAATATTGCCGTAATTAATCAAACCTCAAACAATATTCTCTATATCAATTGGCCTAAAAAAAATTGTAAAATAGAAATTCTGCTGCAAACAGCAAAACCAGACGAGAACATACACTGAAACAAGCTTGTCTCTTTTCAATTACGCGCAAGAAACACCTTCGTGTTGTGCTGTGGAATAAACAGTAATAATATTTGTATAAAAGACAAGAATCTGATTTGTGATTATTGTAATTAGAAAAATAGAATAGAGCAAAGATATTTATAGGGTTTATTGCATAATTTTCAACACTGAAAAGTCTATATTCACACAAGCAAAAATCCAAACATGATTGTTCTATAATAACACATATAGCTGATTAACATAGGACCCACAACCTTAATAACGCGTTTAAATCCTGTCTACCATATATTCTTTGTGTTTTATTATTTATTTTTGGATCTGGCTAACCAGTATCCTCAGGGCAACGGTTAAACATTCTAAAAAAAAATATATTTTATGAAAAATTTAATATTTTAATTTTTGAGACATTAAATATACATATTATTGAGATAAATTTACTATTTTTAAAGTCTTAAACATTACCCTGATGATACTGGTTAGCATTTTCCTTTATTTTTTAATAAGAAATAAATTGCAGGGTTATTATTACCACTTTTGTCTCTGTCATATAGACCATTTTTGGTTTATCTATTAGAATTTATTTATTTTTAAAAATAATAACATTGTCATTAGAAGATTCTCTTTATCGCACAATTTTATATATCCAACTTGTTCTTATAGATTGGAACTAAAGTGATTTTTCTCCATTCATCCGACACGCGTTTTGACCTCATAATTTCATTAAAGAGTTTGGTGAGTCACTCAATACTATATCTGCAAGAATTTTTCTCACTTCAATAGGTATGTTGTTTGTCCCAACTGCCTTACTGCTACTCATTATATTCAACGATTCCTTTACCTCTTGTTTATGAATTTGACGATAGTAATTATAGTTCTGATCCTCTTCTCTAATGTCGAGTCTGATAGAGTCCGGTGAGATATCATATCTTTCATTAAATAAGTTGTAGAAATACATCTTCCACCTATCTTTTATATCTTTTTTTTGAACTAAGACTTTTCCTTATTCATCCTTAACACACTTCACTTGATCTAAATCTCTAGTCTTTCTTTCTCTTCCCTTAGTAAGCCTATATATGGATTTTTCTTCCTCCTTGATTCCTAGAGATTGGTATAGTCCGTCAAAAACTTGGGTTCTAGCTCAGGGCCGGCCCAAACAATTTAGAGGCCCCGTTCTATTTTTAAATTAACTCTTTAATAGATAAATCACGACAAATTAAAAAAAAATCATACTTTGTTTAAATTGTAAATAAAATTAAATATATAAAGATAAAAATCATAGAGAAATATTTTATTGAAATTTGACTCATCGAAATTTTGATTTTTCATATTTTTCTACTCTTACCATCTTCGGTTTATAGAAAAGTTTATATTATTTAATGAAAGGAAATAATTCTTTAAACAATTTCTCCAATATTAATAACAAAATGTTTTATTTAATTTTGAAATTACAAATTTTTAAGTCTCACAACTACTACTCCAAATTTAATAATATGTTGATTCTGAATAATATAAAATATAAATATTTACAAATTTATATTTTAAAAATTTTCATACATCTATAAAATATAATAATAAAAGAAAAAATTGATTAAGTTAATTATATCATTAAATTTTAAATATAATAAAATTCATTTTATTTAGGTTGTAGGCTGAGAGATAAGATTTATTTTAATACATACTAAATCAATTGCAATATGACAACTTAAAAACGTATGTTTTAAAAACTAAGTTGCAGCGTTTTTTTCTAAAGAAATAGAAAATATACATGACATGAAAAAAGTAAGAATCGAACACGGGGCTAGCAGCTTCAAAATCTGTTTAGCTACCGCTACACTGGACAACAATATATGATAAAAAATGGATTTAAAGCTATATGTTATACATATTTAAATTTATATTAAGCCCATTTTTGAAATTTGAGGCCCTAAAATATTGGGGGCCCTGTGCGGTAGCACTCTTTGCACCCCCACAGGGCCGGCCCTGTTCTAGCTTCACTCACCGCCTTCTTGGTCTCATTCTTAGATTTCTTATACTTTTCTCAAGTTTCAGAATTTTTACTCCTACACTACTATCAAAGCTCTGGTAGCCATTGCTCTATTCTGTTTTCTCTTCTCCGCATACTGTTCCAGTTGCGTTTTTCTTCTTGATTGAATCTTCTTGATTCTTGGTTTCTTTGTCAATGGCCAACCAGAGCTACGCCGATTTTTCCACAAATTCTGCAAATCCTTTCTACCTTCATCCAAATGAAAATCCAGCAATCGTTCTTGTCACTCCTCTTCTCAACGACAAGAGCTATCACACTTGGGCTCGCTCTATGCAAATCTCGCTCATCTCCAAAAACAAGGAAAAGTTCGTTGATGGAACCTTAAAGAAACCTCCTGTTTCAGATCCACTTTACGCTCCATGGATTCGATGCAACACCATGGTTCTCGCGTGGATTCAGCGTTCGATTTCAGAGTTCATCGCCAAATCCGTTCTTTGGATCGATAGTGCAGTTGGTGTATGGTTGAATTTGCAGATTCATTTCTCTCACGGCGACATCTTCCGCATCTCTGACATTCAAGAGGATCTCTACAAGTTTCGCCAAGGTACTCTTGATGTGTCGAACTACTTTACTCAATTGAAGGTTATGTGGGATGAGTTAGAAACCTATCGTCCAGTTCCGGTATGTTCTTGTGCAATTCCATGTTCATGTGGTGCTACTGCCTCTGTTAAGATCTATAGAGAACAAGATTATGTAATTAGATTTCTAAAAGGCTTGAATGAAAAATTTGCTTCATCAAAAACACAAATTATGATGATGAGTCCATTGCCTAGCATTGATAGAGCTTTCTCCCTTGTTATTCAACAAGAACGCGAGATGGATAGTGCAAATTCTCATATAATTGCATCTACACCTTCCACTGATGAAGCACCTTCGATGCAAGCTCCCACTCAGGCACAGGTCAATTATTCTACTAAGAATGGTGGGAACAATTTTCGTTCTAAGCCTCCAAATCAGCAATCTCCAAGAGGTACCAATCGTATTTGCTCACATTGTGGTCGCACTAATCACACAGTTGACACTTGTTTTCAGAAACATGGATTTCCCCCAGGTTATAGAGGTAAACCTAAGATTCAAGGCAATGGCAACACTCCATCTACAACTTCTACGGCTAACAATGCCTCAGAGGCATCTCCTAAGGATTCTAACTCTACTTCATTTGGTTTTACTCAAGAACAGTATAATAGCATTCTAGCATTGCTCCAACAATCAAAGTCTACACCTGCTGTAAATTCTGTCACTACCTCACCTTTTATCCTCAATTCTCACTCCTCTACTGTGAATGGTAAGAATTCAAATCTTTGGATTCTAGATACTGGTGCAACTGATCATTTTTTCTTTCACATTGCATCATTTAGTGATTACAATCATATTGCGCCCATTCATGTTAGCTTGCCTAATGGTGCACAAGTCACTGCATCCATTTCTGGTACGGTAGTATTGTCCCCTAACCTCACTCTTCATAATGTATTATATGTTCCTTCATTTCATGTTAACCTCATATATGTTGCCAAACTTGTTGGTACAAATAGTTGTTCTATACAATTTGATTCTAATGAATGTCATATCCTGCAGAATCATACCAAGGACGTGATTGGTATAGCTAGCTTACGCGGAGGGATCTATGTTCTTGATTCCACACCTTCCCACTCTGCTCATAGTTCCAATAATCACTCTGCTTATAGTTCCAATACTCTTAATACTTGTAATCTGTGGCACTTAAGATTAGGCCACATCTCACACATAGGTTTACAAGTTGTTTCCAAATCCTTTCCTTTTATTAAATGTAATAATACTGAGAATGTACCATGTGATTCATGTCACTATGCTAAACAAAAGAAGTTACCCTTTCCTGTTAGTGTATCTACTTCTTCTTCTCCTTTTGCTATTTTACATGTTGACCTATGGGGTCCATTCTCTACCATCTCTATTTTAGGCTACAGGTATTTTTTGACCCTTGTAGATGACTACTCAAGGCATACTTGGGTCATCTTTCTTAAAACAAAAGATCAAACTAAAACTAGCCTCATTCAGTTTATTGCTTATATAGAAAATCAGTTTAACACAACTCTTAAATGCCTAAGGACTGATAATGGAACAGAATTCCTCACTCTTTCAGATTTCTTACTAGTCAAGGGCATCATTCACCAGAAAACTTGTGTGGAAACTCCACAACAAAATGGGGTGGTGGAGAGAAAGCATCAACACATTCTTAATGTGGCTAGATCTCTCTTTTTCCACTCAAAAATCCCTCTAAACATGTGGAACTTCTGTATCCATCATGCTGTGCATATAATCAACAGATTACCCTCCCCCTTACTTAACTCCAAATGCCCTTATGAACTCTTGTTCAATAGACCCCCTTATCTGTTGCATCTAAAGGTTTTTGGTTGTCTCTCATTTGCTACTTCTTTGCAAGCTCATAGAACAAAGTTTGGTTATAGGGCTAGAAAGTCTGTGTTTATAGGTTACAAAGATGATGTGATGGGCTATATGCTTTATGATCTTCTTACTCATCAAATTTTCATTTCCAGAAATGTGATCTTCTATGAAAATTCCTTCCCCTTTAAATCCAATATTATGTCTGATCACACCTCTGTTCCTGTTAGTACAATCAGTCATTTTTTGGATGATCATCCTTCTATGTCCTCTAATCCTGCTTCACAATCCAGCACTACAGATATCTCTTTTTCTGACATTTCTACTGATGACAGTGGAGCCCTTTCCTCTTTTCCCAATGGTAGCCCTACAAATTCTACTCCCTCTAGTCAGCCTAGTCATTCTGGCCAGCCCACTGATGTTGACATTGTCCATAGTCACACTCTTCCCATCAGTACTTTCCCTGAATTTCCTGATTCACCTTTTACTTTGCAGCCTCACAACTCTCCTTTACCCAATGGTTCATCTTCTTCTAATGACCAACATTACCCTACAGTTAATAACTTCTTACCTGAGCCTTCTCTTCAAAATCATGACATGTCTCAGGTCTCTCAGTCCTTACCCTCTAGACACTCTACTAGAAATTCTCATCCTCCCCATTACTTAAAAGACTATCATTGTTATTCATCTTCATCTCATACATCATCTAACATTTTGTACCCCTTAGCATCTGTTCTTACATATGAGCATTGTGCACCATCTTACAAAAATTTCTGTTTGTCTGTGTCTTCTAACCCTGAGCCTAAAACATTTACACAAGCTGTAAAATTTGCTTGTTGGAAAGATGCTATGAATGCTGAATTGCTTGCTCTTGAAGAAAATCACACATGGAGTATTGTTGAGCTTCCTCCAGGAAAGGTTCCTATTGGGTGCAGGTGGGTATATAAGATCAGATACAAGCCTGATGGTTCCATTGAACGTTAGAAGGCCAGATTAGTAGCTAAGGGCTACACACAAATGGAAGGCATAGACTATTTTGATACCTTCTCTCCTGTGGCTAAGATCACCACTGTTAGAGTCTTATTGGCTGTTGCTGCTATCAAGGGCTGGCACCTGGAGCAATTGGATGTTAACAATGCCTTTTTCCATGGGGATCTTGATGAAGAAGTCTACATGACTCTTCCCCCTGGTCTATCCACTTCTAATCCTTCTCATGTATGCAAGCTTCAGAAATCCTTGTATGGGCTTAAACAAGCAAGTAGACAATGGTACTCTAAGCTTTCATCTTTTTTAGTTTCCTTGGGCTATAATCAATCTCAGGCTGATCACTCCTTGTATGTGAAATCTCATAAAGATGTCAACTCTCACAAGGACTATTTTACTGCCATCTTGTTTATGTGGATGACATTGTTCTTGCTGGCAACTCCCTACATGAGATCCATCAGGTCAAACAGATTTTGGATCAGAAATTCAAAATTAAGGACCTTGGACAACTCGGATTCTTCCTAGGTTTTGAGATTGCTAGATCATCCAAGGGCATCTTCATGAACCAAAGGAAATACTCTCTTGAACTGCTTGAAGACACTGGTTTTTTGGCTGCAAAACCCTCCCCTGTTCCATTTGATCCTAATATCAAATTATCCCCTACTGATGGTACACCTATGGAAGATCCCACTTCCTATAGGAGACTTATGGGTCGACTGATATACTTGACTAATACTAGGCCTGACATTTCTTTTGCAGTGCAGCATCTTAGTCAATTTGTTTCCAAGCCCCTTGATTCACACTACCAGGCTGCCACCAAAGTCTTGAAGTACCTCAAATTTGATCCTGCTAGAGGTATCTTTTTCTCTGCTTTAAGTGCTCTTACTCTCTCTGCCTTTGCAGACTCTGATTGGGCCCGATGCCCTACTACAAGGAAGTCCATCACTGATTTTTGTGTCTTACTTGGATCTTCTCTTATTTGTTGGAAATCAAAGAAACAAAACACAGTGTCTCGTTCATCTACTGAGGCTGAATATAGAGCCTTAGCCTCTCTCACCTGTGAGTTACAGTGGCTGCAATATCTCTTTCATGATCTTATGATTTCCTTTTCCAAACCGGCTTCTGTTTACTGTGATAGCAAATCTGCTATCTACCTTGCTCACAATCCGGCTTTCCATGAACGCAGCAAACATATCGAGTTAGATTGCCATGTGATTCGTGAGAAAATTGGTTCTAAACTGATTCACCTGTTGCCAATCTCCACTACAGCTCAGATAGCTGATGCTTTTACAAAACCTCTTCATTCTCCGACCTTCACTTCCTTCATGGGCAAGTTAGGACTTTGTAGCCTCCATAGTCCAACTTGAGGGGGCATATTAGCTTATATTATTCACCTTTAGTTATTCCATTATCTTCACTTATCATTAGTCATGTAACTTAATAGCTGAGCTGGCATATGCTAATAGGATAGTCACTGCTTGTATATAAACCACACACTTGTAACGATTTCTGTTGAGTTGAATAGAATCTTTTTGCCATTCTCTTATCTGCTTCTTCTTGCATAGCTATGGAAGCTTTATGTTATGGCAGTTACATTCACTATTCAGCCATTGTTGACAACCTATCACAATAACAAAAATTATTTGAATGAACTTGTATTAAGAGTGAATTTTACTTTTAAGGGATGGGTCATAACTATTATAGAGAAATCACATGGCCTAACGATCTTTTAATATTTGGTATTTTTTTAATATCTTTACTATCAATAGGACTATTAACAATACCTTTTTTTAAAGAAAATATTAATAAGTTTCAAATTTATTTTACACTCTAATAGTGTTAGATAAAAATATGAATGGATAAGACGAATTTATATAAGAAAAATGACGAAATTGTTGAATGGTTAAATCTCCTATCACATATGAATGGATAAGACGAATTTATATAAGAAAAATGACTCACATACCTATTATATAAAAATATTTATTTATTTATATTTATTAAACAACCAATATATTTGTTCTATATACATATGATAAGAACACGAGGAAATATCAATTTTACTTATAAATTGAGACTTTTAAATTTTAATTACATATTAAAGGTTTCATAATTATACAATAATTTGTTGTCCCTAACACATCATAGCAGGAGACATGATTAGCCCTTTGTCCCATGTTCAAATTTGACATTTTCTACTTTGTAAAGAAAAAGTTACTTCTAAATTCAAATACTTATTGGTTTATTTTAGCTGCAATTGATCCATTTGGTTTCGGCTTTAATACTCATTTTCTCTATTCTTGGTTTGTTAGATTAATTAGGAATTAGCTATATTTTAAATATTTTTGGTTATCTTCAACCTATTCATATATAGGCATTGTACTGCCCTCATGATTGTAATACAGATGCTTGATCCATGATGAAGAATAGTTTCTTCCAATTTTACTCTCTTGCATATATTATCAACATGGTATCTAATCATACATGTTCTGATAGCCATTTTTTCCTTCATCTTCAACCATTTTTCTACTTTGTTTTCCCCATTTCTTCTTTATCCTTCAATGACAACTAGGATCTATTCTTATTTCTCTACTAAATCCGCAAACCACTGTTATCGTTATCCTAATGAAAACATGTTCTTTTTCTTGTTTCTCCTCATCTCGACGCCAAGAACTACCATATGTGGTTAAGATCGATGGAGATTACCTTACTAATAAAGAACATTTAATTGGTGGAATCCTACTAAAATCCCCTCCCTCTGATTAGTCGCACACTATATGGATTTAATGTAATACGTTGGTTCTCACTTTTTTTTTTTATCAATTTCTAAATCAATCACAATGTATGTGCTCTGGATTGACACTTCTGTTGGTGCTTGGTCAAACTTGCACACACTATTTTCTCATAGCGACGTATTTAAAATCTGATATTTAAGAAGATCTACACATGCTAGTTGTTTCCGATTATTTCACACAACTGGATGTTTGTGATGAATTGGAAGCATTTCACCCTATTACATCATGTTCTTGCTCAATCCCTTGCTCTAGTGAAGTTATTGTATCTTTCAAGCATTATATAGAGCAATACTATGTCACACGATTTCTCAAGGGTCTCAATGAAGAATTCTCATACACCAAGTCTCAAGTTATGATGATGCACCATTTGCGTGATATAGATCACATATTTTCTTTAGTTATACAACAAGAGAGACCTTTAAACCCACCACCTTCATATAAAAATGCCAATGTAAAATTAAAAATAATAATTAAATAAAATATCAAGCCACTTGGGCATTCACATCACCAACAAAAAAAAAAATGTCATGTAATTTTTGGAATTCGTCCCAAATAGCAGAATAAAAATGGTGTTTAACTCTAATTAATATTCATGGTTCAAGAATATAAAACATAATATTATTATTAATTCTAAGAAAAAACTTTACTTAAAATCGAAAACTTAATATTGTGAACTTCCTAAATCTCAAGTTTAAATATCTTCTTCCTCGATGTTAATAATTTTTGTATTGAATTAGTATATATATGTGATTTCAATTTTCTCAAAATAAACAATCGAGTTTTATTATATAAACAAATGATCATACGTTATCGTTTGAATTCTAAATTATTTTGAAGTATCAATAAATTAGAGTTTGACAAATTGAGTTCGATCGGTCATATATATCTTGTCAATTTTTTTTTTCCGGACTTTTACGAATGGAGAAATAATGCTTGTGACCCTACGATAAACTATAGATCATCCAAACCCTATTGAAACTTTCTCTTCTCACGCATAAAAACAAGAGTTCGCAAAAATCACAATTCCACCAAATCAAACCAATCACTTTAATTGCGCAATCACATGGCTTTCATTAAAGTGATTTTATTTAGTAGCTCTAGCTCTAGCTCCAATCCAATGCTTTAAGAAGTGGGAAAGAGAAAGACCTTTTTTTGTTATTTTGTTAGCTCTAACTCTTAGGACCTACAAGAATAGAATCCAACAAATACACACAACAAAGAGAGAAAAACAAACTAAGATCTTAAAATAAATAAAAAAGGAATTGATTAATTGAGAGTGTTTGTATGACAGTGCATAACACCTAGTGGTAGGCAGCATACTTTTTTTGTTATCTTTTCAAACTTTGTTAATGCTTTCCAAAGAATAACACCAACTTAAAGTGAAACAAACAGAATCTTGACTAAGACTTCTTTTTCATTTTCTATTATCATCATCATCATCATCATCATCATCATCATAACTATTTCTCTCTTTTTTCCCATTTGGATCAAGCTTGTTTACATGGATTAACAAATGATTATTCCAAACAACTTGTGATCCCAAATTTATTTTTCTTTTTTAGTATCATTGTCGTAAGACAAAAAAATTATGATATGATTATACCACATGAATAAAATAGAGAAGTGAGTTTTACACACTTTTGATATGATTATATATTTGACCACATGAACAAGAATGATTGTGCATTTTCTCATAACATGTTTCTTTTTTGGATCTATGCCACATCAATTATACTCAGTTATCGGGACAATACTACTATGTAAAATAGGTAAGTACAGTTTTTAGTGGTCTTTTCCCTAACACCATAATTAAAAGTAGATAAGTACATTGGACCACGAGTGACAATAACAAGTAAAACAATACATTAGTGGAGAGGAAAGTGACACATTTACAAGGATGTCATATAACTATTGTAAATTAAGTGACTAATTCACTTATGGAGGTAAAATAAGAGTGATGAAAATAGTTTGTTAATGAATGAAATTTCTTAAGATCTCTCAGCTTTACTTTCTCTAAAGTGAGAGAATTCTAAACATTAGTGATTTTGGCTGGAATTTGTTTGGTGATTACATCATGAAGGCAGACGAGTTTGCCATTTGCATTGTAAGGGTTGATCTAGAGCGATTTTTATCTTCAAGTAGATGTTATGGTGGTGATAATAAAGAACTTTAATATTGTGGTCCTTTATATGTTGTATTAGGCGATGAAGATATACTTGAAAAGACTCTTACTAACAAGTCAGTGACGACAGTAAGTGTGAGGTTTAAGGTTTAAATTTGTGTGTAACTCAAGTCATTGGTCAACCTTTATAGTTGGGGTATTTAGGTCTTATAACATTCTAGGACATGTTTCATAGTCACACGGTATACGGCTCGTTTTCAGAACATGGTACGAATTCGGATATGCAGTTTATAATTTTCAGAAAATTAGATATGTGAAGAGTATACATAGTCATATGCTATTTAAGTTTGTGATACGTTTAAATGTTTAAATGTAATAATCTGATTGTTTTTATTAAAAAAAATTGTTTACCTATAATCAAAATTGACTGGGAGAAACTTCATAGTCCCACATAGACTACTTTATTAACATTGCTTTGAAAAATCAATGATAAATAGCTAGTGTATACTAACCACTCTTTTATCGGCTCACTAAAATTTTAGTTTTAATTAGTATCACTACAAAAAATACTGTCTCCAGCGACATGATAAACACGCTACAAAAATCAATATCACGTCACCCCATTAAATTTGCGACGTGAGAGAATATGTCGCAGGGGGATAGGTGGTAAACTAGTAGTGACATGATTTTCACGTCACTATTTAGTGATATGCAAATCACGTCGCTACATACTACACAGATTCCACAGTCAACGAAGTCAGTTTGTGGCGTGTTTTTCATGTCACTAATTAGTGACGTGGGAATCATGCCACTGAAATACAAATATTTTTCTTATTTTTTGAACCTAGCGACGTGATTTACATATCACAAATGTAATGACATGTAAATCACGTCACTAAGCGTAATTCGTTTTAAAAAAAATTAAGTTAGCGACGTGATTTTCATGTCACTATATTTGTGACATGTAAACCACTTCACTAAACAAAATTCTTTTTAATTAAATATAACTCAAGACATATAATATTTTTTTCAAAAACTTATTTAATAAAATATTCTGTTTTTAATAACTTTTTAAGACATATAATATTCTGTTTTTAATAATTCTTTAAAAAAACTTATTTTTAATAACATTTATAATATATTTTTAATAATCTGTTTTTAATAATATATATCTATAACATATTATATTATATAACATATATAACAAATTACATATAACATATATAACAGACACCACCAAAAATTCATCCATCCATCATACCAATTATATCTTTCATTCATGGTTTCATCAAGCCAATTATATCTTTGTTCATTCAGTTAACAAATTGGACTCAGAATTCATGATTTATATAACATATATATAACATATTATATAATATATAAATATATATTATATATATATATATATATATATATATATATATATATATATATATATGTATATATAACAGATTTATATAACATTAAAGTGTATATAATAAAACAAATTATACCTACAAAAATAAAAAAACTATACCTAATAACACATTAAATAAAATATAAATGCTAAAATACCTCTATCTTCCTCTATAATTTCTTCAAATGTTCCTCTGGAAGCTCCTTTCAATGCAAAAAAAATATCTACAACAAACAGATTTTTGTTAGCAACACACAAATAATATTTTATTAAATGGAATAAGGAATTAAAATGGTTTGGAGATATACCTTAATTGAAATGGTGATGTTGGAAGAGATTGGAGAAGGAAATGGGTTTGAGAGAGTTGAAGAAGAAAATGGGTTTGAGAGAGTTGAAGAGGGAAGGAAATGAGAATGAAATGAAGAAAATGAAGAAGACTGTCTGGGAAGACGAAGCAGATTTGGGAGACTTATAAGATATTTAGCGACGTGATTTACACGTCGCCAGTTTCCCACATGCCAATCACGTCGCAAGCCACAACGGTCATATTTAATTGGAATTAATGCACCTCAACGTCATTAATTCCACGTCGCTAGATACACACGTGGGATTCACGTCGCTAGCATTACAACGGTCAATAAATGGTCTAATCATTGTCTGTTTGAGTCAGACAACTTTATTACTTTCCCAGCTTTATTATTAGCGACGTGGGATCAATGTCGCTAGTTTGAATTTTAAAATTTTCAAACTCCCCCCATTTGAAATCCACCGCCCATTTTAATTTAATTTTTTTTTTCAAATAGCGACGTGATCATAATGGCGCTAATTTTTTTTAAAAATAAATATGCTGACACACACAAATGTATTGTACTTTGTAATATTTTATTAATATAATATGTAGTGACGTGATTATCACGTCGGAACAGCCATAATTTTAACACATGATAATCACGTCACTATATTAAGCAGCTAGGGAGCTTGTTTCTTGTAGTGTATGTTCATTAATATTCACTATTTTCAAATTGATAGAGGCCTTATCACAATTAAAAAAATAGTTAAAAAGTTCTTTTTTAATTTCTAGTTTAATTGACAATTATTGTCTCGTGAAATTAATATTTGGTTTGTGAGTAAATCCTTTTACACGAATTTTAGATGAATTTGTGTGAACTAATGTCCGTGAGAAGTCATTCGTATTAGATCTTATATGTCTTTGGGGAGAGTTCACTCGTATTAGATCTTATGTCTTTTGGGAGAGTTCATAAATGATCTTAGGATTGTTTGCTCACTCCTCATAAATGATCTTAGGATCGCTTGATCTTATATGTCTTTTGGGAAAGTTCATAAATAATCTTAGGATTGTTTGCTCGCTCCTCATAAATGATCTTAGGATCGCTTGTTCACAAATGGATAGGAAATTGGCCTAATTCAAAACATTTATCCCTAAAGTAGGATTGCTTGCTCACAAATTGATAGGAATCTGGCCTGATTCAAAACAGTTATCCCTAAAGTTTTTGCCGATAAAGTTGGATTATAGTTTTATTTTGAGGTTCTTCTTGGTGATAGTCATATTTTTAACCCATTGTAGGATGCAACCTATGAGATATAGGTAGTTAGCCCCACAAAGAGTTCTGATACACATGTCATGGACGTCATATCTATCACTATGGAATTTCTAGACCGAACTTCTCGATAAAATCCAAGTGTTGTAACTACATATGTCTATTGTCACTAGATGATGAGGACTATATTTAAGAAAAAGTAAGTGTTTTTTACATTCCTTTTCATTTCTCATTCCCAATATTTCTAATTACTAAACTACTTATAGAAAAGAAAAAAGCACTATTGCAAACTAACTTAATTATTGGCTCATCAGAACTTCAGTACAAAGTGGTCTCTCTCTCTCTATCTCTCTCTCTCTCTCTCTCTCTCTCTCTCTCTCTCTCTCTCTCTCTCTCTCTCTCTCTCACTCTCTCTCTCTCTCTCTTAATTTTTATTTACTGGTGAGTTTATTTTTTTCTCTGCATTTTCTGCCTTATGCGCCATTTGTGCCTCTCTAACCCTAAGAAATTATTGTTTTGTTTGATTTCATGAACCAAAAGAGAGTTTTTTCTGCAATGGTGAAACTCATAAACCAAACAGAGACTCCTTAAGATAATCCACCAATACAAATAAGGTATTTTAACAAGTTTAGCTCATAATCAAAATATCAACTTCCTATGGAAGAATTATTTAAATAAGATAAAAATTCACTCGAGGTAAATTTACAATTTTCCCTCACCTAGAATAAATATCTTCACTTAGACTCAATAACATTCTTGAAGTACTATGGATAAAATATGTGAGAAAATATGAGAGAGTTAAAAAGGTGATGAGAAAAATAAAAAGTGAATTTTGTCACGGGATTTGAATGTAAAAAAATGATAGAGAAGCTCTATATTTATAGTCCAAGGTGTGGTATAAATTTGGAAACAATTCATGGGCTTATTCAATGTTCTAATTGATTAGGTACCTCAAATAATTGATTGTTGAGGCACAAAATGAAAGGTTTTGATATAGAGCCATTACATATCGTTAAGAGGTTGTCCAAATTAATTATAGACTCAACCAAGCATCATCCAATCGATTAGGTTTATGGTATAATCGGTTAAAAAGTTAGAAAAGCTCCTTAATTTATTGAACACTTCCTTAATCAATTGGATATGCCTCAAAAATAATTTTTCTGTGATTTAATTTAAAAAAGCGAGAGGCATATAAAGAGTTTTTAGTGTGTTTGTGATTTAGCCAAAATGTTTCTAGTAATATCCTAATAATTTTACAAGACAATAGTCACTCTGACGGATACGACAGACAAACTTTAACACTTCCTCTCTTTCACACTCTAATGCTTCAAGTCTTGACATCATTAACATTGGTTTTAGCATCATACAAGAACTTTGAGTTATCTTAATGAGACTTGAGATATCTTTATGTTGAATACCATCATCTGAGAATTTGAATGGTTAAACCATCAATGGTCTTTGAAGCCTAAGTCTTCACTAGAGAGTCGTTGCACTACAATGTTAACTTTAAATAAATGTATGTATCTTGATTCGAGAGGATAACTTGATCAACTATCTAGTGCATCTTTGACCACTTGAGCTATCTTCAGCAGTTGTTTGACCTCAAGTGTTGTCAATATCAAAACTAAGAAGCTACTAGTTGACTTGTATATTTGATGTCCATAGACTTTACCATCTTGGATCAATTCTTAACTATACATGCAAGCACATAGATCCACATAAAGAAAAAAAATTCAATTATTAAATAGGGTAAGACATGATGACCCACTTTCCCCTTTACTCCTCTCCATTGCAGTATATGTCCTTAGTAGAGGCCTTACTAAACTAGCTTTGAAGAATAAGATAAAGCTCATTAGCTACACAAGAAACCTGATGGTGACTTCTCACACTCTTTATGCCGATGAAAGAATGTTCTTCACCAAAGGCAATGCTTCATTAACTATGTTCATTCCAAATCATAAACCCTTCACAATACATAATATATTGGTCTAATGTCACACCAAAGACACATTCACATAATTAACTTGGCTTCAATGTTGATCATTTTACTATCCTTTACCTTGGAGAACCTATATCTAAAGAAAATCCTAAAGCAATATACTTCCATTTCATTATATATCAATTTGGCTACTTGGTAAGCATCCCTGTTGTCAACTGTAGGTAGAATCCAATTAGTTATAGCAGACATACATGGCATGCTAATGCATAGCCTTCTTATTTACTTATTGCCTACATATTTGATTAGTGACATAGAGAGATGGCCAAGAAATTTAATTTGGAGTAAGGATATTAACAAAAGAAACCTTGTCATAGTGGCATGGCATAAGTGCTTTTAGGACACATTTGGGGGGTGGCTTAAGCATAAGGTGCATCTCTATCTTCAACGAAGCCTTCAACCTACTACAATGCTATAACATAGGAAATATATCATTAAGCCATAATTCTCAAACGGAGAACCCTCAAGCATTGTGGATTGGTGGTCACATTAAACATTATTGACTCTTTAATATGGAGTGGCCTAAAAAGCTTTTTCTATGATTTTTCAACAAAACACTTCTTGGCTTATTGGAAATGGAAAGTGTGTTAACTTTTGACTTGATAATTGATGTGGAAAATCTTTGGACCATTTCATACGGATAACTCCCGGTCTCCACTACAACCTTAAATCCACTTTGAATTCCTTCATTCATAATCATAACTTGGTGATACCAGATCCTGCGATTATTGTTTTCCCTCAAATCACCAACAATATCATAGATGTTACAATTGTTTAGGAAATTTCAGAGGATAGAAGAATGTGGTATCCAAATGTAAGTGGTCAATTAACTCAACAATGCCAACACCTTTTAAGCCAACACCTCTCAAGTTAAGCACTAAGGAAAATTATTTTGGAAAATAGTCATCCCTCCTTTTAATACTAAAAATAAGTACTAAACTAACTCTTTTTAATATTTTTAATTTAATAAAAATTAGGGACCAATTTAATGGACTAACTGATAATTTTTAAAAAAATTATAGTGACTGATATGGGAAATTTAGAAATACAAAGACCAACTCATTAAATTTGCAAAATAAATAGAGATTGATGTGCAAAAACTTTTAACATATAAAAAAATATTTACATAATTAAAAAAAAAAAGGTTAAATACGTTTTTAGTCCTTATAAATATGCGACCCTGCAATTTTGGTCTCTGTAAAATTTTTCTTTGAATAATAGTCCCCGCAAACTTTTTCATCCACGATTTTGGTCCCTGCCACTGACGGTTCTATGGCCGAGCCAGCCCGGGCATGCGCCCGGGCTCAACCCCTATGTTCTTTGTACTCTTCCCAAATTAAAGACCAATTTTTAGATAAAATTAGGGGCAAAATTAATAAAAATAGAGTGTGAAAATTAAAACAGATGAATAACCAATGGTCCAGACCCAACCCACTTAATTATTTATGAATCAAAACAAAAATTAAAAAAAAAACTCTCTTAAAACTAAACAATGATTACAAAAGAGGTTCTTACTAACGAGCGTCCTCAGGGCACTCGTTAAGATACTCAATAAAGAATTTTTTTTTTATAAAAGTCAATATTTTAATTTCTAATACATTTTTTATGGATTAAATACACACATTTTTTAAAAAAATTTACCATTTTAATTACTTAAAGAGTGCTCTTGGAGCACTGGTTAATATTTTCCTAATATATAGGACTTGTCTTATATATTCCTTATATATTCCTACGTCAATATTATTTTTTATTATTAGTTATGACTATCATAAAAATAAACATATATGATAATTCTATAACATGAATGTATTGCTTTGTTAAAACATATATAAAAAAAGCCCAAAAAATATTTAATGCATATACTTAAATCCAAATAAATAAAAGCAAAAACAAGTCCCTTTTAGTTTATTAGAATTAATTTATTTAATCTTTTGTCTAATTTACTTAATTTATTTTAGTGTTAAAAATATTTTAAAAAACACAAAAAATGTTTTTTTTTATTATTATTAGATTATTTATTTTATTTAAAAAATAGAAAACATGTAATTTTATTTGATTAGATTTTTATTATTCAATAAATTTTTTATTTAATTTATTTTTGCTACTGTTTGTTTCTTTTTTTTAATTACTTAATTTCTAATAGTTTTATATCCCCTATATAAATTAATTGATAGAACAGTCTACTAAGGATATGAGGTTTGTAAGCTCTTCCTAAGTTAAACAGTTCATTAAGATAAGGTTTGTAAGCTCTCCTTGAGTTCTTTCTTAGTTAAGTTTATTATTAAATTTAAGACAATTAAATTCATTCATAAATTAAATAACTCAGAATCTTCTGAGAGTTCAGGTTCACATGCATTCCAACTGCATCAGTCTCTCCTTAAGTAATATATTAGTCTACAAATTTATTGAGTTCACTTTGATATTACCGGTGTCGACAACATCCGTTGAAAGAGTTTTTTCAGCAATGAGGATTATCAAGTCTAATTTGCTCAACAAAATCAACAATTTGTGGTTCAATGACTTGATGATATGTTACACCGAGCGGGATATATTCAAGTCAATTAAAGATGTTGATATTATTCGAACATTCACCGCAAAGAGGTCTTAGAGAGGGCACTTACCTCCTAATTTTATTTAGCACAATATTCGCATGTTAGGTTTCATCTCTCTTATGTTGCACACTTTATAACTATTTATATATTATGTCACATGTAATTTGCAATTAAATTTTTTGCCCCGGCTATCTAAAATTCCTGACTCCGCCACTGGTCCCTGCCGTCAAGTTTCATTGACGGAAGCTGACGTGGCACAAATGCGGGGGTTTTAAACCTCCGCTAAACTAACCCAGAAAAATATAAAAAAATTAGTCCTGAACTTTTAACAAACACCTTTCAAGCAAGTTTTGCAACAAATATTTTTGCATACTTTCCCATAACAAGTCTTGTCTCAACCATACCACCAATTATCAAATCCAATTCTGCTGATCTTGCTTAAGCCTCCCGTGGTTATGGTATTTGGAGCCCTAAAATGGCACACGAACAAGATCCTCAGGGTAGAAATAACAATTTGCATATGATCATTGTTTCTTTCATATTTTTTAGATGGACTCAAACAGTGAGAGAAAGTGGGATCACAACATAATATGAGGAATTAATTGTATTCTATAATCAGTTAAGCACAGTAGCAGATTTGTACACAAAGCAGAGATTTTGTCCACATGTGACTTCTCTTGCAGCGCATAGTAATGACACCATACTCAAATACATCTATTTTGGAGGAAATGAGGCTTCTCAATGTTTTGCATTCTCCAAATTCAATCCTACAAAGCAAAGGTCACGTCCACACGGTCTTGGCATGCATTTAAAAACTAGCCCTACTTTATTTTCTTATGCAAATTTGAATCATATCATGTTTCACTACTGGGAAAAATTAGCACCAGGTTTATAAACCAGGTCTAAGGTTAAGTTGTCAGACTCAGACGTACCTCCTTCTCTACAATTTTGTTCTATTTTTCAAAATTAATTTTAGAAAAAATGCAATTACAATAAAAAAATGCAAACATTAAAAAACATGTGAAACATGCTGCAATAAATAAGTTTAATATCCCCATGACAAGATTATAAATAAGAGATTATACCTTTTCCAGTTAGTAGCAAATAAAGTTACCACTATCTATTCCAAAACCACCCATTGCTTTCTAGTTATTTCACAATCTCGGTAGCTTAAAGAATGACACACATACTATGCCAATACCTCAATATAATGATAAGGTTTTCCAGCAGCTCTATGCAAAGCAACGAGCATGAATAAAAGCATCAACTTGTTTATGGCAAAACACTACCTTGTCCCTTACTTTCCATATTTGACACACACACAAGCATACCATATTATTGCCACCTCCAAATAATCAAGCAAATTGGATTAGATGGTCTCTGCTATCAATTGGCAGCACATCCAAGAGAGTTTTGAACAAATCAGAACGTGGGGAGATTTAGAGTGCTGAGTTATTGGGATTCCGTATTGATATAAAGTGTGGGGAGATGTTGTGATTCCATATTGATATAAAGTGTGGTGAGATCATGCTAATTCCAAGCAACGTGTTGGTATTTGCTGTCTACAACACACAACTTCATGAATAGGTTCTATTAAAAATTAATATTTTTCTAAAATATTATTTTACTCGTTTAGAGGAGGTTTAAAACCCCCGCAATTCGTTCCACGTCAACTTCTGTCAACAATTGTGGATGAGAAAATTTGCGAGAGCTATTATTCAAAGAAAATTTTTATAGGGACCAAAATTACATGGTCGCGTATTTATAGGGACCCAAGACATATATAACCAAAAAAAAAACTCTATAGAAGTGCATACTAAATTCATAATTTTCAGGCCGTATTTTTTTTTTTAACTTCGACAACATATTTCCTCAAAATCGTTTTCTTAAAATATATGATTCAACTAAAAAAGAAGTTACCTAAAACAATATCTTGAACGAAAAACACACCTTTGTTATTAATTGAAAACATTCATTCACACGTAAATCATAGCACTTTTAGCATAACGCCATAAACCACCCTTTAAAATTTCAACAAAATCACAACGTTGCCAAAAACTGAGGGCTCCACCACCATTAAAATAACGCGTAAACGCATAATCAAAATCAAAATCAAAATCAAAGTAAACTCGTAAGTTTCCTATATTGAATATGAAATTACCCTAAAATTCTAATCAGTGTATCATCACACGTATATCTTCAATGTTCCACTCTTATCACTAGAATTCTCTCAACCAAAATCTCAGCAATGGTTTTTCATCTCTATCATTGCAATGATGGTCCAAATCCTTCTCCTCAACAACCACCATCCTTCCAAACGGATCATCATCATTTCCTTAATATTCAATCTCTTCATATAGCTTTGATTGCCATGGCTTGCTTCGTTACGACGGTGATGCTTTTTTTAACATTTGTCATATTCCTAAGGAGACATAGCCATGATGATGATCACAGTGATAGAAGAAACGTGCCTGTATTGTTTGATGTACATGGTTATAGAGATTCAACTATTTCGGATGATGGTCCCGATGATGATGATGACGATGATGATGATGATGATGATGATGAGAGTGTTGTTGATCACCCGATATGGTTCATACGAACTATCGGCCTTCAACAATCTGTGATAGATTCTATTACGGTATTGAAATATAGAAAAAACGAAGGAGTTGTGGATGGGACGGAGTGTTCTGTTTGTCTTGGTGAGTTTCAAGAGGAAGAGAGTCTCAGGATTTTACCTAAGTGTATCCATGCTTTTCATATTTCTTGTATCGATAGGTGGCTTCGATCGCATCAGAATTGTCCGTTGTGTCGGGCACCTATAGTCAATGATGCTGCTGCAGAGGTGAGTGTTACAGTTACTGGAAGTGATCAGGTTGATTCAAATATTTCTGGAGAGAATCCGAACCAAGAAGGACGGAGAGAAAATTTTGATAATGTTGTTGAGGAAGGATTAGGATTAGGAGAATTTCAGGTTGTTAGAATTGATAATGATGATAATGAGAGTGATTCTGGTGTATCATCTAGTGAAAGATCATATAAAAATCATACTGTTTAGTATGTTAGGAAAAGAATTGGGACAGGAAATAAATCATGTGATGAGTTCTATTTTCAATGAATGGCGTTGTGCTCTAATGTATTTTTATGTTTTCCATTTACAAAAATTAGTCCATTTTTCTAGTTTGAGACTTTCATTATGCTTGTTTTTTTTATATATATTCAGTAGAAATATCGCAACACAATGCATATATAAAAGTTTGAGTCAATTGGTCACATTTGTGACATAATGATCATTAAAAGATACAAGAAAGAACAAACTAGAATAAGTTAATAATTAAAACTACACAAACGCCATTCGTTGCAAGGTTCTATGGTGTAGTGGTTAGCACTCTGGACTTTGAATCCAGCGACCTGGGTTCGACTCCCGGTAGGACCTTTTTTCTCATTCAAATTGTAAATTTAATCTTTTTTAGTAGAAAAATAACGATGATAAATATGTTTAGATGACAACACACAACAACAAGACAGTTTGGCCGAGTGGTCTAAGGCGCTGGAATCAGGCTCCAGTCCGAAAGGGCGTGGGTTCAAATCCCACAGCTGTCAATATTCTTATTTTTTATCATTTTTTTCACTTTACACACCAAATCACAAAGGTCTATTGCTATGTTCACTCTCATCAAACATAAAGTTTGTCTATTGCTATGTTCACTCTCATCAAACATAAAGTTTGTCTATGTATGATGATAACCATTTCAAAACAAACATCACATGAAAAGCATTAACTGTATTAAGAATTTGATATTCAAAGCCATCTCTTATAAACCAATATATAGAGTCTCTTTACAACCTGACCAAGTGTAAAATATCCTAGAAAAATAACAAGCAAAAATCCAAAATAGGAGAGGGGTAAAACTGTGAATCCCATAACCTTCCCAATAGGAGTTAATGGAATTGCAATTCCAATTGCAGATATAACAAGAGTAGAGAAAATCACTGGCCAAGATGCAATAGCTTGTACAAAAGGGATTTTTTCAGTTCTTATCAAATGAACAATCAGAGTCTGCATGAGAAGACCCTCAATGAACCAAGCTGTATGGAAAAATTTCTCATCGTCATAAGCTTTGTAATAGAACAAAAGAAACAAAAGTGTTGCAACATCACAGAAAGTGCAGACGGGTCCATTCCATAATATGAACATTGGTAAGCCTCGTTCCGACCATTTATGAGGAGTTTTCAAATATTCTTCGTCCATTTTGTCCCAGGGAATAACGATTTGTCCGAGACTGTAGATGAAATTCTGTGTAAGAAGCTGTCTAGTAGTTAAAGGTTCGTATTTAAGGAACAATGTTGCTATGAGAAGTGAAATGATACTTCCTAAGTTAGCAATAACTGACATCTTTACATATTTCATTGTGTTGCCGAACGTGAGACGGCCGTGCTCAACGCCCGCGACGAGCACGTTGAGATCTTTCTCTAGTAAGATTATGTCTGCCATGTCTTTGGCAATGGGTACACCCGAGTCCACAGAAATGCTTACATGGGCAGCATCCAATGCTAGTGAATCATTCACACCGTCTCCCAGGAATCCAACAACATGGTTTCCTATTGTCTGCAAAGATTGAACAACTCGGAGTTTCTGCGTTGGCGTGAGACGAGCTAGTACCGTTGCTCTTTTAACAGTTTCGTGGAAAGTGTCGTGATCAAGTTCTTCAAGCTCAGGTCCTGTTATAACATGAGTGGTACTTATGCCAACTTCTCTGCATATTCTTGTGGTTAATGAAAGTGAGTCACCTGTTAAAACCTTTGCTTTCACTCCCTTCTCGGCTAAACACCAAAGTGCTTGCTTTGCTGAGTCCTTAGGCGGGTCAAAAAATGTTATAACACCAAGGAGTGTCATGTCTCTTTCGAAGTCACTGTTGCCTCTCTTGCTTCCATTACTTGTTTCGCAAGTTTGCTCCATTTCCAGCTTCTTTATAGCAACTGCTATAACCCTTAACCCTTCATTGCTCAGTTCTTCTGATAGATTTAAAATCCTCTGATAATCATCTGAGGAGAATGTAGAGATTTCATCTTTATCAAAATTCTCAATAAAAGAACAAACTTTTATAACTTCCAACAACGCTCCTTTTGTTACCATGAACCTGCCAAAGAATTGTCTATCGTCTGTTTCTAACATGACAGATACTCTTCTTCTTATGAAGTCAAAAGGAATCTCATTGATCTTCTTCCACTTAGACGGCTGAAACTTGAATCCATTTGAATATACATGTGCTAGAATTGCATCATCTAGAGGATACTTTTGCTCAGTCTTGAAGTAAGAATTGAGGAAGGCATAGCGTAGAACTTTTTCTCGGGGTAAACCCCTACAGTCGAGATGATTAACCAAAATTGCATGATTCATTGTAAGGGTGCCTGTCTTGTCAATACAAAGGATATCCCTGCAAAAGAAAACAAACCTCTTATATTGCTTTCCAATTTTCGGATCTCTTGCTTTCATTCATTGTGTTGGTGTACAGATTCGAAGTATTGATAAACTTTAGTGCATTTGATTATAACTTGAGCAAGTGTCATATAAACTTGGCGTCTAAGTCATCAATCAGTTGATTTTAAATGTGAATTTACACTTACATTGATCCCATCTCGCGTATGGTTGTTAGACTTTTTACAATACATCTGTCTTTAGCCATAGCAAGTGCTCCTTTCGCAAGGCATGTGTTAATGATGAGGGGAAGCATCTGAGGATTAAGGGCAGATGCAACTGAGATGGCAAAGAGAATACTCTTGCTCAATTTCTTAGATGCAGTGTAATCTGTCACGAACATAATTGTAACAACTACTACCATAACAGAAATAAGCATGTAAAATATCCATCTTAGACCCTTTTCAAAGTCATCCGGTGGCTTCTTCTTCCCAATTTTTGAAAACATGGTGCTCATGTAAGTATTGGATCCAGTTGAAATAACTAAACCTGTTCCAGTACCTGATACAACATTTGTTCCCTGCAATGTTCACAATTAGTCACTTTTCAGAAGAAAATTTATTAAGCTGACAGCTCTGAGTGGAAATCAATACTTTTACTTAAAGTAAAACAATATCAGTGTATTAAAAAAATAGATTAAGCATGTGTTTGGAAATACGTTTATTATGCCATTCTTGCATCCCTAGGCAATTTTGATTTGGCTTTTTAGAAGCTATAAGTTGTAGCTTTTGGTTAAAACATAAGGTGGTCTTTTTTAAGATGAAAACGCAAACGTATGCTAAAGCTACTTTCTATTGCTAGTCATGTCTCTAAAATACTCGTACAACTCTTAGAAAAAAAATTTAGGGAAGAATGGAACCTCGGAGAGAGAGATATTGTTTAGAGTCTTAAGTAACTATGGTTTTCTTTTTTACATCTATTATCCTCTAGTTAGGGCTTTGTGAGATACACCTTTGAGTATCTTCGGTTCCACTTTTATAGGAGGCAAAGTTGATTTAAGAGGTGTTGAATCAATTTTGCCTCTGGAATTGATTACAGCTTGAAGCTAGAATTTGGAGCTTAGTCATAAATTTATTGTTCAACTCAGTTTTACTTTTACATGAACGTATACAAACATAATCACTTTACATTCAATTCAACATACTTTTAGACATGATCAATTCATTCAAAATCAACCATTGTCACTATAGAATTACACACTCTCTAAATCTATAACTACCATTGATACAAAATAGGGAGAAAGAGTTGCGTTACTAACCATAAAACAAATGTTCTTTAAATCTAGTAAAGGAGTGATGTGATCTTCTCTAACATCAGCAGTTTTATCAGTTGTTATAGATTCCCCAGTTAGTGAAGCCTGACTGTTAAGAAGGTAATGAAATCACTTTGTGATGATTAGACAGCAGAAAAGGAAATGGTAGGAAATATCTTTATAGAAGTCTCCGATCTATAAAATAAGTAAACTTCCTTTTTAACCGAAGTACCTTACAACAAGGTGTTTTGAAGATATCAGCCTGACATCTCCAGGAAAGAGGTCACCGGGTTCAAAAATCACAATGTCACCTGGAACTACATCCCTGTGATCAACTTGAACTGTCAATTCTTTCTGCTCAATTCTACCAGCACATCTTTGAACTCTTATAGGACATTTTAAAAATTCTGATAGCTTCATCGCTGCTTTTGAGCTTTTGTGTTCCTAAAATCCGCAACAAAGATGTAGGATTACTAAAAACAAAAATATAAGGAAGAGAACTACTCGCTCATTGAATTCGATCAACAAACTAATATAAAAGTACCAGACAGAAGCGGAGGATGACACTGATGAAAAGCAATATGAGCATGATGAACCCGTTTGGATAGTCTCGGGCAATGAATGACAATGAAGATAAAACAATCAGAATCATATTGAAAGGATGGAAAAGAGCATTCCATAGAAGATGCCACGAGCTTGGAAAAGAATACTCTAGTGGAACATTTGGTCCGTTTTCCTGCAGCCTCCTCTCAGCTTCAGTAAAACTTAAGCCTGCAAAAAATTCGAAAACACCTTTAATACAAAAGGGGGAAAATAACACAAAAACAAAAACTAGAAGGCAATGTTAAACAAAGAAAGGTTATTTGAATGACCAAATCTTATCCACTAACTCACTCCTAATGTTTTCATGTTCTTTAACTTATATATATCCAATATTTAAACAACAAGCATGTAATGTAAGTGCAGTTTGGATCACAACATCAAGATTTTCGATATCCCCATGACAACAAACTAGACTACATATTAGCTGCACATTTGACCTCAATTCTCTGCAATATCAATGATCACAACGGAAGCCGCAATTTAAAATCTTAGTTGTGCTCTAATACCATTCTTTTCCTTTCATATTTCTTTCATTGAGGAAATTTGTCAAACAGTTAAGGAGCAGCACATAAAACATGCAATCAAAGGCACATTGAAAAATTACTACTACTACAACTACTAGTAGAATCCAGATACTTGCCTCTTTCAGTTGACCTAACATACTCAAAGACCATGTTTTTCTCAGACTGAGCCAAGGTGTATAACCAAGAGTATACTTTCTCTTCTTCCTCTGTTCTTGATCCTCCATCAACTTTCCCTGCAAATGAACACAACCCAGATAAGCGAAACACCTAAAAAACAAAACTTTAGAATAACAAACAAGAATGGAAGCATACTTCCATAGATAAGGCGTTGAAAAAATTTGAAAAGTGATAAGGGAAAAGAATCTTTGTGTGAATTGGGTTTGTTTACAAGAGTTTGGTTAATGGTGTTGGAAAGAGGAAGAGGGTAGTGGTGGTTGTTATTGGAAGAGAAAAGGGTGGAAACTTTGGTTCTTCCCATAGGAGGATTGAATGGTAATGGAGGAGGAAGAGATTATGAATGTTATACATAAATGAGAATGGATATTTGAATGGAAGGTAAAGAAGAAAAATTAGAGTATGCATTTTTTGTGTTTGTTTGATGTTGAGTTAGTTACTTGCTTTCTTTGACGACTCTAACTACCATACCACTGACTGGCAGTTAAGGTGAGTCAACATGAATAATATAGGGTTATGCGGATTATGATTCAACTTATAAGATGATCAAATTGAATAATAAATAGATACATAAATAATAGTGTTAAGTTCTTGCTATTTCTTTCGCATATTAAAGGTTTCTTATTCCACTTCTTTGAAGTTGTAAGATCATTTCTCTTGATATATTAGGGGTGTGTAGGATAAAAAAAAATTAGTCCCGGGGTCACCGTGTCCTAACGACGATTAAAGTCACTTTCTATTTGGAATGTGATATAGTCGATAAACGAAGGAACCGAGGCCTCGGGAGTAAAAACAATAGGAGAAGTTGTGATGACCAAATTGGTTTCTCCTACGGTAGAAAAAGAGGTTTCTCTTGCGAGATTGAGAAGCCTAATCATCACTTTTGTGGTGACGTTAGGCCATCTCCAACACATGTAATGTACCATTCCGTCCGCCAGCTGTCCATTTTTTTCCAAACATGCAGTCCGCCACATATGCAGCAGGTGAAGTGCAATGCAACGGTCCTTTGCATTAAAATATTAATGAAAATATAGCTTCAAGATGATGTTCTTTTAAATTGTGGGACCCAATATGAGTTCTTTTAAATTATACCAATGAAGTGAAAAATGGAATAAGTTGCTTCAAGATGATGTGGACTAATGGGTCCCACAAAGAACCAAATAATAGATTGCACCATTGGAGATGCTCTTAGCATTACATTGAGCAGTTATCCGAGCATACTTAGACACCACCATAATTGGTATAAAGACGGTCAAAGATTTGAACTAAAAAAGATAGGTCAGTATGACGCAATGATTAAGAGATAGTGGATTTCCATGGAAATTTTTGGTAATCAGAACTTGATTCCCACAAACTATGTCATTGTTCTAGTCACAGAACGAAAGATTAGTGATTAGGATGAAGTGAGTTATTACGACATGGTGGTACGAGTCTCTAATGCGGCACAATAAAGTGGAGCTGCAAGATTAACACTCGATTTCACAAGTGAGTGAGGTCATAAATGTTGTAGTGGTATAATAGGAAGAGATCTTGAAGCGCGACGAACTAAATACTCTTAGTTATTCGTCCTTCCAAAGTTGTCATTTCATGGGTTTGAGATCCCCCATTTAGGATTGAGCGTCCCTTTTCCAGATGTGTGGCCTGAATCTATAGTCTCTCCATCCATAATGCACGATCGTGCATAAGCGTATATCGGATCAACATACGTTACATAGGAAGTCGTGGAACTTAACTACACCTCCTGGATTTCAAGGAATCAACCACCCATTCTAGGAGTGGTAGCTACATCCTAGGAATATTCGGTTCCAAACTACTATAAATACATCAAAATTGTGATATTTGAGAAGGACTAACAATTAAGAAAAAAAAAACATAGATACAATAGTTTCTCACCTCACATGAGCTAACTCTCAATCTGATAACAACCGTAAAGTCTCTAACAACCCTTGTCCACTAAAGGTTGTCAAGCATTTTGTACATAGCAAGTACAAAGGTGTATCTTGTAAGAGTGAAAATTAGATCATATATGTTATAGCGCATGGTAGGACTTATATGTGATAAAAAATTAAAATTATTTATGTTTGATTTAACGTAGAGCTGTCTGATAAGATGTCACGATTGATAATGGATATTTTGTTCAAATAAAGGTGAAATCCTTTTGGTAAGGTTTCATGTATTTATTAGTCTTTAGAGATTGATGTTTTGGATTATTTTGTAATATTGGAAATCCTTTTGGTAAGGTTTCACGTATTTATTGGTATGTAGAGATTGATGTTTTGAGTTATTTTATAATATTGGCCTAACATGCTTTGACCGGATGTTAAGATGTTTAGTTGGTATCTACCTAAGAAAATGATTCTAGCATCGAAACCGGTTATGAGCTAAAGCTATTATTTGTAGCTTCCATTATACCTTGGAATATGATAGTGATAGGTATATCTTATTATCTTTTCAAGTATATATTTGGTATAACCATACCCAAAAAGGATTTTAAATCAAGTTATCTAATCAAATAAATTGACTAAAAATGTTTTTTCTCATAATTAAACTTTATTTTACAAAATACATTTCATTAACATCAATTTTCGCTTAATTAAACACACACTTTATTTTAAAGTGCTAACTAAAGTTATTAAACATGGATACAATTCTCTCAAATAGCTTTTATTGCCAATAATAGTACTAACAAGAAGAACATTATGAGTTGTCATTTTACGCGTATAAATAATGCTTGGATCCCCCATTTATGGAGCATATACTATATGCTATAAATAATAATGCCCCATATTTATTTATTGTACATTAATAATAATGTCCCATATTCACCTTTAAAAAGAAAAGAAAAAAAAGTAAAAAATGAAAAGTCAAGGTAATTAATTAATTAATTGTCACCTTGACCTGAAAAAGAAAATACTAAGCTCTTGATGAATATTATGATCTTTCTCATGATCAATCAAATGAAAAGATTCACATTCAGAAGAACCACCACCAACCCTCTTAAAACTACCTCTCAGATACATAACTTCATCATCTTCTTCTCCATTCACTCTTTTCCTACACTTCATCACTCCAGTTCCAACTTCAACCGAACTCATCAAACCAAGAACTTCAAAATCAGTATTTGAAGGCCTTCTTTTAACAGCATAACCAACTTTTTTTTCCATTGCAGTACATAGTCCAAAAAGGCGTCGACAAAAGCGTTGAAGAACTTCCATTGTTGTCGCTACTCTCTAGCGCGATTCTCAGTGTTCCGCCTCGCATTTCTCTTGCTAAAGTACTTGTTGGTAGTGCTAGTTCTAAGAGGAGAATTGGGGTGGTGGAGTTTGAGTTTGATTGGATACAGAAACTTATTTTGCCTTTGCGGTATCCGAATATTGTGCCTGTGATTGTGGTGGATGTTGTGAATGAAATATAGTTGGAGTGTTGGTGAATTTTGTTTGAATCTTCATCAATGGTGGTACGGTTGCAAGTTGGGATTAGTAGTTGCATGAGAGAACGTAATAGTCTCCATGATCTAACTTGTTTGTGGCAGTCCACTGTTGTAATGCTAGTGGCCATATTGTTGCTAGTTCTTCAATTTGGAGTTGTGTGTAGCTATTTATAGTATTGTGTATGCTTTAGGATTTGATTTTATAATAGTAAAAACATGTTGAGTTTGCTTTTTTATAAGCAAAATGGTATTAACTAGTAGTTTTTTTTTTAAAGGCACATCCAAGTTATTCTCTTAGGCTATGTTTGGGAGTTTGGAGGGGAAGGGAGGGGAGGGCTTTAAAAAATAGGAAGATTTGGGTGAAAAGAGTAAAAAGATTTTGGGTAGGAGGGTTTTGGAGGGTTTGAGTTTATTCATAACACCAAAAACCCCATAAAATGGGGGAACTCAAAAATTGTATTGTAGGAGGGTTTTGGAGGGTTTTGAAGGGCTTATATAAATTTTCCAAATATGTTTTAGGTTGTTATAGTATTATGAAAATTAAAAATTTATTAATGATAATGACTCTTTTATCATTCTAAACAAAATCATTTTTACAAAAAATGTCAAATATTTTCCTATATTTTTTTAAAATTTTATTTTTGGAAGCCTTCCCCTCCCCTCCCCTCCAAACTCCCAAACATAGCCTTAATGTTATTTTTTTGTTTTGCTCCTTGATATGAATGATTTCTCCTTTAAACAAAATTAGATTTATAGTGTTTCACACAACTAAATAAGTTGAGAATTATATCATAAAGTCTAAATTTAGCGCATTGTTTTTATGAAAGAAATTCTTAAAATTGTAGAGATGATTGAACCGAGAGTGCTCCATCATAGAATATTTTTCTACTCAGTAAAGAATATATTTTCATAAATGTTTAACTTTAAGGCAAGAGAAGAAGAGATTATCGGAAGATTTCGGACATTCAAAGCAAAATACATAACTAAGTGAAAAGATATAAGTTAAAATATCTCTCTTTTGTAGAACCTCCTTTGTGGGTTTTTTGATTTAGAGAAGTCTCCAACTAAAGATATTAATTTTCGATGGGATTTCACATTTCCAAGATAGTATTTAGAGCTTCCAAAGAACTTGTTTCCACTAAAGTGTGATGATGGTTCTCCATGAAGGATGTATAGAATGATTTGACACTAAAACTTCAAAATTGGTTGGTTATCCAAATCCTCATATCAAGAACCCCTTATATAGGGGCATCATCGGACAAGAGAGTTTGAAGGTGTTATACTCCGTATCCTTCAGTAAAAGTTTTTAGTATGTTATTTGATTGCGACATTATCTAATCACCACATCAGAAAAGAAGGGTGATGTTGTGAAAATGTTGTTTAAGAAAGTTTCTTACACAAAAATATTTTGTACTTAAGTGATTTCAATTTGACTTCACTGCGCTTTCTTGAGAACTTATATGATACATTATTCACAATATGGATGTGGTTGCACTCACATGTTTTGAGTTGAAATTAGAGCTATAGAAAATTGATGAAAGAATTATTTTTACTTTTTAAAAAATTGAAGTTAAGTATGTGTTGACGAAAACCAGACTTTCACAAAGTGTTGATTAGTAGATAAGCATTGATTGACACTGATGCAAAATGTGATGCAAAATGTGTTGTAAGTTTTGTCAATGGTTGAATAATTTATTGCCAACATAAAAGTTGCACCATGAGTCTTTAGCTTGAGATTTGATATATGGATATTGTTGAAATGGTTTAACTTCAAATGTAAATAGTAATTTCACATGTGCGCGCACAGACACACACATACATGCACACATGAAAATTATAGTATACAGAAAAAATAACTTATAAATAATAGCATTCAACCAATTTAATTAATAATTCATAACCATCATTTCATAACTTAATAAGTTCAAAAGACAAAATCATCATTCTCAAATAAGTAGCTCAATATACATGATCCATGCAAATAATTCTAATAACCTAAGATGTTACCTACTCTCATATCATAATAATCATCGAGACAAAACCATAATTAGGGGAGAAGATGATCATTGATCAAAGTGTCAAAGGGAGAAGAGGATGTCATTATCATTATGGGAAGGGTTGAAGGCAACAAACATGGGAAGGAATGAAATATTGAAATTGTTAAGAAAATTCAAGAAAATGGAGCATGAAGTTGCAGAGAACAATTAAGGAATATGTATTCATTTTTCTTATGCCTTCATAGAATTTTCACACAATAATCATTGGACGACAATCATAATTTTTTTTATATTTATAGTTTCTATGATATATTTTGGTATTGTAATTTTTTACATCGGTTTTTTCTAACACCTTGTTATCACGTTCACTTAGAATTAAAAGCATTCACATGAGTTTTGACCTCTTCAAAATTAAATGAACATTCAAACATTAGATTAAAATTAGGGATGAAAAACGGACATGCATGCCTATTATACACGCCTATTTAGGTCCGTAATGAAAAAAAAAGGGACAAGACAACCATAATTAAGGGTGCATGCGTGAAAGTTTGACCCGTTCCATAATTAAAAAAGGGTGGGACAAAGTGGTTTATCATGCACTACACTTTTAAAGTTTAAATATTATAAAATTTTATTTTAATGTTTAAGAAGATGTAAGACTAAAATTTTGATCTGTCTAAAAAAATGTAGAAGAAACAAACCCAACATTTCAAATTCATTTTACAACTCTTAGTCAAAATTACCTATTCAAAATACAAAGACAATTTCTTTATAAACCTCCCAACTTTTTTGGACATCCGCAGCGAAATTCTTAAAATGTTCTTATATTTCGGAGATGCATCTCTGAAATTATTTTTTTTCTAAAAAAAATTGATTTCGAAAGTGCATTTCTGAAAACACCTTATTTTTTAGAAAATAAAAGATATTTTCGGAGATGCATTTCCGAAATCACATTTTTTTAAGAGAGGATGTCTTTGGAGATGCATATCTGAAATATTCTAATTTTTAGTCTTGGAATGTTTCGGATATGCATATCCGAAAAAATTCAATAATTCTTAAAAAATTAAAATCAAGGTGAATCAATACGATTAATAGTATAATTAAGTGTAATAATTAAAACATATTATTAAATATATATCATTATAATCAAAATATAATAATAATATTAATAATAAATATTTAAATTAACACCTTATTTTTATATATAAAATTAATAATAATAATAATAATAATATTTAAAATCATTTCATAAACTAATTTTCAAAAACAATTTTATTGTTAAAATTTATTTTATAAACAAAATTTCCTAAACAATTTTAAAATTAAAAATTATTTTACTAACTTATATAAATGAAAAATATTCTTATTATATTTCATAAGTAAATTTTGAATTATATAAAATTAAATATATAATTTATTCACTAAATAAAATTAAGAGAAAATCTTCTTATAATTTTTTTAAACTAAATAAAAAATGATTTTTTTATCATAATTAATTATTAAAATAATTTTTATATTTGTGATTTTTATTTATTATTTTGAAATACTATGCAATTCAAAATTTATATTAAAATATAAATAAAATAGTAAATAATTTTATCCTTGATCTCTTTTATTTTAAATTTTTGTTGAATAATTATTAATAATTGTTTGTGTATTAGTTATAGTTTTAGTAATTATTAATATGAAATTTATCAAGAAATAATTAAATTTTTTATGAGTTTTATTTTTTAATTGATAACTGAAATAGAATAGAAATATCAATTGTATAATTATCATTATTATTATTTATAGTTAATAAATTATATCAATTTTATGATATTCGAATTAATTAAAATTCTAATTTTTTTGTTGTTTTCGAAGATGCATCTCCGAATTAATTGAAATTTTAATTTTTTCGGAGTCTCGGAACAGGATTTTTAATTTTCCAGCAGGAATTTTCACCTTGAGATGAGTCTATAAAAAAATTGTCAATATAAAATCTAACCGCAATAACTACTCAATAACTAAGAGGCTAAAAATAAGGTTAAACATATTATATCAATTAATTTGAGTGATATTATGAGGTCACACCTAAAAAAGGTAAAGTCTCCAAACTATTCTTGTCCCTTCTTATGCTTTCTTTCTATTTTGTTTTTAATATTGTACGATTGACCTTACGTACACTTGTTCAAAAGAAATCCACAAGCTTATAAAAATAAAGGTAAATTCTTTGGTACCCATGTATTCAAGTTGGGTACCGGTACCTTTAGTGTTAACTATTATTAAATAATTATTTATTTTAAAATAAATTAAAATAAATAAGTGACATGGCATGAAATTATAGCATTTGATTGGTTGAGGGTACCGGTACCCATCTAAACTCAAGGGTACCGGAGTGTTCACCAAAAATAAATCCACAAATTTAGGGATCAGAAAGCCAAGTGTCGATTTGTTTGAGCTTAGCCAATCAGGTTCAACATTTTTGGGATGCCAACTAAAAGGTTTAATAATGCAATGTAAATATATTCCAGATTCTAAAACAACTCATACACACATTTTTTAGTAATCGATAGTTTTTAGCTCTTGCTTTTTTTCATTACTAATATAAATTATTCAAATATTCTCTTTTAGTTTCTGGAACTCTGGAAACAATAATTAATCATGCAAATAATTTAAATTAGTATTATTATATGTTTGATTTCTGCTAAACTAAGCAGAAATTTAAGATACAAAAAAGATTTCCGTACCACCATATATATGTCATAAACTCATAATTTATACCCATATAGTATTTGCCATCATCCAATGATTAGGCCACTAGATTTTGGACTAGCCTAAAATTCCGAATTCATATACAACTGTTTAACTCATAAAATCACACGAGCACCTTTTTTCTTTTTATGATAAGTCATGTCTAGTTAAAATAAAAGAGGAAAAAACAATATATGAATGTTGGGTTTAAAATTATAGGAGACCCACATAGCAGCACTAAGCCATAGTTTAATGGTTTTGCATAAAAGCATGTGGGACGAACTTAGGGGACAAAGCTTTTTTTGTGGGATGCTAGAAATAATTTGGATCTTTTTGCTTTCTAGCCTGGTTGCTTCACTTTTGTCAACCCCTTTTCTATTGCATGTATAATGTATTGTCAGTTTTCTAAGGAGGACATCTGGAAAATATATTTTATTTTGATATCTATGAATTTAAGCTGAGTAATGTATTTTAAGTGTCAATTGTAAATCTTTACTAACTAACAATTAAAAAAAAACTCAAATAATTGTCTTTTTAAATATATTCGCAAACTAACTATTTTTTAAATAAAAAAATTAGGTTTGTAGAGGAGCACTACTAACTACTATGTATAACGCATGCACTCTAATTTTCACTGAAGTACTATAGAAGATGGTGCATGCACCTATTTATATTACTTTTCAAAATTGATACTTTGGTGACTTACATGATAGATTAGATTGATTTTATTACATATGTGTATAGTTATTTGTCTTTAGGTTTTTCTATTAGTAAGTTCTTCAATGTTGAAAATTAATTTAAAAGTAATGCAAAGAAGACTTGTAAAACGAAATGCAGACAAGAAAAGGTAACTTCGACTTATAAGAAAAGGGTAACTTCGACTGAAACTTAAATTGAAACGAATATGACTTGAATGTAAATGAATAACGTTGAAATAAAAGATGGTGTTTTCATATGTACATATTTCTCTGAAATTCTTTCTCAATAACACTTAGATACTTTGAGTGAATGAGTTACGTATTATATGAACACCCAACAAATCTAATGCTAAGACCCCTATGTATACTACTTCGATAGTAATGGTAACGAACGGTCTCTTCTCCAAAGGATGACAGGTTCTCATCTACATGCGCTTCGCCTCTTCTAGGACTCCACACGTCTTTCAAAAGAACAGACAAGGCCAAGATACGGTTATCAGCCAATTTCGAATTTATCTTTTGTCAAACTTCAAGTCCGAATCACTTAAAAAACCTTCTAAGCTTCAGTGTAGTATCATTTCTCCAGTATGGCAACCTTTTCAACAACTCTTAGTCGAACTCCTCTAATTTCCGTCGAAATCAGCTTGTTTACCTTAAATATTTCCTTAAGTTTTTACTAGGTCATCTCACACCTTCTTGAGCGTCAAAATTACATCCAACAATATGTCATGCCATTGAACATGTCACATGTACTATAGCATTACGAGCATGCACCATACATACAAGTTCCTGTGTGATTTCGTTATTTTAACAAAAAAATAAAAAAAATTAAATAGAAAATACTAAATTATAATATTATTACAAAAAAAAATTACACAGCGATTGGAAATAATTATATTAACCCCTTGGACCCAAACGCCTACCATTTCCACAGTTTGACCCCCATGTTTGCCTCCGATGCCTCATTTGATTTCTTCAGGGTGTTTGGAATCTCCTAGTATTCGCCTGAGGTAGAGGTGCTTGGTGCCAGTGTCCTGGGATATTAGTTAACAAATTGTCGAACATATCTCTCTAATAAACGGCGTTGCCGTAATCGAGTTTGATGTCCATGTTGTCGTAGTTGGGTCGTATTGGTTGGATCATGTATAGGCGGTGTAACACCCCATTTCTACCCGGCAAATATTCAAGAATCAGAGTTTCAAAATTTCTCAACAAACAAATGAGGCGTCACATATTCATTTAACAATAAATCACTTCATCGCATTTAGCGGATACATAGCACTTTCTAAAACAGAATAACTTCTTTTATTAATAAAACATCGGAGTCATGATTCTCAATTTCCGAATCAAGTAACATCTTAACCACATAAACAACATCATATTAATAAAGCAACTTCATTTAACATATCATCCTAATAAACCAGGATAGTCACAATAAACAACAACATCCTAAACATTATAAATCGTCCCCCCGAGTGCTATGTATCAGAGCGACAACCGACTCGATTAACGGCAACTAAATCTTCATACTCGAACACCTGCACGTTACCAATATAAAGGCAACGGCGAACAAAAGAAAAGGGTGAGATATCAAATCATATAAGTGAGCGCATGATAAATTGTATATTAGGATTCAGGCATATATAGTTATCACATCGCAAGTATTAATATTGCCATACTCCTCATACCTTCACTAACTCACAAATCTCACATACTTTTCATCTGACTACAAGTCACAACACGTCATATTCACATCAGTTATAAATATATCTCATTCATTTACTTTGCAAGCCAATTCACGATACATCACATGTATGAATCACAATTCTAGTCCTAAAACATCACCGCATATAGGTCATACATATAGTCACAAAACATTACATATAAGTCACGCACCTAGTCACAAAATATCACATATAAATCACTTAAGACGTGTTCAGTTAAGCGCATTCCCAAGTATTAATATCCTTATACTATTCACAAAATCATCAATTCACATTTTCACATACATCCATCATTTAACAAGTCACGAAATACAACCACGACATAGTCACGAAACGTCACAACTATAAATCACATATGACACATGGGACATGACTCATGTATATGCATGTGGTACCAATCAGAGCTTCAGCCCCCGTCACCAATTTCCATTTAGGCCGTCATGTTTGCCATAGTTTTCAGGCCGTCATGTTTGCCATAGTTTTCAGACCGTCATAGAGTATGCATATGCAATGTGACTCGACAAACAAGACAACACAGCATACTCGTCAAAATCACATATCGTCACGAGGCATAAGCCTATATCACAATCACATTACCATTTATTCGAGGTAATTCACGTCACTATAATATTTCACCTTCATTTAGTCACAAAATTATCATCACAAATATATATAACATCACGTATTACAATTTATCACAAATATCGTCATGTTTCGACACATCGGCACAATTACTCCGTTTCACGAATTAACAAAGTCATCACAACAAATCGACACATTAAGCCAATTCAAGGATAGTCTCATAATTCTCTATAAATTAATCGATTTATTAACTCACTAACCCACTATCAACTAACCAAAATCATTCACCTAATATTCTCTAATTAATCGGATACATCACGCGTCACTACCGTTTATCTAATTTCCAGTTAAATCCTTAATATTCACGACTTTATGAGTCTTCGGGTTACACTTCCAAGTCACCAAAAACACAACTCAACCGGTTAATTCGGATACAATTCTATTCTTTACCGGTTATTTGATTCGTTCGGTTAAATTCTCAAGATATCGCTATTTACCGACAAACCGAATAATTAATCTAATTTCAAGTTTATTCCAATTAAATAGACTTATTAAAAATAATTCAACTATTAATTTAATCGACCGATTAATATCACAATTCCGACAAAACAACGCCACCACGTTAATGTACCGATTAAACTTAGCTACCACGTAAATTATCATCAAATTCCGGACAACTAATTATATCGCTTAATTCAGCTATTTCGGTCAAACGGGACTGTTTAGAATTACATTTGTTCTATAATTTCTATTGTTTTACTATTTATTTTCATTCAATAATTAAGGTTCTATTATATATTATAGTTTCATTTTCATTTTCTACATGCCATTATATAATTTCTTTAAATATTATATGAAACATGATACAGAGCATATATGTCAACAGTAGAGGAACAACCTTCAGCGCACAATTATTGAATGGAAAAGAAAACAAACTCACAGTAGCATGGAAATGAAAATGAAATATGGAGCTGAATGGGGTTCCATTTCTATATATATATATATATATATATATATATATATATATATATATATATATATATATATATATATATATATATATATATATATAGACACACATTACCTATATGCAATTAATGAAAACAAATGCTAGCACACCATGAAGTAGCAGGGGACAAAAATGTATGGCCTAAGTGGTGTTGTTCATTTCCCTCTCATGTTGATACTACTAAGTATCTATATTAATTAATAGTATGAAAATAATAAACAGGGCAATATATCTATTTTAATATATAAAAATGAATTACTACCAAATTGCCTTAATTACCCTAATGACAAACAATAAAACATGGTTTTGCATACCCCTGAGCGTAATTTTACATTTAATCATCATTACATTCCAACACTTTACTTAATGCAAAAGTTAATTATTGGAATATGTAAAAACGTGCACTGCATTCTATAATTTTACTGCATGTGGAACATACATATTTATGAAAGGCTACCTTTTCATTATTTCTCCCTATGTCTATATATTTTCGTATCAAGTCTAACCACTGCATGTGCAAACTTTTCCATCTCCCTATTCCCATTTTTCAAACAGCAGTGGAGCGGTAGGGTTTCTCTTCACCTTCACCATTTCCATTATTTTTTCTCCATTCAACCTTACTGATAGAGTTCTGTTTCTTCCACTACTTTTCTCAACAGAATATGAGCAGAAAGTTTTCCCCGATTAAGGATGTCAACGATTCAAAAGAAACATGGAGATTGGCCGTTCGAGTTGTTGATTTTTGGAGTGTTATCAACAGCAAGGGTAAGGAGCATCTGGAGATGGTTATAATGGACGTATCGGTAATGCTTCGTATTCTCTCAACAAGTTTATTAGGTTATTATATTTTTCAGTTATGATATTGTTGTTGTTTGTCATCGTCAGGGTGATAGGATACAAGTTTTGATTCGTTCTGACCACACACCAAAATGGAAAGCACGAATACGCGAAAACATGTCTTGCATAATCAACAATGGAACTGTTTATGAAAACGATTTTCAGTGGAAGCTTTGTGATCACGACAAGAAATTTGTGTTTATTGGTGGTACAACTGTTAAGGAAGTTGAAATTCAGAACCTTCCTCCCAAAAGATTTTTTTTCAAAGACTTTAATGATATTCTTGGAGGAAATTGTGAGATGAACCGACTTGAAGGTAAATATATTAGGTCATTTGATTTCTTCATACTACAATGTTGTTTATTATTACAGAAGTTGATTTTAACTTTCTCTTTCACTATGTTTTGTAGATATCATTGGTGTGGTTCAAGAAATCAACAATTTTCAATACAACAATTCTGGAAAAAAATCATTTGTTTCATTGAGTCTTAAAGACTTGAAGTAAATTATCTCAATTCAAATATTACAACTGTGTTCCATCATTATTATCTTATTGATATTTTTATGTTTATTTCTGCAGAGGAGTCATTGTTAACTGCACATTATGGGAGAGTTACGGAACAAAATTTTTGGACTTCTACCACGACGAAAAAAACAGTGGTGCTATTGTAATAATACTAACTCATGCAATGATAAAGGAATCACAAGGTTTGTATCAATAATCTCCTATTTTTCAAATACTATCCGCAGAGCAATAAATTTGATACTCTAATTTTGGTCTATTTCAGTCTCAAATGGATGGAGTGGATCTAAGTTGCTTATTAACGAAGACATTCCAGAGATAACTGAGTATTTATCAAAGTATACACAAATTGTTATATTCTTAAAGTATAATAAGCTCCCTTAAAATTTATCATCATTTACATTCATTTTTGGTTCAATGTTTCAGGTTACCGTCAAATGAGCAGACTGAAAAGCCTTCGCAGTCTTCGAAGGGAATGTCTCTTTGGTCTGGTGCCTCTCAATTCACCCCAGTCGAAAGTTTCGTTCATAAGGCCAAGTGTATTTCTCTCAGTGAACTTTGCAAGGTGAAACAGGTACATGGTTATGACAAATTTCAAATAGTAAGATCAATATTATTTTATACAGATGATTTTTGTTAGAGTGTTGCATTTTTTTATATTCAACTTATTGTATCTTACGACATGTTATGCGTTACTGTTGGAACAACTCAAAGATTTTTTGTCTCAAAACACGGTTGGTTTTATTATGGGTGTACTAAATGTTCTTTAAAGGCATCTGATGTGAACAATCCATACAAATGTTCATGTGGACAGAATGTAGAACATGCCATATGTTGAAAGAGTATTGTGGTGTACTTTTCGTTTATATCGTATCCACAGGGATTATTGCGATATCACCGCCGTTCTATAGCCTATTTTGTCTTGAGTTAATGTTACTTTAGTTTTAGGTTTGCAAAAGATCATTCAATTCTTTTAGTAGCAAAGAGTAAATTAATGAAAGTTCTAAGTTAAAGAAAATGTATCAAGATTCGATTTCATCGACCTAAATTTGTATGTTTCCTTATAAATAGATGCTTATGAACTTGCTAACGATCAATATAATTACGTGTCGACACCTATATCGTCCGTGTCCGCAACGATATAGTTAGATTTACCGTATTGTTTAACCGACGATTTCTCCACCGTTTAAACAATACAAATAACGTTTTAAGAACCGATACTTAGTAAACATCAAACTCTAAATCCATGTCTGCAACTTATAGTTTGAAAGATGATTAGTTAGGTCTAGATACAAACATTGATGTCTCAAACATTTATACCAAAGGAAAAGCTTTAATAAACAAACTAAACCATCTATATTGATCATCACTTGTTCATACACATATATTCACAAGAAAAACATACAAAAAGCTAGGAAGATTACATCTTATCTTGATACAAAAGGGATTTAGCTATCCATGAGAATGGTAGCTTGCACAAGAAGGTAAGGATGAAGATCAACAAGCATCAAATGGCGATTAATCGACGATCAAGGCTTCCAATCTTCAACTCTATATTTGCTACAGTGTATATTGCTCTTGTTTCTCTCTAAAATATCTCCAACTCCTTTCAAAAGTGATCTGGCCCATAAACAAATAAACAAAGTTTCGCAGACCGCGCTTAGCGCGGTGCAGCCCGCTAAGCGCGCTATCAATAATTGCTCAAACCGCCCAACCGCGCTAAGCGGGCTCCAGACCTCGCTTAGCGCGGAACTCTCTGCCAGAACTTCCTTCTTTTCTTCAAAAGCGCGCTTAGCGGGCTCAACCTCGCTTAGCGCGCTACCTCTTTTCAGCAATCCTTGGCTTTGGTCTTGGAACATCTTCAAAGTGCTTTTTCCATGGTCCAAGCTTCCAATTATCTATAAAAACTACAAAATCCAACATAGATTGCAAAGATAAGAACTATTCAACAATAATATAAATATAAGAATAAATATATACCAAATGACAATAAAATACTACTTATTAACCACAAAAAGACTTGAGAGTTACCAAAAATTACCTAAGATATTTACACAAATTGGTAACTAACAACTCTCCCCAACTAAACCTTTGTTTGTCCTCAAACGAAAACAAACACAAAAACAATCAACAAGCAAAACCAAGAGAGCACAAGCTAAGACAAGAACAAATGGGTGGTTCAAATTCCATAAGCACACAAGCAACATCTCACCCTTGCTCAAATAATACCATGCTTGAGATACTAATACTAAATACACAATTGATGTAAACAGCTCCTAAAACAAAATAAGTTCAAAATTGAATCACAACCTACACACTTCTCTAGTAAGAGACAAAATTGAGGACCTAACACTCACACAACAATGTCGCCAACATCCAGAATTAATTATGCAATCATCTACACAACATTTATATAAAAAGCGTAAAAGCAAGAATCACAAAGACTTAAGGGTTGAAACTTGGGTTGGTTAACAAGGAAGTGTCATTTCTCAAGGCCATTGAAACAAAAGGGGTCAATTCCTAAGAGAGCATTCAAATCATGATTATATCCACACATCCTTATCAACCGATCACACAATTTTATTGCTCAAGAGTTCATCTTTTTATTTTAAAAGAACTAGCTATATACAAAGCTCTTCTCTTTTCCTTTTTCTTTTTCTTTTTTCTTTTTCTTTTCTCTTTTTCTTTTTCTCTCTTGAGCAATTATTTATTTTCTTCTACACACCAATACAACCAAGATCAAAATTTTATTCTCCCCAACTTGAATATTACCACCACATAATCACGAATGCTCCCTATTCTAAGGCGAAAAGGAATCAATCCTAACCACATTTCATGGTACTTTTCAAGGTTCAAAGAAAGTCATCAAGATTCAAATCAAAAATCGGCAATTATAAGGCATGACATGATACCGATTGAATCTTGGCAAAATGGCTCAAAGTGGTTAGCAAATACTCACACACTCACCGGGTAGGTTATATTTGGAAGAGAAGTTATACTCGTAATGCGAAACAAAATGCTTTGATCACTTTCATGCTTTACACAATTAAAATAAAAAACGCAAGATTAAACATAATAAACACGAGTTAAACGCACATTGTTGGTAACCACAAAATAATATATATATGTACAATGGAAAGGCTCCTCACACTAGTTTTAGAACTAAAATGATTCATTATTGAACTATATTTGTTAAAGAAAATATGACATCTCAATTGTACAGTTACAAGCATCTCATTCATGGTATATTTAAAGGAACGGTAGAAATGTACCTTGCACGTACTAATTTCACACTATATCATCACCGCCCCAATTGGTTGTAAAAGCTTGCTTCATCAAAGGAAGCACTTTCACAAGAACAACAACAAAAATTTAAAAACACAATTGCATATGTATATAGAAATAAAAGCAATTAAACTAAAAACTTAATAAATTAAAAACAAACACCAACAGGTGTCAAAATATCCAAAAAGGCATAGCAATGCCTAAGGTTCAAAATACCTCATCCTATAAAAGGACGGAACAAAAACTACAAAGCTTAAGTCAAAAATAAAAAAAAACTAGCACTAAACATACTAACTAAACATACTAAGTATCAACTAAAAAGAACTACTCATCCTCATCATCATCTTCCACATTCTCATTCTCGCCACCATCTCCCTCCTCCTCAGGAAATGGACTGACCTCAGGCCAATTAGCATAATCCACCAAATCTTGGCGAGAACTCCACGGATGAGCCACATGGGGCTCCATCATCTGCAACCTCAGCTGAGACATAGCGTCATGCATAAACATGAATGCTCTCTGATGTGCCATATGAAATGCCAAGTTCTCCTCTCTATCAGGATCACTACGGCGGCGAGCAGGGCGAGCAGCAGCAACAGGAACAGCAGTTAACCTGGATAAACAATAACGCTCAATAAAAGTATCATCAATAAAAGTGTCAATGGACATAAGCCCCTCAGAAGGAATCTGCACTCTAGCTTTCCTGCACAGATTCATGATCAAACCCGGGAATATCAACTTGCAGGGAGCACGATCACCATGGCGAGTTCCACTCAAAGCAACCCTCTTCAGCTCATTCGCAATAATGCGAGTAATATCAATCGGCTCATGCTCAATCATACGAGCAACCAAGGCAGCAGACTCAGCAGGTAAAGAAGAAGTGTGACTCCTAGGCCTCAAATTATGAAGGACCACAGACATGAGAATCTGAGCATTAGTAGACAACGACTTCCTAGAGAATTTCTGGGGCTGCTGTGAAGGATTAAGATCATAAGATTGCCCAACCGAACACAAGACCTCCCTCAGATGCTCCCAATCGAAATTACCCCTTGCTAATTGCACATGATACCCACACAGCTCACCATCCTCAAAGGGTAATTGAGTTCCAAGAAACTCACGGATAGCCTGACGAGAAAAATCAATTTCCTTACCACGCACCCAAGTTTTGAACTCAAAGGGAACACCTTCAACCGGAAATTCTTCATTTGGAACGGCATTAGCATAGAACTCTCTTACAATCTCCAAATGAAACTTAGGTGCAGGCTCACAAAGTCTAAGCCAACCATACTCCTCAATGGTGCGATGACACCACCCATAGGTTCCCTCAGGATTGATCCTCACAATTCGCTCTGGCCACCATGTCCTAACCTCTAACTTCTTATACCTCGCCTCCTGAACATGACTCTTAAAACGGTTTTGATTAAACGGAATAGCCCTAGGTGCTTGAGAAGAACTGCCACCTTCGGTTCCGGTCTTTCTTTTCTTAGAGCCCAGGAATTTCGGTCCCATCTGAAATAATTAGGAACACGGCACCACAAAACCAACATGTTAACACAATACATAACAAAAATTAAACAGCCACAGCAAGAATTAAAACAAAAGATCACTCCTCCTGCATCAAACAAAAACAGGGAGAAGAGGGGATTTTTCTGAAATCCCCAGACCGCGCTAAGCGCGCCTACCGCGCTAAGCGGGCTCTGCGATTTGCAGAAAAAATCCCCTGCGAACCAGGGTTTCATCCACAAATTTCCAGCACCCAAATTCAATTAAACACAATAAAATGCACAGGAAACATGTTCTATCCTATGTTTTCAATACATAAAACCCTAACCACATGGATTTATTCCTAAATTAAATTTGAAAACTATATAATAGGAAGATAAAGTAAGAATGGAGAAGATGAAGATGCTTACCTTGAACAATAGAAGGAGATAACCTTGAGTGAAACCAAAAACAATAGCAAACAACAAGCAAAGGAAAAGAGGAGAATGATTTGAGAAGAAAGTGGTCAAAATGAGGCAAAGGCACTCATAACCCTAACTAAATCTCCTCACTCTCGTTCTGGGCCGGGTCTAACACAAAAGAGGCCCACGAAAAATTATTATATTATTTTTTTTTTTTTTGAAAACTGACCCGCGCTAAGCGGGCTTAGGAGCGCGCTAAGCGGGCTCCTCTCTGGAACTAAGGGTTCAAAAATCTTCAAAGCGCGCTAAGCGGGCTAGAGCGCGCTAAGCGGGATTGACAGAACACAGAAAAAAATTTCTTCTACCAGCAAGTGTAACTTTACCGGTAGACTGATTTTGGCTCGACCAGAACGCAAAAAACAAAAACGGTAAAAAACACATAAAACAAGCTGAATATTTACAAATTGGGGTGCCTCCCAATAAGCGCTTTGTTTAACGTCGGTCAGCTCGACGGTCAAAGGCAATCAAGGATCACCAAACGATAAAACACAAGTTTCACGATTAAAATCGCATCCTCGATAAACCTTCAACCTCTGACCATTAACTACCCATTCTTGCTTTGATTTTTGGTCCTCTATCACAATAGCCCCATGGCTTCTAACCTCTTTGACCAAAAACGGTCCGGACCATTTAGACTTCAACTTTCCCGGAAAAAGTCTTAACCGGGAATTGAAAAGTAAAACTAATTGCCCTACCTTAAAGTCCTTCATTCTAACCTTACTATCATGATAGAATTTGGTCTTTTCCTTGTAAATCGAATTAGACTTATAGGCATGCAATCTCATCTCTTCCAACTCATTAAGTTGGATTTTTCTTCTCTCTCCACACAACTTGTGGTCAAAATTCAAAAGCTTCAAGGCCCAATATGCCTTATGTTCTAGTTCTACGGGAAGGTGACAGCTTTTACCATACACCATTTGGAATGGTGTAAGACCGATCGGTGCTTTGAAAGCGGTCCGATACGCCCACAAGGTTTCATCAAGCTTCATTGACCAATCCTTCCTAGAACTAGACACAGTTTTCTCAAGAATTCTCTTAATCTCTCGATTGGTCCTCTCAACTTGCCCATTAGTTTGTGGATGATATGGAGTAGCTACCTTGTGCTTTACTCCATATTGCTCCAACACTTTTTCAAGCGGAGCATTACAGAAATGAGATCCACCATCACTAATTAATACTCTTGGCGAGCCAAACCGCGAAAATATATTTTTCTTCAAAAACTTTATCACGGTCTTACCATCCGCTTTGGGTGAAGCAATCGCTTCCACCCACTTAGACACGTAATCCACAGCTACCAAGATGTATTCATTTGACATTGAGGAAGGGAATGGTCCAACAAAGTCAATACCCCAACAATCAAATACCTCAACTTCTACAATACTTTGGAGGGGCATTTCCTCTCTTTTCCCTATTCCACCAGTTCTTTGACAACTGTCGCATGAGGCAACATGGTGGTAAGCATCTTTGAACAAAGTAGGCCACCAAAATCCCGATTGAAGGACTTTTGTGGCCGTACGCAAACCATTAAAATGACCACCATAAGGCGAATTGTGGCAATGCCACAAAATGCTTTTTGTCTCCTCATCTGCGACACATCTTCTCAAAAGATTGTCACTACTCAACTTAAACAAGTGAGGATCGTCCCAAACATAAAAATTAGCATCGTTTAAAAACTTTTTTCTTTGATTCCAAGTTAGATCCTCCGGTATCCAGCCAGATGCTTTGTGATTAGCCATATCTGCGAACCAGGGTCTAACTTCTTGTACCATGTACAGTTTTTCATCGGGGAATTCTTCCCTCACCTCTTTTTCATTGTTTGTCACCTCGGTATTCACTAACCGAGACAAATGATCCGCAATCAAATTTTCTGTACCTTTCTTATCTTTCACTTCAAGATCGAATTCTTGAAGCAAAAGAATCCACCGAATAAGCCTCTGTTTTGAATCAGGCTTGGTGAGAAGATATTTGATTGCGGCATGATCAGTATAACACACAACTTTAGAACCAATGAGGTAAGGACGAAACTTTTCCAATGCAAATACAATTGCGAGCAATTCTTTTTCTGTGGTGGCATAGTTAACCTGTGCCTCATTTAAAACTTTGCTCGCATAATGTATAGCATGGAATTGTTTGTTCTTCCTTTGGCCTAAGACCGCACCAACCGCATAGTCACTCGCATCGCACATGAGTTCAAACTCAAGCGACCAATTAGGAGCGACAATTATGGGTGTGGTGGTCAAATTTGCTTTAAGTTCTAGGAAAGCTTTTAGACATGATTCATCAAAATTAAATTCCATACCTTTGTTGAGCAAATTACTCAAAGGCTTTGCGACCTTGGAGAAATCCTTGATGAATCTTCTATAGAACCCAGCATGTCCCAAGAAGCTCCTTATGCCTTTAACATTCACCGGAGGGGGAAGCTTTTCAATAACCTCGATTTTTGCCGGATCAACCTCAAGCCCCTTTGAAGAAACCTTGTGGCCAAGAACAATCCCATCCGTCACCATGAAAGTGCATTTCTCCCAGTTGAGAACCAAATTTGTTTCAATGCATCTCTCCATCACCACATCAAGGTTCTTCAAGCACAAGTCAAATGATGACCCGTACACAGAAAAATCATCCATGAACACCTCAATGCTTTTTTCGATCAAATCTGAGAAGATAGCTTGCATGCACCTTTGAAATGTTGCAGGAGCATTACATAGTCCAAATGGCATTCTTCGGTATGCAAAAACGCCAAAAGGACATGTAAAAGCAGTTTTCTCGTGGTCCTCCGGATTCACTGATATTTGATTGTATCCCGAATAACCATCCAAGAAACAATAGAAATTTCTTCCGGCTAACCTCTCTAACATTTGATCCATAAAAGGTAATGGAAAGTGATCTTTTCTAGTTGCTTGGTTCAACCTCCTATAATCAATACACATTCGCCACCCGGTCACCGCTCTCGAAGGAATCAACTCGTTTTTCTCATTTCTCACAACTGTCAATCCACCCTTCTTAAGAACCACATGCACCGGGCTCACCCATTCGCTATCGGAGATGGGATAAATCATCCCCGCCTCTAATAACTTCACAACCTCTTTTCTAACAACTTCTTTCATGGTTGGATTCAATCGCCTTTGAGGTTGTGCCACGGGCCGAAAATCATCTTCTAACATAATCTTATGCATACAATAGGCCGGACTAATACCCTTCAAGTCGGATAAAACCCATCCTATTGCTTCTTGATTCTTCGTCAACACTTCCTTCAATCGATGCTCTTCCTTGTTAGACAAACCACTATTAATGATAACCGGCTTAGTAGAATTGTCACCGAGAAACACGTATTTCAAGTGAGATGGTAACACATTCAACTCCACCTTTTGCTCTTCAACTTTAGGTTCATCCTTCAACTCTTCAATTTGAGTTTCAAATGGATTCATCTCCTCACAAGCCTCTAAATTTCTCAAGCAATCTTCAATTTCCTTCTCTTGATCTTTGGTGAGAACTTCGAGAGCTTCCATTAAAGTCTTCTCAAGAGGATTCGACAAGTGCATTTGATTCTCCACTTTCATAATAGCCCTTTCGGTAGCATCGATTCTAAAACAATCATCCTCATCATTAGGATGCTTGATGGCTTCAAAGAGATCAAGACATAATTCTTCATCTTGGTACCTTAATTTCATTAAGCCATCATCAATATCGATCATCATTCGGGCCGTCTTCATAAAAGGCCTTCCTAAGATCAATGGAATCTCAGGATCTTCTTCCATGTCTATGACAATAAAATCAACAGGATACCAAAATTTGTCAACCTTGACAAGCAAGTCTTCCGCAACTCCATGAGGATGAGCTGTGGATTTATCTGCTAATGATAACGTCATTCTTGTCGGCTTCAAATCATTGATTCCTAATCTTCTCACCATAGACAATGGGATCAAATTAATGCTAGAACCGGTATCTACCAAACCTTTGCCTATGTGAACATTTCCAATAGACACCGGTAAGGTTACCCGCCCAGGATCATTCGATTTTATCGGAGTAGTGCGTTGAATTAACGCATTACAACAAGAGCTCACCGTTACTACCTCCGGATCCAAGAATCTTCTCTTCTTAGTGATGATGTCTTTGATGAATTTTGCATACATCGGCATTTGCTCTAATGCCTCGGAGAAAGGAACATTAATTTGCAACTTGCTAAAAATATCCAAGAACCGAGCATAGTGCTTTGCATCTTCTTTCTTTGACGGACCGGGAGGGTAAGGTAATTTCTTCACTTGTATAGAATCATCCACCTTCTTCTTTCCCTTCTCACTCACACTCAATTTTTTTCTCTCTTTTTCTACAACCTTCTCAAGAGTTTCTTTTTCCACTAATTCTTTCTCTTTCTCATTTTCAACTAAATCACCCTCAACATTTTTTTCTACTTCAATCACCCTATCTTTTTCACTCTCAACAATTTCCTCCTCAACTATTTCTCCTACACCCATATCAATATTTCTACCGCTACGAGTTAGAATTGACTTACAATGCTCACGAGGATTTTCTTGTGTAGTAGCCGGAAAAGGACCTTTGTTTTGATCGGCAAGTTGCTTTGACAATTGCCCGACTTGAGTTTCAAGGTTCTTAATTGCGGCATCCGTACTCTTTTGGCTTGCAATTTGCAATTGCATGAATTGGCTAAGAGTGTCCTCGATTGAAAGCTTTGTTTGTTGAGGTTGTTGATTGTAACCGCCTTGATAAGGATTTTGACGATTCGATGGGCCCGCTTCCGGCCTCCATCCTTGTTGATAACCTTGATTACCTCTTTGTTGGTAACCTTGGTTATTGTTGTAAGGTTGTTGTTGTTGTCTTCCACCATATCCTTGATTAGGATTAGACACATAATTCACCTCTTCACCCGGTGGAGGACAAAAACCTGTTTGATGGTCACCCCTACACAATTCACAACACATCACATGTTGATTTTTAGAAGGGCTCCCATTTATCTCTTTGATTTGTTGAGGGAGTTTTGACATTTGTTGAGTGGGCAATTCTACTTGTTGTGTCAATAACTTGTTTTGAGCAAGTATTGCATCACTAGTATTCAATTCAAGAACTCCCGGTTTTCTTTGCAATGCACTACGGTTGTGTTGCCCTTGATGATCATTCAAAGCCATTCTATCAATGATAGCAATCGCTTCTGCAGCAGTTTTTGACATCAACGAACCACCCGCGGTAGCATCTAAAAGAGTTTTTGGTTGAGGTTGGAGTCCATTTCTAAAGATATGGATTTGAGACAACTCATCAAACCCATGACCTTTGCACTTTCTAACCATGGACTTGAACCTCTCCCATGCTTCATTGAGAGATTCATTCGACCCTTGAGAGAACACCGCAATAGAAGTTTTCGCTTCCATGAACCTATTGTGAGGAAAGAACCGATCCAAGAACTTCTCTTCTAACTCGTTCCAATTTGTCATGACATTATTAGGTTGATCAAGGTACCATTCCTTAGCTTTTCCAATTAAGGAATGAGGAAAAAGTCTCCTGAACACCTGTTCTTCTTGGTCTTCCGGAGCACCAATTGTTCCGGCGATCTCGTAGAACTTTGTTAGATGCGTAAATGGATCCTCGTGATCTGCCCCTGTGAAAGGATTTTGGTATAATAATTGAAGTAACCCCGTCTTCATCTCGGAGTTTCTTCCATTGGCCTGATCACGAGCAAATTGTGCATTGAGTCGAGGGCTATTAACACAAGGCCCTCGAACTGGAACATTAGGAATCTCTCCTGCCATTTCTCCCTCAACTAAGTTTTCAACCGGAGTTGAAGAAGAAGATGCCTCTTGTTGTTGTCTTCTTTCCCTAGCTAGTTGTCTCCTCCTACGAGTTTTGCTATTCTCTCTACGAGCAGTCCTCTCAATCTCAGGATCAAAAAGGAGTTGATCTGCAGGTACACGTCCTCGCATAAACTGTAATCTGAAAAACTAACCAAGCAAATTAACAAACACAAGGAAAATAAATTTAGAAACAAGATATTAATTATAAGACTCAATACAAAACAAACTATTGCAATGCTTGCAATATCTAAACAACAATCCCCGGCAACGGCGCCATTTTGTTGAAAGAGTATTGTGGTGTACTTTTCGTTTATATCGTATCCACAGGGATTATTGCGATATCACCGCCGTTCTATAGCCTATTTTGTCTTGAGTTAATGTTACTTTAGTTTTAGGTTTGCAAAAGATCATTCAATTCTTTTAGTAGCAAAGAGTAAATTAATGAAAGTTCTAAGTTAAAGAAAATGTATCAAGATTCGATTTCATCGACCTAAATTTGTATGTTTCCTTATAAATAGATGCTTATGAACTTGCTAACGATCAATATAATTACGTATCGACACCTATATCGTCCGTGTCCGCAACGATATAGTTAGATTTACCGTATTGTTTAACCGACGATTTCTCCACCGTTTAAACAATACAAATAACGTTTTAAGAACCGATACTTAGTAAACATCAAACTCTAAATCCATGTCTGCAACTTATAGTTTGAAAGATGATTAGTTAGGTCTAGATACAAACATTGATGTCTCAAACATTTATACCAAAGGAAAAGCTTTAATAAACAAACTAAACCATCTATATTGATCATCACTTGTTCATACACATATATTCACAAGAAAAACATACAAAAAGCTAGGAAGATTACATCTTATCTTGATACAAAAGGGATTTAGCTATCCATGAGAATGGTAGCTTGCACAAGAAGGTAAGGATGAAGATCAACAAGCATCAAATGGCGATTAATCGACGATCAAGGCTTCCAATCTTCAACTCTATATTTGCTACAGTGTATATTGCTCTTGTTTCTCTCTAAAATATCTCCAACTCCTTTCAAAAGTGATCTGGCCCATAAACAAATAAACAAAGTTTCGCAGACCGCGCTTAGCGCGGTGCAGCCCGCTAAGCGCGCTATCAATAATTGCTCAAACCGCCCAACCGCGCTAAGCGGGCTCCAGACCTCGCTTAGCGCGGAACTCTCTGCCAGAACTTCCTTCTTTTCTTCAAAAGCGCGCTTAGCGGGCTCAACCTCGCTTAGCGCGCTACCTCTTTTCAGCAATCCTTGGCTTTGGTCTTGGAACATCTTCAAAGTGCTTTTTCCATGGTCCAAGCTTCCAATTATCTATAAAAACTACAAAATCCAACATAGATTGCAAAGATAAGAACTATTCAACAATAATATAAATATAAGAATAAATATATACCAAATGACAATAAAATACTACTTATTAACCACAAAAAGACTTGAGAGTTACCAAAAATTACCTAAGATATTTACACAAATTGGTAACTAACACCATACCAAGGTTGTATTTTTCAATTATTAATCAGATTAATTCATTTGCCATGTTTCAATATTTGTAGTGTTCTAATTGTATTTTCCTATGCATTTATGTAAAAAGGTATCGAGTTGACATATATGTAGTTGATGGTGATTCCAAATTTCGCTTTGTGTTTTGGGACTCTGACTGTGCCGACATTATTGGAAAGTCTGCTGATAGTATTTATAAAGCAATGCTTGAGGTTCATTTTAATTCATTACCTATTTTAATGTTTATTTGTATATGAATGAAGTACTTACATTAAATTTAATGTGCAGGAAGGTGACGACGACCCAATGATATATCCAGATGATCTTGACATGCTACTTGGTAAAAAGATGGCGTTTAGGGCTAAAGTTCAGCCAACATTTGGCCAAGCATCTGTTTGGAAACTTTCCTATGATGAAGAGTTTGTAAAGGAAATTGAGAAAGATTATATTACTGATGAAGTATGGAAATTTTTCTTTGAACATCTACATATGTCTATTTATCAATATTTGTATCTTAATCTTCATCTCAATATCTGATCTGCAGGGAGATAGCAAATCTTTAAACCAAAACCCAGTTGTTGATCGTGTTGATGAATCCATTGTATGTTAATGTTGACTAAACTTTAGCCTGTTAATTACAGTATTTTCTTTATACTTACTGTTAATTTGTTTTCTTCCAGGAGTCGTTGTCAGCATATGGAGAAAATGATCCTGATAAACAAGTGACCAATACTCCATCCAAAGGAAGTCCTGTTTATCTTGATGCTGTAGATTCTGAATTACAAGCGTATGGTACTACCCAGCTCTCAGGAACCAAGCCTGCAAAGAAAGTTAAGATTGAATCTGATGCATGAAGACTCCACCAGAACCATTTTAATTTCCATCATTATTGTTATTTTGTGATATTTTCTTGACAGTTGTTTTAATGTTTTGGTACAAGATACACGAGTTACGATCCATGGATTAAATATCAATTATCATTTTGTCATATGATATCAAATATCAATTATCATGTTGGTTTTCTTATAATTTCTCTGTAGCAATGGTGTATGGTATGTTGTTTGTGTTTAATATTGCATGATATATTGCCCGATTATACAATGCTAAATATATTAACTGTTGTTTGTGTTTAATATTGCGTGATATGTTGTCCGATTATACGATCCATATGAATTGGAAAAAAAAAATTAGTGGTAAACCATCCTACATGATATTTCTTCTTACCTGCAAGTGAAAATTAATTTTTGAATAATAAATTGTATATCAGAATCGTTTTGATTTGCACAGTATTTTTTCATTAAACCATAATTTTGTCAATGTTATTTACAGTAATGTCTTGCATTTTAAGTTAATTATTCACTTCTCAATTAACATAATTTTGGCAATGATATTTTCAGTAATTGCTTTTTCAACAGATTCCTCTCATGCAAAATTTTTTAATTCATTAACTTGATTTGAATACTGCATGCATTATTTAAATATAACCTCACGAAATGTGTTTTACAAATTTTTTAATGTCACTCTTGAAAACTGCACCAGCATTATGTCAACCATCATACCTACCTGACATATAAACTGTAGCTTGCACTACATTCTCATCTTATTTGTGCACGCTTCATGCAATTATGGTTGCTTGGTGCATTCATTTTTTGCTTATTTAATGATTAAGTCACAATATTTTTAACTGCATAAAATAGGGAGATGACATAAACTTTTCATATTCAGCTATTTCCCTCCATAAACAAATAGTTTGGAGGGAGTCTTTGTCTATATATTTCATGCTTCCCTGCATATTCAGCCATATTTTGCAGAATGATTGTATCTTCAAAGTAAAAAATCATGGAAAAGAAACAAAGCGATGAGCATGATCACTTCATGAATGTTATCAGAAGAAAAAGGCAATTTGATGCTAGACATCATAGAATGCGTGTTCTTCGAGCTAAGAGAGCCAAGGGATTGGCGGCAATGAACAAAGAAAATGCATGTCAAACTCAACCCCCTGCTGATACTATATCTTCGCATTTCAGATTACCACTATCTTCTATTTCTCCAAATATTCCAAGTTCCACCATAACTGATCGAAATACACAGCAGAAAACTCACAATATATCAACATTGAATACATTGCCAAGTTCATTAGCAAAAAAACGCCCAAGAGTTGTTTCTGTAAAGAACATTAACAATTTAGGAGTTAACCTCAGAAGGAGATTTGATAACCAGTTTATGAGCGGTGCGACAGCATCTTCAAGCCATACACCTAATCCAGATTCCAGCACCAACGAACTTTTCCAAGATGACAGTGAAGGGGATGAAGGTTCCGGTAATTCTTCAGATGGTTAGTAACTTTATTGTGATGGATTATTAACCGATTTTGAATGTTCTTACATTTAACCAAATATAATAACATAATATTTTCTAACTCATTTTTTACTATGCTGTTGTAGCCTGCAGTTCAGTTTCCAACTATTCAAACGACGAGCATGAAGTAGGTTTTGACACTGACATTGAAGAAGTAGATGTTCAAAGATCAGGTTGTATTTTATTTTATTGATATGTTTCTTTCTTTAAAAAATCATTATCTATTATGTTATTTTACCTGACAACTGTACATTTTTGTTTAGGAGAATACTACGATTTAGGTGACCCATCATGTGAGTGTCAGCAATGTGGTGCAAATATGTGGTATATGGAGAGGAAAAACAAGTCTCGACATTCTGCTAATCCTAAGTTCTCAATGTGTTGTGGAGAAGGAAAGGTTCAAATACCTTTGTTGAGACAACCTCCACCCGTATTGCAGAGCCTGTTGTTTGAACAAAACGAAAGTGAATCAAAAAGATTCCAACAACAAATTCGTCTTTACAATATGATGTTCGCATTTACTTCTCCGGGTGCTAAAATGGATAACAGATTTAATAATGGTAGAGGTCCCCCTAACTATCGTATTCAAGGTCAAACATGTCATCGTATAGGCAGCATGTTACCTTTGCCAGGTGAAAAGGCCCGTTTTGCCCAACTATATATATTCGATACTGAACATGAAGTTCAGAATAGATTTGATATTTTCAGGTTTTTACTTTATACATCTTTGTTTCAACACTGTATATTATTTTGTTGTTGCAATTCTCAACATTCTGAACTCTATATGTTGGATGTTTTGCAGAAAAAGGGACGGAGTTGATATTAATATAGTTGAAAAGTTGTCTTCAATGTTATATGAACATAATGTTCATGCTCAGTCATTTAAGATGGCAAGGGATAGACTTTCTGAAGGAAATGTTGCAGATCTAAAACTCCGTCTCATTTCTGATCGTCAAAATGATGGAAGAATATATAATCAACCAACAGTTTCAGAAGTTGCTGCTCTCATTGTTGGTGATGTTGATACTGCAGAAAAAAGGGATATTATAATGCAAAAACAATGTGGCCAACTTCAGAGAATAGATGAATATCACACTTCTTATTTGGGTTTTCAATATCCTTTACTTTTCCCTTACGGCGAAGATGGTTACAGACCAAACATACGGCATCGCAATAAAGGATCTACAACGGTCCGTAATGCAGAAACAACGACCACGGTATCGGAAATTGACGATGTTCCATGGGAGGATGCAACCAAGAGAAACAGACTTACAATCAGAGAGTGGTTCGCCTTTAGGATTCAGTCAAGAAAAAACGAGGCACAGACAATTCTCAGGTCAAGGAGGTTATTTCAACAGTTTTTGGTAGATGGTTTTACAATGATGGAATCTGAGAGACTTCGATGGTTAAGAAAGAATCAGTCAAAACTACGAGTAGGGAAGTATGATCATCTTGCAGATGCTAGGACAAATGGACATACACGTGGTGCAGCTACAGGGAAAAGAGTTGTCCTACCTTCGTCGTATGTTGGAAGCCGTAGATTTATGGATCAGTTATACTTCGATGGCATGGCAATTTGTAGTTATGTTGGATTTCCTGATTTGTTTATTACATTCACATGTAATCCCAATTGGCCAGAAATACAGCGCGTATTAAGTTCTACAAATCTGAAAGCGTCTGATCGTCCGGATCTCATAACAAGAATCTTCAAATTGAAATTTGATTCGTTACTGTCCGATTTGACTAAAAAGAGTATCATGGGAAAGGTTCTTGCGTGTAAGTAATTTGTAACTTTGATTAATTTAATTTCCTTATTCATTTTTTATGTCATGTTATAGACTAATATGTTAATTTTATATTTGTAGATATGTACACAATTGAGTTCCAAAAAAGAGGGTTGCCCCATGCGCACATATTAATTTTCCTTCATCCGTCGAGCAAGTACCCAACACCCGCTGACATTGATCGTATCATATCAGCAGAAATACCAAACAAAGACACCGACGAAGAGTTATATAACTTGGTCAAATCTCACATGATACACGGACCTTGCGGAAATGCTTTTCGTAATTCTACGTGTATGAAGGAAGGAAAATGTTCTAAATACTTCCCTAAAGATTTCAGACGTGATACGATCGTTGATCAAGTTGGATATCCGGTGTATAGACGAAGGGACAACGGACACACAGTTTCTAAGAATGGAATTGAGATTGATAACAGATTTGTTGTTCCTTACAATTCAAAGTTATTGTTGAAGTACAGAGCTCATATTAATATGGAATGGTGCAATCAAAGCACATCCGTCAAATATTTGTTTAAATACATCAATAAAGGATACGACAGAATAACTGCTGCAATTGTCATGAATGAAGATGGATCTGTTTCGCAACACGAAACCGTCGATGAAATAAAGCAGTATATTGACTGTAGGTACGTTTCTCCAAGTGAAGCTGCTTGGAGAATTTATGGTTTTTCCATTCATGGAAGAAAACCAGCTGTAGAAAGACTTCACTTTCATGGGGAGGGACAAAATTCTGTTTTTTATACTGATGTCAGTCCCATTACCAAAGTCCTTGATAAACCGAGCGTTACTGAGTCGATGTTTACTTCTTGGTTTGAAGCAAACAAGAAATACGACGAAGCGCGCCAACTAACGTATAGCAATTTTGTTTCAAAGTTTGTATACGTTAAGAAAAAAAGAGAGTGGAAACCCAGACAAAAGGGATACACAATTGGAAGACTAATTTGGGTTCCTCCAACTACTGGGGAGTTGTACTATCTAAGGATGATGCTAACACATGTCAAAGGGCCGAAAAGCTACGATGAAATAAAGACAGTAAACAATGTTAGGTACGATACTTTCCGTGATGCATGTTTTGCTATGGGATTTATTGGGGATGATCGAGAATTCATAGCTGCAATAACAGAAGCATTTCATTGGGGTTCTGGACATTATTTGAGATTACTTTTTGTTCACATGTTATTGTCAAGTAGCATTAATAGGCCTAAGCATGTATGGAGTAAAACTCAACATCTGTTATCTGATGGAATTCTGTATTCTCAGCAAAGGATTGCAAACAACAGAGGTATATTACAAAAATATGATCAGAGTAATTAATTACACATAATATTACTATGCTATTCCAATATTTACCAGCGATTTATTTATTTTGTTCATTTAACAGATCTGCGTCTAACAAATGAAGAAATTCTCAATCTGACGTTGATTGAAATTGAAAAACTTCTTCAACGCAGTAGAAAGAGTTTAAGTGATTTTCCTGGAATGCCAAAACCACATGGTTACATAAATGAGGAGCTTGGAAATAATTTAATTTACGAAGAGAGAAACTACGATCCTGCTGGACAACTTCAACAGTTTAATACGCTGTATAATAACCTCACAGGTGTAAATAGTAGTTAACATCAATTAGGCAGAAGAATTTCATATAAGTTAGAAACTTATATTTCTAATATGAAGCATCTAAATTATGTGTTGACTTTATTTCAGATGAACAAAGAGATGTGTTCAAACAAATCTTGACGGCTGTTGATACCCAGAACGGAGGGGTATTCTTTTTGTATGAATACGGCGGTACAGGGAAAACATACATGTGGAGAACATTAGCTTCCTACATAAGATCAAGAAGACAAATATGCTTGACAGTTGCCTCTTCAGGTATTGCATCCCTTTTGCTCCCCGGTGGTCGAACGGCACATTCGAAATTTAAAATTCCGATCCCCACACTTGAATCTTCGACATGCGACATTAACAAAGGTAGTGACAGGGGTAACATGCTAAAACTATCTAAATTGATAATTTGGGATGAAGCTCCCATGTGTCACAAATTTTGTTTTGAAGCTTTGGATAAAACACTCAGAGATATCATGGGTGGAACCAGGTCATCTGATAAAATATTTGGTGGGAAGGTAATTGTGTTTGGTGGGGATTTCAGACAGATTCTACCAGTTATTCCAAGAGGCAGCCGTTCAGATATAATTCATGCAACTATCAATTCATCATACATTTGGGATCATTGTAAGGTTTTGAAACTTACAAAAAACATGAGGCTTCAGCAATCTGGGACGACCATATCGGCATCCGAGTTAGAACGGTTTTCAAATTGGATATTAAAAGTTGGAGATGGAAAACTAGCAGAACCTAACGATGGCTATGCTGATATTGATATCCCAGCAGATATTTTGATATCTAATTTCGATGATCCCCTTCGAGCCATATTCGAAAACACTTATCCAAATTTTGAAGCTAAATTCAATAATGTAGCTTTTCTGCAGTCAAGGGCAATATTGGCTGGAACAATTGAGACAGTAGATGAAATAAATCACTATGTATTAGACAATCTTCCAGGTAATATTTAATTTTTTGTGAAAATTTATCCGACGATTTTTCATTTACATCTTTAAGAGATCATAATATAAAGGCACTGCATTTTCAGGGGATGAAAAAGAATACCTAAGCTCTGATTCAGTCGACACGCATGATGGTGATGGCAATGAATGTTTTGATGTTTTAACTCCTGAGTTTCTGAATGGACTGAGAACGTCGGGACTTCCTAATCATAGGATCAGATTGAAAGTAAATACTCCAATCATGCTGCTCAGGAATATTGATCAAGCAGAAGGCTTATGCAATGGAACACGTCTAATCGTTACAAGATTGGCTGATCATGTCATCGAAGCTAAAATCATTTCAGGCAAGAACATCGGCGGTATCATTTATATTGCCCGAATGGACATTACTCCAACGCAGACGCCATGGCCATTCAGGATGACACGAAGACAGTTTCCTATAACAGTCTGTTATGCTATGACTATTAATAAATCTCAAGGTCAGTCTTTGGATCATGTTGGCATATATTTACCGAGGAGCGTATTCAGCCATGGCCAGTTATATGTTGCAGTTTCAAGAGTAAAGAGCAGAAAAGGCCTTAAAATCTTGATCCATGATAAGGAGAAACTGCCATTGACCACCACAACAAATGTTGTCTTCAAAGAAGTGTTTGAAAATGTGTAGTCTATAAGTTTTTGCAATATTTATCGACCTGTTGTTATTGTTATATATTTTGTGCTCAGTTGGCTAAAATTACCTTACACCCTAAACAACTTATTAACTGTCATGAATGGAAGATTTGATATCACCTTTGCATACTGATAATTTATTTTCATCTGTATAACTGTATTAAAAACTTACGATGAATTATAGCTGCCATAATATCAATGATTGTAGAACATCAACAATTCAAAGCTTAGCATAGTAAAATATTCACGTTGATAACCATAATTTAAATCCATTACAGAGCCATCTGTGATTACAATCTAAGTACCATCAACAACAAATTTAAAGCTACAAGTAACATCTTTACATCCTAATCAGCTACTTTTTTCCCCAAGAACGCAAACATCAGATCTGAAAATGGAATCATGGAGAATTCTATGAAATCTCCAACTTGAAGATTTTTTGACTTTGCAAATTCGTACCAACCAACTCCAATATGTTTCTCATACTCATTCCTGCCAGCCTTAAGAATACGACAGTGATATCCCTTTCCGTCAATAAGATCTACCATCCTTATTGCATTTTGGTCTTTACGAAAACATGTCCTTGATATTTCCATTGGAATACTCTGCATTATAACTTTCTCCTTATTAACCCACGATATATATAGATCTATATACGGCAGTGGATTTAACTGGGTTTTGAACTTACCAGAGCATTTTGGCCTCGCATGTTCGCTTCTGTGATATTAGATTTCCACTTTACCTCCCCGGTGTGATCAGCCATGCACTCAGCTTCAGTAAGAAACCCATCTTTTATGAGTGTTTCAAACATCTTTTCCTGCTCTTGTTCAAACTCTTTGTTAATGTTATGAGCCCATTCAAGACTGTCTCTCTCAGGATCACTGAAACACAAATTGTAAAGAACAACACTGCTATTAAGCAAAGAAACGAGAAAACAGGGGAATCCATTTATTATATTACAACATGCATGCAAATTATACTTACCTGCTTGATGGAGAAGGGACGAATGGAACTCCCCACTTCACCATATCAGAATTAAATTTTATAAGGACCTCAATTCTGATGCATTATGACAAAAAATTCTATATATAGATAGATAGTGATAACCCTTATTTTTTGGGCCAGACAACACTGATGGGCCTACATTTTTTATATGTACAAATATCCAGCATGTTTGGTAAACGAGTTTTAACAACAAAAAATTAATTATTGCAATTTTTTTAGTAGTTAGTAGATGTTACAAATCAGACCTTTAAATATACATGACACTATATTTCCTTCCATACATTTAATAAATATGTTTGCCTACATAAATTGAAGTTGCTATATATATAAGCTGATTGTATAATATGTATTCTTTATAAAGTGTAATTTGGTTTTAACATGGTAAATTGTTTATCAAACAAAATTTCTTAAAAAAACATTTCATATATAATGCATGTAAATAAACTATTTTAACACACATGATCCAATCATGATGGCCAATGTAAAGGAGCAACCATGAAGTATGTAGAACACAAGGATTTGCAAAACATATAACCATTCAAAATTTAGCATGTGCCATAATAGTAGTCTTGATAAAGTCATTCAACATTAGAGCAAAAGTACCAACCCATAGGGGAAACAAAAAACATTGTTCAGATAAGTTATAAAAGTCACCACCAGATACAAAAAATTCAAAGACTTTGGTCTTTGAAACTACTTCAACAACAGACAAAAAAAGCAAAGTACTTCCACCACCTTTCAACAGCCCCATCACTTCTTCTTCATCGTAACATAAATGAAAGTGCCATGTCTCGCCAACTGACAAGTCAGTGTGTCGCCTTTCTTGAACCCCTTGGTCTTCGCATAGTCGTACCATCCTTTAGTCATGTATTTCTCAGCCGGACTCGGAGCCCCGTTGCGGTATGCCGTCTTCACAGTACACTTGAATTGTTGATACAAATCACAATCTCTAATAGTTACCTCCTTCTGATTACTTGCCAAGCAGTCTATTGCTATCTGCTTAGGGAAATGCTGCAACAACACAAATTTTCATTGAATAAACACTTGAGATCTGCAAAGTATTAAAATATGAGGTCGATTTTCAGTATGCTTACCTGGACATTATCCTTTTTTACTCTTGAATTCTTTATAGCAATATCCCAGCAGTATGTTGGCTTTCCTCCCCACATTCTTATCCTAACATTTGAAACATTTTTCCCCTTCTTCGCAAGTTTCATTGTGCTCCTCTCACTCCCATCTGTAACAGATCTTAAGTAGGCAGTCCTTCCAAGATTTTTGCTATTACTCCTCCTCTCAACTTCAGCTGCTTTCTTCCCAACTGTTTTATCAACAACAGTTTTGGACTTCTCAGTTTTTTTGTTAGTCTGTACATTATCGTTCGCAGAGACAAGGGGGACATCATCTTCTTCAAGCTTAACACTACTCATAGGAACAACAGTATTGTTGACATTTGGAACAAATGCAGGGACATTCTTGCAAGTTTCTGCAAATCTAACAGATTTCTTAGAATTTGCTTTACCCTTTCTAACCGACCTGACAGATGATTGTGAAGCTGAGCCATCTTCAACCTCAGCTACGAGTTTTTGAATTTCGTTCATTGCTGCCTCCTCACTGAAAGAAAAATTATAGTTGCATGAGCACATTATTAATCCCAAATACGGATTAACACCGCAACTATACCATGGACAGGGAATATTTGAAAGATTAACAACTTTAAAATATATATAACACCACACTATTGGCCCAGAATAAAACACATATGCTTCATAGATTAACACAATCAGGCAAACAAAAATTGCAATACAACTTGACCCCCCACAACGTTTCGAAGACCTGATCTGGGAAATATTAAACAGTAAACTCCATTCACATCATGATCTATTAATCAAACAAATCTATTTTAGCATGCATCAGAAATAAAAAAAACCCTAAAACCTAACTAGATCGCACATGAACTTTATGCCAAAAACAAATAAATTAAATAGGAATTCATGTATCTAACCTGATAACTTCTTCTTCCTCATCTGGAAACCACCCATACGCTGGCTTTCTTCCAAACCTCATCGTCGAAGACTGTTGCTATCTCCAGAAGTGATGTAAGTGTTTTGATAAAGACCGGAATGAGAACGAGAGAAGTTGTGTAATGTAAACAGTTCAAAATATATTATAACTCAACTTTGCACGTTTCCTTTTTCTTTTCCCTAGACTTATTCAGTAAATGACCCCTATCTCAATCAATCATGACTGTTACCTATGATCCCCCGTGTAACCAAAACATTTACTAATTAATTTGAAAACAACACTTTGTAGTCTAACGAAAAGAAAGCCATTTAATTTATCTCTATCTCTTAAATCCAAACATACATGCATTTACTTTTTTTAAACTTTACCTATTCCATGCAGTACACGTTTGTTTTATTTAGATTTCCTTTGTTTTTTTTATTACTTACCCCTTTCTTATTTTTCCTGTGTTTTAAAAAACATAACATTATATATTTTTTATTAAAATCCACTTTTTAGGAACAAAAAATAGTTTCTATCAATCCTTCTTTATTTCAAAAATTTATTTTTTTAAATCACATTTAATAAATCAAACCAATGTTATAATAATTAAAAATTTATGTAAATATTTGTAGATAAATATTCAATATATAATTATTGTCAAGATGTTGGTTTCAACTCACATATCTATTGTAAATTAATTACTAAATAGTTCAAGAAAATAATATTTTATAATATTACTTAGCTTATTCATCCCACTAATTTTAAAATCCTATGGAAATAAATTTCAACAACCTATTTTTATTATTTTTCAACACTTTGTGACATGTTAAAAAAACAATAGGAATTTATATATCTTTTCTTATACATAATTAACTCAGTTATAATTCATGTTACAATATTTTTTACACATATTGACATCCTTATGTGTGTTTATCAACATATATATTATTCATAATTTAAAATTTATGCAAATAATAGTTGATAAATAATCCATATATAATTCTTTTAAAAATATTAATTACACATAAGAATATCTTTTACTAACAAAAGTTGACAAGTTGGTTTTTGTCCCACTCGCCTAATAAATAAAAATTAATTATACAATATAATATGAAATTTAAAGTTTCTAATATTACTTTGCTTATTGATCCCACTAATTTTAATATTATACAAAACATTGTTATTATTATTCTTCAACACTTACTAATATGTTTCAAAAACATTGGGAATTTATATATATTTTTGTATACATACTTAACTAAACTATAATTCATCTTTCAAGATTTATTAGCCATACTGATATGCTTATGTGCATATTTCAATATATATATTTATATTCCCATTCTCCTATTAACTTGAAGTTTATGTTGAAAAATAAGTAAAATATTAAACATAACCAAATTATACTAACAGGAGTACATAAAGGATAATTTTAAACCATGCTCATCCATTTGATTTTCACACATTGTTGCAAAGCATATGACTATTATATTGCAATTATAAAGTAGCAAGGATAACATTAGCTGTTTCAATCCAAAGAAAACTGATGAATAACAAACACAAAAAGTCTTAAACATAACATTAATCCACATACAACTGAAATAGAAAAAAAAAAAGCCCAACAACATCATCCAAAACAATCTACTGTTCTTCCAAAACTCTGCACTTCTTCATTCACCATAGCCATCAATACCCAACAACACATATTCTTTAAACCTGCAATACAACAGAATGATAATTTTTCTGTTAACTTTCAGAAACATACAATGACATCAACAAATAATTTAACACGTAAAAGATATATCTAACCATTCTTTTCAGCTTCTCCACCAACTCTGTCCATATCATCCATTCTCTGTCATTTAAACAACATACACAGACTTAATGCTTAAATTTTAATTGAATTCATATAACCTAATAGCATGCCTTTTCGAAAAATCGGATAATAAGATTCTTATACCTTTCATTTTCAAAGAAAAACTTCCCAATATACACTGAGTTGGATATTTCTATCATTCTGGGGTTTATCTCCAGTCCAACACTTCCCAGAACATCAGTTAAAAATTCCACGTCTTCAAGTACAGCGAACCTCAAGCCACCCCTCAATTCCTGATGCTTCCCCGACCACCTGATTCCAAGCATCTCATCCTGCCACACCCCTGTTATGTTTTGAATCTTACTTCCCCTTTGCCAGGCGCATGCAACACCATCCATCACATGCAAAGCCCACTCAGTGCACAACTTGGTAATCCGCTCTTTCTTCGTCTTCAAACTCATCCGCAACATCTTCGATCTTTGCTTCATCCTCCTTTTAATCGCCAATCGTTTGACTGGGTCTTGAACAACAACAAATTTCATAGTTCTGCAAAATCAGAAAAAATCATGAACAAAAGTGACATTTCATAACAAACAAACGAAAAATTCAGATTCGATTACAGAAAAAAAAGGACGAAGAGTACCTGCAAGCCTTTGCAACTTGGGAGAACCTACCCATTTTGTGAAATCTCCAACTTACGGATTAGGTTTCAGGATTTGGTACTTGAAGAGTGGAAAAAAACTGTGTCCTTTCTACTATATATACTCAAACTCCCATTACCTGTTAGACTTCCTTTTAGTAGGTAAACGTGCACAAGTTTTTGGAAACTGTTGAAATGCCTTTTTCTGTACATGCAGAAGTAAATTTAATTATCTCTTTTTAATAGTAATAATTAATTTCACACCATAATATAAAAGTCAAATGATTTTATTGGGTGGGAAAATAATTGATTGATTTATATTTATTATATAATGTAATACAAATATTTAATTATTTCATTGCTTAGATTATTAAACATGTTAGTGCATCAAACATGACTTTATATTTATAGCAAAAAACAAATTAAAAATACCTATTTAAATTTATATTGAATTTATAATTATCATTGAATAAATTGTTTATCTTAATTAATATATTATTTTATATAATTCTTTAACCATAAATTTTTTTTTTTGATTGTTTATTTCTACCGACTTTACGTGACCCGCTATTTCACATTAGTACATCATTTATACAGTATCTAAATCTTTATTTATTTCATTGTTTTTTTTTTAAATAACTTCATATTTTCATTGTTACATTTGTAATCAACTATAATAATTATTTATTTATAATACTATGAACTTTTTTATCCAATTTTAATATCATATTGAAAACAAATACAAATTGATACATTAAATTAATATGGATATGCTAATCATTAATTAAGAATTTTTTTTTGTTTAATTATTATATCTTTTATTAGAATTCTTTAACCATAACCATATTAAATATATTTAATATTTATACCGACTTTACGTGACCCGTGCGAGCGCACGGGTCCTTTACTAGTTTGGAACAAGAAGACAACCAACGAAACAACACACTGAATTGCAACCATTTTTTTTTTCAAATCCAATTTCTATTCCACACAGCATTTCAACATTATTTCCCAATTTCAATTGTCTATGAACAACAACAAGATAATGCAATAAATCTACACACCCAAATTCCCACATACAATGGTTCATAAGCTCTATTATAGGAAGAGAACCTCACCCTTACCTTATCAATGGAAGCACTCAATGTGTCTCTAATTGCATCTTCAATTGACACCATGGATGAAAAATCTTCAAGCCCCTTCTTCTTCTCCATAGTCTTGCCTCTTTCTCCTCTATTCTTGTTTTCTTCATTATGACCAGGGCCGTCTTTGAGGGCGTGCAAGGCGGGCTACTGCACAGGGCCTCAAATTTTTTAGAGTTAAACTATAGGTAAATAGGGCCTCAAAAAATATTTGTCAGGTTAAATCGCAATTAAATAGGGCCTCTATTTATTTTCTCATAGGTAAACTATAGCTAACCTACACAGGGCCTCCAAAAACTTGAGACGGCTCTGATTATGACCACTCTCCTCTTTCCAATTCTCTAAAACCCTATTATAAAATCCAATTTGGGCTTAGTGGTTAACAACTCTTCTTTATTTAATATCCTCCAAAATCAATTTAGGCCCAATAAGATAAATAGCTCCAATTAAATCAAAATATCATTTTTATTAATATTCCAACAATATAATAAATTCCGGCTTGTAAATAATATTATTCTTCGACCGTCCGACTAAAATCCGACTTTTAGCTTAATAAATTCAAATACGCTTCTTAAAATAACACCGACAATTCAAATTCGACCAATATATCATATTTTCGGTCCAATAATATTTCTAATAGTGAAAATATCAAAACTCTTGATTAAATATCAATCCGCTATCCCGAACTAATACCGACTAAATCGTCTCAAAATACGAAAACTTCACTAAACACTCCGAACGTCTAGATTAAGCGAATAATTGAATTTCTGGGCGTTACAGGCGTAGTGGTTGGATCGGGTCATTTTGGAAATAAAGCAATGGTTTTTGTGGTGTGTGAAAGACATGTGTTGGTTGGATGTTTTGACGGTGTCATGTTTGATTGTACATTGGTTGGATGCTATGGTAGGATGTGGTGGTATCATATGTGACATTAGTGTTGTGGTATGATATGGTGGAAGCATTTTGTTGGTGCCGGTATGGGTCACACTCTAGGGGTGTTCGCGGTGCGATTTGGGCGGTTTTGACACAAAAAATCATCTTAACCGCAAGAGAATAAAATGTGTGGTTTAGTTTGATTCAGTTGGTTTTTGGAAGTAAAACCAAACTAACCCAAACCAAACAAATGCAGTTTGGTTTGGTTCAGTTGGTTTTTAGAAATAAAATCGAACCAACTCAAACCAAACTAATACAGTTTGGTTTAGTTTGGTTTGATTTGTTCGATTTTTTTCAAAAAATTTATTGAATCATACATACACATATAGATGAAAACATAAATTTGTATTTAGTCATTTATACAACATAAATTTGTATTTAGTCATTTATACACTACTAAATAAAAATAAAACTTATCATATTCGGACTACAACTTTCTATTTAATATGTAGAAATCTTACTCACATTCCAGATTCCAGATTCTAAAACAACTCATACACTTTTTTTTTTTTTTTTTTTTTTTTAGTAATCGATAGTTTTTAGCTCTTGCTTTTTTCATTACTAATATAATTTATTCAAATATTCTCTTTTAGTTTCTGGAACTTTGGAAACACTAATTAATCATGCAAATAATTTAAACTTAAAAGTTAGTATTATTATATGTTTGATTTCTGCTAAACTAAGCAGAAATTTAAGATACAAAAAGATTTCCGTACCACCATATATATGTCATAAACTCATAATTTATACCCATAAATTTGCCATCATCCAATGATTAGGCCACTAGATTTTGGATTCGCCTAAAATTCCAAATTCATACTCATACAACTGTTTAACTCATACAATCACACGATCACCTTTTCTTTTGGATGATAAGTCATGTCTAGTTAACATAAAAGAGGAAAAAACAATATATGGATGTTGGGTTTAAAATTAGAGTAGACCCACATAGCAGCACTAAGCCATAGTTTAATGGTTTTGCATACAAGCATGTGGGACGAACTTAGGGGACAAAGCATTTTTTGTGGGATGCTAAAAATAATTTGGATCTTTTTGCTTTCTAGCCTGGTTGCTTCACTTTTGTCAACCCCTTTTCTATTGCATGTATTGTCAGTTTTCGAAGGAGGACAATTGGAAAATATATTTTATTTTGGTATTCATGAATTATAGATGAGTAGTATAATTTGGTGGTGAACATAATTGATTTTAGTAGAATTGAATTTGGTATAATTCATTTTAATAAAATTGAGTTTAACATGATTGATTTATGTTTAAATACATTTATGTAAAAGTGAGTGAAACAATAAATTTTGAATGTAAAAATCATCCAGAATCAATTCTGGAAGTAAAAAGTTACAAATTTTAACTTCAAGTAGAATCAATTCTGGAAGCATAATTAATTATATTTTTTAATAAAACAAACACCTCAAAATTATTCAGAATAAATTCTACACCTATAAAATTAATCATAGGTCTTCCAAAAGTCAATCCAAACAAACTATTAGTGTAAATTCTGAATTTTTTTTAAGTAACCATTTTCTAAAAATATATTAATAATTATCTTTTTTAATATTATTATCAAGCTAATTATATTTTAAATTAAAAAAATGAACTTGCATAGAGGCCGCCACTATGCACAACGCATGCACTTTAATTTTCACTGTGACACCACAAAAGATGGTGTATGCACCTATGTCATGGTAATGAGCATGACATGTACACTATAGCATTAAGAGCATGCGTCACATGTGTTGTCTTCCGTGTAATTTTGTTTTTTAATTTATTTTTTAAAAATAAATATATTAAATAGAAAATACTAAATTATAACATTATTACAAAAAAATCAACGATTAAAGATAATTTTATTGACCCCCTTGACCCGAACGCCTTCTGATTTCACAGTTCGTCTCTTGTGTTTGCCTTCAAGACCTCACTTGATTTCTATGGGGTGTTTGGAGTCTCTTAGTATTCGACTGAACAAGAGGTGCTTGGTGGGAGGGTCTTGGGATATTAATGATATCTAACAAATTGTTGATCATATCACCCTAATAAGCGGCGCTACAATAATCAAGTTTGGTGCCCATGTTGTCGTAGTAGGGTGGTGTTGGTGGGTTACGTATGGGCGGAGTGGTTGGTTGAATTGGGACATTGAATTATTTGGAAACGAAGCAATCGTTCTAGTGGTGTTTGAAAGACATGTGTTGGTTGGGTGTTTTGACAGTGGGATGTTTGGTTGTACATTGATTGAGTTCTATGGTAGGATGTGGTGGTATCATATGTGTCATCGGTATTGTGGTAAGATGCGGTGGCAGCATATGGTTGGTGGCGGTATGAGTCATGCTCTGGGTTTTGTGTTTGGGTGTGTGGCATGAATTAGTCGTGAGTTAGGGTGGATGTGGTTTCATAAGGTTGTTGGGTTTAGTTGGGTTAACATTGTTAATAGGTTTGGTAATATTATGGGGTTGGTTGTTGGGCGTATGATGACAAAGCTCCTTGGCCTGGGTCGATCGAATATGTCGGGTGAGACAGAAACAAATTTGTTGAAACTAGTGTATACCAATTCATATAATTTCGAGTTGGTATAACATCTTGTTGCATGATTGACGACACACATCCCTTGCAAAGTCTATCAAATCTCTATATCTCTATTGGTCATATAGACTCTGAATTGATGTCATTCTCCCAAACACTTCGGGGATCTGGCAGTGGCTCAAGATGGCAACCGTAATATTTTCCAATTGTGTTCGCTCTGGTTGAAGGAGAGACTGTTGGTGGGTGTTTATTGGTAATTTTGGTAAACAATGACAAGTTTGATTTCACATAAGAGATTAAACTTGAAAATATCCTAGGACGAACTGTGCAAAAATTGTTGGTTTAAAACACATTTGACAAAGAATTTCAAAATGAAAGGTAATTGTAGTAAATGAAAACAATGAAAGTAAAAAAAGAAACTTGAATTTATAAATGAAATGCAAATGCATACATTGATTTCAATCACTTGTTTCTCACTAACACTTGGATACTTTGAGTATAAATAATTTGTGTAAAACTGCATATCCATAATCCTACAAACATGAACTTCTTATATACTTAGTTCTAACATAACCGTCAACAATAGTCAATTTACTAAAGTTTGGCATGTTTCCATTGCCATGCAATTTTTCGCCTTTGACAAGTCTACTTATGATCTTAAATAACTGTTTTATCTTATCACTTTATACATTGCTTCAACAAAGGTTTGTATTTGTAGTAGTAGTGAAACTGAAAAAAGTCTCCAAATTTCACTAAGTCCCAAAAACTTGAAACTATCTCATCTTCGACTCAACCCTTGTTGATTTTCTCATATCGACCAAAGTTTCAAGCATCCCTCGACTAAACAGATTTTGAGATAACCTGTTTTAAACCTTATGATCGAAAATAACCTTTTCGACTGGGACAATTCCCAAGTCGATTCATTACGTGACTACAAGATCATAATTAATCCTCCATTCGTCTTTGTGTCAAAAATATGAGGTAAAACCAATCTAATCAAACAAATCTACATAAATGCAATGCTAAAAGATAGCACAAATTTACAACAAATTTGATTAAAACAACAAGAAAATAACGCGCAGAACAACTGCATCATTGGTCTGCTAACAAGGGTCAAATGTTGCACACGTGCTGAGACATCTGTTCTCACATGTGTTATTTCTTCACAAAAACAACTTGAACATTCCATGTTGTTTTGCATAATACACTCAACCCAAATGGACCAACAAAAATATTACAAGTTTTTTTAAATTTGTTTTTAATGAATTAAAAGACTAATTTTGACATCCTATAACATAAATATACATTATTGAAGATTAAAACATTGTCAAAATTATAGTTTTTTCAACAAAAAAAATGCATCTAAAAAATAATCTTTATAAAAATTATTTGAAATAACTTCAAATTTTTATAATTTTTTAAGATTTTGATATCTAAAAAAATTATAATAATAGAATGAAATATTTAAAATAACATTTAAAGAATTTAAAGAATAACTAATGAAATCAATTTTCATTTGAAATTTTAAAAAAAAACTTCTTGATAAAACTTTTTAACTAAAAATCTATAACACTATGAAAAACTAATTAAACCAATTTTCTTCACGGGTTGACGGTCCTTTTGCAGGATACTCACTTGTGTGCTGCTGTGTCGGATGTTGTTATTTGGCCGTTCGACTCTTCTAAAGTCTTCACGGTTAAGTCCTGTTATGCATTGATGTTACAAGATCAAGGTGAATTTGTTTTGGAGGAAGGAAGGAAACAAGGGCTTAATTGGATTTGGGGAGCTCATGTTCCATCGAAATTGAAAGTTTTTGGTTGGCGGCTGTTGTTGGATGGACTACCTACAAGAAATAACCTCCTCCATAGAGGAATCATTGCTTCAAACCAGTGTGCTTTGTGTGCTTTCTGTCTTGTGCAGGTTGATGACAACACACACGTGTTCCTGCAGTGCACAAAATTGAGGTCTTTTTGGAATAGAGTTTTTTCTTGGCTGGATTTAGACATTATTTCTGGCGTCGACTGTTGTGACAATCTCAACTCTTGCATAAGCGTCCTGTCGAGGAAGATGTCTTGTGGTAGAGGGGCGACTATCTGGTTGACTGTCTGCTGGTGTATTTGGAAGACTATGAACGATGTGATATTTAATAATGCCAAGTTAGATACCGAGGAGCTTTTTTATCTCATGTTGTGGTATTCTTGGTGGTGGCTTGCATTTGTTGCTGAGGATAGGCTGACATGTAATTTTTACGAGTGGTTTAAAAACCCTTTTTTGCGCATTTGATTGTTTGTAGGCTGGTGTATTATCTTAGTCGATTTTCTCTTGTAAGGGTTTGAGTATCCCTAGTACTCAACTTATATTACATGAGTTGCTTATGAAAAAAAAACCCTGTTTCTGTTGCGGATTTTACAGACTTTGTTGATGCAAGGTGTTTTGATGATGGCCAGACGACATGGGGATGCATGGTTAAACGGAGTACGGGAAAGATTGAGCTTCAAGCCTGTAAAAAGTAGTGAGTGAAGTTTTCTCTGTGTGTGGAAGAGACCATTGGTGTCAGGTGGGTCTTGCAATTTGAGTTGAACTTGAATTGGAAAAGTCTGGAAATTCTGACTGATACCAAGGTGGTGGCGGACTGCATTAACAGAAAGTGCAGGATGGCAGAAACCACTCCAATTATTGAGGATTGTTTCAATTTCATGGTTGAGCCTGAGTTAAATTTCATAGTTTATTTTTTGTGATAATTTCATGGTTGTTAACTTCATTAGTAGAGAAAAAAATTGTGAGGCTCGTTGTCTTATTGGTTTAGCCAATCATTATGGCTCTAGATCTTGGTTGGGAAGCAACCAAAAGTGTATCTCTCCTCCTTTGGTTTAATGAATTTTCTTTCCATAAAAAAAGGGACCAAGTCTATGAAAAATCCATTTCTCGCTCCGGTGGTAAGGATGTGGTATCCTCTGAAAATACACCTTGAAATTCATTAGTTATTGATATTAAGTTAATTTTCGTCTCAATTCCTAAATTCTTCGTGAGCATCCGGAGGAAACTCATTCCTTTAAAGAATAAACACTAAATCATTTGGAGAGCATTGTCCAATAGTGTTGAAAGGATCTCTTCCTTATTTCAATTCTTGAGAAGAATTAAGATAATCTTTTTCTTACAACTTATATACACAGAGTTGGCAAAAATCCAATTCTTGAGAAGAATTAAGATAATATTTTCCTTACAACTTATATACACAGGGTTGGCAAAAATCCAATTCATACTCAAAACAACATTTCATCTCTTTAAAGGAGGGCAAACAAGATCTATAATAAATATTCGTCCAGAAACGATGAAATGTTAATTTCATAAACTAGGACAACTTTTACGGATTGGGTTTGGGTGACTTTAGGGAGGAAAAGTCACAATGACTTTCTCTCTATCTCTCTCCTAAATCACTCTCACTCGTCTACTTTCCCTCCATTTTTTTTTATTTCTCTCACCTATAATACAACCAAAGTCACCTAATTCATTCCCCAACTTTCACACTACCATCAGTAGATGTGGTAACTATCATAGAAATAGGTAGTAATGATAGTTATAATCTCTGTCACCGAATATAATTAAAAGAAATAAAATAATGTGTAACCCTACAATTAAAAAGTACAAATGCATGTGCTTTTTTTTATAAGCAAATGGATTAAATTAAAAAGCACGAGGAGTGCTTAATTCAAGGTTAAAAAAGAAGCAAAGACGGGAAGGAAACCCCCGCCTGAAACAACCAACAAAAACCATCTAAGAATCACCAAAAATAAACTCTTGGATCGACACACCAATCTGACAACAAAAAATTAACCCTAACTCTGAAAAACAAAATGAACCACTCCCACTGAAGCAACTTAATGAACCCCACCCCATCTAAATTAGACAAAGAAATTCCTTTAAAAATGATCTCATTCCAACATTTCCAATGACCCAACAAGTAATCAAACCAAATAACCAACTCGTATCCAACACAAAAGATGACTTACATGACATCTCCAACGAGAGAAAACAATCCAAAATAGAACGCGACGAAGTAGCATCTTCAACCTGAAGCCAAAGGAAACTTTGCTCCACCACAACTTAAAGGCGGGATACGCACAAAAGAGATGATCTAAATCCTCCTCAACCCTAAAACACATAGGACAAACTAAGCAATGAGCCCCCACCAAAGCCCTTCGCTTTGACAACTCCTTCTTCGTAGGAAGCCTATTCCAAATCAATCTTCAACCAAAGATTAAAATTCTACTAGGCATATTAGTTTTTCACAAACTAACCAAAGCCAAAGAATATTGAGCATCCACCTCCCAATACCGTGAATCATCTTTCACAATACAATCATAGCAATTACTAACTGTAAAATCGTTAGAATTCCTCCACCAAACAAAACAATTCACGAGCGAACAAAGAGACTGCGGCGAATGCAGTAGCAGCAATAGATCTCGCAGTTGTACAACTGCTTCCCCAACCGTCGGCCTATCCCGTAATCATACAGACCAGACCCAAGCCCCATCAAACTAGTCACCCATGTCTGACACCTTCAAAAACAGTGATGATCTGAAAACATACTGCACAACGACATTGGGCTAATCCAACAGTCACACCAAAAATCAATAAAAATACCATCGCCAAGTTGACAAGTAATTAAGGAGGTGAACCAATTAACAAGCTAGCCCGATTCCACTCTACCAACCGCACAAAGATCCCCCCACCAAAGAGACACTTTGCTTCTCGAATGGATAATCAAATCACCAAGCATCACTCTATTGATATCACCATACTTGCAAGAGAGAAGGTTAGCTCATAAAGAGTTATCCTCGTTCAAAATACGCCATTTCCACTTGCTAAGAAGAGCAAGATTGAACTTCCCATAATGCTTTACACCAAGCCCTCATCTTTCTTCGATAAACAAATCTTATCCCAACCAATCAAACTAATCTTCTTCTTCCCTTCATCTCCTCCCCAAAGGAAAGTCCTTTTGTGAGATATTGGATCGAACTCTAGTATTGTCGAAGGGTAGCTTCTTGGCTCGACAGTTCGACAGAGTTAAGCATGAAGTCGAAGGATTGTTCACATGCTGGTGTCGAAGTGTGCATGTTGTAGTCGAAGATGGGTCTAGCATGCAGATGTCGAAGATGCTAGGGTTGTTAGCATGTTAAATTAGGTTTTAGTGTTTAAACCCTAATTTGTTAAGTTAGCTTGTTTATTAAGTTGGCTTGTGTAATGGGCCTTGCTGAAAAAGCCCATTAGTTAGTATGTTAGGTTTTATTATAAATAGCATACTAGTCTCTCATCATTGCTAAGCTGCAAATCCTAATTTAGGGTGAGAGAGGTTATTTGTTATTCTTGTAAACTTGTAATCTTGTTTTAAGAGAAAGTGAAAGAATAGCAGTTATAACCAATTATTGTGTTCCTCTTCTTCCTTGTCCTTTATTCTTCCTTGTTTTATACTTTGTTCTTGGCATTGAATTCACAACAAATTGGTGCGGTGAGCGTGGAGAAGATGCCTTCAACAAAGTATGAGATTGAAAAGTTCACCGGAGTGAATGATTTCGGTCTGTGGCGCTTGAAGATGAAAGCCCTACTGGTTCAGCAGGGTTGTTTGGAAGCGTTGAAGGGAGAGGCAGCCATGAATGCAGAATTGACGGCAGCGGAGAAGACGAATATGATCGAGAAAGCACACAACGCAATTTTGTTGAGCCTTGGTGATAAGGTTCTCCGGCAGGTATCAAAGGAGACGACGGCATCAGGGTTATGGGTGAAACTTGAAAGTTTGTATATGACCAAATCGCTGGTAAATCGACTCTACCTGAAGCAAGCTTTGTATTCATTCAAGATGATTGAAGACAAAGTATTGGCTGAGCAGTTGGATATGTTCAACAAGCTGATTCTTGATCTTGAAAATATTGATGTGAAGATCGATGATGAAGATCAAGCGCTGTTACTATTATGTTCTTTGCCTCGATCACATGCTCACTTCAAAGAAACTCTCTTGTATGGAAGGGAGTCCCTGACGTTTGAAGAAGTTCAATCAGCCTTGTACTCTAAGGACTTGAATGAACGAAAGGAGCATAAACCTTCGACTGTTGGCGAAGGTTTGGCCGTTAAAGGAAAACTCTTACGAAAGGATGGTAAGTTCGACAAGAAGAAAGGCAAAAGCCAGTCGAAGACTTACAGTGGCGAAGCATCTGGCATTCGGTGCTACCATTGTAAGAAGGAGGGTCACACAAGAAAGGTGTGCCCTGAACGCTTGAAATATCATGGAGGTAAGGATAATGGCAACGCTGCCATTGTTCAAGATGATTTCGAATCATCTGATGTTCTTGTGGTTTCAAGCAGTGACTCTAAGAAGGAGTGGATTATGGATTCAGGTTGCACTTGGCACATGACTCCAAACAAAGACTTGTTCGAGGAATTATGTGATCAAGATGGTGGATCAGTATTGCTGGGAAACAACAAGGCTTGCAAGATTGCAGGTGTTGGATCTGTAAGATTCAAGCTCCATGATGAGTCAATAAGGTTGTTGACTGAAGTCAGGTATGTTCCTGATTTGAAGAGAAATCTGCTTTCTCTTGGTGAATTCGACAAGAAAGGATATGTTTTCCAAGGAGAGAAAAGTATCCTAAGAGTCATGAAGGGTTCGAAGGAAGTCTTGAGAGGCGTGAAGAAACAAGGCTTGTATACTCTTGAGGCTGAAGTTGTAAGTGGTTCGACAAATGTTGCATCCACGAAACCTTTGTCGAAAACAGAAATCTGGCACATGAGATTGGGCCATGTCAGTGAAAGGGGTCTGGTCGAATTAGGGAAACAAAATCTGCTTGGTGGAGACAAAGTCGAAAAGCTGAAGTTTTGTGAACCCTGTGTACTTGGAAAATCTTGCAGAGTGAAGTTCAACAAAGGCAAACAAAGAACACATGGATCCCTTGATTACATCCATGCTGATCTTTGGGGGCCTGCAAGGTGTGCATCACATTCAGGAGCAAGGTATTTTCTATCCATAGTAGATGATTATTCCAGAAAATTATGGGTATTCATCCAGAAGACTAAGGATGAAACTTTTGAGAATTTCAAAAGTTGGAAGACTCTGGTTGAAAATCAGACTGGCAGGAAGGTCAAGAGGTTGAGAACCGACAATGGCCTTGAATTTTGCAATGAGGCATTCGACAGTTTTTGTGCTGCCTTTGGTATTGTAAGGCACGGAACTACTGCAGGTACTCCACAGCAAAATGGTTTGGCTGAAAGATTTAATCGAACTATTTTGGAGAGAGTCAGATGCATGTTGACTAGTGCGGGGTTAAAGAAGGTGTTCTGGGCTGAGGCTGTTTCGACAGCAACATATCTGATAAACAGATGTCCTTCGACAGCGTTAGATATGAAGACACCTGAAGAAGTTTGGTCGGGACATCCACCAGATCTCGACAAACTGAGAGTATTTGACTGCGTAGCCTATGCTCACATTAGGCAAGACAAGGTCGAACCTAGAGCTCTGAAATGCATGTTCATGGGATACCCTGATGGAGTCAAAGCTTATAGGCTATGGTGCCTAGAGCCAGGTCACAGGAGGTGTATCACCAGTCGAGATGTAGTTTTCAATGAAGTTGAAATGGCTTTTAAGAAAACTGATGATGTTGGTCGAAGTACAGAAACATCTGACGAAGAGCTGGAACAGGTAGAGATTCCTGTTGAGGTGGAGCATGTTGATAATGAATTGCATATCCCAGATGAAGTCGAAGAAGAAGCAGAAGATGCTGAAGTTGAGGAAACTGACGATGACTACCTATTGTCGAGAGATAGGTCGAGAAGAGTCATCAAGCCACCTCAGAGACTTGGATATGCAGATCTTATAGTTTATGCCTTAATCTCTGCAAGTGAGGTTCTAGACGAAGAACCTAGAGACTATAAGGAAGTTATGAGGAGTCGAAATAAGACTGAATGGCTGAAGGCCATGGATGATGAGATGAAATCTCTTCATGATAATCATACTTGGGAACTGATCAAGAAACCTGTTGGGGCAAGGTTAGTCAGCTGTAAATGGATTTTCAAAGTTAAGGAAGGAATTGAAGGAGTGACGTCGAAAAGATACAAGGCAAGGTTAGTTGCAAGGGGTTTCACTCAGAAAGAAGGTGTCGACTTCAATGATGTGTTTTCTCCTGTTGTGAAGCATAGGTCCATTCGAATGTTGCTTGCCATGGTGGCACAGTTCGATCTTGAACTGGAACAGATGGATGTGAAGACTGCGTTCTTGTATGGTGATCTAGATGAAACGATCCTGATGAGGCAACCTGAAGGGTATGTCGAAAAGGGGAAGGAAGATTATGTGTGCAAGTTAAAGAGATCTTTGTATGGGCTGAAACAATCTCCTCGACAGTGGAATAGGAGATTCGACAATTTCATGGCACGCATAAGTTTCATTAGAAGTCAGTTCGACCACTGCGTTTACTTCAGATTTCGACCTGGTAATTCATTTGTTATTTTGTTGCTTTATGTGGATGATATTCTCATAGCAAGCAACAATGTTGAAGATGTGACGAGGGTGAAGGCTGAACTCAATAAGGAGTTCGATATGAAGGATCTGGGAGCTGCTTCCAGGATTCTTGGAATTGACATTCGAAGAGATAGAAAGAAGTCGAAGTTATGCCTATCTCAAGAGGCATATCTACGGAAGATTCTTGAAAAGTTTGGTATGTCGAATTCGAAGCCAGTTGTGACTCCAACAAACCCTCAATTCAAGCTGAGTATTGATCAATGTCCCAGTACTGATGTCGAAAGAGCCTATATGAATAGCATTCCGTATGCTAATATAGTTGGTTCTTTGATGTATGCTATGGTTTGTACTAGACCCGACATAGCTTACGCAGTCAGTCTTGTAAGCAGGTACATGGCGAATCCTGGAAAAGCTCACTGGCAAGCATTGAAGTGGATTTTAAGGTACATAAATGGGTCTCTGAATAGAGTCCTAATTTATGGTGGAGCCTTGGGTGAAAATAGTAAAGCAGTAATAGAAGGATATGTCGACTCTGATTATGCAGGTTGTATGGATTCCAGAAAATCTATTTCTGGATACGTTTTCACTATGTTTGGCACTGCAATTAGTTGGAAAGCAACACTTCAGAAGGTTGTTGCTCTATCAACCACTGAAGCGGAGTATATTGCCCTAACTGAAGCTGTGAAAGAAGCATTGTGGCTTGAAGGTTTTGCGAAGGAGCTGAAACTTCAAGGTCGAGGTATCACTGTTAAATGTGATAGTCAAAGTGCAATACACCTGTCGAAGAATTCAGCCTATCATGAGCGAACTAAGCACATTGATGTGAGGCTGCATTTCGTCAGAGGAGTAATCGAGCGTGGAGAAGTCCAAGTGCTGAAGGTTTCGACTGAAGACAATGCTGCTGACATGATCACCAAGACATTGCCGAGTTGCAAGTTTTTCCACTGTATGCAGTTGATAAAGCTGCATGAAGAAAGCTAGTTTGTTCCTTGACGTTGTAGAGTTAGGTCCAAGGTGGAGATTTGTGAGATATTGGATCGAACTCTAGTATTGTCGAAGGGTAGCTTCTTGGTTCGACAGTTCGACAGAGTTAAGCATGAAGTCGAAGGATTGTTCACATGCTGGTGTCGAAGTGTGCATGTTGTAGTCGAAGATGGGTCTAGCATGCAGATGTCGAAGATGCTAGGGTTGTTAGCATGTTAAATTAGGTTTTAGTGTTTAAACCCTAATTTGTTAAGTTAGCTTGTTTATTAAGTTGGCTTGTGTAATGGGCCTTGCTGAAAAAGCCCATTAGTTAGTATGTTAGGTTTTATTATAAATAGCATACTAGTCTCTCATCATTGCTAAGCTGCAAATCCTAATTTAGGGTGAGAGAGGTTATTTGTTATTCTTGTAAACTTGTAATCTTGTTTTAAGAGAAAGTGAAAGAATAGCAGTTATAACCAATTATTGTGTTCCTCTTCTTCCTTGTCCTTTATTCTTCCTTGTTTTATACTTTGTTCTTGGCATTGAATTCACAACACCTTTGAAGCATGATGATCTCCACGATAATAGCTTTAGAGCGCCTTGTAGAAAGAGAAGAAAAATATTGGAATACTAGACAAAATAAAATTCAAAAGCACCACCATCCCATCAATTGATAAATGCTTATTTTTCCAATCACCTAGTCTTCTTCTTAATCTCGATACAATTGGCTTCCACACATATCCCGACCAGAATGCCAAGAAACACGAAGAAAAAAAAAGAAGAGCTTATCTCAAAGTTAAGAAAAGAGGACGTCGCTTCAACGAAATCCGGGTCCAAATTAACACTCAAAAGCCTACTCTTGTTCAAATTTATCCAAAGCCTGGAAGCAAGCTCAAAACCACGAAGAATGGCCTTAAAACTCCAAAGATTACTCCAAAAATCTTCTCCAATCAAAATAGTGTCATCGACAAATTGGAGAATATCAAAGTGAGATTGTTCATTAATACAAAAACTCTTGAAATCTCCCACAGTAGACGTCATATTCATCATCCCCGCTAAATCTTCCACAACCAAAAAAATAAAAAAAAGGGCAAAATGAATCTCTTTGGCGCAATCCTCTAAAAACCGTAAAATCTCTGGATGTATATAACATATACCAACAATCAGTTCGTTGTTGCTTATGATCTTAATGTACACTTGCTTCGTTTGTTGTTGTTACGAAAATTTCATCTTTTTTCTATGTACCATGCCCAATATTAAGCTTATCATACTCAACATGAGATGATGCAAGAACATATAGCTGAAGGTCAAATGACCCGGCATTTTTATCTAATTTTAATTACTCAATGCAAGATCTAAACCAACCTAGTTTGATACCAACTATAACATCCGAATAAAATTATCTAGAATATCTTTAGAATGTCACTTAACCAATATATATGGATAAATAAAATCACATGCGTTAAAATATTGACATATAACATTAAGTATTCCTCAAAATTTAAAATTTTAAGCATTTATCTAAGGACCAGTTTATTTTGGCTTTTTTTAAAAATGATTTTTATAGTGTTACCTAATTTTATAAAAAAAAAGTTTTACAAAATTTTTTTTATATAATTTTCAAATGAAAATTTTATTTGAATAGTTATTTTTGAAATACAATTTTAGGTATTTCATCTATTTATGGGGAAAAAATTTAGATATCAAAATTTTAAAAAATCACTTAATTTTGAAGCTATTTTAATTAGATTTTCTTAAAAATCATTTTTGAAATATAACTTTTTACAAAAATTGCGATTTTAACTAAGTTTTGGTCTTCAATAATGTATGTTTATGTTATAGGATGTCAAAATTAGTGTTTCATTTTAAAAAAAACCAATATAAAAAACTTGTAATATTTTGAAAAATAATTTTCAAAAATTTATTTTCAAAAATATAAAGAAAAAAAATCTATTTTTTAAAGCTGAAACAAACAGGTATTCATTGAGTAGCTTCTTAATACTTAGTTCAATTACACAAAGTAAAAAAAAATAAGAATATAACATATCACACTAATACTACTTAAGTTGTTAAACCACTTCATATCTTATCGTAATAAGTACATCAATAGTCCTGTAGCATGAAGTGCAACATCCAACTCAAGTAGCCGCTTCTTTACCTTATCTACAAAAAAGATGAATGGGATGAGACTAGTTCTTAGTGAAGTAACTTCTAAAATCATAGGAGCTCCCTCAGCTAAATGACTTTCATGAACTTGAAATTCTTTTTAGCTATTAACATTATAACATGGTATTCAAAATACATCATACTAACTCATTCAACAAAAAAATAAAGTATAACACGAATAATATCTTTGTCATTTTTAATTTTTGCAAACACTACTGAACGTGAATGTATCCAATAGTATTCCTACACCGATCAATTATCATATATAAGTTCTCTCATTTTATCGACTCTACCTCACAATTTTTATAGCTAATAATATTGTATTGTATGACTAGTGATCATAGTGCCCCTAAATTCAGTATTATAATCATTACCATACATTTCATAAAGTTTGAATAAGCAATCACTAATTATTAAACGCCCATAAATAGGGGTGGTAAAATGGGCCACCCATAAAACGCCTTATGTCCGCCAAAAAACGAGCGGGGCGGGCATGCCCGCCAAGTAAAATAGGCATAAAAGTCATGTCCGCCCCGCCAAGACGGCGGGTTGGCGGACGGCGGGTTTACCCGCCTATTTTTATTTGTATTTTTTTAATAGATTAATAGTTTTTTTTACCTTTTAACTAAACTTTTCACTTATTTTTTAAAACAATTTTTTATAAAAGCAACTTTTTAACAAATTTACTTAAAAAAATATTATATATATTTATAAATAAATATATAAAATAAACCATCAAGAATTATAATTATTAGAATAAACTAAAAAAAGAGTGAGCTTTGGAGGAGGGGCGGACTTTGGCGGGCGACGGGCTTTGGCGGGGCGGGTATGGCGGGCAGCAGGTTTTGGCGGGGCGGACTCAAGCGAGCGGCAGACCTAAAATCCAAACCCAACCCGCCATTTTTTTGACGGGTGCGCGGGCGGCCCGACGGGCCACGACCCGTTTTGCCACCCCTACTCATAAAGATACTTTACATTTAACTACTAACTCATAAAAATCATAATTTCAAAGTATTTGTCACAATCAATTAATTTCCAACATAGTTTATTTAAAATTGAATTCAAAATCCATAAGATGTCTTCGTTATATAAGAATGTGAGAATGAATCTGAACCATTAAATTTTAAAATAAATGTTGGAGAATATGTGTGAATTTTTCTCTCTCCTACATTATTTATTTTAATAATGGAGGAGAAATAATAAAAGATTCACACATAATCTCCACCATTTATTTTAAAATCTAATGATTCAGATTCATTATCAAATTCTCGAACGATATGTCATTTTAAGGTACTTATACCTAACTACATATCACAAAAAATCAAAAAAAAAATCAATAAGTTTCCAAAAATTAAGTCATTCACTTTGGGATTTTGAGTTTGACAGCATTAATATAAATTATTCATTCTAAAATCTGAACAAGTTTTATACCCAACCAATAGTCACTAATCATAATAAAAATTATTGACCTTATCTAAGTGAATTCTAGCCTAATTAGGAAACTCTCCTTCTTTGATCAAAGTCAAATTTCAGCCTATAGCAATTCAATCAAATAATTTTTTATCAAGAAAACTTCATGTGTAACAATCTTCATAGCGAGGGAAAAAGGAAATCTCAACTTATCTTATTCGTGAATGAATCCAATGAGATAGGTTGAGAAAAAATAAAGTTTGGATTAACAAAAGAATGAAGAAAATGGGTATGAATATGGAGGGTGGGGGAATGTTTTAGTTGTAAAAGAAGAAAAATGAGAAATGACTTATTTCATGTTATTTCATTTGTACCCTTTTGATCTCCCTTACTTAGATATCTACTAGTTTGTCTTCTGCCATATAAATTGTTGTGTTTTTTTTTTAATATTTTGTGAGATTTTGGATTGAACTCTAATATCTCGACAGAGATAGTTTTTTTGTTTGACAAGAGATTGAGCATGTTGTCGAAGTCATGTATGCTGTAGTTGAATTGTGTTCTAGCATGCAGTAGTTGATAATGCTAGGTTTGTTAACATGTTGAATTGAGTTTGTTTGTTTAGCCCAATTGTTTAATATAGCTTCTAGCCTAAGTTAGCTTAGTAGTCTATAAATAGACTAGTTCTCCCAATTTGTTGAGAGAGGACTGTTGCACCCCAAAATTTGCCCATCTGATTTCACTTAATTGGCTTACACATCTCATAATTTCATTCATTAAGTCATCTAACACACATACGTCATTAATCAATAAATTTGGTTTAGGATCGGGATGTTGGTAATTAGAGCTTCTATGGTCAGATTGTCAAGCTACAACAACATTTTATCAAGATTTCTCTAAAACATCGAGTGCATATGATTTTACCAGGGATTCAAATAGATATACTTGGTTTAAAGCTTTTATTCCTTCCCTACTTCAATTTTTATCTTCTTCAAGGACTTCTTCAATACATTATTGTGGTGGTAGGTTGAAATATGAGTGTGACGGTATAGAGGATCGACTTCTTCATTTTGATTAATGCAATTTTTGGTATTATACTTGTTACTTCAAAGGCGATTTAATTTGGGAGTTCATTGGGAAGTGAGGATTGACTGAGACAAGATACTGGAAGCATTTTATTCAAGGCAAAGTCAAAATTCATAGAGAAATCAAATAAGTTTGTTTCTTCCTTAACTAGTTCATCCATGGATTTTGAGATTTAGAGTCTCCTACAAAGAGTCATTTAAAGGATTCAAAGGAGTCCAATTTAAAAATGAAGAGAAACGTCCTCGTGAATTATTAGAATCATAAGTCACTACAAATATGTCCAAGGTACATCCAAGTTTGAATTACACATATATATTTCTTCAACCTTCACTACAAACCCATTTGAAGAAAAGGCCATACACCAAAATTCCAAAAAAAAATATAATATTTAAATACTCACTGAACCTCCATATCAGCAATATTCAACAAAACAGAATTGTTACAAAAAACAGAGTTGGTACATAAAAGGAAACCGCCTTGCACTTAACGCAGTCCGAAACTATAAGCCTACATGCTTCAAACCACAACCTCGCTGCAAACTAAAAGGACTCGCCGTTCACACTCTGCACATGAAAAAGAAACGGTCCTTCGAGCCAAAACGTGACGAAGCCAAACTCCATTCAATGCACTTCTCAAGCCTGCACAATGCCAATAGTTTCATCATAACTGATGTTCCAAACCTGCAGCATTCAACAACAAAAAGAACTCAGCATACAATTCAAAACACATACATCCCTGCCAAATACACATTCAATAGAAAACCATAAACAGCATGCCATATCCAGCCATCCATTAACCCATACATAAGCCTCATTTTTGGACCTAGCATACAACATACAGTTTCACAATCCTATCACTACATATTTAACAGTTTCAGCCCACCATGTAAACCAACTTAACTATAAAAGAGTTAACAAACTTCTAACCATTTCCCACCCCTGTTATTTGTAACTGTTTCAACCACATCCTAACAGAATTTTAAACCTAACTAACTTCATTCTGTTATAACCAAAACCAATCTATAACCAACTTTATAACTACCCTAACAGAATTCAACAACCTAGTATTAACCACTAACCAATTCCCATTCTAATTCCTAACCTCTAACTGAATTCATAACAAACTTTCAACACTCATAACAGAAAATCAGAAGTGAGTAACAGAAAAATCCAGAGGAACTAACCTTGAGAAACCCCTATATAACTCATCCTTCATCTTCATCATTCACTTCTCATTCTTCACCATTCTCCATCTTCATTCTCTCTGAAACTTCTCATTCTTCACCATTCTCCATCTTCATTCTCTCTGAAACTTCTCATTCTTCTCCATCTTCATTCTCTCTGAAACTTCTCATTCTTCACCATTCTCCATCTTCATTCTCTCTGAAACTTCTCAATCTTCACCACACTTCAAGTCCTCACACCATGGCTCCTTCAATAACATTCAAACCTTCAGCTATTCTCCAATCTTCAATCTTCCTCTTCTAATTCGATAATCATCATCACTGATCTATTGTTCTTCATCTTCAAAAAGTCTGCAAAATAACAACCATAGCAAACTCAGAAGCATCAACAATACAACAACAAGATCCATCGCTCACCATTAATCTGCATCGACAACGAGTCAATCCGATTGAACTCAAACAAGTCAGAAATAGAAGATTAAGGAGAAGAAGAATCAATAACAAGAAAGAGCTCAGAGCACACATACCGGATGGATTCGTCGTCATCTTCGCATCGGCTTCAAATCAAGGTTGATCGAGGAAACGAGAAGCTTCGGAGATGAGGTATTTGCGTTTGACGGCGATGGCGAAGTGATGAAGCCACCGGAGCAGGTCCACCGCCGCGTCAACGAGTAGAGACCGAGAGAACTCGAGACAAGATCGGAACTGAGGGAGTGGCCGGAGTACTCATCGAAGAAGATAGTGACGCCGTCGCGTCGTTGACCGAGGGAGATCGCGCCGCCAGCGTTTCGCGAAGGAGATGAGGGTTTCTCTTGAAGCTGAAGCTGAATCTGAAAGGTCACATTAAACGAACCTAATTCCTCTTTCTATTTCGTTTTTATTAATTTTATTTAATTGAATTTTGTTAATTAGTCTGAAAAATAATCATGGATCATTTAGTTCCTTGGGCCGAATTACTAGGTTCACCCCCCTCTGGCCCATGTTCTCTTAAGTTAGAAGAAGAACAATAACAAAAAATGTTTGGGCTATAGTGCTAACCTCACCCCCATGAGACCCATACACACCATTTTTGGTGTGCTGAATAAACATGAACAAAAAACAAACTCTGTTGGGCTATCCTGGTTGGGCCCTACGCCCAGCTACTCTTCACAATCTCATTTTCACTGTTCACCCCCCTGTTTATATCTTTTACTTAGGTTTAATTAGTTTTTTTTCACCAATTTCTTTTAGGTGATAAAATACTATTTTCTCCTACTAATTTTAGACTTTAGTACTAATTTTTTACATATAAAAATGACCACTAAAAAAATATTAGTTTAGGCTTGTATTTTAATTCTTTTGCTTGATTAGAATTCTTGTTCTTTGTCATATAAAAATCAATAAAAATAATAGTCCTTTAATTCACTTTTGGTACTATATTTTGCATTATTGCTTCCATGTTTTGTACCATATTTCAAGTCATTCTTTTTAATTCAATTGTTGCACTAATTTTGTATCATTGTTTACTTGTAATTTTGATCTTTGCTTGTGCTTGTAATTTCGTTCATTTACTCCTAACTTTAGGTAGAGACCATGATAACATTAGGATCTAGAAATCCCCTTTTAAACACTTAGGCTAGTTACTTCATTTTAGGCTAGTTTTCTTTCCCTTTTCCTTTTTCGACTTTAAAGTACTTAATAAAGGAAGAGGCGAATCACATTAAAAGTGGGAGAGAAACGAGTGGGATTTATTCCCTAATCTGTTTCTCAAACACTTAGTGAGAGAGAAATGAGTGGGATCCATTCCCTAATCTGTTTCTCGATCACCACAAAGAGAAATGAGTGGGATTCATTCCCTAATCTGTTTCTCGATTATTAGAGAAATGAGTGGGATTCATTCCCTAATCTGTTTCTCTATCCATGTAGAGAAATGAGTGGGATTCATTCCCTAATCTGTTTCTTTGACATCATACATTCTATGTGATTCAACTCGCAGATTAAAATCCCTTAAAAATCACCAACCAAAAACGTCTAAAACATCTAATAAAGGCTCAGACCTAAATCAAAGTAATGAAGTGGTGCGGAACCTTGTATTGGGTTCTGTTCATCACGGAATTACCCTAAAAAATACAAACCAATCATCTCTTCTCTCTCTTGCCTCCGAGGCATTCTCTCTCCTGCCTTCAGGGCATTCTTTCTCCTAATCGGACACGTTATTTCCGCTCCATTCCCAGCTTAAGACTCCAGAGGTCGAGCAGCGGAGTGCGAATGTAACTGTTCAACTAAAAAACACAAAAACAAACAGAAATTAAAGAGCCGAACTACGGCGCTCTGATTCCTGAAAAGGATACGTAGGCATTGGGTCGCGGGGCCTAAGCGAGCACAACTATTTATCAACCTTATTTTCCCCGTGTTTCTTTTCTTTCATTTGCATGCATTCCCTTAGTGATTAAGCTTTAGATTTATACACCCTTTAGATAGCAACAAACATAGGTGGATACCATCGAGTACGATGGGCGTGAGGGGTGCTAGCACCTTCCCCTTGCGTAACCGACTCCCGTACCCTATCTCTGGTCGAAAGACCTCGTTCTTATCCATCTTAGGTTTTCTGATATTCCTTTCCCTCCTTGGGATAAATATATTGGTGGCGACTCTGTCTGATTTTCGCGAGCGTGCGACAGCTGGCGACTCTGCTGGGGATTCTAGCTTAGTCGATCCTAGCTTTTGTTTGTTTCCTTTCTTTGGGTGTTTATTTATTACTTTATTGCTTTATTGCTCTACTGTTTTATTGCTTTATTTCTTTATGCCTTGCATTTTATTTTCATATACTATGATTATTATTATGCTATTCTGTTGGGATGGGATGTTACTGATTTGAGGTAAAAGGCCCAATACCCAGGCCAGAGTGATACTTAGGCTACCTAGGACAGAGTGGATAGTCATGACGCCAACAGAATGTCAGGTTCTGTTGATTGCGATCATGAGACCCACGACCAGTTGAGGTTCAAATGGGGTACCATTGTTGGCATGTATTTGCAACAATGATGGTGTCTCAGGAGAACTGTTAACGCTGGAGACCTTTTGACCTACCTTGTACTAGATCATACCTGTGAGAGGGGTTGGGAAATTTTGTTTTGCAGGAAAACATACCTCCATCCCACCCTATGCCCATTCAGACTATCTATCATAATCAACGTCGAACCTCTGAATCTGGAAGGTTCGACCTTATTTGACTTATGCAAAGGTTATCTATCCTGAATCAACGTCGAACCTCTGAATCTGGAGGATTCGACCATCTTTGACTTATACAGAAGTTCTACATCAGTTATCTATCAGAATCAATCAACGTCGAACCTCTGAATCTGGAGGGTTCGACCATCTTTGACTTATGCACCGCCTAGTTATCAAGAATGCAACATCGAACCTCTGAATTTAGAGGATTCGACCACATCTTATTGACCATGAGAAGTTATTATCACAAGAGGCCTTGATCCTTGATCCTGATTCCTACTGCATTTGCATCATCATTAACATTTTTGCATTCATGCATATGCATCCATGGTTACCAAGACTCCTACATTCTTCCTCTCCATCAGATCAGTCAAGACGATTCCTCAACACCGATATCTGACAAGAGCTCACAGAAAAAGAATCATGGGGAATTACAAACAAGATCAAGCTACTATCAAAGAACCCCATGCCTCCTCATGGGGCACCTTCCACCATTGGAGCCTGAAGACTTTATGTTTGTCAGAGAACATTTCATTTGCATCAGAATAAGGCCAAGCTTGCCATTGTATAGATTCTCTAGTATTTTCAATTGTATTACTTTTGTTGTTATCAAGTACTATTCATTGTAAGAAACTCATTCTGTTTGAATAAATAAAAATAATGCAATATACATGTTTTTCTCAAATCATTTCATCTTTGTCGTTATGTTCATTGATATTCAACTCATTTGTCTTAAGCAACTAAAATAGGAGAATGATGAAAAATCAAAAAACACATGAATCACTAGTTGTATGCTTTTGGAACAAGATCCTGCTGAGGATGTACAGGCATTGTTTCAATTCCCAAACACCGGAGTTATAAGGGAGTGAAACCTTCGTCAACCCCTTTGAGCCTAAGGAGTAGTAGTTTCTTTTCAAAAAATACAACGAAACCCTCAATCTTAACCGGGGGCAGGGTAGACTTCAGTTAGTGCGACCGAGCGCTCAACTTTCAGGTATTCCATCAGAGGATCAATCCTATCTCATCTCTCACAACGAAAGAAGAAGAGCACTATCCACAATGGAAGTCTCTCATTCACTAAGAAGAAGGCAGTCACAACCTTTTCATCAAGTCAATCACCAAAGTCATACAACTTGTTCCCGAACGAGACAAAAAAAAGAGTGAAAAGAAAGTATTGAATCATGATAAAAAAAAAAGAAACAATAGCCCGCTAAGTCAAAAAGAAAGGAAAAGCTTTGAAGCAAATGACTTAGGCAAAAATTAGGGCATATCCCGCTGGACAACGAACACCAATATCAAAAGAAACTTTTTGTCCAGGCAAAAGTTAGGGAAAGCAAAAGGCAAAGCAAAAGAAAGAAATCCTCTAAGGTACAAGTTGTTGTGACCATCAACAAAAAGCACCAAAGGGTGGCTGCCACCTCCATCAAAGTCACAAAGGATCCTCATCCATCACAATCCTTCCTGAAAGGTGAACACTCGTGTCAAACTAACTGAACGTAGGACTGGAGAACATCACGAAGAGGGGTGGGTTAAGTAGAACTTGAGCCTTTATCCTTTGTTTCTTAAACCGTGAACCCGACCACGTTACAACCCTTAAAAGTCCTAATTGAAGCAGGGTTCGTTCTGAAAGCATACAAACTGTGAAATCATGTCAAAACTGACTCCTAATGTTGCTTGTCACTTGTGTTAGTATCAGTACAACATTTTGACAAATAAAACTTTTCTTTGAGATTAACATGTGCATTGCATTCTCATTATCCTTTTCAAAACAGAATTGTCTCCAACTTGAAAGTAAGTACTTGATACCAAGGAAAGTTCAACATCGAAATTCCGTCGAGTAATCTTACAAAGGCAAAGGTTGGTCATCCGCAAAGCAAATACCTGAAGCATCCATCTGGTGGAAGAGTTCCTTTCAATCTGGGGCATTCATTCCATGATCAACACTGGGGCAGACCATTGCAATTTCCATGATTCAAGCATCATCAGAATTCTATCTCAAAAGAGATCATGCAAGCTGGGGCAAGCTAGTAACAATTCTTTTCTTCATCTTCAATCAAGTGTCAGATATCGAGACAAGTATCGAGGGGTCAAGCCAAACACCTCACCTTCACCAACAATTTCACAAGCAATGACTTTTCCGCAAGGGAACACTCCATTCACTCCTTGTATCCCGAAAGCAATCATTCCATTCATAATCATACATACATCATGCATAATCATTGCATTTTCATTATCATTTCACCCGCATGATCCAATCATCAATAATCCAGGGGCATCCACCCTATCTCGAATCAAGCAGAGTTTCTGAACTCCATCCAATCTATTCCCCCCACAAAGCAGAAACCCTGATCAATCAGTACACTGCATATAGAAATCATTGCATCGCATCTTCAGAAGTGCACTAAATAAATCAAACATTTGCATTTGAAGCATAAGCCAAGTTACTCATCAGATGAGGCCCCTACAAGTACAAATTGATATTCTACTGGATCACTCAGAGTTACCATTGTGGTGTCATCTCCCAAAGTCAATCATGTTCATCTTTCTTCAACCCAGAGTTGATGTTTTTGTGTTAAACCCAGAGTTGACTCTCCTTTAATCTTTTAATCCCGAGTTAATTATCTCTTCCCACTCAACTCAGAGTTGACGGTTATGTCTTATTGATTTCTTTTTCCCACTCAACCCAGAGTTGACGGTTATGTCTTATTGTTTTCTTTTTCCCACTCAACCCAGAGTTGACGGTTGTCCTTTGTTCAATCCAGAATTGATTCTTTTTTCCTCAACCCAGAGTTGATGGTCACCTTTTATTCAATCCAGAATTGATTAGTTCTTTTTTCCCACTCAACCCAGAGTTGACGGTTGTCCTTTGTTCAATCCAGAATTGATTCTTTTTTTCCTCAACCCAGAGTTGATGGTTACCTTTTATTCAATCCAGAATTGATTAGTTCCTTTTTCCCACTCAACCCAGAGTTGACGGTTGTCCTTTGTTCAATCCAGAATTGATTCTTTTTTCCTCAACCCAGAGTTGATGGTTACCTTTTATTCAATCCAGAATTGATTAGTTCCTTTTTCCCACTCAACCCAGAGTTGACGGTTATCTTTTCTCCTTCCCCGCTCAACCTAGAGTTGACGGTTATGTCTTATTGATTTCTTTTTCCCATTTAACCCAGAGTTGACAGTTATCTTTTATCCTTTTCCCACTCAACCCAGAGTTGACGGTAATCTTTTATTCGACCCAGAGTTGATTCTTCTCCTTTCCCACTCAACCCAGAGTTGACGGTCGCCTTTTATTCTTCCCACTCAACCCAGAGTTGACGGTCACCTGTTATTCTTCCCACTCAACCCAGAGTTGACGGTTATTTCAAATTGTTCATCTATCCACTTTCAACCCATAGTCATTATTCAATTACTTTCTCTCAACCCAGAGTTGATATTCTTTCTTTCTCAACCCCAAATTGATTTCCCTTTATTCTTCGACCCAGAGTCGACCCACTCCTCTTTTTCAACCCAGAGTTGATATGTATTTCATTTCTAACCCAGAGTTAATTTGTTCAATCTAGAGTTGATACAATCTTCCTCAGCGGAGTTGACACCATGTCTTCCCTAGTGGATTTTATCTCTCATCAGGCAAATTTTAAGGTTCTCCTGATATTTAATCTTCTTCTACCTTGAATGATCGAAAGGCTAGCGCCAATCTCACCTTCAGGTCTAAGACGATTAAATAGGGGCAGCTGTTGCACCCCAAAATTTGCCCATCTGATTTCACTTAATTGGCTTACACATCTCATAATTTCATTCATTAAGTCATCTAACACACATACGTCATTAATCAATAAATTTGGTTTAGGATCGGGATGTTGGTAATTAGAGCTTCTATGGTCAGATTGTCAAGCTACAACAACATTTTATCAAGATTTCTCTAAAACATCGAGTGCATATGATTTTACCAGGGATTCAAATAGATATACTTGGTTTAAAGCTTTTATTCCTTCCCTACTTCAATTTTTATCTTCTTCAAGGACTTCTTCAATACATTATTGTGGTGGTAGGTTGAAATATGAGTGTGACGGTATAGAGGATCGACTTCTTCATTTTGATTAATGCAATTTTTGGTATTATACTTGTTACTTCAAAGGCGATTTAATTTGGGAGTTCATTGGGAAGTGAGGATTGACTGAGACAAGATACTGGAAGCATTTTATTCAAGGCAAAGTCAAAATTCATAGAGAAATCAAATAAGTTTGTTTCTTCCTTAACTAGTTCATCCATGGATTTTGAGATTTAGAGTCTCCTACAAAGAGTCATTTAAAGGATTCAAAGGAGTCCAATTTAAAAATGAAGAGAAACGTCCTCGTGAATTATTAGAATCATAAGTCACTACAAATATGTCCAAGGTACATCCAAGTTTGAATTACACATATATATTTCTTCAACCTTCACTACAAACCCATTTGAAGAAAAGGCCATACACCAAAATTCCAAAAAAAAATATAATATTTAAATACTCACTGAACCTCCATATCAGCAATATTCAACAAAACAGAATTGTTACAAAAAACAGAGTTGGTACATAAAAGGAAACCGCCTTGCACTTAACGCAGTCCGAAACTATAAGCCTACATGCTTCAAACCACAACCTCGCTGCAAACTAAAAGGACTCGCCGTTCACACTCTGCACATGAAAAAGAAACGGTCCTTCGAGCCAAAACGTGACGAAGCCAAACTCCATTCAATGCACTTCTCAAGCCTGCACAATGCCAATAGTTTCATCATAACTGATGTTCCAAACCTGCAGCATTCAACAACAAAAAGAACTCAGCATACAATTCAAAACACATACATCCCTGCCAAATACACATTCAATAGAAAACCATAAACAGCATGCCATATCCAGCCATCCATTAACCCATACATAAGCCTCATTTTTGGACCTAGCATACAACATACAGTTTCACAATCCTATCACTACATATTTAACAGTTTCAGCCCACCATGTAAACCAACTTAACTATAAAAGAGTTAACAAACTTCTAACCATTTCCCACCCCTGTTATTTGTAACTGTTTCAACCACATCCTAACAGAATTTTAAACCTAACTAACTTCATTCTGTTATAACCAAAACCAATCTATAACCAACTTTATAACTACCCTAACAGAATTCAACAACCTAGTATTAACCACTAACCAATTCCCATTCTAATTCCTAACCTCTAACTGAATTCATAACAAACTTTCAACACTCATAACAGAAAATCAGAAGTGAGTAACAGAAAAATCCAGAGGAACTAACCTTGAGAAACCCCTATATAACTCATCCTTCATCTTCATCATTCACTTCTCATTCTTCACCATTCTCCATCTTCATTCTCTCTGAAACTTCTCATTCTTCACCATTCTCCATCTTCATTCTCTCTGAAACTTCTCATTCTTCTCCATCTTCATTCTCTCTGAAACTTCTCATTCTTCACCATTCTCCATCTTCATTCTCTCTGAAACTTCTCAATCTTCACCACACTTCAAGTCCTCACACCATGGCTCCTTCAATAACATTCAAACCTTCAGCTATTCTCCAATCTTCAATCTTCCTCTTCTAATTCGATAATCATCATCACTGATCTATTGTTCTTCATCTTCAAAAAGTCTGCAAAATAACAACCATAGCAAACTCAGAAGCATCAACAATACAACAACAAGATCCATCGCTCACCATTAATCTGCATCGACAACGAGTCAATCCGATTGAACTCAAACAAGTCAGAAATAGAAGATTAAGGAGAAGAAGAATCAATAACAAGAAAGAGCTCAGAGCACACATACCGGATGGATTCGTCGTCATCTTCGCATCGGCTTCAAATCAAGGTTGATCGAGGAAACGAGAAGCTTCGGAGATGAGGTATTTGCGTTTGACGGCGATGGCGAAGTGATGAAGCCACCGGAGCAGGTCCACCGCCGCGTCAACGAGTAGAGACCGAGAGAACTCGAGACAAGATCGGAACTGAGGGAGTGGCCGGAGTACTCATCGAAGAAGATAGTGACGCCGTCGCGTCGTTGACCGAGGGAGATCGCGCCGCCAGCGTTTCGCGAAGGAGATGAGGGTTTCTCTTGAAGCTGAAGCTGAATCTGAAAGGTCACATTAAACGAACCTAATTCCTCTTTCTATTTCGTTTTTATTAATTTTATTTAATTGAATTTTGTTAATTAGTCTGAAAAATAATCATGGATCATTTAGTTCCTTGGGCCGAATTACTAGGTTCACCCCCCTCTGGCCCATGTTCTCTTAAGTTAGAAGAAGAACAATAACAAAAAATGTTTGGGCTATAGTGCTAACCTCACCCCCATGAGACCCATACACACCATTTTTGGTGTGCTGAATAAACATGAACAAAAAACAAACTCTGTTGGGCTATCCTGGTTGGGCCCTACGCCCAGCTACTCTTCACAATCTCATTTTCACTGTTCACCCCCCTGTTTATATCTTTTACTTAGGTTTAATTAGTTTTTTTTCACCAATTTCTTTTAGGTGATAAAATACTATTTTCTCCTACTAATTTTAGACTTTAGTACTAATTTTTTACATATAAAAATGACCACTAAAAAAATATTAGTTTAGGCTTGTATTTTAATTCTTTTGCTTGATTAGAATTCTTGTTCTTTGTCATATAAAAATCAATAAAAATAATAGTCCTTTAATTCACTTTTGGTACTATATTTTGCATTATTGCTTCCATGTTTTGTACCATATTTCAAGTCATTCTTTTTAATTCAATTGTTGCACTAATTTTGTATCATTGTTTACTTGTAATTTTGATCTTTGCTTGTGCTTGTAATTTCGTTCATTTACTCCTAACTTTAGGTAGAGACCATGATAACATTAGGATCTAGAAATCCCCTTTTAAACACTTAGGCTAGTTACTTCATTTTAGGCTAGTTTTCTTTCCCTTTTCCTTTTTCGACTTTAAAGTACTTAATAAAGGAAGAGGCGAATCACATTAAAAGTGGGAGAGAAACGAGTGGGATTTATTCCCTAATCTGTTTCTCAAACACTTAGTGAGAGAGAAATGAGTGGGATCCATTCCCTAATCTGTTTCTCGATCACCACAAAGAGAAATGAGTGGGATTCATTCCCTAATCTGTTTCTCGATTATTAGAGAAATGAGTGGGATTCATTCCCTAATCTGTTTCTCTATCCATGTAGAGAAATGAGTGGAATTCATTCCCTAATCTGTTTCTTTGACATCATACATTCTATGTGATTCAACTCGCAGATTAAAATCCCTTAAAAATCACCAACCAAAAACGTCTAAAACATCTAATAAAGGCTCAGACCTAAATCAAAGTAATGAAGTGGTGCGGAACCTTGTATTGGGTTCTGTTCATCACGGAATTACCCTAAAAAATACAAACCAATCATCTCTTCTCTCTCTTGCCTCCGAGGCATTCTCTCTCCTGCCTTCAGGGCATTCTTTCTCCTAATCGGACACGTTATTTCCGCTCCATTCCCAGCTTAAGACTCCAGAGGTCGAGCAGCGGAGTGCGAATGTAACTGTTCAACTAAAAAACACAAAAACAAACAGAAATTAAAGAGCCGAACTACGGCGCTCTGATTCCTGAAAAGGATACGTAGGCATTGGGTCGCGGGGCCTAAGCGAGCACAACTATTTATCAACCTTATTTTCCCCGTGTTTCTTTTCTTTCATTTGCATGCATTCCCTTAGTGATTAAGCTTTAGATTTATACACCCTTTAGATAGCAACAAACATAGGTGGATACCATCGAGTACGATGGGCGTGAGGGGTGCTAGCACCTTCCCCTTGCGTAACCGACTCCCGTACCCTATCTCTGGTCGAAAGACCTCGTTCTTATCCATCTTAGGTTTTCTGATATTCCTTTCCCTCCTTGGGATAAATATATTGGTGGCGACTCTGTCTGATTTTCGCGAGCGTGCGACAAGGACGATTGTTGTTATTCACTTGTAATCTGAAACCCTAATAGAAAAAGTGCATAGAAAAACAGCTGCAACCAATCCTAACTTTTCTTCTCCTTCTCTTTTCTCTCTCCTTCGTGAAACCTAATAGGGTTTCTTGTGTTTGTTCAAGAAACTCAATCTTTCTCATAGTTTAGTTTGTTCTTGGCGGCACTCCATTACAACAAACTAGTGCAGTGGGCGTGGAGAAAATGTTGTCAACAAAGTTTGAGATTGAGAAATTCACCAGTGTGAATATTTCAGTTTATGGTGCTTGAAGATGCAAACCCTTCTTGTTCAACAGGGTTTGTTATAAACATTAAAAAGATCGGAGAAAATGAATGTTTCCCTAACGGAGAAGGAGAAGGCAACGATGATAGAGAAATCCCACAACGCTGTCGCTTTGAGCCTTGGTGATAAGGTTCTCTGACAAGTGTCGAAGGAGAAGACGGTGACGGGGGTGTGGACGAAACTCGAAGGTTTGTACATGACCAAATCGTTGGTCAATCGTCGTTACTTAAAGCAAGCTTTGTATTTATTCAAGATGAGTGAATACAAACTCTTGAGCGAACCACTGGATATGTTCAACAAGTTGATTCTTCATTTGTAGAACCTTAAGGCTACCATCAGTGATGAAGATCAAGTGTTGCTGATGTAGTGTGCTTTACCAAGATCTCATGCTCACTTCAAAGAAACTTTCTTGTAAGAAAGAGAGTCCCTAACCTTTGAAGAAGTTCAATCAGTCTTATACTCTAAGGATTTGAACGAACGAAATGAGCAAAAACCATTGTCTTTTGGTGAAGGTTTGTCCGTTAAGAGGAAATTCTAAAAGAAAGATGACAGGTTTGAGAACAAGAAGGTAAAGGTCGGCAGAAATCTTATGGTGGTGATACTTTTGAAATTAAGTGTTATCATTGTAAAAGGGAGGGTCACACACGAAAGGAGTTCCCTAATCGACAAAATAATCATGGTGTAAAGGACAATGTTAATGCAGTCATTGTGCAAGATGACTCTGAATCATCTTATGTACTTGTAGTTTCAAGAAATAATTCTTGCATGGAATGAATTATTGATTTAGGTTGTTTTTGGCACATGACTCCAAACAAAGGTTTGTTTGAGGAACTATGTGATCAAGATAGTGGATCAGTATTGGTGGGAAACAATAAAGTCTGCAAAATTATAGGAATTGAATCTGTAAGATTCAAGCTCCGTGATGAGTCAACAAACTGGTGTCAGGTATGTACCTGATCTGAAGAGAAATTTGATTTCTCTTGGTGAATTCGACAAGAAAGGATATGTTTTCAAAGGAGAGTAAGGTATCCTAAGGATAATGAAGGGGTTGATGGAAGTCTTGATAGGCATAAAAAGGCATGGCTTGTATATCTTTGATGTTGAGGTTGTAAGTTGTTCAGCAGATGTGTTGTCCATAAAACATTTGTCTAAAAATAAGTTATGGCACATGAGATTTAGCCTTGTCAGTGAAAAAGGCCTGATCGAATTATCGAAACAAAATTTGTTATGTGGTGACAAGGTCGAAAAGCTGGAGTTTTGCGAACCTTATGTATTTAGTAAATCCTATAGTGTGAAGTTTAACAAAGATAAACAAAGAACACATGGATCCCTTGATTATATTCATGCAGATAATTGAGGGCTTGCAAGGTGTCCTTCATATTTAGGTGTAAGGTATTTTCTATCCATAGTTGATGACTATTCTAAAAAATTATGGGTATTCATTCAGAAAGTTAAGGATGAAAATTCAAAAGTTGGAAGACTCTGGTCGAAAACCAAATTGGCAAGAAAGTCAAGAGGTTAAGAGCAGACAATGGTCTTGAATTTTACAATGATATGTTCGACAACTATTGTGTTGTGTCTAGTATTCAAGACACGGAACTACTGCATGTACTCCTTAGCAATGTTTGGCTGAGAGGTTCAATCAAACAATCCTTGAAAGAGTAAGATGCATGTTAGTTAGTGCTGAATTGAATACGGTGTTTTGGGTTGAGGCTGTTTCGTCAACATCATATATAATAAATAGATGTCCCTCGACTGTCTTGGAGATGAAAACACTTGAAGAAGTCTGGTCGGGACATTCATTTAATCTCGACAAACTTAGAGTACTTGATGTGTAGCCTATGCTCATGTTAGGCAAGACAAAATCCAACCTAAAGCTCTGAGATGCATATTTATGAGATATCTTAAAAGAGATCAGACATAGCATACGAAATGAGTCTGCATAGCTTGCGCTAGTAATATTGTATTGATGTACTTTCATGAATAGAGTATTAAAACAAAATTATAAAATACTCAATTTTATTTGTATATAATGTATTTATATAAAGCAATACAATAAATATTGCTTAAAAGATAAAAATAAAATTACTTATGGTCCCTTAAATGTTTTTATTCATGTTTTAGAAAAGAAGCTATTTTTGTTATATCTCATAGTAACATCTATTCCTTCCCGCTCAATTTTATCCACTTTCTTTCATTACAAACAATCAAAAAATCATTTTACAACTATCTACCTTTCATTTTCATTTATTTTAACATTCTTTTCTTTTACTACTACTAGTATTTTTTATCTTTTCACTAATCCAAACTTAACATTAAAGAAAAATAATCAAATGAATGACTATACTTAGACTTGATCATACACTATTATAGTATAGCTGATGTGACCATTGAAAGTGAGCTGTACAATACATAGCAATAAACATATAATCGGTGACATTAATCAATAATTGTACGCAATGTCTCTCAGAAAAACACTATACTTCCTCTGTCTCTTATGATTTGTTTATCTTCAAAGCTGAGAGAAACAAACAACAACAAAAATGACAAAACTCACAGTTACAACGTTAATAGGCATAATCAAAGACAAAGCCTCTCAAAGCAAAGCTGTGTTACTCTCCAAACCCACAACTCTCTCCCTCTTACGCGTCACGACTCACAACTCCTTCTACCCTCCAACTCACAAACATATCTCCACGCTCCTCTCTTCCACCGACGGCTCACGCGCCACCGCATCAGCTTTTTTAGAGCTCCTCATCGACCGTCTTCACAACACCAACGACGCTGCTGTCGCACTCAAATCCCTCATCGTCGTTCATCACATCATCAGTCAAGGAAGCTTCATCCTCCAAGATCAACTCTCGGTTTACCCTTACACCGGTGGGAGAAACTACCTCAACCTCTCGAATTTCCGACGGAACACAAATCCGACATCATGGGAGCTTTCTTCCTGGGTTCGATGGTTTGCTCAACATATAGAGAATCTTCTATGTACTTCACGAATCTTGGGTTTCTTCTTTCTTAGAAACTGTTCATCGGATGGTGAAGAGAGGGTTTCGGGGATTACTAATACTGATTTGTTGAAGGAGTTTGATTCGTTGGTGACTCTAGTTGAGGGAATTTGCAAGAGACCAGATCGTGCTTTTGATTCCAACGAGAACAAGAGAAGGAACACAAACAAGTTAGTTGATGAGATAGTGAATTTGGTGGGTGAAGATTGGGTGGTGATAGAAACTATGGTGGTTGTTGAAGTGAGAGAGTTTAAGGAGAGATTGGGGTGTTTGGAATTTGGAGAAGCTGTTGAGTTGGTTTGTTGTTTGAAGAGATTGGAAGAGTGTAGAGAGAGGGTGGTGGTGATTTTGGAGTTCAAACAAGGGTTTTGGGATTTGGTGAGAGATTTGAAGGAGAAAGTTGGAGTGGAGGTGTATAAGGAAAAGGGTAAGGTGCAGAAAGAAGGAAGAAGGTTGAGGTTTAGTGAGTCGGATCGGTTTTCTGATCGAGTTGTTAGTTCTCGTGATTTCATTCGGTTTCCATCTGGAAGGTTCTTGTAATGTAATGTATTTGATACAATCTCAAAAGCTTAGTTATTTTGTTATGTATAATGTAATGTTATATGATTATGATTACAAGTATAGGGGTTAGAGATATAATTTATTTTTCTGATTAATTGGATATGGTTAATTTGAGTTGTTATTAATTAGGAAGAAGAAAAAGAGAATTGTTGTTTGTCGTTGTTAAGAATGTACGGGAAATGAAAAGTTGAGAATCTTGGACTTTAGAAAAGCACTAGAAAGGTGGAAGAAGGTTTCTGCAACTCCTAGTGGTGCCAACTCGTGTGATAAAGTGGTTATTGGAAGGTGGGAAGATGATAGTTAGATGAGTGGTGATTTGAGTGTCTACGTTACGAATATGCTAAAAGCATATGATTCGGCTTTAGCAGTGGCCCGCAAGAGTAAAATATTAACATGATAAGTACTTGCCAATTTAATTGTAATGTCTACATGTTTCTTTTCTTGACCCAAGCAACTGAAATTTGATTAAATGTATTATGTGCTATTCTATGGTGTCATCCAATTACATAATGCTATGTTTGGCATAGTGAAGAAAGTTAGAAGAGAGAAAAAAATAAGAGGTTGTAAAGAGAAATAGGTGAGAAATAAATTAGATTTTGTAGAAGTTATAATTCAATATCTTGTATGCAATATATTATTCAACCATTAAAGAGTTCGATTGTGTTGAAATAGTGTGTTGAAGAAGTTGTAGTTAATATAGTTGTATTTTGTACTTGGTGGTTTGGATTTTGTGTTTTGTTTGTTTTGGGTCTAGGCTTTAGTTGCCTATATAAATGCATTGCATGATGTAAATAATAACACATTCAATATAAATCCTAATTTAACTATTTAATTTTCATATTTTCTCTTTTCTTCTTCTTCTCTCATCTTTCTTGAAAAATCCTAATTGTTCCAACAAATTGGTATCAAGAAGTCTGAGTTGTAATTTAGAGAGAATCTGTAATGGCAAACGGAACAACATTCGTCTGTGTTGGCTCTCTCCTTTAACACTTGAGCAACATCAAGTTTCTTTTCAAAATCAAAACCAATTCAAAATCATTTCATCACCTAAGAGAGATTTTTTCTGACACTCGTCTGTGTTGGCTCTCTCATCCAACACTCGTTCGTGTTGATCCTTTTGCTTGTACACAGACATTTTCAAACCTAACATACTTTCAACCTAAGAACTATGTAAGCTCTGATTTTTTTCATTATACTTGGGAATACGTAGGCACAAGATTTTGAAATCTTGTCAAGCACAATAATAAAAATCTAAAAAAAAATATTCTTTTTCTTTCTTTCTTTCACATAATAAGTAGAAGATCACACGTAAACATAAGAAAACATTTTTTCGCAAGACTAACTAAATGGGTCCTGTTGAGTACAATGGATGTGACGGGTGCTAGTACATTCCCCTTACATAACCGACTCCCTAATCCTAATTTGGTTGCGATGACCATCTTATCCTTCGTTCTTTTGCATGTGTTATCAATATTTTCCTTTCCTTTTGGAATAAATAAATTTCGATGGCGACTCTATTGTATTTCGAGTATGCGATGCGCTCAATTTTTTCTTGCGCTGCGACACTTAGATGCAATCAGGATGCTGAGACGACTCTACACTGCCTGAGAGATTGTGAATTTGCTATTTGCTTTTGAAAATCTATTGACTTCTTGGATCATTATTCTTCCAAGGGGATAGTTTATATGATTAGATTAGACATGACATCAATGTTGACTCTCTCTTTTTTGCCGCTTGCTGGTGGTTGTGGTGCGTTAGGAACAAACTGTATCTTGCGAATGAAGTGGTACCTTGTTATACTTTAAAATCCATCATATTGAATTATGCTAATCTATTAGCTAAATGTTTTCTCAAGCATAATATGTCTCATTCAACGAGAACGATCATGTGAAATTCATGCAAATATAGTAATATGATTTTGAATCTTGATGGCAATAACCTCTGTAACTCTGACGTCTCGAGTTTTGGTGGATTGATTCGAAATGTTGATGGTGTTTGGATTCACGATTTTGTGGGTAATATTGGTTATTCCAACATCCTTCATGTTGAGTTGATGACAGTATACCATGATTTACGTATGACCTGCAAACTTGGCATCAAAGACCTGATATGTTATTCTGATTCCAACTCTCTTATCAAACTTATCTTAGAGTTTATTAATACTTGACATCACTATGTCGCAATTTTTTACAATATTAAAGTGTTTCTCTAGGGAATGACGAGTTCAAATATTTCATACTCTTAAGGAGGAGAATGTTTATGTTGATTATCTAATAAAATATGAAGTTAGTAATGATGTGACATATTGGTCTTTAATAGAATTTTTGGTTGAAATTATCACTTTTCTGTTATAATAATTAAATAAATTATTATTATATTATTTAGAAATATTTATTCAAATTGTCAAACTTAAAGTAGTAATGATAAATTATTGGTGACATATAATTTGTCAATGATAGAATAGTAATACCAATTATTTATTAAGTATACTAGTAATATTTCCACTAGTATAAATACTCCCCTTTGGTTCATGTAAATACACATCCTTTTTCACTTCGAAAGACATAAGTTATCACTCCACTTTCTTCTTCATTTTTTCTTAGTATGATATTATAACTTGATTAGTAAATAATATCATCATATTAGTTCACAAATATTAATTAAGTTAGATTCAAATATTCAACTTTTCTCAACACATTATCAGCACGATCATTTCTATCATAAGTGTTTACTACACTAGATATAATCATGTCAAATCTTAAGCATCAATTTATAATTCTAAGCATAACTGAGGACAACTTCATAACCTGGAACAACAATTTAATAGAGTACCTCACATGTGAGGGACTTAACAAAATTCTTGAAGGAGACAATTCTGGAAAATCGACAGACGACCTAGATGAAATGGAAAAAGGAAAGTCAAAAGTGAACAGAATAATCAGGCATCATCTTGATGATGGATTGCAAACAGAATATTCAAATGCTAAAGATTCCAAAATTTTATGAGACAAAATTAAAGCAAGATTTGGATATCAGAAGAAATTCCTGTTACCCTCATTAATGGATCAGTGGAACAAGTTAAGGTTCCAAGATTACAAAACTGTCATTGCATATAATTCTACTATGCACCAGATTATAGCACAACTAGAATTTTGTGGCAAAATAATAAATGAAAAAAAAGTTGAATTTTTTTCAACTTTCCATGCATCTCAGGTATTATTGTAACAACAATATAGAATGGGGAAATACACTGAGCATTCTGATTTATTTGCAGTCATTCTAGTGGCAGGACATAATAACGAGCTCCTCATAAAAAACCACAAGTCACGGCCCACAGGAACAATGCCATATCCAAAAATTAATGCCACGACCTTTAATCATGGGCGTGGTGGCTTTAATCATCTTAAGAGATGTGGTGGTCATGTTTGTTTTGATGGTAATAACGTTCATGCTCGTTTTGATGGTCATAATCGAGGATGATATCATGGTCGAAACCTTTTCCACGGTCGAAACCATTTTCATGGTAGAGGACGTGAACGAGGTGATGTGAATAATTATAGATTCCTCAGATATGACCAAAATAATTGGAATCTCAAAGGAAAGGATAAATATATCCAATAAGGTCCCTCAAGGAATTATGAGGATATATGTTACAGATGCGGAAAGAAAGACCACTGGTCTAAGGTGTGTAGAACACCAGGACATTTGTGTAAAAGAAAAATGACATATGTTGAAGATAAAGGAAAATAAGTGAATTTTAATGAGATTGAACCCAAAAATAATAATACCTATTTTGAGAGTGCTGATTTTGCTGGAGGTGAAACAGATTAAGTAACTATTTAAAAGTATGTATTTGAATAATGTTTGGTGTGCTTGTTTTAAATTTGAAATACGTATCAACTTAAGAATTTGTATGTTGTTAAGGTGTATCTTATGTTTGCATGAAATAATAATGTTAAATATGTTGTTAGTTTACTCTATTTAATCTTATTTCTATTTCAAGAAGGTTAGACATGGAACATGTCAAAGACATTTGCATTCGGGACAGTGGAACTACACACACAATCCTCAAAAGTAAGAAATATTTTACTGGAATAAATATCACTAAAGGTATAATAAATACAATCTCTGGTCCTGCAGATTTGATTGAAGGAACAGGTAATGCTATGTTTATATTACCAAATGAGACAAAGTTTATCATTAATAATGCTTTATACTCTCCAAAATCAAAGAGAAATTTGTTGAGTTTTAATGACATATATCGTCAAGGGTATGATACTGAAACAACAACTGAAGGTAATATGAAATCAGTTAATATTACTTCTAATGTTTTGGGAAAGAAGAAAACTTTAGAAAAACTACCAAAATTACCTTCTGATTACATTAGACATATATACATGAAATTGAATGCAATTTAGTAATAAAAGAAGATCCCAAAATTGTGACTTTATGGCATATGACCGTTTAGGTCCCCCTGGTTCAACAATGAAGCGTAAAATAGTTGAAAGTACACATGGCCATCCATTGAAAAGTTTAAAACTTACAAAAGAAGATAGACCATGTGAAGCTTGCTCTCTTGGCAAACTAATAACAAAGCATTCACTGGGAAAGATTCATACAGAATCATATGTATTTCTTAAAAGAATTCAAAGAGATGTGGAACTATCCATCCACCGTCAGAAACATTCAGGTATTTTATGGTATTGACTTATGCATCTAGTAGATGGTCATATGTATGTTTACTGTCAAGTCGTGATATGGCATTTGCAAAATTTCTTGCACAAATAATTAAACTTAGAGCTCAATTTCCTGATTATACTATAAAGAAAATTAGACTTGACAATGCCACTGAATTTTATATCTTAATAATTTAATAATAATTGCATGTCAATTGGTATTACTGTTGAACATCCTGATCCTCATGTACATACATAAAATGGTTTCATTGAGTCATTAATCAAACGTCTTCAATATATTGCTATACCTTTAGTAATGAGAACTAAGCTACCAGTTACTGTTTGGGGTCATACAATTTTACATGTTGCAACACTCATCCTTCTAAGGTCAAGTGCTTATCATAAACATACTCCTTATCAACTTGCAATTGGTAAGGAACCAAATATTTCTCATTTAAAGATATTTGATTGTGCAGTATATGTCCCGATATCACCACCACAAAGAAAAAAGATGGGACCTCAAAGGAGGTTAGATATATATGTGAGGTATGAATCACCATCTATTATTAGATATATTGAAACTGAAAATAAGAATGATCTCAAGATTTCAATTAATTATGTTGATACGTAAATTTTGTGGAACCGAAAAGGTATGAATATAGATGAAATATCTTCATTCTCCATTACATGTGAAGTTATAAATGAAAATGATGATCCAGAGCCAAGAACTATGAGTGAATGTCAAAATAGACATGACTGAAAAAATTGGAAGGATGCAATAGATACTGAGTTAAATTTTCTTAAAAATTGAAAAATATTTGGCCTATTATGTCTATACCAAAAGATGTGAAACCGATCGGGTATAAATGATTTTTCGTAAGAAAACAAAATGAGAAAAATGAGATTGTCAAATACAAAGCTCATTTCGTTGCACAAGGTTTTTACCAAATACCGGGAATTGGTTATGATGTAACATATTATCCCGTTATGGATGCCATTACTTTTTCGTTATTTAACTGGTTTATCAGTATTTAACAATCTTGATATGTATCTTATGGATGTTGTTATTGCTTATTTATATGAATCACTTGATACTGATATATACATGAAAATCTCATAAGGATTTAAAATGCATGAGACATTAAAACCTAGAGAATTGTATGCAATTAAGTTGCAGAGATCATTGTATGGGTTAAAACAATCCGGGTGCATGTGGTACAATAGGCTAAGTGAATATTTACTTAAAGAAAGCTATGAGAATAATCCTATTTGCCCTTGTGTTTTTCTAAGAAAAACAATATCCAAATTTGTAATAATTGATGTTTATGTTGATGATTTAAATATCATTAGGATTAATAAAAAATCAGAGAAGCGAGAAATTATTTAAAGAAAGAATTTGAAATGAAAGATCTGGGAAAAACCAGATTTTTCCTTGGTTTATAGATTGAGTATACTAAAAATGGTATATTAGTACACCAATCAAATTATATAGAAAGGGTATTGAAAAAGTTCAACATGGACAAGGAAAATCCTTTGAGTAGTCCAATGACGGGTAGAACACTTAATATTGAAAATGATCCTTTTAGGACTAAGGAAAGTAATAAAGAGGATCTTGGCTCAGAAGTACCATACCTTAGTGACATTGAGGAACTCATGTATCTTGCTAACTATACAAGACCCGGTTTAGCTTTTGCAGTGAATTTACTAGCAAGATTCAGTTCATGTCCTACAAAAAGACATTGGAAAGAAATAAAGCATATATTTCTATATCTTCGAGGTACATTTGATATTGGTTTATTTTATTCTTACAATACAAAACCAGTTTTGCTTGGTTATGCAGATGCATGATATTTGTCAGATCCACATAATGCTAAATCATAAATTGGATATATATTTACATACGATAACACTGGAATATCGTGGAGATCGCAAAAGCAAACACTTGTAGCAACTTCTTCAAATCATGCTGAAGTAATTTCCCTTCATGAAGCAAGCAAAGAGTGTAGATGGTTACGATCGGTAACTCGACATATCCAAGGAGCATCTGGTTTACCAATTGATAATAATCCAACAACTTTGTATGAAGATAATGTTGCATGTGTTAACCAGATGAAAGAAGGTTACATAAAAAGTGGCAGAACCAAACATATCCCTCTGATGTTTTTCTCATTAACACAAGAACTTTTGAAAGAAACAAAGAGGTTGATATTCAGTATATTCGCTCAAGTGATAATGTGACAGATCTCTTTACAAAGGAACTTCCTACATCAGTTTTCAAGAAGCATGTACAAAATATTGGAATGCGTCACCTTCGAGATCTTTAAAGAATAACTATATGTGTTCTGTTGAGGGGGAACATAATGTTGTACTCTTTTTTTCTTATTGAGGTTTTTATCCCAATGAGTTTTTCTTAATAAGATTTTTAACGAGACAACTTATGTTCCCATAGAATTCTCCTCAACAAGACTTCAATGAGAGTGTTATAATAATTAAATAAATTATTATTATATTATTTAGAAATATCTATTCAAATTGTCAAACTTAAAATAGTAACAATAAATTATTGATGACATATAATTTGTCAAAGATAGAATAGTAATATCAATTATTTACTTAGTATAATAATAATAATAATATTTCTACTAGTATAAATACCTCATTTGATTAATGTAAATACAACAGTGACGGAACCAGAATAAATTTTTTGGAGTGGCCACCAAATTAAACTATAATTTATAAATCAAATATTCATACCATAATGTATAAAAAATATCTAAATTGTAATAAACACAAAGTTGAACATGAAATGATTAAAGAGTATTGCATAAAAATACCTTAAAGTAATGCTCTACGATTTTTGAGTAGCTTGAAATCATCAACAATAATCTCGAAATCAATACTTGTAGCAATTTCTCTTTCGATGTTAACTGTCATGCTATCTCCTAGAAAATCAGCTTCCATTTTGTTTCTCAATCTTGTCTTGATAATTTTCATTGCCGAAAAAGATCTTTCTGTAGTAGCTGTAGATACCGGGAGAGTCGTGATAAGGTGAAGCAGTCTATCAATCAAATGATAAATTTCCCGCTTTTCACTTGCAACCAAAGATGAACATAATTCTTGAATAGTTGACAGATTATTCAAACTCGATGCTTGACGAGCGTCGAGAATAAAATGCCGAAGTTGAAATTTCAAATTAATATTCTCTTGCTTAAACGACCAAATCTTGTTGTTGAACAAAAAAGAGAAATTGTTCTGCTGAAAAAGGAAAATATCAAATGGTTAAGGATTGTTTGGTTGATAGTGTAATGGCAAAATTGTATTTTTTATTATAAGTAGGGGCACTTTAGTATTTTCACTATATGAACAAAATTAAAAAAAAAAGTTTGGGGTGGTCGTGGCACCCCCTAATCATCACTATGTTTTGCCAGAATACACACCATTTTTAATTTTGAAAGACATGAGTTATCAGATTTTTTTTTAAATAACCAATTTTTTTTTTAAATTTTCCGAAATAACCAACATTTCAAATTAATTACGTAAATAGCCATTTTTTTGCTAAATATACACGTTGTCGCCGGGGGTGTGGCGACAACACTTACCTTTCAATGATGTCGTCAATGGGCCTGACGAAGATGTGTAAAAAATGGGTGTTGTCGCCATCCCCCTGAGTGTTTGGACGGCAAAATCACCTATCATACGGTTCACCACTATGGAGATGCACCAAAGTGACCGTGTCAAGCTCCAATTCGGCATGCATCAAAATATCCCTGACCCCCCTGAGTGTTTGGAACTTTGGCATCTGCAAAAGGTCAGCTAACAGTGGTACACGAAAAATTGGAAGTCATTCGCTAAAGAGCACCGTAAAATATAGGCTCGTCGTTCCACCACTGTCCTACATTTTCCTGTGGCGCCGACCGAAATGAAACCAACGGCTGAATATGTCGACTGGTACAGAACGGTCACAAATCCTGAAATGTTTGTGTCTGACCCTTTCTATTTGGCAGACCTGCGAGCACAACAACCGTATTTCCAACAACAACCACAAATTTTCCAACAACAACAAAATTTCCAACAACAACAACCACCACCAAATTTCCAACAAAATCACCAACAACAATATTACCCACAACAACAACCACCAAATTACCAACAACAACCAATAAACCAACAACAACCTATTTACCATCAACAACAACACCAACAACAATTCCAACAATACCACCAACAACAATTCCAACAATACCACCAACAACAATCATTTCAAACTCAACCACAAACTCGACCCCACCACCTACGCTTCCAAGATCTCAATGTGGCGGGCTCTTCCAGATCACCACCACTTACCCCCGACATAGGCATACATGAAGAATACCCGCCATACAACTCATTCGACCAACAAACATCACAATACCCCAACCAACCATTGAACTTCAACACACCACCACAACCAATGGATTTTGACCAACCCGATTCCACCACCAACTACCAAAGACCAAACTTCGAGGCCGCACCCACCAGGAGAAATTTCGTCCCACCAAGATAAAGCTTTGAAGGCGTCGCAGGCATCCGCCTTTCCTATAGCGGGAATTCTAGAGGTCAAAGACGGCTCACAGATTTTGTAGACCCGGAGTGCATTGAGGGGTCGTCGACCCAAACAGAAGAGGAACCAAATAGAGGGGGGCGTCGTAGAAATAGGGGAACACTACCAACTCGTGAGTCTTCTACACGAGTTATTAGATATCCTGCGTGCGGATCGTACCAGGGTCCGCGTTAAGTCACTAGAAATTTTATTATTAAGATTAATGTAATTGTACTTTTTTTTAATTTTAATATAAATTACTTGTTTTTTAATTTTAATATAAATTAATTGTTTTTTGTTTATATTATTTTTCTAACAACAAATTAAAATCAATAAATATAATGCACAAAATAGTAAAAAATAATAGGTAAAAGAAATTATATAAAAAAGTTTGAAAAAAAAATATAAAGGAGGTGTTGTCGCCGGGGGTGGCGACAACATCCTTTTTTTACACATCTTCGCTAGGACCATTGGCGACATCATTGAAAGGTAAGTGTTGTCGCCACCCCCAGGCGACAACGTGTATATTTAGCAAAAAAAAAATGGCTATTTGCGTAATCAATTTGAAATGTTGGTTATTTTTAAAATTATTTTTAAAAAAATTGATTATTTAAAAAAAAAATGGAGTTATCACCCCACTCTCTTTTTCATTTTCTCTTAATAATTAAGTTATATTTAAATATTCGACTTTTCAACATTTTCTATGTTTTCAAATAATTTCCGTGTTTTTCTTTTTTTCTTTTTCTTTTTCCAATGTAAAAAAAAACATTAAACACCGTGTCTTCTTCGAGTTCAAGGTATCAGGCATCAGGATCGTCTCCTGCGTTTTGTGTTCAGCTGCCTCTCATATTGTGAATCCAATGGATAGAAAATGATGAAAAACAAATAAATAAGTAAAATTAATTTTAAAGTAACAGGTATCAGCTTCATCTTCATCTTCTTTTCAAGCTCTCATATTTGACTGCGACCGTGTCATCTTGGAATCCGAGCACACCGTCAAACTTATACCGATGCTTTTACTCACTTCAATGTTTGTTCTCCCTCTTCTTTACCTCAACCACTCAATTGGGATATCCACTTCTATGATCAACTCCAGAACAAAATCGGTGGCGGCATACCCAAAATGCAATGGTTCTTTTCCACTTTCTTTTTATTCTACCATCTTTCCTTCTTACTGTTATCTTATGCTATCTTATGTTTGTCATTGAGCTTTTCTTTTTTGCGAGATTTTTAAGGGACTTTAAGGAACAAGGTTGGCCCAAAGGGCTTTAGGCCTCAAAAGTTTGTGCCTAAAAAAAACCTCAAATTTTTTCATTTAGTTATAAAAATAGATAATGACGTTTGAGTTACATATATTATTGTAGTTGAGTTAGTAAAATTTAGGTCTCTTTTCTTTTATATCTTGGGTTCAACTCTTAGCAACCTCCAAATTATTATTTTAAAATATATTTTAAAGACCTCATTTTAAAATTTGCTTTAGGCCTTCATAGGAGTTAGGTCGGCACTTGTTAAGGAACATGGGTGACCTTCATCAAAGTTGTCCAAACTCCTCCAACTAAAGACGAGGAACGAGCCAAGTTAATTGACACTCTTCAGGTCTTTTATGTTTTTCTTATTTTCACTTTTCTGTCAATTCTAGACTTTGTTCACTATGCGCTCACACAGGATAAGACTTGGAAGCTGCTATCAAAACATAAATTGTATAGTAATTTAGTACCTAGGACTTAGGAACTTCACTATTTTGTAACTATGTTTTCCATTGCTCATAGGATAGGACTTCGATTGGAAAATATGCAGGTCATTTAATCTAATTAACTTGCTTCTTCTTTCTGGTTTCTATTTTAGAGGGGGAAATTGAACTATAGATGTTCCTTGATGCCCGACCCATTTTTCCACCCCTATCTATTACTCCTCCAAACTTGAAATTAGCAATATTACTCCTCCAAAATTGAAATTAGCAATAGTATACACAAGATCATATAATACTTACCATGCAGCAACATTTACCATGTAAGCGATTATATCAAAAGCCATAGTATACAAAAGGGGTGTCATTCATAGCAAGCTTTCAAGAGGTTTTTTTTTGTCCAAGTGAAGTATGAGTTTTCCAACAACCACAACATCTAAAACTCTTGTGTTTTACTAGTGACTCTGAACTAACAAATTGAAATCCAAATCGAAAGAAAACGTATACTTGCCAGATTCTAGAAACTTGGCAAAAACAAGTTTTGGGTCAAGAACTGCGAAGATGAAACACAAGCAAGAGGGACTTTATAGGTACAAAAATACTTGTTTTGAAAAAGGATGCGAATTAAGATGGCAAATGAGGTTGTGGAATAATTCATGTTTTTGTTTACAGTTATTATTTGGATTGTATGCTAGTTTGGACTTTGAGCTCTTGCACTGTAACTACATAATTATCAATGAGCATTATCTCCTTATAAAATAAACAATAAACTTTATATATCTTCACTCTTCAGTCAAACTATCTATTTAAAAATCTTGAGGACTAATTTAAGTTATAAGATACATACTTAAAGAGATCCACAACATAACAAACCAATGTTCAAATCTCGGTCGAAACAGACTGTCATATTTAATGTCCGAAATGTCTGGAATATATCTGTGCTATTGATGGTAGAGGTTAGCGTTTGGTTTACAGGTATATTTTTCTCATGTTATCTATACTCTATAAACGTGCTCATTTAATCTCTTTATATTCTGTGAAAAAAGAAAATGAAAAGAAAACTAACTATCTTAGCCTGTGTTAGAAAATTAGAGGTCAGGGAAAGTCTTGATGTGTTCTCCCGATTTTGTTAAGTGGTGAAATACATTCATTATCTATGGTTTGAAGACATAATTTCTAGACTTTGATGTTTGCTGCATTGGACTTTAGAAAGAGAAAAATATAATACTACTTCTTTGTCCCACATTGGTTAGAAATAATAACAAGTATTTATGTTTTTGATATAAAATAAGAGTTCATTGACTAACCAAATCATACCTTTCTCGGCCTTTTGGCTAAGATCAAGTGTAGTATCTGTTCTTATCAGTTTAATATCTGATATGTGAGCCAATGGCTCACACGATATTAAATCTATTTCTTGAGGGGGAGAGTACATCACAATAGCTTGCTATTAGGTCTCTCAAGTGTCGCTTCTGTGTTGCACTATTGCATTGGCCAGACGCACCCCACCAATAAAGTCTAAATATATTTTTTTGACTATGTTTCTTATTATCTTTCATAACTGTATTTGATTATACTATCTAACTAAAAATCATGCTCAAACTATAATGTAAATTTATAAACCCTACAGGCAGCAACAAAAGCAGGGATGTCCTGTGTGGTTGGTTACCTACACATCTCCACGGCTGATCAGGTTAGGACCCTTCAAATTAATTTAACAACAAAATATTAACCGATTTGATATCGGAAAAAATCTATCCGCATGATTACTTAACTAGTTGTTTCGGATCTTATGTAGGATTAGTAACATAAGATAAAAAAAACATCGCCGAATGCATAAATATATATATAGATATTTTCAATTTAGACTCGGCTACTAAAATATTATGGTCGTTTATGCAGTTTGAAAGATTTGGAGTTCACAAGGTTAAGATCCTGTCTTCTTTTTTTTTTCCGTTCTTTTGTGTTTTGATGTATTCACTGTATGCAGATGTATACATGGAGATAATGTGTATTCAATTCATTGCGAAGTGTAATAAAATTTATAATCTATTTACATTTTGAATGCTTCCCTGAGATTTTGTTTCACGGTTTATCAGATTGACTGTATGAAAGTTGAGATGTTTTTATTTTATCAGTTTTTTCATATGATTTTTTCTTTCCTTAAGGTGCTTAAGATTGAGCATAATCAGCAATGAACTTTATAATTCTATAGTCAAATTAAGCTGCGAAATACATATATAGAGACTAACTTATTCGATTAAATGTATATTCTTTTGAACTGGTGATTAAATATAATATTTAAGAACATCAAATTTCATTTTCATCAACAAAGAACTAACAAGGCTAATCTTTATCCAATTAATCTAAAAAAGCTCTAAACTCAGTCAGGCTAAGTCAGCTATCCTACACAACATACTCTCAATAATTCACAGCAATTCACACATCATGAGAAACCTCTGGAATTCATGCCAATACATATTTACCCGTATGATATAAATGTCACCAACTGTTATGATTTTCCTTCGAGATTGAAGATGAAGGTTTTTTCACAACTTGTTCATCATGGAGCTTATCAGGTCTCTCTTTCTCCTTTCCCCAACTTCTATTTCCTCATTATCTGAAGCTCAGTTTTTCTCTATATATAAAAACAAGCAAGTTTATCTTAGTTATGAGTTCCTATCAGCCTTCACCTCTAAGATATGGAAATGTCGGAATGATGTGGTGTTTAATAAAGCTACTTTTGATCGATTCCAGAATTCATTGGTGAATTTAATGAAGCAAACCCTCAAAACCTTAGATCAGGTTGTGCTAATCCAGCTGGTGCGTGGATCCTCCCAGTCTGACATTTGATGCTGGATGCTTTGATGGAGACAAAACAGCGTGGAGCCTGCTGGCCATAAACTATGAAGGTAATGTCAATTTTTCTGCTTCAAAACTGGAGCATGTAGCAGTCTCACCTAGCTTGGCAAAGGTAATGGCACTAAGATGGGTTTAGAGTGGGCTAAAAGTCAAGGTATGGCAAGTTTATTGTTGAGTTAGATGCTGAAGTTGTTGTGCACTGTCTTTGTAACAAATTAAAGTTAATTGAATTAGATCATGTAGTTCTAGACTGTTTGGATTTGTTGCCTCGAATGATTAATACTAGTGTGGTTTACGTTAGGAGAAGTAAGAACGTTGTTGTGCAAGCCTTAGTTGGTGTAGCTAGTGATAGGGTCTAGAAGTTGGATTGGAAATGTTCCATCCTCAGTTTCTCTCATTACTTGTAAGGAATCTAATTTCATTCAATGAATTAGAAGCTATTGTCAGAAACAAATACTACGTTATTTGAAACTTGTTAGGATGTAGAATAGTGGTTAATTCAAGTAGTTAAGAGTTGTTATAGAAGTTAGTTAGTTGGCTGGTTAGTTGAGGTTGTTATATGGCTATTTGTATAAATAGGAGAATGCATATATAGAGTTGAGAATCTGATAGGTGAGGAATTGTCGGAGCATGGAGGAAAATAACTGGCTTCACGATGACATAATTGGTTCTGCTACTTCACGATAAAGGTATATAATTGTAATAAGTAATAACACATTGCTGGAAACTTCTTATATTAGGTATTCTCAATATAGACGCAGTTACTAAAATTTTGTGAACTATCATACAGCTTGAGTGATTTGGAATTGCTACTTCACGATATTGTAGCTACAAAATAGGAGAATTGTTTATGACTTGGAAATGTTACTATATAAGTTGCCCTGAATGTGTTTCTTTAAGGAAAACTGGTTGAAAGTTTGAGGTTTATCACAAGGCGAAGATCCTTTTGCTTTTACACGTTTTTCTATGCATTCATTGACAGACGATGTATACATTAGCTGTATATGTAGCCTCATGAGGCAATCTATGCGCACTACATTAGTTGCCTCCTAGAAAACTCTCCTGGAGTTTGAACCGAGCTATGGATTTTGCTCTCAGGTTGTTAAACCGGTCCACCACAATCTTACTAGAATCTTATTCGAATTTAATACTATCAGCATTCAAATCCATCCTCAAAGAAAGCTGCATCCACGTTACAATTAGCTTACCTGTTGGGGATTTTCTCCATCCAATCTGTCGAGATCTATCAATTGCAGGTTTCCTGGGCATGTTGTGGTTTCCTGCAAGCCACTGCTACAGAAAGACACTGTCCCTATGACTTACCGCAGCGATGTCCTTGGATCCTTTTAATAAATGAAAATTTTGACTATGCCACCGGCTCCCCAGCAGAGAGCAACAGGCATTGCACTGAATATGCGTCAAAGTTTCTGCATTAAGAAAGAATCACTGAAATCTGCTGTATTGGAAATATAATTTATTAGTTGGTGTTTGTTACTGATTAGTTAGTGTCTATAATAGACTCGGGGTAGTCAATTACTCAATTGTTCTTAACTTTATAATTTGTAATATTTTAGTCTTATAAATACACTAGAGTTTAAATCTTTCCTCTTTCTTCTTCCATGGATTCCATGTTACATAACAGACGCACACATACTCTTCCTACTGCTCGCACCAACGACACGATAATGGACATTGAACTTCTTTTCCTACTGCTCGCACCAACGACACGATAATGGACATTGAACTTCTTTGTTTCTAAGTTGTGCTCTGATAGGTATTTAACTAAGCGATTGCTCGAGTAAATAATTATTAAACCACCTGTACATTTTGGCAAAGGTTAAACCTAGACCAGGAGTTTTGAGAGTGATTGCTGAGGCCAGAGATGCTGTAAGATAACATTGTTTACCGGTAGTGGACAGTGTATCGGAGAAAAACTGCTTGGTGGTAAAGGACAATGTTATTGGTTTACAGGTACATCTTTTCATGTGATTGACCAATTTCTTTATATGTTGTGCAGAAGGAAAATAAGAAACAAAACTTATCAGTTTAGCTTGTGTTAGAAAGGTAGAGGATACGGAATTGTTTTGATTTGTTGTTTGATGTAATAGTAATAGTTGGCTTAAATAAATGAAATTTAAATTTACATATCTTTATTTTATTTGTTGTCAAATGTTTTTTTGTTAGCTGTTTTTTTCCGGATGATATAGTACTTTTTGGAGAATCGAAGGAGAATTTAAATTAAAGGTTGGAAGCTTGGAGACTAGTTTTAGAAACACATGATTTTCGCCGAAGCAGAAGTAAGACAGAGTATATGGAATGTAAGTTCAACAAAAGAAGTGTTTCTAACCTAAAGGTGAAAGTTGGAGACCATAATATCATTTAAAAATCTTGGGTCAATGATGGAGAAATAGAAGGGGATGTAAACCATCGAATTCAAGCTGGATGGTTAAAATGGAGAAAGACATCAAGTGTCTTATGTGATGCAAAGGTAGGTACCGCTCAAGATGAAGGAAAAATTTATCGGACTGTAGCAAGACTTGCGATTTCGTATGGGACAAAATGTTGGACTGTCAAAAATCAACACGAGAATAAAGTAAGCGTAACAGAGGTGAGGATGTTGCGGTGAATGTGGGGTAAGATTCGACAGGATAAAATTAACAATGAAATTATTAGAGCTAATAACTGTTGGGAAGATATAATGCAATGATTTTATATCAGTTATTCATAAGGTATTCAATGTTAAGAATGTTTTGTTTCTTTAAAATCATTATATATTTGAGATCTTATATAGAGTTGAAAAAACAATACAAAATGATATAATTTTGGGTAGCAATATCACACTAGAGATAAAAAAATTCTTACGAGTTCTGTATTTTCAATTTTTGAAAAGAGTCTATTAAATCCTGAGAGATTAGTATAATACGCGGAAAATTTTTGAGGACAGTGCATCCAACACGTCTCATACTATCTTATCAGTTTTTTGTTTTGCAGGTCTTCATAGCAATAACAACAACAGTCGATACCACCTAGTAAGACAAGACTTAGTTGTTGTTGATCAAATGTTTTTAAGTCAGATCTCTCTTAAATTTATGTGATATAAGAATGACGCAATTTTATTTTTTTTGAACTATTTAATCCCAAATTTGAAGTTATCACTAAGATACGTTGCATTCCTATTTCATGCTCCCAGCAACCATCGTGGTATTACACTCATTTCTCCTTCTCTCACTAGCAACAATTATCATGCTTGATTTTGCTCCATGCTTGTTGCTTTTGGATCCAACGATTCTCAGAATAGTAACTGTGTATGTTTCATCGTACCTTATTTGCAGTTAGAAATTTGGTACTTAGCAGCTTCACTATTTAGTTACCATGTTTCCCCAATTTTTCACATATTTAGACTTGGACTGGAAATATGCATGTTGGTCATTCCATCTACTAAACTTGCTTCTCCTGGTTACTATTTATTTAGAGGGGAAAATTGGAAATGATTTTCTTTGTCCTCTTCAGTCATACAGTATGAATGAAGCTGACATTTATTAAGATTGTAGTTTCCTTGTTTGGCTAAAAATTTTGCAAATTCAAGATTGTGATCTAGAGATGTTTCTCAATACTTTTCAATTTATTTTAAGTGGGTCAACCGATTTTAAGTATTTTGATTAGAATGGCCTAGCCTTAAGTGCCTACTAAGGGACAAAATGTCAAGAGGCATACTTGAGGAGTTACAAATTGGAGAGTTAATAGTGTTGTGAGAAACTAAACAAAAGCCATTACTTGAGGACTGCGACTTAAGATTTGAAAACTCATCGAGACCATCAGATTCTACTGAACCTTCTAATAAGACAACATCATTGGTATGAGATTTAAGGACTCAGTGATCTGAGTCGGTGGTTCAGATAAGAGACTAATCCCTTATATCAGAAGTCTTCTTTATAAAGTGGTGGTCTGGCGCCATGTCCTATTGAAGTGTCTGTAACATAGTAAGGGTGTCAATAACAATACAAATTTATATGGATGAAAGAGATTTCGCTTGAGGAGTATTTTATTTATGTAATAATCTTCTAATTCTCTGTATATCTTTTTGCTTTATTTGCTTTGGATTATTTTATGTGTTTGTTGTATTTATGAGCTTAGAGTCTATTTTTATTTATCTTTTTTTTTTAATCTTGTCAAAGAGGGAAAAGTAGTAATGAGTCCAATGTATTGATTTATGTCGTTTGATGCAAATTTAGAACGTGAAATGTTTCAAAGGGAGCATAAAGGAAAGCCTTGATCACACTTCACTTGATGCTCAAGTTGAATAAATTTTAATGCAAATTTGTAAGTTGCAAAGCATAAAAAAAAGGGACATTGAAGTTGTTCTTCCTAATAGAGATTTGGTTATGCTGCATGTCCTGTTTATCAGTTATCGTTTTATTAATTGAGTTTTCTCTAAGTTATTGAGTGCAATGCATTAAATCATGTCTGTGTGCATTAAATCTAACCCCTAAGTAAAAGTTGATGCAAAGTGGTTCAAGTCAAGTTAGTAAAATCAGAGTTTTCTTTGACTCGAACCATTGATTCGAATCAAATTGTCAAATTATGAATTTTAAATCCTTGATTCAAATCATTTCCTGATTTGACTCGAATCATACCCACTGCTTTTGACTCGAATCAAATGATGTTTTTTACTTATTTTTTGGACTCTATCTCAAACACATATATAAACTAGGGGTGGCAAAATGGATGGATTGGATGGATATGGATTGGATCCTTAATGGATGGATCAAACCAATCCATTAATCCATTACAATCCATTAAACTCTCTAAATCAAAATCCAATCCAATCCATCCATTAAGGAATAAAATCCATCCAATCCATCCATTAACAAATTTCTAATGGATGGATATCCATCCATCCAAAAGATAATTTGAATTTTTGTTTTTTTCGAAAAAAACTCGATTTTTTTGTTTTTCTGAAGAAAAAAAACTCGATTTTTCATTTTTCTAAAAAAAACTTGATTTTTCATTTTTTCGAAAAAACTTAATTTTTTCATTTTTCTAAAAAAAACTCGATTTTTTGTTTTTTCGAAAAACACTCGATTTTTTTGTTTTCCCAAAAAAAACTCGACTTTTTTCGTTTTTCCGAAAAAAAAGTCGATTTTTTTGTTTTTCGAAAAAAAACTCGACTTTTTTTGTTTTTCCGGAAAAAAAACTCGATTTTTTCATTTTCCCAAAAAAATCGAATTTTTTTCGTTTTTCCAAAAAACTCAATTTTTTTCGTTTTTCGAAAAAAACTCGACTTTTTTCGTTTTTCGAAAAAAACTCGATTTTTTGTTTTTCGAAAAAAATATCGATTTTTTCGTTTTACCAAAAAAAACTCGACTTTTTTGTTTTCCGAAAAAAAACTCGACTTTTATCGTTTTTTCCGAAAAAAAACTCGATTTTTTCGCTTTCCCAAAAAAATCTCGACTTTTTTCGTTTTTCCGAAAAAAAAACTCGATTTTTTCGCTTTCCCCAAAAAATCTCGACTTTTTTCATTTTTTCGAAAAAACTCGATTTTTTCGTTTTCTGAAAAAAAAACTCTGCTTTTTTCGTTTTCCCCAAAAAAACTCGACTTTTTTCGTTTTTCTGAAAAAAAAACTTGATTTTTTTGTTTTTCGGAAAAAAAAACTCGACCTTTTTTCGTTTTTCTGAAAAAAAAACTTGATTTTTTTGTTTTTCGGAAAAAAAAAACTCGACTTGATTGTTCTTCTGGAAAAACCTGATTTTTTTTTCGTTTTTTCGGAAAAACACGATTTTCCATTTTTCGGAAAAAACTCGATTTTTTCGTTTTTCTGAAAAACTCGATTTTTCATTATCCGAAAAAACACGATTTTTCGTTTATTCGAAAAAACTCGATTTTTTTGTTTTCCCGAAAAAACTGGATTTTTCGTTTTTCGTAAAAACATGATTTTTCGTTTTTTTCGGAAAAAACTCGATTTTTCAATTTTCTGAACAAACTCGATTTTTTGTATTTTCATATTTTATTATTTTAAAAAAAAATAATTTAAACCATTTAAAGTATAAAATAAAAATAATCCATTGGATTATCAAAATGTGTTGGATGGATTGGATCCATCCATGTATATAAATGGATGGATTTAATCCATCCATTAACTTTTTTTTTTATTTGGTGGATGGATTGGATGGATTTTTTAGTGGATGGATTGGATGGATTTTAGCTTAATGGATCCAATTGCCACCCCTAATATAAACCATTTGTGTCATTTTTACAACATATGATCATAATATTATAACTGAAATTTATTCAAAATAAAGCTTTATTTTTCAAGATTATTATAAGTTGGTGGCTTCTCAATTTTAGGGAGTGTGAGATCTGTCATAGAGGAGGTTCATTCTTTGTTGATGTTTGTGAAGTTTTTGAGTTGTAGATCAAGAATTCTATTACTTGGTGTTGCTGGGGTTGACAGTCCAACAGAAGAAAAAAATGATCTCTTCTCCACTTAATACTTCGGTAGTCCCAAGAGAAAGTAGATGTAGTTGGGAGTTTTTGTCATATCAGATAGGCAAAGATCTCATACAAGGTACCATTAGGATCAAGTAGATATCGATGCGGAATTCTTGGATCTTAATAAGAGGATATTCAAAAATGAGTGAAGGGCTTGGAGATTACAGTTGTGTGGGCTGTGTATAACAGACGAAGAAAAAATTCAGATTGAAGATTTTAATTTTGTGTTAAATTTCAGTATCTAATTCCTTAATTGTATAAAATGTACGTTGTAAAAATAGTAGAAGGCTACAAATCTTCAATAGCTTGCAATTAGAGACTAACTTATGTACAAAGTAAAGAAAACGCGGTGAATTAGTATAAACGCGGGTGCACTCTTCCTTTTTCTTATTTCAGTTTAATTTTCCATATAAAATTGCATGTTGTAAGGGTTTAGTTTCCTGATAAATATTTGTTGTATAACTTATGTTTAGTGTTGATTAAGTCATTTGAATAATCTTGCTTGTGATAAAATTTGTGTGTAAATTGTAATAATAAATTGGTTCATGATTAATAAAACATCGATTTAAACATATTGTTTAAATTTAATCCATTGACCAAGACTCTCATTATTTAAATTTCATTCTATCGTCCAGTGTTTTAAAAATCGGACCGGTCGAACCGGGAACCGGCGAGGTAACCGGTCTGGTTTAATAGTCGGATCGGGTATGCCATCAAACTGGTGGGAACCGGTGAAAACCGGCGGTTTAATTGTTTTTTTTTTTTTAACTTATTTTAATTTTTTTTTTAACATTTCTTTTAAACTTTTTTTTTAATATATTTAGTAGTGTATTACTTAAATAGCATTCTCACATAGTTTTTTTCGTTAGTGACAAATAAAAAACTTTATTGTCTATTTATTATCTTTGCTAATAAATTTTCTTAAATAGCATAAACATATTGAATTTTATTTGATTTTCTTTTTAGGAGGATCATATTTTGAGTTAAATTTGATACACATTGGAGTTATTTTGTTATAAACTATTCAATTAGATTATGTTGTAATTAGACTTTGTTTACAATTAGACTTTGTAATTTTTTACTATTTTGTTATGTGTGATACCTTTGTTTAAAATTTGAATTTAAGTTATGAAATTGTGAATTTATGATATGATATTTTTAAAAAATTTAAAAGCTAGTTATATTTTTTTTAGAGACTGAATCATCCGGTTCGACCGATTTTTTACCTATATAATAACAAGTCTATTCAACCGAGTTATCCGGTTTAATCCGGTTTGGTCGTGCGGTTCTACCAGTGACCCAGTGGTTTGACCGATAAACCAGTGACCCAATATCCTCATCGATCCGGTTTTTAAAACACTGCTATCGTCTAAGAGTAACTCGTATTATCAATTCAACACAAATACAATTATTTTCTCTATTCAATTTTGTCAAAAACTTTGATTTTGAGAAAAAACGTTTTTGAAAAATATTTTTAGAGTAAGGTTTATCAACACACACTCTCTTCTACACCTTTCTCATTCATATTCTCCCCAACATTACTCACTGTTACCCCAACACTATCTCCTATATGAAAAATGGTATTAGCTAATATCTCTATGAATATATCTAAAAATAGGAATTTTGTATATGTGAGGCATTGACCTTTATAGATTCATAATCTTCAACAACAATAAACTCTATCAAAAATATTAACATCTTGAAATTCAGTCATATTAATGAGTTGCACTACTTGTCTCATACCCTCATTTGAAAAGTCAAATATGTCACAAAATTTCTCCAAATTCATAACATGTTTATTATTAAACAACCTAAATAAAAAAATTATGAGAAAACTGATGATGCACAGTGTAAAAATTTTTACACTATCAACCAATTATCACTTATGTATTCAATTAAACCATTTTTTTTAATGACATAACACATTTATGATTTTCTATTGGATGATAGGGTAAAACTATTTTAATACCTTTTAACTCAAAAATTATAATTTTATATATATATATATATATATATATATATATATATATATATATATATATATATATATATATATATAATTGGGTTATAATTTCAATCAAAAGAAGTTTCTTGTGTTATAATTTACTTCTCTATTTTTAGCAATCGGAAAATATAAGATATAACTAGAAAAATAAAGAAAACCATGATATCTTTTTTAAAATTTTTGGTATCCGGTCTTGCGATCGACTAATTTAAAGAGACCAATCTCACCGTCCACTAGCGGATGCTCCATTTAAAGTCAGAGCAAAACTCTATATGGACTAATACAATACATAGATTGTTTGCTCCTGGCAGAATTTGAACTTGGGACCTTAAGGCTATGTTTGGGAGTTTGGAGGGCAACGGAGGGGAGGGCTTTGAAAAATTAGAAGAATTTGGTGAAAAAGATAAAAAGATTCTGGGTAGGAGGGTTTTGGAGGGTTTGAGTTTATTCATAACACCAAAAACCCCATAAAATGGGGGGACTCAAAAATTGTATTGAATGAGGATTTTGGAGAGTTTTGAATGACTTACATAAATTTTCCAAATATCTTTTAGGTTGTTATTGTATTGTGAAAAATTAAAAATTTAGTAATGATAATAACTCTTTTATCATTCTAAACAAACTCATTTTTTCAAAAAATGTCAAATATTTTTCTATATTTTTTTAAAATTTTATTTTTGAAAGTCTTCTCCTCCCTTCCTCTCCAAACTCCCAAACATGACCTAAGAGGAGCACACACTTACAACCTAAGCTTCAATTCAACCATATTCAAACTAGGGCTCTTGATACATGTCAAATTGAATATTAACTTGATTTTTTTATCATTATTTATTTCTACATAAATAGAACAAGATCAATAACTACAATGAATAATATAATCACCACTATTGATTACAAATATATTAATTTGAATTCAAAATATATAGAATTAATAATTTTTTAATTGTATAAAATATAATTAAAAAACTTAAAATAACATATTCTCATATTGAATAATAATGTATCTATAGAGAATGTAATAGTATGAAAAAAGAAATATAGGTGGGATATATTCATTATTCATTTGTTGTCTTTTTATGCATCAAACATGATAAAGACTATAATGTAAATGTCATAAGTATTGACTTGTCAATAAAGTAAATGTGTTATATTTCAACTATCAATTATTGAGATATTTTGTTTTTATGTTTGAAATTCAAAATTGAAGAAAATGGAATAATAAACTTTATAGCTAAATCAACACAAACTAAATTATAAAATGGCACAATGATAATTTTTTATTTAAAAAAAAAAAATCATAAACATACAAAACAAACTTTTTCGTTAACTTACATTTTTTATGACATATACAAAGTTGCATATATGAACACTTCAAAATTGAAATGAAAAATATCTTTATCTCTATATTCATTCATCATTAAAATGTGTCTCCGTCAACTTCCAATGTTAGAACTCTTTTTTGGTTGATTTTTCAGAACGTTGAATAAATTTCTTGGAGTTATTCAATCTAGTATAATCTCCAATTGATATCATGTAGCTACTAGGAAGATACTACTATGAAGCAAAAATGTGAAACTCTATGTAGCTACTAGGAAGATACTACTATGAAGCAAAAATGTGAAACTCTATGAAACATTGACTTGGCTAAAATTGTGTATGTGGAGGGAAATTGCAAATGAGTGTGGCTCACAAATAAGTCCATTATACTATTTCTGACCCAAATAAATCATGGGTAGAAAAACTCCTTTGAAAATTAAGTACCAATCCAAATCGGATATAAGCCTCTTTCATTAATAAATTTGTGTTCATTATTAAAACAAATAAATCAACCTCAACAAGATGATAAAGTCATGACACACATCATAGTGAATTTTAAAATTTCAAATTTGTGTCACATAATCTTGTGAAATGAAAATAATATATATATATATATATATATATATATATATATATATATATATATATATATATATATATATATATACACACACATACATATATTCATTTTGCATGAAAAGTTAGGCATGGGAAGCATTAAGTTTCTTAGAAGAGTCAAAATATATGACTATATTGTGTGTTTTGGAAACAAAAGGTCCATATATTGTCAATTCTAATCTCATAATCAAAATCGTCTTAGATTTTTGAAAAAATCATATAAATTAGATAGGGTTTAACTATTGAAGAATAAATAAGATTTTTTGTTAAATTTTAAATTATGTTCGATAATTCGATTTGCACACTTTTATAAATAACTGTGTTAATAATTATAAGATATATTTTTGTATTTAAAAAATTTGTTCATTTTTTAAAATGATCAAAATAATTTTATTAAGATAAATGAAATGACTTGATTAACAAATTTTGGCTTAATAACTTTACAACTTTAAAATAAATAAATAAAATATAGTGAATTCAAACATAGGATAAATAGGTTAGGTCGAGTTAGGTTTTAACAAGTCTGAGTTTGGTTAGTTAAAAAAAATTAAAGAATAAATTTAATATGTAATATATCATATAGGTCGTATTTTAGACATGAGTTTGACCTTTTTGAAAGATTGACCGACCTATTAACTTACTTGAGAATCTATTTCATTTAAATATTTATTAAAAAAACAATTCGATTAATATTTAAATAGACTAACAAATTAAAACATTTAATGAGGCTAAATATTTATTTGCATTACCATATTCGAATTTACCTAATAACATAAATTTTAATGATATTATTTATTTGAAAGAACTTATGAAAATAACATACAATATTATTAATATTATTCTTAGGAGTTTTTCATTTTATTTTCATAATTTATTTAAAATAAGTAAGCTCTATTTTAATATTTTAATTTAAAATATAAAAGATAATATAAAAAATAAAATTAATTTATATTAATTTAAATAGACCGATATGATAAATTAATAAAAAAATTATAGTATGTGACTTAATTTTTTAATTAAATTATATTTATAAAAAAATATAAGTTTTTTCTATTTAAAAAAATCTAATCTAATAATCTACACCTAGACTGGATTGTAGACCACTATTATAGACATGTGGTATTTTCACCTCTACTCACAGCTCTCAAGTCAGACATTCTTAATGAGATTGAAGTTTAGATAATTTGAAGTTTAGATAATTTGAACAAGTTGATAGATAACATTTAATAGTTGATTTAGAGAGTATAGTTGACACATATGATTTTTATATTATTGACTTAGTACATTCCCCGTCAATGGGTGGTGGTAGTAAGAAAGAATCAGGGCCATTTGAAAAACGTCAGTTAAGTAACTTCATCTTGGTTGGCACTTCGAGTTTCAGGCCCACATGAGTCGACAACCTCGTGGTGGGGGCCCATTCAACCGCCAGCTTTCTCATGGGCCCACTCACAACGTGTTCCTTCTTAACCCTATTTCGTAAAAACGTTAACCTAATTTAACTAATATATTCACGAATATTCCTATAAGAATGTTGTTAAACCAAGTTAACTTTAAAAAGAAAATGTTGAATAATTATTATTATTTTGAAAGCTTCGTGCCAATATTTGTTGGACTCTTTCAGTTCGTAAAGATAAGAGACGACCTTGACTTAGATTACAATGTTGTTGATGAAACGACGACGTCATCTACGTTTTAAGGTAACTTATCTTAATACACCTTCCTTCTTCTCTGGACTGGACCCATTCATTCATAGTAGTCATTTAAATAAAAACTTAGCCTAAAATGATAAACAAGAACTAGTAAAAAACCCGTGCGTTCGCACGGGTTCTGGTCTGGTACGCGTATTTCTTTATATAATATATTTATTTTAAATTAAAAATAAAAAATAAATTAAAGGATATAAGAAAAAGATAATATATTTTATTTTTAAAAATATAAAAGGAATTAAAATAAAAAATTTATAGTTTTATTAAAAAAAGAAATTGAAATAAATTATATAATATACAGTATAAACTCTTTATATTAATACTCGGTAAATTAATAAACTCTCTAAAATAATAAATTTGTCCGGCCCCGACTTTGGCCAATGTAAAAAATTGAAAAATTCGATAAAATAATAAGATAATAATTTTTCGGGAGGAAGAAAAATTATCTCATATTTGGATTATAAATACAATTTTTCATATATAAAAATATTTAGATCAAATAATAAGCTTTTTCCCGTTAACAAATATTATTTTTGCGTAGGTATCATTTACAAAAATAGTTGGATCAATAGTAATTTTTCTCATATATAAAAATATCGCTGTTTATAAAAATACATAAATCAATAATATATATTTTTCTCGTATAATGAAACATTTTAGATCAGTAATATATTTTTTTTATAGACATCATTTATAAAAATATTTACATCAACAATCAAATTTGACTTGACCCATAAGAAACATTTGACACAAAAAGCCTCCTAAAGGCTCCTAAATAATCTTTTGAATAACAAAAGGAATTCAACAACGTTTAATTCATCAACAATTTGCATTTTTTCTCAGTTTAAAAAATTGTCAGTTTCTTTTCAAGAGGAAGAAAAGTGGACTTGAGATATTGCTACCTATTAGATGAAAAGAAAAAAAACCACCAGGTTTCTTGGCAAGGAGAACCCTCAATAATATGAAATCTATTCTTTAAAATGATAAGCAACAGTCGAACCTCATTTCCTGCAAGCCATTACCTTTTCTCCAATTCTCTATTTACTGTCCCTCCTACCTCAGGATGAATTAACCACAGACCTTGTTTTCACTTTACCCGCCATCGATAATAATATGTACACAGTAAGTGACTTGTCTAAACTTTCACTTATTTTTATTAAACTTCTTACCCTTTCTTTGCCATGCCACTATATACACATAGTCTCTCATTATAGCCACTTCAATCCCAAAATCAATCCCCCTCTTAACAAAAATTGTATTTAGCATGACAGTTAGTTCAAATACAATTGCATTTGGATTCTTAATGAACGCTCATTTCATAACAAAGTATAAAAATTATAAAAGACGTGGCTTGTCTTTTTCTACAAGCAAGAAATGTCAACAAAAAAAAAAGGAAATACTTATTCAATAGAACCTCAAGCTTTAAAATTAATGGACACACTACTGCTTCTATATGCCGACCATTACGGCTTCCACCGATAATATATAATTTGCCATAAACTATTACCGCTGCATGCTCATGAGCTTTGTGAGACAAAAGCTTCTAGATCCAGCCGTAAACTGCTACTACATAGCGGGGATGAAATGTTATTAAAAAATTGTATGTTGACTGCTTTGTAGATTGCTTTTGTGGCTAAATTCCTTTGAGACAGTACAGTAAAAATAACATCACACCCAAAGTCATGATCAACATGCCTCCTTTCCACTTCTTAATTTTCATTAAAAATTTCAAGTAACACAATAGGTTTTTCTCATACCTGCAGTTAACAAATAAAATACCATTTTTAATTGACAGTAGGGATTATCCAGGAATAGTTAGTAACACATCACAAAGCCTTATAGATGGAAAATGCTCATTGGAGTTACCTAGGAACCTAGCCAAGTGGTAAAGGCCTGCAACAGAATCATCAATATAAGGAATAATGGAAATTTCAATTCACTTGTTAAAAAAATTGACAGAAAATATTAATGAAATAAACTCCAACATACCATTTTCTATAAGTTCTGCAGACAACTCAAAGGGTTTAAGATCCAACTAACAAAGGAACCTTTGTCATACTTGATAGTCTGCTCATACAGTTCAGAAGTTGAGCAGTTTGCTCATACATTTCTCATATAAGAATGTCTCCCGCTGCTAAAAGAGACGTGATTTCAGCTTCTCTATGATAATAGTCAGCACCCATCATCACGGTATCTTGAAAAGTGATTGTAAATGTGACAACACGGATTCATGTAAGTCGTGTTAAAAGAAGTTGAGCAGATAGATATATTTTTTTACCTTTGGCATGCACTTGATTAAAAACAACCATCTGATATCAAAGAATTAATCACGTACAGTAGATGTTATTTCTCACTCATTAGGCTCCATTAGAATCATATAAGGTTGGTTATATTATATGGATGAAATTTTTCCGGTTCTACCTGACACTTCTCTATTTTAGTCGCGTTAGAAACCGAAGACACATAAAAATAGGCTTTGATTGATCATATAACTGGAACTTTGGCAGCTACAGTGTAAGCAATAACAACAGCAGATATAGCGAGGTGGAGTGGCGGTGATAGCTTGTCTACATTGTGAAAAGATAGTATTTATTAAGATATATATCAACTCCATAGATTTATAGGATCTAAAGAACAATTTGGAGAAAAATTCAGTTTCAAAACTATATATTAAATTTGTAGATTAGGTAAAAAAAAAGGTATTGCAATAGAATATGCAACTGAATTTATTAAGATAATCACTTAACCAAAATAAACTATCGCAAACGAAATGCCTTGGCAAAGCTACGGGCGTTGGAGTCTCTTTTTGTCACTCTCATTATCCCAATTACCATCAGGACTAAGATTGCCATTATTTCTACAAACATGATAGGAAAAATATAATACAACTAAAACAATAATATATGAAAACAAATTTCAAGAGTCAGCATAACACCTCTATAATAGTAATTTCTACCTGTTAGATCTAGCCTCCTCTAAAACAATCTCAAACTTAAGCTTGTTTTGAGAATGAGAATCGATAATAAATAGACTTGTATCCCCTTCATATGCAAATTCCTTGCCATTCATGTCAGAAGCATATGTCTCCTGCACCTGGTCCATTATCTTCCTCCCAACACTTACCTTCCACAGTGCGTCCATCTTCATAAGCAAAAGACACCTTTTACATATCAAGAGAAGAAAAAAAGTCAAGTATGAGTAAAGAAGTTTTAACCCTGACACAAAAACATATAATACCAAATCACAAGATATTTGAGGGACATACACTACTGAAAATTATTTATCATTTTTTACCATTAAAAGGATTAGTTAAAATCGATATCTTCTGTCCTTTTGATCCCATACCGCGTCTTACTATTGGAAGATTAAACAATCAGAAGGATATCACATGAATGGTTTAAAATAAAACCTAAAAATTCAAAACATAAACAGATCAGTTTGGGTTCAAACAACTTCAAAATTAACCTCTGCATAAAACAAATGAAACTTATATCTTCAAAACAACTTACATTATTACGACTCTTGATAGCGGATCTGGATTTGTTTTTGGAAGATCTTTGCAAGTATTATTCCGGTTTGTAAGTTGATGTCACAAATCAAAGAAGCCCTAACCAGAAAATGAAGAAGATGAACAAAGAACAAAGAAAAAGAGGAAGAAGAGGAAGATGATGCATCGACACAAGGGAGAGAGAAAGGAGAAAAAGAAAAGAAGAAGATGAAGCATCGGGAGAAGGGAGAGATAAAAGAGAAAAAGAAAAGAAAGAAGCTTGATAGAAGAGAGAGAAGGAAAAGTAGAAAATGAAAAAGAAAAAAAAAATTTCAATTGAATCATGTGACATCATCCTTTAATCCAAATCTAACAGGCAAAAGCATAATTTAATAACCATGCAGTTGAAGTTGAACAGTGTGACATCATTAGTTATAAAAAGTAAATTTTGGACTAAAATTACCCTCATTTTGTTGAGGTGGCAGAATTATAAAAAAGGGTAAAGATGAGTTTTCCAGAGCATCTAATTTTCTTATATTATAGATAAGAATATATTTTAGGCATATAGTCGGGTATAAATGTGCTGTCTGCCACGTGTATGGGCCTTGGAAAAATTCCCAAAATAGTTAAGAGAATTAATACCACTATATGTTTATCCTCGTTTCTTCTATTTACTATATAGTCAAACAATTATAAAATCTTGTGAAACTTAATTAATTTATTTTATATATAATAAATAACAATAATAATAATAATAATAATAATAATAATAATAATAATAATAATAATAATATATTTTTAAAATTATACATAATTATTCCTTTCAAAATGAAACACAATATTGTTAAACATGAGTCTTTATATTATTTATAAAAGATATACATTATAGACTCTTTATATTAATACTCGGTAAATTAATAAACTCTATAAAATAATAAATTTGTCCGGTCTCGACTTGGGCCAATGTAAAAAATTGAAAAACTCAATAAAATATTAAGATAATAATTTTTCAGGAGATTCCTTTATAATTTTCGGTTTCAAGAAAATCATAAATTAATAATTCATAGAAACTAAAAAAATATATATTAGACTCTATTGAAATATGATTCAATAGTTTTCTGTTTTCCTTTAAGAATACATTGAACACATTTGTTCCTCTTGTTTACATTTACTGTACTTCAAAAGTCATTATTGATTTCCAATGCATATGAACACAGTAGTTACTAATTTACGTTGAGTTCCAATGTTCGTTGCAACGTAATTCTAAGAGGGATAGACTAATTTGTCTTATTGTTTGGTATGTATAGTATAATTACTAAATAACTCTCTAAATTAATAAATTTCTTCGGTTCTGACATTATTAATTTAAAGAATTTCTACTGTATTGTTTTTTATGTTAGAAAATCAAAAGTGTCAAAGACAAAGTGTATAAAAGCATGTTGATTATCAAAACACGCTTGACCATTTTATTTTAAACAATTTTGAGAGTTGTCTGTCCCAAAGTAATTAAGTAAAGCCTCAATTATTCAATCTCACTAGTATAATCTCAGTCAAATCCACACATGCATGTTTCTCTCTTATCCATTTATATACTAGAATATTGGTTGACCTAAGAGTGAATCTCCCCTCCTATAGACCAATCAAAAAATTTGCAGCGCCTCTTTATTCACATATATCCCTACACACCTAAATATATTAAGGCTCTGTTTGGCAAGTCATGTTTTTAGTTTATGACTTATAGCTTATAAGCTTGTATGGCAATAAAATACCTGTTTCATAACAGTCTTTTCATCAGGAGCTTATAACTTATTTTACTAACTTATAACTTTTTTTCAGACGCTATTTTAAATAGCATTTTAGCTTATAGCTTATAGCTTATCATTTTTTCTTTCATTAATACTCTTATAAATTTTAGGCTAAAATACAGTTTTAGTCCCCATATTTTAGTGTTTTCACGATTTTAGTCTTCCTATTTTGTTTTTAAACACTTTTGGTCCCCCATACCCACTTTGCCTACAAAAAAACACCTATGTGTCACTTTTTAAAATACGTGGCATTTTAAATTCGTTAATTTTTTCCAGGTCATTATAACGAATTTAAAAACAAAATAGGAGGACTAAAATCATGAAAACACCAAAATAGGAGGATCAAAACTGTAATTTAGTCTAAATATTAATTATTTTTAATGTGCATTTAATTATTAATTAATAAATGTCTTTTTATGTCATTTTATAATTATCAGTTAGTTAAACCGCTAATTTTACCAAACACTTTAATTAACTTATCAGTTATCAGTCATCAGCCATCAGCTATAAACTATCAGCCATCAACCATAAGCTATCAACCAGCAACTATAAACTAGTTTATCACCAACCGCTAATTTTACACAACAGAACCTAAATATAATATCTCTAACAGGAACATATCATATTTGAATCCTGAAAACTCTTTATAATAAATAACGTGTTCTCCAAATATATTCAAATAATTATTATAAAAATTGACTATATTTTTTATATTATGTGATTAGAATAATATTTCCATGTAAATCTATGAAGTTATAAGATCACTTAAGAAGCGATGTTTTGAAGTGATACCCATGTTAAAAAAAATTATATAAAGAAAAAATATTTTGTAATTTTATTTTTAAAAATTATTTTAAAGTTCTACAATATAATACATTTGGACTATTATATAAATCAAATATATTAATTATTTAATTAATTTAATTTTTTTATTATTGGGATGAGAGGAAGCATAAAATTATAATAATATGTCTAATAACTAATCACATTCTTATATATAAAAAGGAAGTCACGTTTTTAGTAATAATATGTCTAATAACTAATCACATTCTTATATATAAAAAGGAAATCACGTTTTTAAATAAAGAGCAATGTTGTAGAGTAGGAACAACTTACATGCAAAGTTTGACGACAAAGAGGAAATTTCTTTATACATTTATATAGGCTAGAAAATATCCTTAATATTTTCGAAATACTCTTCGGATATACATATCTCAAGGCATCTTTATCACATTTTCACTGATTTCGAATATACATATTTAAAATCACCCATCTTTAAATATTTTTCATTTCAACGTTAGATTTAAAATGTCATGTGTTTTTTCAGGTATTCATATCTGAAAACACTCTTCTTAAAAAAATTTGGGATATTAGTTAATTCGGATATGCAAAGTATCCTAATATTTCAATTTTTTATTTTATTTTAAAATAATATTTATTTATGATATAATTAGAATGAGTTATTATTAATAAAGAATAACTTAAATAGAAATTGTTATATATAAGGAGTAAAAAAATTAAATTAAATTTTAATTTATATAGAGATATTTTAATTTATAAGTATTATAATTTTTAATTTATATTAATTTTGTATGAGAATAATGTGTTGATTTAAATATTTAATTAATTATATATCTTGATAAAAATAATATATATTTAATTATATATCTAGAATAAAATGGTATAGATTTAATTATATATTTGAATTAAAATGGTATATATTTACTTATATATTTTGATTAATATAATTAATTATACTATTAATACAATTGATTCACCTTTATTTTAATTTTTTAATAAATATTGAGTTTTTTGGATATGCATATCCAAAATATTTCAAGATAAAAAATTGAGTTATTTCGGATGTGCATATTCAAAATATTTTTTTTTAATAAAAAAAATGTGTCTTTAGAGATAGACATCCAAAATATAGAGATATTTTAGAAATTTCACCGCGGATTTATAAAAAGACATATAAGTGTATAAAAAAATTGTTAAGCATAAAATACAACTTATATGTGAAATTTGACGAGAATAGTATAAAACGTACCATAGAAGGTTAATGCCATGGTTTGCCATAATATATTTATAGGTAATTATATTTTTATCACAAATTTATAATTTATTTTACTAATTTATAATTTATTTTTAAATAAAATTTCAAATAACAAAAAACGTCCTAATTTATAGTTTATAATTTATAATTTTTCTTTTATTTTCTTTTAATATTTTAATTAAAACCCACTTTTCCCTTTTTTCTTAAATATACATTTTAATATTAATAAAGAAATATCTTTTATGTTATTTTATAAATATTAGCTAGTTATACTATTAATTTTATCAAAATTAACTTATCATCTATCAATTATCGATCATTTGATATAAATTATTAATTATCACCCATCAGTCATAGATTATAAGCTATCAACTAACTTATCACTCCATTATAATTTTTAGCAAATAAAATATTTTGCTTAAATAAATATTGAATGAAGAACAAAAAAATAATAACATATTGAAATAAGTACAATTCATGGGATTTGTTAACGTTGTTGTCGTGACTTTCAGCATTTCTCTTAAATAAATTTTAACATAATATACAAAAGGGTAATAATATATTGAAATAAGTACAATTTGTGGAATTCGTTAATGTTGTTCTTGCAACTTTCGGCATTTCTCTTAAATCAATTTTAACATAATATACATCAAGTTAGGATGTAATCGGATCGATTTGAATTAGTTTTTGTTCAAAAAAATATATGTACCTATGATATCTCTATCGGTTTAGTTTAGTTTGATTTTTAAAAATTTTTAAAAACAGAATTGAACCAAACTAACTAGTTTGGTGCGATTTGGTTTGATTCAATTGATCAGTTTACAATGTTTTTTTCTTCATAAATTATATTAATTTGTGTATCCTTCACTATCACGTTTTCAGTGTATTTTATGCTATTATTTTTTTAAATAATACATTTTATATAATTTATTTTAAGCTCTATTTTTTAAAACAACTTACAAATTATTCTTAATCCATACGAAACCGTAACATGATTTTCATTTCATCATGAAATAAATTCACTATCAAATATATTAGTTGCCACTAATTAGCATCTTAATGGACTTTGAAAGCTTAACGGAAAAAACACAACAATAACAACAACAAAATTTAGAGTGAAGACTCATTTTGGTCCTTCACAAAAATTATATAACCCAAATCAATTTCTCACAAATAAAAGGACTCAATTTAATCTCTTACAAAATTTAACTGGACCTTAGTAGTCACTTTGTTAATATTTTTCTCAAACCAATTTTTTCTACTTTTAAACTATGACTGGACTATAATGTTGAATTTTATTTTTTATTTTTTTGTTTTTTAATAATAAATTAATTTGTATCTTTAATTTCAATTTTATTTTTAAACAGTTCTAATTTTAAAATATCAAAAAAACTCAAATATTTGTTCGTAGAAAGAATTTAACTAGGGACTTTTAAACTACATCTTATATCTTTACCACTATGTCAATGTATATTAGTGACAAATAATTCTCATGATTTACCGTAAAATTAAACAATTCAATTTAAAACATAAAACACGAACATAAATCCCTTCAAATTAAATGATAGTCACTTTACAACTAGACCAATCAGTTTATGTTATTAATATTTTTAATGATGAATATTTAATTTAATAATTCAAAATAAAAATGTATTTATTAAATTATTTTAATTAATACACAAATTTAAAAATAAAATTAATTAAATGTACATCCTAAATAAAGTTAATCAAATAGAGATGAATTAATTAATATTTAAGTAAAGGATTTAATGGAAATACACCGACAGTGTAAAACAGTTTTACACCGTCAGTAAAATTATAATCGTTAATTTTTATAAACGTTTGACTTTTTCTTTAAATCACAATAAAGGTATTTCTTTTTAAGGGTTGTGATGCACTGACCGTGTAAAATATTTTACACCGACAGTGCACTATCTTTAAGCTCTTAAGTAAATTACTATTAAATTAATTTATTAAAGTGTTATTTGAATTAAGTAAATACTTTTAGAAATTAAATTATTATTTAACTTGAATTAAGTAAATATTTTAATAATTAGTTGAAGTACTATTAAATTATTTTATTTGAATTAATTTGAAGTAAATAGATATTTATTTGTTTCAATTAAATGCTATTTAATTTATTTATATTTGATTAATTATATTTAAGATTTAAATTTTATTAATTTTACTTTTAAATTTGTGTATTATTTGAAATCATTAAATATTTATGTGTGTATTATTTAAAATAATTAAATATTTATTTGGATGTTTTTTGAAATAAATAAATAAGTAAATGTTTATTTAGAATTATTAAGCTAAGTATTCATCATTAAAAATATTAACAATTGGTCTAGTTGTACGACTATCATTAACCTTAAGAGATTTGGGTTTTAGACCCATGAATGTATATTGATCTAGTGGTAATGGCATAAGATGTGGCTTGAAGGTCTTTGGGTTTAACTATTTCTAGCAACAATTTTTGGTTTTTTTTTTTTATATTTTCAAATCTAAATTGTTTAAAAATAAAATAAAAAATAAAAAATAATTTAGTGCTTAAAAAGTAAAAAATAAAAATTAAATCACGATTTAAAAGTAGAAAAAACTGATTTGAAAAAATATTAACAGAAGGACTAATATGATCGGTTAAATTTTGTTAGAGATTAAATCAGATATTTTTTACGGGGATTAATTTAGATTATGTAGTTTTTTGTGAGGGACCAAAATGGGTATTCGTTCAAAAATTTAACACACATAACTAACATGTTTCACACCTTAAACACACATCAAAATCATTTTATAAGAAAACTATAAGGAATTTCATTGAAGAAGAAATAAAAAAAGGTTTAAAAGAGATGGAAACTAACGAAGAGAACTTGAACACGAAGAAGGCGACAATAACATATCAGAACAAAGGTAGAGACAACAACAATGGTGACAAGAGGAGAGAGCAGCAGTTCGGTGAAAGTAATTTTTTATGACTTATGGTTTCTGATTTTTATGTTTAGAGTTTGATTCTAGATGTGAGTTTTGCTAAAAGGAATGAAATGTAAACAGAGATAGAGGATGGTTAGAACATTACAAGATTTGGGCTTAATGATAGGTGGAATACAAAATTTAAACCGTAATTGTATCTAATTGTTTGGTTCATCAGTTTGACGGTTTGTTAAAACTAAAACCAAGAACTGAACCAAACCACCTTGATTTTCATTGGTTTCATAATCAAGTTGAATGATAAAGGATAAGTGGTTAGAAACAAGGCCACATTGGTGGCCCAAGGTTATAGCTAGCAAGAGGGGATTGACCATACATAAACCTTTTCACTAGTTGCCAAGTTAGATTCTATCTGTCTCTTAATTTCTTTTGCATTTAATCATAACATCATCTTATATCAGATGGATGTTAAGAGTGCATTTTTGAATGGTTACATAACTGAAGAAGTCTATATACACACCAACCACTGGTTTTGAAAATCACAAAAATATGGATTTTGTTTTCAAACTTAAGAAATTACTGTATGGTTTGAAACAAACTCCTAGAGAATGCTATGTAATACTAAGCAATTTTCTTTTAGAAAATGATTTCACCAGAGGAAAGGTTGACACTACTTTTTTTTTTGTAAAACATTAAAAATATTATATTCTAGTAGTTCAAATATATGTGTTAGCTGAAGATTTCGTTTCATATTGTTTGTCCTTCGAAGAGGTTGAGAATCGAAGGAAGAGATGGTTATTGATGGCCGTCCCTTAAAAAGTAAAAGAATGGCTACTGATGGTCATGCCTCGAAGATACAGACTTCTAAGTTCGTTGAAGATAGTGAACACTGAAAGACTAATGAAAGCATATGTCTTCGGGACTTAGACAAAATTTATAAAGTATATATTTAAGTGTTACTACTTAGCGTGTTTTCATAGTGTTTTTACACTGCCACGCGTCAAAGACGGACTCAGGCGGGAAGATTTGAAATTCGAAGACAGTATCGTAACTGTCCAAATACAGATGGCTTCGCTGGAAGTTCTGATGAGAAACGTGGCAGCAGATTAGTGTAGGACCGTTAAGGTCGAAACTAGTATAAATAGGGGTCTTTATGTTAGGATTTCGTGTGTTCATTTTGTACAAATCACTCACATATTTACTCAAGTATCAAGTGTTACGAGAAAGAGTTCGCTGAGAAAATGTACGTATGACACCACCATTTTAATACATGTGTATTGTATTTCATTTTCGAATACATTTCTGAGTTACTGCATTCTATTTATTTCTTGTCATTTACATTCCTGTATCTTTATTTTACTTTCGAATTTACTTTCATGATCATTTACTTTTAAAGTCCTTAACGTTTCTGCAGTTTAAGATTCTTTATGTTTTAACAATTTTTAAGTTTCATATGTTATGTTATTTATTTTTCTTGTTGAAGTTATAATTACATATAACGAAGCAATTACCAAGATTCTTGAATCGAACAATACTCATCGAAGAGGACAAATTACGAATATGATTCAAATGAACATTGATAACAATCTTCTTGACTATGTGTCCTAGGATCAATCTAGTCGATCCTGCAAGTAACCAAATCATATTTATTATAGTTTGGAAGACTAGCGGTTGTTTACCGGAAATCACCGTAAACAAATTGGCACGCCAAGTGGGACAGTGTCACGCGGATTGTTTTAATCAATTGTTTTGTTTTTGTCTAGACAATATCAAGACCTTGTATGAACCTTAGGAACGGTAAATTAAAAGACAGTGCACAACCGATTCCCAAACGAAGGTACAACAGGAAAATGGCTGTTACGGCCAGTGCAGGGGGTAATCAAGATCCCCCACAAGGTTCAGGATCAGGAGCGGCAAATTCGACTTCTACTCAATAAGCACGAGATGCAACGGGTCCAAATGGATCGAGACCTGCAGATAATTCCCAGAATATGCCTGAAAATAATACAGCACCCTCAGGGACTGTTCCAGTTTCAGTGTCGACAACCGCACCCTCATCCACAAGCGCAGAGGACGTATTGTTTGCCTCGACAAATGCTGCAAACAATTTATTTGGTCAAGGCACGAACTCCGCTTTCGAATGGAGACCAAATAATCCATACGGAATGCCATACCCACATGGAACAGGCGTACGAGGGGCAGGACATATATATCCCCCAACTAACAATGCGACATTTTCACCAAATGTTAGTTCAGTGGGTCGAAGTGCACATAACACTGGTTTCTCTACCCAGATGCCTCACTTTACCACAAATAACCAAGCAGCATTTCGACAAGAAATGGATGCAAGCAACCATGATATGGTAGGGGTTTTGGCCAGAGAACTAACTTCAGTCTTGAACCCACTAATGGCAAATGTTACTACTACAAATAGAGAAAACGTAGAAATTTTCCAAAAGATATCATCGCAAATGAATCGAATGGCAGAATTCATGGGAGTACCACCACCTAAAAGGAAAGACAAACAGCCTGTGAATCAAGAAGAGAGGCCTATTTTGGAACGTGTGCAAGATATGGTTCCCCCACCTAGGACGGTTCCTAGGGATATAGGCCCCTCACGAAGGACGGAGTCGTTCGAAAAGACTCCGGTAATTAACTTGGAGGATTCAAGTCAAAGGACCGTCCCCTTTCGACAAGAAATGGAGGAAGAACGACCCAGATTGAGAATTTTGGGTAGGGACGATCATCCAGATGAGATTGTCCAAAGAGTTAGAAGAGAAAATCTGGCCACAGAAAATAATTTAACTGCCATGATAGAAAGGGTTATGGCCAATAATGGCCTTAGTACTGGACTCAGACGTCCAAATTATACATCCCCTATATCAGATTATATCATGCAAACAGAATTGCCTAGGGGAACTAAGGTTCCTAAATCCACAAAATTTTCTGGCGAAACTAATGAGTCAACTGTGGAACATATTGCTAGATATTTAACAGAAGTAGGAGACTTAGCGGGAAACGAGGATCTAAGGATTAAATATTTCCCTAGTTCGCTGACAAAAAATGCGTTTATTTGGTTCACTACTTTGCCACCAAATTCGATAGACGCATGGGCATACTTAGAAAGGTTGTTCCACGAGCAATTCTACATGGGTCAAACTAAGATAAGTCTGAAAGAATTGGCCAGTGTTAAAAGAAAATTCGCAGAGACAATTGATGACTACTTAAATAGGTTCCGCCTGTTGAAATCAAGATGTTTTACAACGGTTCCGGAACATGAACTCGTCGAAATGGCTGCGGGTGGTTTGGATTATTCAATAAGAAAGAAACTAGATACCCAATACCTCAGGGACATGGCCCAATTAGCAGATAGGGTTCGACAGGTCGAACGCCTGAAGGCAGAAAAGGCTAGGGCAAATAAAAGCTATAAGAAAGAAAGAGTGGCGTACGTCGAAGCCGAGAATGTTGATGAGGAGTCTTTCAATGACTCATATAGCCCTGAAGAAGTCGAAATAGACTTGGTTGAATTAAAAGAAGCGCCACCTTATGCTTGCAAATTGTTAAATCCAGCAAATGGAAAAAAACCCAGTAGAAAATGATAAGAATGATAGGTTCCCTAAGAAAACTTATACATTTGACATTACCAAATGTGATGAAATATTTGATTTACTGGTAAAAGATGGCCAAATGATACTACCCCCAAATTCCAAAATTCCTCCGTTGAAACAACGGAAGAAAAGAGGTTTCTGTAAATATCATGGTTTTTTAGGCCATAAAACTTCTCAATGTTTTCTTTTCAGGGATCTAATTCAAAATGCTCTCAATGATGGAAGGTTGAAGTTTGCTGACAAAACCAAGAATCAAATGAGGGTAGATTCAAATCCTCTGAACATTGCTGACGCTAGCCTCTGTGAGGTGGAAGATATCAACATGGTGGAGGCGTCTGAAGTCGAAGTTGTAGAAACTAAATCAAGGTTCAATGGAAAGCAGGCTACTGAAAGCCTAAATGGTGACATAATCTTCAATACTGATGTTGAAGAATCTTCCAAGGCAGAGATAACTGAAGCCTCGAAGGAAGAAAGCAGCGAGGCCACTGAAGACCTCAGGATGAAACTCCAGAAAATACAAATCTCTGAAGTTCCTCCAGTAGCAGTTAACATGGTCAGTGCCAGACGCCCAGTGTCTGAGTTTGGCGAATTAGAGACTTGGTTAACAAGGCAAAGTGGGGGCATCGAAGCTCCACAAAAAACTGAAAGCCTCAAAGAATATCTTTGGAAATGTCACGAGAGAAGCGGTGGTAAGCAATGGATGTGTCCAAGGTGCTCGATCATGCTGAATCGAAGAGTCGAAGCCAACTTCGAGAGGGCTCGGCGCGAAAGATGGGAACATCCAGGAAGAGAGCCAAATCCCCTGCTACAACTATATCCAAAGATGGATGAGAGCTTGGTAGGATTTTTGGTCAGATGCCACAAAGGAAACACTGAAGTTGCTCTGTGTCCCAGATGTGGGGCAGTCTATGATGAAAGACTCGCACGATCATTCGAACGCATATACTGCCATATGAGTAGGGAAACTCAGGGGTTGCGTCCTAACCTTTATGGTTTCGACATATGGACTCCGACAAAGAGGCCTGATAGTCCACACCCTAGAGCTCGAAGAGTGACTTTCAAAGTCCCTGCGAATGCACCCAGGGATAGGTGGATACAAGCTGATGCAAGAACCAACAAATGGCGAAGCTGGGACCAAGGAGGAAGAACTGCAATGGCATATAGGAAACAATTTCAAAGACCAAATCGAGAGGCAAATCGACTGGAGAATTATAAGGGAAAAAATCCTATGTCTCGGTCCCAGTGGAGAAGGCATCAGAGGATAAAAAAGTCTCAGAAGGAATACAGGCCAAGAGAAGTTGGAGAATCTAGTAGCAACCAAGTCTCATACCAAGGGGCAAAGTTAAACAAACCTCCGGTGGAACGCAGGTTGTTCGAAGCTGAGAAACTCTTAGATGAAGAAGAGAAGATGCGTTCAAATTCCTGGAAAGAAGAGGATAGAATGACAAATGATTTTGATTCCGATGGAGTGTCATCCATAAATCTTAATTGTAATGTAGTATCTGTACTCCCTCACGAGTTTAACCAGGAAGTTGAAGTAGAAGACTGCGAAGAGGCTGATATCGAAGAAATGACAAAACACAGACCTGTGTGTTACTATGTGCTGAATAATGGTGCAGTAGAAGAACAGAATGCTTTCTTCGAAAGACCAGATGAGGGTATGCGAAACCACTTGAAGCCACTTTACATCAGGGCGAAGATTGAGAATGTTGGTATTAATAAAGTCTTAGTTGATGGAGGAGCAGCAGTGAATCTAATGCCTCAATATATGCTGAAAAGAATTGGTATGTTCGATACAGATATAAGGCCACATAACATGGTCTTATCTAATTATGAAGGCAAAATAGGACAAACACTGGGAGTTGTTCAAGTCAATTTGACAGTAGGCTCAGTTACGAGGCCAACCATGTTTATGGTTATACCAGCAAAAGCAAACTACAACCTTTTGCTTGGTAGAGAATGGATTCATGGTGTAGCAGCTGTACCCTCAACAATGCATCAGAGGGTGATGATTTGGAGAGAAGATGGTATAGTGGAGAATATCGAAGGTGATCAGAGTTACTACATGGCTGAAGTCAACCAGGTAAATAGAACCAACTTCGATAGGAACCTGGCAAACATAGGTCCTTGTCATGCTGCTGAAGAGATGTATGCTCCAAATAGAAATGCATTGTACTATTTGACTTTGCATCCAAATGGATTCAAATGGGATAGGGAGATCATGGATGGTCCACCAGATCCAGCACCATTGGAGAATTATCAGACAGTACGGCCAACAGGCTGGGATGATGACGGTAATAATGTCTGAGTCTGTGTTCTTCGAAAAGATTTCGGCCTATGTGGCCGAGAACAAAAGAAAGGCAGCTCTCGAAGCCGAACTATCAAGTACAAAGATAGATACAGTTCCAATCAAGGAAGGAACAACAGAATTGGAGATACGTACGAGTTTCGAATTCCCTGAAGACACGGCTCCAGTTGAAGAGATCATAAGAGAAGAACCAAGTCAGAGGTTAGATGCAATATACGACGAAGAACCTTTAGGATTCGAGAAAGACCCAATGGCGTCGAACATAAAGATGTTGTCCCAAGATCCTCTTGAAGAAGTAAATCTTGGAGACAATGATCAAAAGAGAATAACATACATCAGCGCGAAACTAGAGCCTGAGTTGAAAGCAACGATCATCAAAATGTTGAAAGACAACAGAGATTGTTTTGCTTGGGATTATGATGAGATGCCTGGTCTCGGAAGAGACTTAGTCGAATTGAAATTACCAATAAAAGAAGGGAAGAAGTCAATAAAGCAAACTCCCAGAAGGTTCGCGCCAGAAATTCACTCGAAGATTAAGACAGAAGTCGAAAGACTCTTGCGTTGCAAATTTATCCGAACTACAAGGTATGTCGAGTGGATTGCTAATATAGTATCTGTAATTAAAAAGAATGGCTCATTAAGAGTATGCATAGACTTTCATGACCTTAATGCAGCTACTCCTAAAGATGAGTATCCTATGCCCGTAGCAGAAATGCTAGTAGACTCAGCCGCAGGTTTTGAGTATTTGAGCATGTTAGATGGATATTCAGGATACAATCAAATTTTTATAGCAGAAGATGATGTATCCAAGACAGCATTTCGTTGCCCAGGAGCAATAGGCACTTACGAATGGATTGTGATGCCTTTTGGTCTGAAAAACGCTGGGGCAACTTATCAAAGAGCAATGAATTCTATATTTCATGACTTTATAGAAACATTCATGCAAGTGTATATAGATGACATCGTGGTAAAATCTACCTCGGGCAGGTGATTTCTTGGGTTTCGTAGTCCACAAAAAAGGGATAGAAATCAACCAAAACAAGACAAAAGCCATTATGGAAACCAAGTCTCCATCCACGAAGAAAGAATTGCAGTCTTTATTGGGTAAGATAAATTTCTTGAGAAGATTTATCTCTAACTTAAGTGGACGCACCCAAGCTTTCTCGCCCCTATTACGGCTTAAGCAAGGAAAGTTCGAATGGAGTGCAGAACATCAAGAAGCTTTCGATCAAATAAAGCAATACTTGACGTGTCCACCAATTCTCATTCCCCCGAATGGGAAGAAGCACATGCGCCTGTATATCTCAGCATCAGATAAAACAATAGGCAGCATGTTAGCCCAAGAAGATGAGAACGGCATCGAAAGAGCCATTTATTACTTAAGTAGAGTACTCAATGATGCAGAGACTAGATATACTGATATAGAAAAACTCTGCCTTTGTTTGTATTTCTCTTGTATCAAACTTAAGTATTATATAAAGCCAGTTGACGTCTACGTTTCATCTCATTGTGATGTTATTAAACACATGTTATCTAAGCCAATACTACACAGTCGGATTGGCAAGTGGGCTTTAGCCCTTACTGAATATTCATTAATATTTCAGCCTCTCAAGGCAATGAAAGGTCAAATTGTGTCAGATTTCATTGTTGACCATGCGGTGGTTGAGAATCATCAGCATTATGTGGATTTGAAACCTTGGAAGTTATATTTCGATGGTTCAACACATAGAGAGGGTACTGGTGTTGGAATATTGATAATTTCTCCTGACGGAATTCCAACAAAGCTCAAGTATAAAATTGAAGGTCCATTATGCTCCAATAATGAAGCTGAATATGAAGCATTGATTGCTGGACTTGAGGCTTTGTTAGAATTGGGGGCAACCAGAGTCGAAATTAAAGGAGACTCCGAATTGGTCATCAAGCAATTGACAAAAGAGTACAAGTGTATCAAAGAGAATTTGATCATGTATTTTGTTATTGCAAATAGGCTACTCAAGAAATTTGAATATGTGGAATTAAAACACGTATCAAGAGTGAATAACCAGGAAGCAAACGACTTGGCACAATTAGCCTCAGGATATAAAGTATCAAAAGAAAAGTTGGAAGAATTGATTGAAGTAAGAGGAAGAGCAATGTTTACTAAACTTTCGCCAAGTGATCTGGAGAACTCACGATTGGGTTATGCCAACAAAGAACAATTCGAGGTACTGAATATAGATTCATTAACAGACACAGATTGGAGGAGTCCAATTATTAACTATCTGAAAAATCCTTCGACGGATACAGACAGAAAAATCAAGTATAGAGCCCTGTCATATTATCTGATGGGAAATGAATTGTTCAAGAAAACTCCTGAAGGGGTATTGTTAAAATGCTTGGGAGAAGCAGAAGCATACTTGGCTCTGTCGAACGTACATAGTGGGGCATGTGGTGCACATCAAGAAGGGCACAAAATGAAATGGCTTTTGTTTCGATATGGGATGTATTGGCCTTCGATGTTAAAAGATTGCATAGAATTTGCAAAAGGGTGCCAAGAATGCCAAGAACACGCAGGTATCCAACACGCCCCAGCAAACGAACTAAGTACGATAGTAAAACCATGGCCTTTTAGGGGATGGGCACTAGATTTGATTGGAGAAATTCACCCCAAGTCCTCTAAAGGTCAAAGATACATTTTGGTGGGAATAGACTATTTCACAAAATGGGTCGAAGCAATACCGCTGGCAAATGTGGATCAAGAGGCTGCGATTGAGTTTATTCAAAAACATATTATATATAGGTTTGGAATCCCAGAAAGCATAACAACGGATCAGGGATCAGTCTTTACTGGACGAAAAATGCAAGACTTTGCCAGAGAAATAGGTTTCAAGTTATTTACTTCTACACCTTATTATGCTCAAGCAAATGGCCAGGTTGAAGCAGCAAATAAAGTAATAATTGGCCTTATTAAGAAACATGTAGGAAAGAAACCCAAGAATTGGCATAAGACTTTAGATCAGGCACTTTGGGCTTGTCGAACATCTCCAAAAGAAGCCACAAATACAACTCCTTTTCAGTTAACGTTTGGACATGACGCAGTACTTCCAATTGAGATATGTTTGCAATCAGTAAGAATACAAAGGCAAGCAGACATTCCTCCCAACGTATACTGGGAATTAATGATGAACGAGTTAGTAGATTTGGATGAAGACAGGCTTCGAGCATTGGAAATGATAAAGAGGCAAAAGGAAATAGTGTCCAGAGCATATAACAAAAAGGTGAAAGGTAAAACTTTTGTTAATAATGATCTAGTTTGGAAAGTTATTCTACCTATAGATCGAAAGAATCAGGCACTTGGTAAATGGTCCCCACATTGGGAAGGACCCTTTCGAATCTTAAAAGTATTCTCGAACAATGCCTACGAAATTGAAGAGTTAGCAGAAGATCGCAGGATCTTAAGAGTAAACGGGAAATACTTGAAGAGATATAAACCTAGCATGCATGAAGTAAAGATTGCAAAGGCGTAGACACTCAAAGTACTACGAAAAGCCAAAATGGTCAGGCATGTGTCAAAATATACTTCACATTGATCAAAATGGCTTTAGAATCAGAAAGAATTATGGAAAGAAAAATCAAAACACCAAAATATTCTTTTCATTGCAAGCATGGAAATACATTTCATTACAAAAAGATCCAGAAATAGGATCTGAGATTACAAAAAGAGAGGAAGGCATAGACATATAAAAAGATTAAACCTAGACTCGCTAGTTAATTCTGGCGTCTAGACTTTCCAGAGATAGCACAGGAACAGGTTCAGCTTCGAACATGTCCCTAGCCCCAGAATCACGCATTCTTCTCACTACGCCTTTCTTGAGAAAAATGTAACTAAGGAGTCTCCCGTACGGAAGACAAGTTACACTTTCTCGACGGTCCACGCCGATAGCAACAGCTTTGACAAGACCTTTGAAGATCATCAAAGGTATGTTAATCTTTCTTCCCCGAATACCACAGAGAATAAACTCCAGATCTTCAACCATGATGTTATTCTCATCAATCACCCGAGGTTGAAAGTTGCCTACGAGCATTTGGTGCCAAATCCTGATGGTTTGTGCGCTGTAGAGATCACTATCCATGAGTGTTCTCAACATGATATGAGTAGTCATGCTGAAAACATTATCATCAAAAGTTGCTCCGGAGTTATTGCATCTTATGAGATTGGCAATAGTGGTGGGGGTAATGCTAAGGTGAGCATGTCGAACGGATGAATCAATGGTGGCTCTACCTTCAGGGTCCATGCGTAAAGACGCATTCATCCAAAACTCTGCCACCATATTAGGGTAGATGGCACCCTCCAGGACTTCCTCAAAGTAGAAGTTCAGTTCCTGATTAGCAAAGAGGTTTTCAATGTTAATGAAATGACGAACAAGTTCATCCTCATCAAGTCTGAACTCACCCTTGATGAGAGCTTTGAGATCGTTAAAGGAAAGAATTCCAGCCATTTCAAGGAAAAATGGTGTTTGAGAGGAAAGAGTTGTGTTTTCTCTTTTTTCTGTGTTTTGGTTTGGGGAAGAAATACTTGAATGAAGAAATAAAAGTGATATGGAACCCTTTATATAGAAGGAGAATACTGAAGGTTGGTTTTACATTTTTAATGAGTGATTAGACTGCGGTTCGTTTTTCAAAGTGAGAAGTTATGGCCTCCGCCGTTTCCCGCCCTTGGAAGTTGAGAAGTATCATTAAAACTGATGCACGCACGTCTGAAAACCGACGTTTTGGAGAAAGTGACGTCATTTTTAATAATGATTATGGCTAGAAGAAGTGGAAACGTCAAGTCTAGAGGCAAGAGTGCTGCGAAGGATGTTCAGGTTCTACATGTTGTATTTAATAAAAGCACTGTAGGAAATCTAAAGATATATTTGGCAGAAAATTGAAAGATTTGTTAAAATTAGTGCAAGCAAATATTATAGATAGAAATGGGAGTCAGGCGTACAAATATTATATGTCTCGATTACAAAATAAAAATCCAACAAATGAAACAAGATTGAAGACATCTAGCTAAAGTCCTCAGGGAGATCCCTTTTGATCTTCAGATATTGAGTTTCCCATGAGGACATTCGAAGTTCAATTAGTGCCCTTTGTTTCTTCAACTTTTCGATCTCTGGCACTAACTTCTGTGCAGTCTCGAAATGTTTGATTCCTGACTGCACCACTTCGAGCAAATCTTGTTGGTTAGATTCTTGGAGGGCTGCTTGGCTACTTTCAGCTTCCTTTATCTTGCCCTCGAGCATTTTTATTTCTTGTTTCCAGGAGCTGATTTTCTTCTTATATTCATCAATGGCTTTTTGATTCGCCGAATGTTTAAGCTTGAGGGCTTCACCTTGTTTTGTGGCTTCCACAGCAGAATTCCATGAAGAGTCATGAGAGGCCACTATCTCAGATAATTCTTTCTCGACGTTTTGCTTTCGAAGAGTGTCAGCTTGGAGTTGTTCAAGGAGAGAGCCTAGCAGAACAATCATCTCTGAGACTTCTGGGGAAACTTGAAGCAAATCTACTTTCTTTAAAAGTTGATTTAAGTTGTAGCTTTTAACAGGGTCCCGGTTGAGAACATCTACAAGATTGACCCCAAAGAATCTCTCTTTTATCTGTCGAAGAAGATTAGGAGTATCTTCCTTGTCACTAGAATCTGCAGTTACATCTGGAGAGACATCAGGCTCCGAAAGTGAAGAAGTATTCAATTCATGATAGCCCTTAGGAACCCAAGAGGATCAGTTTGTCTAAGTTGTTCAAGCTCCGAAGGAGTAGGCTTCGTAGGAGCAGGCGTCGAAGTTGTCTCAGGAATAGTTTTTATATCGGGAGTCGAAGTTCCTAGAGAGATTGGTCTTTCTGGTTGAGAAATCTCCTCCATGGCATCTTTCTCCGATGCAGAATCTTCGTTGCCATGTGATTGCTGGTTCACATTGTCGCTGCCGGAGAATGGATGATCCTCTTCCAAATCTTTGCCTTGATGAGTAGGTGGGGATTCGTCAGTAGATTGGCTTTCTTCGATTGGCTCATTAGACAATATAGTGGCAATTGGCCTAACGTCTTCGAAGACTGGTGAGAGAACATGGGTTCTAGCTTGAGAAGTATCTGTTTCGAACGAAGCCAAGTTAATCGTGAGGTTAAGCCTTCGAAAGTTTTAATTGACGAAAAATGAAATTTGACAATTACCATAAAGTTTATCAACATCAATGGTGAGGCCAGGGTCTTTGAAACCAGAAGTAGCAGTGCCAGCATCATCCTGCAATAACAAGGTAAAATGTCAGTGCAATTAGTTAGTTAAAATTACAAGATAATATGTAAGACAAACGCAAGATACCTTGGGTGGATTATTGTCTGGGCTTGAGTTATGACTTTCCAAAACAAGAGCATTGCTGGCAGTCTTCAAAGGAGACTCTTCAGAAGACGCCTTATTGCCAGGAGAAGCAGCTTTTGAAGGACTTGCCTTTTTCCCTTTTCTTGAAGGGGTAACAGCTTTGTGTTTCTTTTTCTGTCCTTGTCTAGTTTGAGGAGGAGATTTGTCTTCACCATCTGAGGCATTGGTCGAAGAAGCTTTACGCTTCGAACCCGTTGGGGGTTTCGAGCTCTGGCAAGTGAAAGATGAGAAAGATGAGTACCAATCACAGAATTGTACAAGATTTAGAGTATGAGATAAGTATTTACCGTGGGTTTCTTATCCGTGACGATCGAATCACTTTCGTTTGGTTTGTCGCTTTTAGATGTCTCAGACTCTTTTGGGGCAGAAGCTTCTTTAATCTTCCTCCTTCGTGCAACAGCTGTAGTTGAGACTGAAATCAGTATATCAGTAAAAGAAAAGAAAAGTCAGTCGAAAAAGATTATCTTAATTCAAACCTTCAGGTATTGGAGTCAGGACACGGACATGTTTAAGATCTATATGAAGATGTCCTTTGAAAGTATCCAAGGTATGCTTATTCGGGACCACTCGTTCAGCGCGTTTTTTAGTACTCTCTCGAAGAAGTTTGAGAGCATTCCCACACACAAACCAGTCTGGGAAAGGAGGACTTAGAGCCACACCAAAATCAGCACTTGGTAGTGGAGGGAATTTGGGAGGATGAAGTTTGAAAGCCACTTCATAACGTAGTTCTGGTCGAACATACGAGGGCAATTTCAATTTATTTAGTTTGGTGGAAAACTTTTCGCGCAAAGTGACTGCAGCCTCACGAACGGTCCGACTAAGATCATCAGGCCTATAGATAGTTTCAAAGAATTTTTGAAAAGCTTGGATTTCTTTAATATGAGTTGAAGTACCTTTTTTGAAGTTCTCCTGCACATCAGTGAAAGCTGCGGTTAGTTCTTGAGCAAGGCTATCAGCATCAAAAATTTGAGAGCTATAATACTCTGTCCACCATTGATGGAAATCTGGTGTAGAGTAGAAAGAAGGTTCGAAAGGAATAGGAGAAAGGTTGGTGACGCCAGTATATTTGTTGATTTTTCGTTCACATTCTTCTTCAGTCAAATACAAAGTGTGGAAACACATATGGTTCCTTTTCTCATATAAGCACTTGGGTGTTATTTGAGTTAGCCCAAACTGCCTCGAGACCAAATTTGGTTGATAGCACATGAGGGTACATTGACCTTTTGACGGTCGAAGACGTTGGGAAAGCAACCTTGGAGTCAGGAAGGCTTCCCAAATTTCCATGGATTCAGTTTGCTGATCTTGAGATGTTGGTGGAAATTTTCGAGTAAACCATTCAGGACCTATTATTCTGTGTACAAATGGGGCCATGGAAGGATCGAACTGATCACGCCGAGCAAACATCATTGAATACGCCAAGAAATGTTCATGAAGTTTTCCCATTTCCTCTTTTGGAGTTAGGTAAGCTAACCTGGTCCCTTCTATAGTTCGATTCTTGATTGTGCTATCTTCCTCATTGACATCTCCTCGAAAAGGAAGATAAGTTTCGAATGTGGCATTGAGCCACAGTTGCAATAACCAAAAAGGACCAGCATAAAGTAAACTGCCAGATTTGAAATTCTTGGTAAGATTCGCAGCTTCACTAAGGTTTTCGTAAAGATACCCTAGAAGTAGTTGGCTGAGGTTGAGTTTTCTACCAGCATGCAACTGATTAGCCATGCAAAGGTACCTCTTTGCAACCTGGATAGATCTTGAGCAGAAGGCGCACCGTGAGAGCCATAATGCTAGAAAAGCAATATGCTCTTCGTCAGATACTGTCGCTTCGGTGGTAATATGGTGTTTCTGGATGAATGCCGTGTAAGTAACTTGCGAATCGTTGAAACCTATAGTGTCATTATCCATGTCATTGGGATCAAAGGTTTCGCCAGTTGGTCGAAGTCCCGTAATAGCAGCCACATCAAAAAGCGTGGGGGTAACCATTCCATAGGGAAGATGGAAGGTATTGTGAGAAGCATCCCAGAAATGAACCGCTGCTACTAACATGGGTTGGTTGTATTCTAAACCTGTTTTTGACAGTTGAATCAAATCGTATATTCCTAATGTTTTCCAGAAGGATCCTTTTTGTTTCTCTACCTTTTCTAGCCAGGCATAGTACAAGTCAGGATCTTTGGCTAAAGGGATTGACCTAAAAACTTTTACATAATTGGTCATATAGTTTAACCTAATTTTGGTTAAAGCTAAAGGGGTTGCAGTTGAAGTTTCCTCAACATTAGCAGATTTGCCTAAAGGAGAACGACCGTCTTCATCTATCCTAACTTTGCTAACTATTGGTCTAGTTTTATAGTAAGCAGGAAAAAACTTATTCACGGATTGGATATTTTCACTCGGTAACGGACCCATAAAGGCAAGAGTTTTTCCAGAAAGATCAAAAGGTATGATTACCTGGGAAGCGTAGATTGCGCGTATTTCTTCAGTATTAGGGTTTGGAACGAACTCTCGTTCCCCAGAACGTGTTGTTGATTGGAGCTTCAAAGCGGGTTGAAGAACATTTGAAGATGAAGCCATGGAAGAGTTTTTGCTAAAGAGAGCAAGATTTTAGAAAGAGTGGAGATATTCTTAGTTTTCTCGGTGTAGAAGATGAATGGAAGGCGGTATAAAGGCTCAAGGTCAAATATTTAAAGGTTTAACGGAAACCCTTTTAAATCTTTTGGGTAAAACCCGAGAGACACATGGCGGTTGGTGATTTAATCCAACGGCGGTTGAATAAGTTAGCCTTACTCCTAGTATATAGGAATAATGATCAGTAAGTAAGGTTAAAACGTGGGAGTGTAAGTTATGAGAAGACATCTTTGAAAATGACAAGACGTTTCAGAAACAGTGTTATCAGTGATTATGACGTTAGTCAGCAGTCTTGGAACTTTCAAGGATCATAAAAACGAAATCTTATAATGACAAGAAACGCCTATTTCTGTTAACTCTCGAAACAGGCATTTATTGGGGGCAATTTGTTAGCTGAAGATTTCGTTTCATATTGTTTGTCCTTCGAAGAGGTTGAGAATCGAAGGAAGAGATGGTTATTGATGGCCGTCCCTTAAAAAGTAAAAGAATGGCTACTGATGGTCATGCCTCGAAGATACAGACTTCTAAGTTCGTTGAAGATAGTGAACACTGAAAGACTAATGAAAGCATATGTCTTCGGGACTTAGACAAAATTTATAAAGTATATATTTAAGTGTTACTACTTAGCGTGTTTTCATAGTGTTTTTACACTGCCACGCGTCGAAGACGGACTCAGGCGGGAAGATTTGAAATTCGAAGACAGTATCGTAACTGTCCAAATACAGATGGCTTCGCTGGAAGTTCTGATGAGAAACGTGGCAGCAGATTAGTGTAGGACCGTTAAGGTCGAAACTAGTATAAATAGGGGTCTTTATGTTAGGATTCCGTGTGTTCATTTTGTACAAATCACTCACATATTTACTCAAGTATCAAGTGTTACGAGAAAGAGTTCGCTGAGAAAATGTACGTATGACACCACCATTTTAATACATGTGTATTGTATTTCATTTTCGAATACATTTCTGAGTTACTGCATTCTATTTATTTCTTGTCATTTACATTCCTGTATCTTTATTTTACTTTCGAATTTACTTTCATGATCATTTACTTTTAAAGTCCTTAACGTTTCTGCAGTTTAAGATTCTTTATGTTTTAACAATTTTTAAGTTTCATATGTTATGTTATTTATTTTTCTTGTTGAAGTTATAATTACATATAACGAAGCAATTACCAAGATTCTTGAATCGAACAATACTCATCGAAGAGGACAAATTACGAATATGATTCAAATGAACATTGATAACAATCTTCTTGACTATGTGTCCTAGGATCAATCTAGTCGATCCTGCAAGTAACCAAATCATATTTATTATAGTTTGGAAGACTAGCGGTTGTTTACCGGAAATCACCGTAAACAATATGTTGATGATATTATATTTGGTTATGCTAATACTACCTTGTGTAAGGAGTTTGCTAAGTCTATGCAGGCTGAATTTGAGATGAGTCTGATGGGAGAACTCAAGTTCTTTTTGGCAATCTAGATTAATAAAAGTCTAGAAAGGATATTTATCCATCATAGTAAGTATACCAAATAACTTCTGAAAAAGTTTGACATGTGAAAATGCAAGATAGCTAAGACTCCAATGCATCCTAAGTGTATTCTCGAGAAGGATGAGGTAAGCTATAAGGTAGATCAGAAGGTATACAAAGGTATGATAGGTTTTCTCTTATACTTAATTGCTTTCTAGACCTAAAATTTTATTCAGTATCTATTTATGTGTTCGCTTCCAATCAGATCCTAGAGAATCATACTTAACAACTATTCAAAGGATTTTTAGGTATCTGAAAGGTATTACTAACCTTGGTTTGTGTTATAGAAAATCAAAAGAGTAAAAGTTAATAGGTTATTGTGATGCTGACTATGTTGTATTTTTTTGCAGGATGTCCCTTTGGATGTTTTAACATTCCTTCTCTTGTGTCTTCTGTTCTGAGTTATGAGCATAATTTTGTCTTGTGCTGTGAGTTATGTGTGCATCTTCTGCTGCATGTTCTTCTAATTTGTTGAACTGTAATAATTCAATATTGTGTTTAGGCTAGTTCTCTTGTGTATCCAGTAAAGGTTCTTATTCCTCTTAAGGAGAAGATTTGTCTCTTTGTGATGAGAATTGGTTCGGTGTTTCAAGGGGAGAGACATGCATGTTCTTCCTCATATAAAAAGTTTATATTTTTAGCAAGTAGCTTGTGTTTATGTAACTGCGTTATCTCTGATATATACGAAGCAACTGGAAAACTCATCACAAACAATGAAGTCGCCATCGAACTTTTGTTTATCCTACGCGGGGGAATGGAAAACATCAAATAAAATCAAACAGAAAATAAGAAAAGGTCTCAGAGAAAGGGTAAGGGTGTCAATTGAACATTGTAAAAACTAGCTAGAACAAATTGGCGGTGTCCCCCTGAAGGTTGCATTGCAGCGGACTAGGATGGGTGCAGAAAGATGTCGTCAGGAGTTTGCATCGGAAATGAAGCTTAAAATAACAAGTGAAAGAGAAGTGACATGTTCTTCTATTTTTTGCGACTTGGTAATGAAGGATTTTGCACCAATGAGTTCCTTCGAAAACACGCAGTTTACTTTCAGCTTCAACTCAATTCAATTTGACTTTTTTTTCTCTCTTTCGTGGTATAATTCACTTTGCAACCTATTGGTAAATTTCACTCTTCTCTCACGTATTGTAATGGAATTTGACTCTTTTGTAATTGAATTTTGAAAAGAACTTGAATGTACATTTGTATTGGACTTGAATGATTTGCAATGTATCTTGATATTATCGTAATGGAAAACTGTGGACTTGTAACGAGAACTTTTGAATTGTGAACAATGCTTGATCTTGAATGAAATAGTTTGGATAATGAATGATGTTTGTATTAGCGTGAACTTGGATCTTTGAATAGAATTTAAAACTTGTGAATGATATCCGAACTTGAATTATGCCTCCCAACGATTCGAATGAACAAATCTTAAAATTAATCCATCGAATAATTTCAACCATTTGAATTCATTATATGAACCCGTACCAATTCAATTCTTCAATCCACATCCCACTTGCATTACAGGCAATAAGTACCATCCATAGCCTAGATCACAACATCATTTTCGCATCCTTTTTCAATTTAATTCGTAAGATACCTTAACCCGACAACATCCCCATTCACTTAGTGTTCTTTACCAAAAACCTTGTCTTGAGGGATATCATAAAATATGTCCAATGATCCTTAATTAACAAACACAACTATGAAGATTTGCGAACCCAATATTCTTTGAGATGTACACTAATGAAAAGGAGATTTGAGACGATGAGCATTAACAAAACTTGTCTCACCGAATTCTCTGTTGAAAAATAGTGATGAAGCCCTAAACAAAACAAATGAAAACCCTAGTTCCTTTGATCTTGGTGAATTTTTAAGGGAAAATAACCTTGTAGCTCGATGAAGAAGAAATCCACAATAACGTATGTATTGAAACCTCAACTCCACCAGCTATGATTGATGAAGGAACTAGTCACAACAAGCTTGAATTCATATTAGAGCCTACAAAATAATAGAGAAACCCTAACTCTTCAAGATCCTTGATCCCGTGCCAAATGTTCATTTGGTTAATGATGCATGCTCTATGTTAACGTCCTAATGAAAAGATGCACATGAATGCAAAGCTTAAGTCAGTTAGGAAAAGATAGGAGAGAAAATTTTGGCGTGCAACTATATATATGGATTAAATATGTTATTGGTCCCTATAAATATCTCAATTTTGACTTTTAGTCCCTATAAAATTACTTTTGCACGCAATTTTATTCCCTTTATAGGGACTAAAATTACGTGCAAAAGTAATTTTATAGGGACTAAAAGTCAAAGGTGGTAATTTTATAGGGACTAAAAACATATTATCCATATATTTCTCTGCCTTGTGGTTTATTCCTCTCTCTAGATGCAAAAGTAATTGTTTTGTGGTTTTACTTCTCTGCCTTATGGTTTATTCCTCTCTCTAGATTATTTGATCTTTGGTTGTTTTAGCCAAAATTTGCCAAAGGGGGAGATTGTTAGTACCATAGGTTTTAGGACTGACACAATTTTTCTAAAACATAGTTTAATACAAAAATGTTATGGAAGATGTTCTAACATGTTGCTCAGGTTCATTGAAGAAATATGTTATAACAGATGTTGCAACATCTTGTACCAGAACATTAGTATAGACTGTTTAAATCTTGACACATTTGGTTTAATTTTGTGATATTTCTTTTGGATATATCTCAGTATTTTTCGTAGGTCAAGAAGATTTAATCTAGAACAAGTTTCATGCCTCCATCTGTATACAAGTAGCCAAATTGAATGACAAGACAATTTAGGAAACTTAGTATTTTTGTTCCAAGATTTATTTGCACACTAGGTGCATCACAACTTAAGGATCAAGAAATATCTAGATGTAGATTTTGAAGCCCATAGACTGTAGATGTGCATTTAAAGAGAAGACATATACCTAATGTAATTAATTTTTTCACAATTGTAAATTAGGGAAAGCATAAGTCTTAGGTTTTGAGAATCTCCTGTGCAGTTTGTATGTCACCCATGTATCTTTTCATACTATGTGGTAGATTGATTGTTTCTTGACAATTTGTCAAGTTATTGTTCTCACTCTTGAAGCTATTAAGAAATAGAGTTGAGTGTTTATAGGAAGTGTGATCTTCTTGTTGGGTTGTTCTTGATACAGTCACAGGAATTGAGATTGTTAGATATCACTGAGGTAATTTAGGAAGTAAGATGGTGATTTCTCATAACTAGATGTCAATTTCTAGGTAGAAGTTGCACTAGGTAGTGATTAAGTGAGAAGTTGTTAACTGAGTCTGTTTAGCTTTGAATTGATACTACTGATAGTGGATTTCCTTCCTGACTTGGTAGCCCCTAGAGTAGGTGATGTTGCACCGAATTGTGTTAACAATTCTCTGTGTTATTTATCATTATGCAATTTTAATTCAGTATTAATCACAACTTGATGAACCTGTTCAGTTTGAAGACTGGTGTTTTAACACCTGTCTTGACATTGTTCTGATGTAAGGATATCCTTATTAATATGTTTTGCTTATACTAGAAATTTACTAACAATGAGGATACATAGTTAGGCCTATGGAGGCTAATGTTAAGGCCATTTATGGCCAAAATATGTTCGGCCATGTTAGCTATACTATTTTCCCCCTCAAATTTATTTTGGTGTACGTTCCTAAGTATTTGGTCAGCATCCTATTTTTGTTCATTAGCACTACTCTCGGGTTGTTTTGACCTATATACTATTCATCCTCTCTCTGTGTGAGAGGTTCTATAGATCGAAACCCCAACTATTGTTGAACTTAACTAATAGGGGTTACCCCATTGTCAAGCATTTCCACTAGCCTGAAATTTGAGACTAGAGGAGTTAGTTGCGCATGGGCCTGAGGAGGGCCGAAGAAATTATCTATTTGACCCATTTGGTTGGCTAATAATTCATAACTCTGGTTGGTGTTTTGAATCAAGGGGTTGAATATTGTACTAATTTACCAGGTAAGCATGTTAACCATCTTGTGGTTACCCTCGTCCATTTGTTGCCTCATAGACATGAGAGATATCGTATTTAGTATCGGCTCTATCTGAGGGATATAACCTAATCCTCCTAGTGGTGGCACTGTTCTACTAGGGTTATATTTGGCCGAAGATGAAGCAAGATGTGGATTATATGGTGACATGGTGGCCACTGCATTTTCAGCATATGTTGACGCATCTGTTTCTACGCCCACCATCTTCGCTGGTGGCATACCATATGGATACTCTCTGCCACCCATTAGAAAAGAAAAACTTGGAAGATAAGGTAGCCTAGGGTCACTTAGAGTTAGTCTTATGATCATGGGGTTAATGGGGAGACTCACTAATTATGGTGACGGGGACTGCCCCATTAAATAGTATCAACGATATTGGCGTTGATGTTACTGTAGGAGCAGTTGTTCTAACATGGGTTGAAACCACCACATCTCCAGCTGTTGATCCGACCAGTTGTTCTCCTTCATTTTGGGAATTGTTCTGTGGGTTAGAAGTAAGAAGGTTATTCGAGGGTGGACGCGTCATTGAAATGAAGACTTTCCCACTTCTAAAACACATATACATACATAAACATTGTGAACATGTATGAAGAACCGTTTAGAAAGAACATAAAACTTGGTAAAATTGAATATTTTGCAAAAAAAAAAAAAAGGTCCCACTGGGTGTGCCAATTTGCTTACCGGTGATTTTGGTAAACACTCACTTAGTTTTGAATAATTACTTGCAGGATCAAACTATAAAATCCTAAGACATTTTGTAGATAATTTCTAAGAGTAAAGTGTTTAAATGGTGTTATAAGTTTGAAATCGACTAAGAAAGTGACAAGAAAATGATTTGAAAATGAAAGGAAATTGAACGCTTTGAGTGTGTCGAAGTTTGCTATGAACTAAATTGGAAATGAAAATAAAGACTAGAAAAAATAAGTAAAAGTAACCGAAATGCTTTGTTTAAATGTATAAAAGTTGGTTGTAGAATCATACATAGTCCTCACAAACGCATTTCTCGCGTTAACTTAAGTACTTTGAGTTATATAGAGATTTTACAATGATATTGCCACCTGATTCCTAACGCTAGAACCTATATATATTCTTGTATTAAAATAACTGCCTACAACAACTATATCTTCAGCGTTCGACACCTAACCCTTTGTATAGTCTCCAACCTTCTAAAGACAGTTACCCAATCTGATTTTTTTATTTTGTCTCAACTGTTGTGGTCAACAACTCATCCTATTGAGTTTATGGGAACATCGTTCTCATAACTATGGAAAATATGCCAAGTCCCAGATCTTAGGGTTAGTGTCGCACTTTAACACCAATAATCGAAGACTAGCTTTGTCGAACACATAACCAAATATTTTCACATTTTAACTATGTATTGTCTCAGCATCATATTCTCGTTGTCAAACTTAACACGTCGATAATTCCATGCTAACACCTATAGCCACATTATTGGACGACCTCTTAGACTATTTCGAACAACCTATTCATAATGGAGTTCGCCTAGAGTGGCGACAATTGGCTTATAGCGTATGTTTAAAGGACTTTCATAAGCCCCAATAACATTATTGTATATATATAATTGTTAGTATTATTTGATTTTGAGTTAAATATAAAAATATCATTTTCGTTTTTAGTTTCTATAAAAAAAGTCGAGTTTTAGTTTCTATAAAATTGTTTTACACTCATTATTAGTCCCTCTAAAAAAAAACTATAGAGTAAAAGTCGATATTTTTTTACAGAAACTAAAAATCTTTTTTGATAATTTTATAGAGCCATTAATTTTTTATATTCAGATGTGTTAATCAGTTTATTTTAATTATAGGGAAATGCTAACAAGTGCCCCAGGGGTACTCTTTAATAGCTTTAAAAAGTAAATTTTTCTTGGAAATATGCGTAATTAATGCATCAAAAATTGAAATGGTGAACTTTTGAAAGAATATTTTCTTTATTTAGAATGCTTAAAGAGTGCCCCTGGGGCACTCGTTAGCATGACCCTTAATTATATTAGAAAAAACCATACACCCGTTCAAAAAGTTACTTTTACTCAAACATCCTTTCAAAAAGGAAATTATCACTATTACTATTTTGAATTCGATGCCAATAAATAATCATAAATTAAAAAACGTAATAACGCGCTCAGTGCCAAGTGTCAAAAATTACTCAGTAGTACAACGCGTGGGGAAAGCGCACTCGACATGGTATCGTAAAACTCAAAAAGACGATCCTACCCTCACATTTCATAATCCAAATCTTAATACTTTTTGACAGTGTCCAAGAGTTTAAAGGATTATAAATACTCGTAATCATTTATTTATTTTATCATTTATCATAATCACAAAAGCGGCATCGAGAATTTTGTGAACATATTAAATATCCATTTTTTTAATAATAAAAAATATCCCATAGACACGACACAACAAACCTCAAAGGGTTGGCTCAGTTGGCAAATGAGCTTTCTCCAAAAAGGGACGGAACCGGCTAGTACCCGGGTTCGATCCCGGCTGGAGTCAAAAACGCCCTGGGGCCACGGTGCCGTCGCCTCCGAGCCCGGGTCCGGATTAGTCACGTGGGGCCCCTTTCCCCCGCGGATACCGGTCGGTTAACGCCAAAAAAAAAAAAAAAAAGACACGACACAACAGAAAAGAACAGAGCAGAGGAGAGAGAAAATCGAAAGCATCGATAATTTCTGTAACGGAACGTTTTGGAGTTCGTTGATAGCTGTGTAGAGACGAAAACCGCCATTCATTTTCCAAAGAGACAGAGAGGTTACAACCTTGACGTCGTTGGTTTCTCCGCCTCTGTTTTTCGTTTTCATCTGCGAAAATTGCCTATAAACCTCGTTTTCTGGTTCTCTGTGTTTTTAAATTAATATTAAGCCTTTGAGAGAAAGAAAGCGTTTCTTTGCTTATTGAAAAGCGCTTCGTGTAAACGGCGATCGAAGTAAGTTAAACGACATTTGGATCGTGGTTCGATCTGGTTTTTTGGGGATTTTTTTTTGTCGTTTGGAGAGGAAAACCTAGACGCGAAAATGTGGTGGATGATGGGGGAATCTGGAGGGAATTACTGTTCGAAAAAGAGTGATGATTTGTGTAGCAATGTTTGTGGTCAGGTATAGAATCATCAATCTTTGATTGTGTTTTTTATTTTGTTTTTGTGATTTGATGATATTTTTCAGTATAATTTCGATGAATCTTTTTGTTTGATTTAGGGTTTTGTGAAGATTCTGGAAAATTATAGAAAATTCAATTGAATGTTTGAATATTGATGTAAATTTCGTCCAGATTTGCTACTTTTTCACTGTGTTGTTTATTGTGTTTTGTTGCTGTGGATATTTTGGGGTTTTGTGTGTATGAGGTATGCTTGATCTGAATTTGGGTACGGGAATAAGGTTGCTTTTTCCAAGTTTTGAAATTTGAGCAAATCTGATGAACTTTTCTGTGCAAGCATAAGAATACACCTTTTTGCCCTTTTTTCTTTTTGTGTTGTTACTAGTTTGGAGGAGAAGGGTGAAAGGTTTTCTCATGTCAAAAAGTTTTGGTTTTACTTCTTTGTGATGCAACTCTGGCTTTATGTTTAGAATTTCTGGTGTTTGTTATACAATTAAGAAGTTGTATTGTTTATTAATCTTCTTATGATTTTATTTTTTTCATTCTGGAAGGTTGGTTTTTATGGTTTATTGATATTTTGTTTGTTCCTTGAACTTGTAGGAATCAAGTCAAGCTTCGAGTATGTCAAGAATCCGTTGCGTTTTACGTGGTTTGGATGTGAAAACCTATATATTCCTGTTTGCTTTTGTGCCAATGTGCATCTTTGGAATCTATATACATGGACAGAAGATCTCTTACTTTCTGCGGCCACTATGGGAAAAGCCACCCAAGCCTTTCAATGTCATTCCTCATTACTATAATGACAATGTTACTATGGAGAATCTCTGTAGACTTCATGGTTGGGGAGTTCGTGAGTATCCAAGGCGGGTTTATGATGCTGTGTTGTTTAGTAATGAGATAGAAATACTTACCTTGCGTTGGAAAGAACTGTACCCCTACATAGCTGAATTTGTGCTCCTTGAGTCGAATTCTACATTTACTGGATTGCCTAAGCCTCTGGTGTTCAACAGCAATAGGGAGCAGTTCAAGTTTGTTGAACCTCGGTTAACTTATGGGACTATAGGTGGGAGATTTAAGAAAGGAGAAAACCCGTTTGTTGAGGAGGCATATCAACGCGTGGCATTGGATCAGCTCCTGAAGATCGCTGGTATTACAGATGATGACTTATTGATTATGTCTGATGTGGACGAGATACCAAGTGCTCACACTATTAACCTCTTGAGATGGTGCGACGAAGTACCTTCAATCTTGCATCTACAGCTGAAGAATTATCTTTATTCCTTTGAGTTTCTTCTGGATGATAAGAGCTGGAGGGCTTCGATTCACAGGTATCAATCTGGCAAGACAAGATATGCTCACTACCGTCAGTCCGACACCATGCTTGCAGATGCAGGGTGGCATTGCAGCTTTTGCTTCCGCCGAATAAGTGATTTCATTTTTAAGATGAAAGCTTACAGCCACTATGACAGAGTTAGGTTCTCTCACTATTTAAATCCCGGAAGAATTCAGAAAGTAATATGCGAAGGGGCTGATCTATTCGATATGCTACCCGAGGAGTACACCTTCAAGGAAATTATTGGTAAAATGGGTCCAATACCCCATTCATATTCTGCAGTTCACCTTCCTGCTTTCCTTCTGGAAAATGCAGAGAAGTACAAATTTCTCTTGCCTGGGAATTGCATGAGAGAGAGATGATATGAGAAAATCATTTGATGGTCTATGCTTATTGCTAGCTTGTAGCTTGTGCAGCCAGATGAAGTGGTTCTTTGGAGGGTTTAGCTGAGGTTGTGATAATTGTGTGTCTACTATCCAGTGAGATATTCTTTGGGAAATTCATTGAGTTCTTCAGACAAATTCTTTGATCATCTAGGGGGAGAATTCTGTATATAATTTAGTGTTGAGCTTCATTCAAGGGGGAGCAGCATCTATCTATTCTAACCAGTGATTGAAAGTGCAGCTTGCCTTTGTGAACTTCTGTGTTTATTTGGTATCAGTATGGCTGATCCCCAGATATACAGTAGAGTAGATTAAAAAAATGCCCCATCTTTTTTCCTGTTTGGAAAGTTTTGTTTTGCAGACACCCATTATTATTCTGATTATTCTTTGTCTGATAAATATGTCTAATTTGGTTGCTTGGTCCATATTCATATCACTGCCGACTCAGTTTTATTGTGCATTTGGTTGCCATCAATTGGATACCTCTGACTCTGTTTTTACGTGGCTTAGATCATTCAGATTTTCCTTTTGAACTATTTTGAAGTTTTAGTTATAAATTAGCATATGGCAAATCTAGTTTTTAATTTTTATGCATTATATGACAATGTGTTGGTTTCTCTCAACTGCGAATGTAATATAAATCTGAAATACATATCTGAATGTCTGCTATATTCTAGGGAGCAGGCTAGCATATACCCTCTTACACACGTATGACAAATCTGTAGGCAATATGGTTAGAGGTATTGCGCATGTGGAATTGTAATAAATTTGTAATTGCTTATGTCGGGATTAAACATAGTATTTTGTTTCTATAAAATTATCATCTTTTAAGTTTTAAAATTAGATGGGCTATCAACTCAGTATTAGATAGAAACTTAGTTTTAGATAAATTATTTATCACAATGAAGATGATTTTTTTGTTGTTGGCAAAATTTAAATAAAATAAAATGTATAACAAGCTAAAACAAAGTATAAGCAGTACTTTGGCAAAGCCTCTATTACAAAATTGGTATAGAATGAAGCAAATCCAACCAAAAGCAACCCCTCTATATAAGAAGAATTATGCCAAGCCCGTTATACCAAATTGGCACAGAAAGTATCCAGCCCACCTTATAACTTACAGGAAAAAAGAGAACAAACAATACCTACCTAGCTATGCTGATACACACACCAGCATGTTCCACTACTGAGAGTAATAAAAACAAGAAAAGAAACACCACACTCAAAGCTACACAGAAAAAAAAGTAAGGAAGACAACAGATTACAGATGAACCACCCCCACCCCCACTGAGATGAAAAACTATACCAACAGCCAAAAGAACCAAAAATATCCCCTCCAAACCAATTCTGCTATGGACAGAACTTCTGCCGGCCAAAAAAACACGGCAATTTCTCTTCCTACCCTTATTATATGGGGTCACGCTGGACGCATCCTTAATATCCAAAAATATCCTTGAGTAAAGTAAATTGGAATACATTTTTGAATAAATCAAAATTATTCCATTTATTCCAATATTAACTATGAGTTATTAATAGTAAATAAATAAATGTTTATTTGTATAATTAAAAGAAAATACAATCTTGCCTAAAATAATTAAAAGATATATATCCATATTAATTTATGGTATAAAATCATACAATTAGTCATGTTTAATAATAATAATAATAATAATAGTGAAATATTATTTAAGAGAAATAAATATTTAAGTGCTTATAATTTTATAATATATGATAAATATATTATTTAAAAGTAATATATTTTATCCCAAATTTAGTATTTTTTTTTATAAAACTGAATTTTATTTACAATTTGACAAAAAAAATAAAACTTTAATTTTTACTTAATTTTTTTAAAATTTTTTATTGTTGATTTGATAAATATTTGTTAAATTTAATTAAAAATATATTCAATTTAAAAGATATTATAATGTAACTAAAGTGAAGTATTATCAAATTATTTTCTTCCACTTTTATTGGAATAAAGGGTATTTTCGAAGATACATCCTCGAATTAACTTTGGGTTTATTCAAATATGTATCTCCGAACTAAAATGACCAAAAAAAAGATTTGATGTGTCTGGAGATATTTCTCCGAAAATATGGGGCAATTTAGTATTTTTGTGCAGGGTCCGAAAGAAATAATAAGAGTGTAATGAGAAATTGCCAAAAACACTCTCCCATTGACAATTTCTCATTACACTATTTATAATGGTTCGCAATTTCTACTGCCGCAACATTATACTACAATTGGCCCAAAACAGGTCCAAAATTACTCACCCGAGAATCCAAGACACGTCATTGGGTTCGCGCACACCATTGATAGATATTTCTAAGAATGAACTTTAACTCCTTTATCATTTTTTCTAAGCTTAATTCTTTGCCTCGTAATTAGGAATGGAAATAAGGCAGGCCGATAACAGAGGCTTACAGGCTAGCCTACACAGGCACAGGCCAAGCCATACATTTTTTTAAATAGAAAAGATCTAGGTATTTTTATAATCCTATTTAGTTAAAAAGGCTAGGTCTCAGGCCCCAAAAAAGTCTTTTAAGCCTATCAGGTCGGCATATTTAAATAAATATGAATAATTTTTTTATGGTCATTATGTTGAAGAACTTGTGAAAAGAAGATGAAAACACCCGATGAACATTGTTTTCATCAGTTCTCTTAAACAAATAGTCTCACAGAACTTATGTTAATAGGTAAGTTAAAATAAGTCAATGCAAACAAATTTTTAGTCTCTTGGTCGTTTAGTTAGTTAGTCTCTTTAAATATTATTTTAATTGCTTATTTACATATGTATAAAACAAATGGACTATTATGTAGGCTAACATGCTAACCAGGCATTCGAAAAGGCCAGACTCAGGCATAAAAGCAAGCCTACGACAGACTATAGGCCAGACGTAGGCTTCAATTTTATTGGCATGTCAGGCTTATGCTTGGCAAACTCTAACTCGACATAGCCTATTTACACCCCTACTCGTAATACATTGTCATTTCTAGATTTTCAAATGGTCCACTCACATACATGCGAACTAAATCCCGCCAGCACACAAAGAAACATCCTTACCTCCCCAAACAAACTTCAAATTGATTGAAATGCATCAACCCATTGTTATGGAACACTGAAGAGATCCTAAACCACTTGCAGACAACAAACCACATACTTGTAAAAAAAATGACACTTAAAAAGCAGAAGTGAAATCGATTCTTTAAACCCATACTCTCTAGCACAAAGACAAGAACCTTGCCCAATTACATCCCTTCTAATTAGATTATATTTTGTGGCTAATTAGTTCTAGAAAAATCTTCAAACCAACATGATACGTTTAACACGATATCGATTTAGAGCAACTCCAGAGAACATGAATTTTAAAATAATCGAAGAAGCTCACAAAGAAGATTTGGTTTGAGAATTTTTGGAAATCAAAAATTTGTAGAGTAACTTGGGAGTGTGGTAGTGCTAAAAGTTCAGGACCCAATGGTGTAAACTTTGGGTTTATGAAAGATTTTTGGGAGGAAATCAAACCTAATTTTTTTAAGGTAATGGCCGAACTCCATTCAAATGGAAGGATAGTAAAAAACAATAACCGCTATTTTACAAGGTAATTCCAAAGGTTTTTTTAGGATGTGTTTGTTTCAAGGATTGGAAATATATTTCTGTGAATGTGACATTGGAAACGAAACAATCTCATATTTGTTTCAAGTTTATAAAAATTGTTACCGAATATCTTTTATTCCTTAGAATGTTATTACACATGAATTTTCTCAAGTTTATTCCCATGCTTTGAAGGTGAGAATCCAACATTCCCATGAGAATAATGATCAACTAACCATAACTTTCCACAAATACTCATATTTATTTTAATTTTTAATTTTTTATATTTTTTAAATTAAATAAAATTTGTAAAGATTTTTCGGATATATAATTTTAGCCAAACACTTTCAAAGGAATATTATTCCTAGGAATAATAATCTTATAAATAGGATTCTAAGGAAAAACATTTATTACCTTGAAACAAACACACTCTAAAGATTAAAAAAATGATTGAAATTTTTAGGTTAGAAAGAACATTCCATGACAAAAGAGAAATCAACAGGAGTAAAAAACATCGAAGATCGAAAAAGGCAAGTTTCACCATACTCCCTCTGGCCATTATTATAAACAAATATTCTCGTTTTAGGTTTATTGAATAATGAATGTATCTGGTTTTTTATATAGACCAAATATATTCATTACTCAGTGAACTTAAAAACATAACATTTGTTTATAATTTAGCCCGGAAGAAGTACAAAATTTAGAGGCAAACTACAGGCTAGCTGTAGCATAGGCTACGAGTCGTAGTTGCCCCCATAAAGCCTTCCATACATAAATGCTATGGGCCTGCTACAGTCTGGCCGTAGCATAGGCTACGAGTCGTAACAGCCCCGGGCAGTTACAAATCCTTTCTTACATTTCAAATATCGATCATACGTTGAAAGGGTGTGTTTCGGTATCCGAAAGCAAAATCTAGACAACAGAGAATGAGACGAAGAAAGAAACAAAACCAATAATTATTTTAGAACTTTGAGCTTTTAACGTAAATTCCATTTTCAAAAGTAAGGATATTTCAGATACTGATCATGCATTGAAAGGGTGTGTTTCAGTATCTAAAACAGAATTCTAGACAATTGAGTACGAGACGACGAAAGTGTCTCAAACTCAGTTGAGAAAATTTCATTTCTATAGCTATGCAAAATTAATCTCAAACAAATGAAATAGACTGACGAAAGTGGACAAATTATTTGTCTGAGACAAGATAACACGTTGACGGAAATAGGTATTGTCCAATTTCCTTTATTTTGCTATAATTTGATTCGTTTCATGTAATTAAACCAGAGATTCACGTGAGTCTATTTTGATAAGAATCATGCATCCTAGATCCTATTTTAAATTTCTTACTTTTTAACCAGAAATATAATCCAAACTCTGTTTGATCGCTTTAGCTAAACAACGACAACTCTTTTACTACTTTGATATTATAGTATGATTGCGGTGTGTTAAAAATCATTGGATTGATGTGTCCATATTCCATGACCTTTAGTTTTTAATATAAGGTTTAATGTCAAGTTAGACATTCCAAGTGCTTTACATGGACGTCCATTTCATGGCTTATCAACTTCTTTGTTTTGGTTGGGCCGATGATAATTTAATCAAATGAACATAAAGATTTTAAATTAGAGAGATTTTATGATGTACTAAAATATGAGCACCAAAATTTATACCACTAATTATACATACAAATGAAAGAAAATATACAGAACAACATACAAATGCACATTTGAAGAAGACCCTACTTCAAGAAGTGGTTCTGGGTTTATCGTATTGTTGAGATCACTTGGAAACAAGATTTATATATTTGAGTTGACGCAAAATATGCATCATAGGAAAATACGATAATGGTTCTGGGTTTATCGGTAAGTGGTTCTTCAAATCTATTTTCCATTATTAGGTAGGAAATACGATAAACCCAGAACCATCATGGAAAATAGATTTATATATTTGAGTTAACCTAAAATAAAAATTTAGGTAGGAAATTTGAAACAACATTATAGGAAAAATGAGTGCCGTATAGAAATGAAAATGAAGCTGTTGTTAAAATAAAAGTGGATCAAAAGGCTTCCCGACCCTAAACGGGCCGGCTCTAGCGGGCTCTGGATTTTTTAGGATTGGGCCAAAAAGGCTCTGTATAATATGGGCTCGAGATTTACTATCCGAGCCCGGTCCTAGATGGACTTCGGACTACCTGGCCCTAAATGAGCTTTTTTATTTAAAAAAAATTAAAATAAAAACTCCATAATATTTATTATAAATAAAATTAAAATTTATGTTATTTTAAACATAATACATTTTTAAGTACTAAATTATCTCTTATAAATACTATAATGTGTTTCTAAACACAATATATGTCTAAATTGTATAAAATAATACTTGAATATTTATTATAAGAGAAAAACTAATATAATATGATGAAAAAATGTTGATTATATTAATGTATAATATTTAAAAGAGAAAGATTGAATAAAATAGAGATAAAATTTAGTGAAGTGAGAAAAATCAATATGTTATTTTGGAGTAAATAATATAAATATTAATATCTTTTTTTAAAATTTATAATTATGCGGGTTTTATGGGCTACCCACAGCCCATATGGACTAGCCCTAATGGGTAGCGGGCTTTCCAGGGCTGAGCTAAAAAGGCCCTGAAAAATATGGGCTCTAATTTTAAGGTCCAAGCCCTATAATTTTTCGGACCTGACGGACTGATTCATATGGGCTAGTCCATTTTGACAGCTCTAACACCAAGGTTGGTTTTAAAAGAGAGATATTACATCCATTCAGTACTTCTTCAAATAACATGGAAAGGTTGTAGAATAGAAGAAAAAAGTTGTTATGTAAACTCAATCATAAATGGTCTGTGAAGTCATATGAACACGAACTCCGACACTGATACTGGAACATGACACAATGACACTGACATCGGCACTTTTAAAAACATAGAACAACGACACCGAGATATATATTATTATAATTAAAATATTTATTCCAAAATATATAATATAATTAAAATATAAAAAAATACTTAATACAAGATTTCCTGTCTTTCATCCAAAGTAATCTCTTTAATAGAAAAAAAAAAACACTTAACAATTAAAATAAAATATATTAAGGTATTTAGCCCCCTAATTAATCATCAAAAAACTCATTCTCTTCATCTAAAAAAAGATTATCAACTTAAAAAAAATTTGCAATCATCAAGTGATCTAAAAATTGTCTCACACAATATCCCACATTACGGTTTTCTCTTGCTTGAATACTAATAGCTTGTTTGAAAACGCAGTGGAAACAATGGGGGAAACAATGCTAGACGTGCATTGGCCAGAAGCTCCAATTTATAGCTTCACAATTCCATACTGCAAGTACTTTGGAACCAGTGCCAAACATGCATTTACAAAACTAAAAACTAATCCAAACATAGCATAAATCTTATGTCCTTTGTGGGGCCATATTGTTTCTCTTTATCACTCTTATCTTAAGAAAAGTCCTTAATACCACACTAGAATTTAAACACCTACTACTACTACTACCATGATCACGTTATACTAGTAATATTACAAGAGTACTACTATAACTACTTCGTATATGCAGGATATATGCAGGGCCGATCCAAATAATTTGGACTAATAATAAATAAAAATATATTTTTTAAAATTTTGATACATATTGTTCTTATATATTGAAATTAAAGTGTTTTTTCTTCATTCGTTCAATTTATTAATCTCATCATTTATAATTTTATTGAGAGGTTTGTGAGTTTCATTTTATTTTATACATGTCTGTAAAAAAACAAAAAGAACTTTGTGTCTATAGAAAAGACTAGTTATTTATTTTTTAATTATGTTTGGATTTCAAATATATGAGAAAAGAGAACATGTACATTGAAAGCAGCTGGGGGATTCATTCCATGTGTTTTGTGTATTTCTTACTCTCTGTGGCCATTGTTTTTCATTTCTCTCTATGTCAATTCAAGAAAATTTATTAAACTCATATTCTATAATATTTTAAATATATATTTGCTCCTATAAATATCTTAAGTTTTAACTTTTAAATTCTATAAAAAAATTGTTTTAGTCTTTATAAAATTGTTTTTGCATAACGTTTTAATCCTTCTACAAGGACTAAAATTACGTGCATAAATAATTTATAGAGACTAAAACTTAATTTTTTTATTAGAACTAAAACTCAAAACTATAATTTTTTAGAGACAAAAACATATTTAATCCCAAGTAAAATAATAAACAAATGAAGTGAAATACCATAACAAGATTTATTTTATTTTACCTAAACTATCATAAATATGAGGTATGTAATGTTGACATAGAAATTATTAAGGCCCACATCCGTTCGTAAACATTAGAGATAAAGTTTTAATAGTGTAAAGCAATTATAATAGATGTACATACAGCTCTGCAATGACACGTTTCCCAGTAGCCACAGTCACTAACAAATTTGTTTATTTCTAGTAGAGTAGATTATAGTGTTAGTAGTTCACAATATTTAGAGGTCCTAGAAAATATGAAGCTATGTGCTGTGGCACATTTTGTACATCCAAAGGTAGAGTTGCCACGGCAGGTCCTTAGTTTTTTAGGGTTGGGCCAAAAAGACCTTGTGTAATATGTTTGAAATTTATTACATGAGTCTGGTCCTAGATGAACTTCGAGCTATCCGGCCTTAAATGAGTTTTTTTTATTTAAAAAAATTAAAATAAAAACTCCATAATATTTATTATAAATAAAATTAAAATTATGTTATTTTAAACATAATACATTTTTAAGTGCTATATTATCTTTTATAAATACTATAATGTGTTCCTAAATACAATATATGTCTAAATTGTATAAAATAATACTTGAATATTTATTATAAGAGAAAAACTAATATAATACGATGAAAAAATGTTGATTATATTAATGTATAATATTTAAAAGAGAAAGATCGAATAAAATAGAGATAAAATTTAGTGAAGTGAGAAAAATCAATATGCTATTTTGGAGTAAGATAATATAAATATTAATATATCTTTTAAAAATTTATAATTATGCGGGCCTAATGGGCTACCCACAACCTATATGGGCTAGCCCTAATGGATAGCGGACTTTTCAGAATTGGGCTAAAAATGTTCTGAAAAATATGAGCTATAATTTTAAGACTCAAGCCCTATGATTTTTCAGATCTGACGGATCGGCTCATATGAACTAACCCATTTTGACCGCTCTAGCCACCGGGCACGTATATGGCCCTTGTAGTATATTAATAATATTATAAATAAATAAATAACTTGTTCTACTACAAATCTTTTCTTAGACTATTGTAAAGTAAAAGATAAAACACTAAAAATAATATTAGAAAGTATAATTTTTTTTAACTCTTAACAATTTTAACATGGTTATTTATTATTATTTTTTTTATAAACAAAAGGAATTGTATTAGAATTTGGCACTAGGGGTGTCCAAACCACTACAAAAGAGAAAAACTGGGATAATACTAAGCTTTTTACAATCCGCCCGAATTACAAACACACTACAGGATTTGCCAACCAATCCTTCCACGAAAATCAATCCTACCTTTGATTAAAAAACGCAACCAATCCTATAAAGTAGATTTGATCTGATAAAACAGAACATGGTTATCTTATTCTACAAAGAAAACTTATCTATGATGACAGATTTTTAACACTTGGTTGTGTAAAACATATACTATTACACAACTTTCAACATTTGTTTTTACACTTTATACATTATACAATAAAGTATCTCAACTACTACAACTACTAGTAAATACATAAAGCAAAACAACATTTACAAAAGGAAGCATGACACATAAAACGCAGAAGAAAAACAAAAGAAAAAAGCAAAACAATTGGAAATAACATACAGAAGAAAAGCATAATATAAATATGAAGATAAGTTACCGCTATAGCTGTCTAACAATATTGACATTTTGCAGTTTGATTTAGATGTCTATTGTTTCCAAAATTGTTACCAACTGTGTCAAATGTATATATACTGATACAAAATGGAACAAACTGTTACCAATTAATATCAACTAAATAATGGTACAAAATGTTTGGCCAGTGAAATAATACCGAGTTCGATTTTTGATAAGAATAATGTTTGACCAGTGTTCATACCTCAATTCACAACTTTAGATTAATAAGATCCATTTCCCCTAGGAATAAAAATAAATAATGGTACAAAATTGAAACAAAATGACACAAAATGTTACCAATTAATACAACAAGGTCAAACTAATACATACCGATACAAACCATTACATTAAAGGAGAATTCATAACAATTATACATAATTGATATTGATAACATGAGAAATGCTAGCGACACTCTCTTTTCAACACTCTCTCCACCACTCTCTTTTTTATTGGTTGGAATATGTGTGAGTCTACTACTTTATGTGAGATCCATTTCCAAAGTGAGAGACCCACATATATTTCAACCAATAAAAAAGTGAGTGTTGGAGAGAGTATTAAAAAGAGAGTGTTGCTAACACTCCTCTAATAACATTCATACTCATACATGTTTCAAAATTAAAACATCCTAAAAAATCTACAATAAAAACAACAAAAAACATTAGCTTCCAAATTTTTTTCCAATTGACAATGTTGTTCATTTATTTTTCAAGTTCCAATAATACTGCATTTTGTTGCTCAGTTGCAACTCTCGGCAGTTGAACCTCCATTTTTTTAGCACCAAGTGCTTTTGTTAACTTTTTCAACTTATGCTTTTGCTTCATCAAAAATCCCAAAATTGTTTGCCGAAATTACTAACCGTTGCTGCCCTACCAAGAATGGCTAAGTCTCCCCAGCAACATTCTGGTTTCCATCGCACATTAGAATCATAACTTCCCGTGCTCTTCTATTTCGCAGCGGAAGAACAACTTGCAAAACTCATTGTTAATGGAAATCGCAATTTCAACGTATGTAGATGGAAGATAAATGAATGTTTTACCCTAATTTGATTTAGGGTTCCATATAATATGTAGAACACTACTAGAAATACACGTATTACCTGCGGAATTTCCTGCGGAAAATTTTCCGCAGGTATTCCTGCGGAATTTCCTGAGATTTTATTAAATAAAATAAATTTCCTGCCGAACTGAAAGTAGCAGCAAATTCCGCAGAAATACCTGCGGATTTTTCTGCGGAATATGTATTTTAAACAAAATATTTACATAAATTATAAATTCCGCAGGTATATTCGCAGGAAATATTCCTGCGGATTTTCCTGCGAATCTTTACTTAATAATAAAAACACACTGTAATACAAATTCCGCAGGTAATTCCGCAGGTAAGTTTCCTGCGAATTTACCTACGGTTTTGAAATATTTCAGTATTTAAATTTTTATAAAATTTAATAATGTTTCTTCTATTTTATTAATTATTTTTATGGTTTTTTTATTTAGTTTAATTTTTATTTTTAATACTAATCTATCTATGTTTTTAATTATTTTTATAATGTTTTTTCTATTTTATTTTAAAAATTAAATTTATAAATTATATATATATATATATATATATATATATATATATATATATATATATATATATATATATATATATATATATATATAATTTTTCAACTAAACTATCTTATATTGGACCAAATAATCTATAATTTTAAAAATAACATATTGAAACAAATATGATATATAATTATAAATTCTCTAATAATGTCATTATATCTTTTACTATAAATTTTTTCTAAATTTTAAATTTAATTTATTTTAACAAATATATATTTTGTGTTAAATAAAATTATATTTGTTCAATTGTTAATTATTTTAAAAGTTTTAATTTTAAAAGTCCTACTCTAATAATAATAATAATAATAATAATAATAATAATAATAATAATAATAATAATAATAATAATAATAATAATAATAATAATAATAATAATAATAATAATAATAATAATAATAATAATAATAATGTGTTATATTTGATCTCTTGCTAAAATATCAAATTTAAATTTATAAATTCTTTTTAATATTTTTATTTGGAATTAAATAATAACTTTTAAATACATATTAAACGTGAAGAGAATATATATTTTTTGTATTTTTTATTTTATTGATCAATAAGAAATTTTTTATATATTTAATTTTTTATTTTCAATTAAAACAAATTTTGACTTTTTAAATTTATCTTTAGATTACTTTATTTAATTTTACATTTTAGTAAAAAAAAAGAGTTTAATAAGTATATAAATATTAAAAGTTTTATTTTTTTCTCAAACTATTTTATTATATCATTTTTACCCTTAAACATATTCTCTTTCATTTTTCCACGCGCTCTGTTTTCTTCTTTCTCTCTGAAAACCCTAGCGCCGCCGTCGAACCACCTTCTGCCTCTTCCTCCGTCACCTCACCTCCAATCGAAGAAAGGAGTTCATTTTTGTGTTCATCATCACGTGACCTTTAACCTGAACCAGTTTGATTTTTGTATTAGACAATGTCAGTTTAGATGCATTATACGACTCCGTGAACGGAGGTGGCGATGTTTGGATCAACGAGAATCGCTTCCGCATCTTGCGTCAGCTCGGAGAAGGCGGCTTCGCTTACTACCTCGTCAAGGAAACTCCCAACGACTCTCCCGCCGGTGGCCTCGCCAATAAAGTCAAAGACTTCTCTCATCTTTCCGGTTCGATTCTGTTTCATCGTTTCATAATCACTTTTTTAGTTAATTCGTGAAATCAGTGATGTTAAGCTGTAGTGTATATCGATCGAAACCTGATCTATGTGATTCGTATGCATTTTTATTACTCGATCTGCGATCTTATTGAATTTAGCATAGTTTCAGTTTTGGTTCTCCGATCTGATGAAGTTGATTGTTGTTTTTGATTATATGATGTAGTTTAAAATGTTCAATTCAACTGTATGTTTTTATTAATTTAGTCAAACTTAGGTTTGCGATTGCGAGTGAGATGAATTGTGATGGTTTCCACCATGAAATCGAGCAGTAATTAATACATCGACTGTACTGTGATGCTATCTCTTATTTGCAGATGATGGAACTTAGACTATGAAAAAGGTCCTCATTCAGAACAATGAGCAGTTGGAGTTGGTTAGGGAGGAGATACGTGTCTCGTCACTGTTTAGTCATCCGAATCTCCTGCCGCTTCTTGATCATGCTATCATTTCTGTTAAGGTGAAGTAATGATTCCAACCAACGCTTACTCATTTAGCTCACATGTTTTTGTGATTTTATGTTGAGGTAGAATATGTCGCTTTTGTTGGCAGCCTACTGCAGAGACATCTTGGAGCCATGAAGTATACTTGTTATTTCCGGTTCATTTGGATGGAACATTGCTAGATAATGCCAAAACAAAGAAAGCCAAGAAAGAGCACTATTCTACCTCAGATGTTCTTCAAATATTTCAGCAGGTAAGAAGCACTGTATTTTCATTATGCATTTTAATTATAATAACTTTTTCATCAAGGGAGGGGGACCAGAGTCCTGAAGTATCACTCTTGCAGTTCAACATTTATTATATCCTGTTGAGCACATATTATAGCTATTCTTAGTTGTTGGCGCACACATTTGTATCATGCCAGCATTTCATGATGTTGTGTAATGACTCACAACTAGTAGAAAATAGATCACTGTGTATTAAAAAATATCAACTAATTCAACTCCCAGTGTACGTGTTAAAGAGGAATAGTGATCAATTACAGTTAATTAACAAACTTTACTTTCAAGTTTCAAGTTATGTTTTCTGTTCAATACGTTTTACTATCTTTTCAAGGTATGCTAGTCACCCTTCTTTATTCAGCTTTTACCTTGTTGTGGTTGTAATGATTTTGTTGTTATCTTGCAGATCTTTAGGGCATTATCTTATATTCATCGTTGTATTGGAGTCTGCCATCGAGATATCAAACCTCAAAATCTATTGGTATGACTTTTTTTATTTATTGTGCATGTACCCTGCTTCTATTTTTGTGTGTCAAGACCGCTGGGTAGAAAATACTAACTGAATGCTTTTCTATGTAGGTCAAGACCTATGGTACTGTACTGAATCAATATAGTATAGTTTATACTTGACTGTAAAAAAACAATTATTCAATAATCATTTTGATTTAGTGTAAGGCAGTAAAAATAGTTGCTACAATGCACCCTCGAGTCTTGGCCTTTACATTTGGTTAGATGTATTGCTTGCTATCATATATTATTGATTTGGTTCATGTACTTGTTTGTAAATATTATAGTCCAATTTCCTTTTTAAAATGGCTAAATTTCTATGCCTTTGATTTTTTATGTTGCATGGTAGTTTGTTTGTGACATTCTGTTCCTAGGATTAGGTTTCTGCTAGACTTTCATGTCAGTTTTGGCTACCAACTGAGATCAGTTTATTGGAAGGTATATTTTTAAGTTACAAATTGTTTTAGTGTGAAATATTGCATAAATTGATTCGAGAAGTGATGTTGGTTAAATAGTTGCTCCACTTTACTGACAGTTATATTTAATCTTCAGTTACTTGTTTGAAACATTGTTATTTTTGCTGTTTAGGTTATGAAATGTCAGTATGTTGTTCGAGGAGAGATTGTTACACTTGCTCAGGTACTGTGATTCTCATTTATATTGTGTTGGTGAAATCAGGTTTCATTGAAAAGGTATTTCTGTCTTGACAGATTTTTCCAATATAAACATTTTATATATTTCACTTGCTGTTAAAGTTTGGAATATTTATCTAACTTACAATGCGTTAATGCTGCAGAATTTGCAAAAAGATTTGCTGGCCAATCCAAGTGCTCATTCTTTTGATGAGGTATTTCTCATTTTCAACTTTATAAAGTTTGAAAATTGATTCAAAATATACACATATAGTATGTATGTATACATAAAGAGCAAATCAAATGAAAATTATTATTATTTATGGCTAGTTGAATGCACATAAAGCACACAATGATGGAGAATTCAAACTGCATGCAGAAACCGTCATAGCAATCATACCTCTCCTTCCAATTATAGAAACAATATTAAGAACATTTCATTGATGGAAATTAATGATGATAATGTGGCGAGGGACTATAATGAGCAACCAAATCTTGTTCATGCTAATATAGAGGATGATGTTTTCTATTGAAAACTAGTGGGAAACCCGTGCGTCCGCACGGGTTCTGGTGTGGGTTGGACCGGATTTATCAGAGATACATGTAGTATTAAGTATAAAAAAAATCGAAATACCGTATCAAATAGTGTAATTAAAAAAAATACAAAATAGTTTTACCAAAGTAGTTTAGCCTTTTTAAAAGAAAGACGTACTTTTAAAATCCGAAAAAAATTCTATCAATTTTTTATTTATTTTTAAAAAAAAAAACATAAATAATATATATTTCAATTATTCATATATTATATATATTGTATTTTAAAAAAATGTTTTACTAATAAATCAACAGAAAGTTATAAAAATTGAAGACACATAATGAAATATTGAAATATTAAAAATAATAGATTAAATTAGGAATATTAAAAGCGGTACTGGTGAGTTGCACGTTCGTTCACACGGATTTTGATAAGATTACCGTGCCTTCACACGGTATTGGTGTGTTACCTGTATGTTCGCATGAATTTTAATATGATTACCCATGCGTTCACACGGTACTGGTGTGCTATCTGTGTGTGCGTTCACACGGATTTTAGACATGGAGACACAAATTAAGTTGGGGTCACCTCCGGGTACCTGTTGGTTTCGCGCATTTGGAATGAGCAAAATAAAATGTATTAATAAAATATTAAATTTGGGTTAAAATTATAAATGCTATTTATTATTTTGATCAGTAACTTCGTGTTCCCGTTAATATTTAATATTTTAATCAATAATTCTATGCTCCCGTTAATTTTCAATATTTTGAATATTAACGGGATACTCGTGCATTGACACAGGTACATACACTCGTTTGTTTTAAAAAATATAATAAAAATAAAATGAGATTTTTTTAAAAAATGTAATAAATTAGTGCCTATAATTCTTTTAATATATAAAAAATATTTGAATCAATAATATATATATATATATATATATATATATATATATATATATATTATATATATATATATATATTATTTTTGTTTTCGAATTATTGTCAAAAATATTTAAATCAAAATTAAAGTTGTTATTTTATTATTCAATATTTTTATGAATAGTTAAAAAACAATAAATTTTTCTCGTTGAATTCGTATATTTTTAAAATATTTTTATTATTTTTAATTTTTCAAAAAAACTGTACTAACTCGTGGATTCGTAAAAAATATAGTAACTTTATATTTTCTTTAATATTCAATATTTTTATCAATAACTTCATATTTCGTTAATATTTAATATTTTTATTAGTAAAAAAACCATGGTGCAAACAAATTATTAGGCCCTAATCTGTAAAATCTACCACATGAACGTTAATAATAAAGTTTTTCCAAAAAAATTTGTCCAGCTACGTTACTTAAAAGTTCTCCTTATTACTAATTATTCATTTACATATATAAGTTTCACTTTTGCAATGTTATAATTTATAAACTCTTCAAAAAAACTCATAGAGGCGATGCAAGAGTTGAATTATGAAACTACCAAATGCAAAAGGCAACATTTACACTTACATTCATTAACTTTTACATTTTACATGTAATTTGAAATAGTTAACATATCAACACAATAGACAGAGCTTAACAGAAACACATACACACCTTACTTAAATTAACAATTATAAATTGATAATGAAAACTATATTCTTTAAGACTACATATTCATGAGTATTTTAGAATCTACTGAAGTTCTGCTCAAACCATATTACAACATCACCATAAAACCATTCTCTTCCAATCAAACTCTCCTCCCATAACTTAATCTTAAACATCCACATCATTCAAACCTTCAACATCACCATCATTCAAACCTTCACTTTTCTCATAACTAACCTCAAGATAAGCAACGTAACAACAACACTTAGAACCTATGAAAGTAGAGAATCACAACACACAAAAATAGATAAAATAAAAGTGAAATAGAAGGAGAAAAAGAGAGGGCCAAGACTGCTGCAGTGAAGACCTTTTTCTTCCTCTGCATTGGCCGAAATAGCTCATGACACCATTGCGGACACAATCTTCGTCCTCCATGCGAAGCTCCAATGCCGACGAAACGCACACGCCTAAATCATGACGCCCCCATTATATCAGTTCTCTTCACCTTCAAATTTATAGATAGCAATTATGTCAAGACAATATGATTTTTCACAGTAGGAGTATAGTATTTTAATAGACGAACATTTCACAGGAGACAATCTATTTTGGTTGTCTATACCCTTCAATCAAATAAATTCACTTTTAACAGGAAGAAGAGATTAAAAAATTTAAAACACTCGCATTCATATGACTCTTATGGGTGCAAATAGATTATCGCTTCGACAGGCTTTTCTGAAGTGATGATGGAGTATCTGTGTCGGTTTCAATAAGCAGTGATACTATCTAAAGATCAGTAGCTTTAAAACCGATTCTAACATGTTTGGTATTCTTAAATAACCGTTTAGAAATCAGCTTTGCATATGTTCTCTTCAACAGAAAAAAAATATAACATGACATGACAGACCATACAACTTAACATTATTTCTTATTATGTACAGACATAAACTGAAGACAAAGAATAAAATGAAGGATACATAACTTACCTAGTTTAAGAGACATAGAAGTTGAAACAGGTTCACGATTGCCCCTCTCGGCTTTAACAAAAGCAATGAAAGAATCAGCATTCAGCCCCAATCCTTTTGTTCCCACCAGCTTCACTCTTAGCTTTTCGCAAAGGTGATTCAATCTCATTTAAATAAATATGCAAGAAGGGAAGCACAAGTATGAGCATTTGAAGGAGACTTTTCAACCTTCACATTCATTGATCAATTATTATTTATTAGCATGGTGGGCCATATTTCCTGCTTCTCGTAGACCACTTAGAAAAGCCTCGTGCATAGTAGCAGGATAACGCCTATTGGTTGCTTCTCCAACAAAAAAAAGTCTACCATCTTCCACACTTTCAGCTAAAATATCATAATCTCCACCTGAATAGAATTCAAATTAATTTGTTATTATAAGATTCAAATTAACTTGTTATCATAATATTCAAATTAATTATTTGCCATGTAGCTTAGTTAATATTACCTCGCGGCACAGAGGACATTTTTCTTTAGGATTCGCGGCCTTAAGTCCATCGACAACAGATACCGATGCAGCCGAGCAAGCACAGATGTAACAGAATATATGACCACAAGTTAGAGAAACTGGATCAAACACGGTGTCCTGTCATAAAAGAGAGAACGATGAAGCAAACCATCCTCCCTCGAATTCGTAAGAATCTCAAACTGTTTCTCAACCTCAAACCATCCAACATCGTCATCCTCCCTCAACAACAGTTCTTGAAAGCCTATCAAAACCAGAAACTAATATTTTAATATATATTTAACAAATTACTAAAAAATTCATGTCCATCTATATAATGACCTGGGTGATGATACCGATACCGTCCGTAGTATCATCAATATATTGAAAACAAAAAATTAGCATAACTCAGACAAATCAATACATACCCAGTGCTTGTTTTTACTTGAGCCAACTCCATCTTTTTCAGGAGATAGATGATTTGTAAAAGAAACATCCTCAGTGCAAACCTTAAGCCATGGAAGCGTTGGATCTGGAAAAAAAAATGAGAACATCAAAACCCTCTTCATCACCACTTAGTAACAACAAAAAACTCCAGATCTAAAGAAGAAGATCCTCACATCATGTATGTGCCATGGTGAAGTAAATAATTGCATAAAATGAGATGAATACATACTTGGAACACATCAACAACGACTAAATCATTGCAATCCAGATGATAATGTCAATATTCATCAACAACTGCTTCATCTGGCCGGCCATCTCCATCCTCGGCTTCAACATAAGGCTTACATTTAACACGATTCAAATCTTCATGAAGGACCTACATTCAAAGCTTTTGTTACGCACAAACTTCCTTGCAGCTCCCGATAATAACTTATGTTACGAAACTAATGTATTTCTCTTTTGTTCAAAAAATAACTCTACAATATTCTGTCCATCAAGCAGCTACTTAAACTTGAACCTGCTTGTAACCAAAATATTAGTTCCAACACTAAAACAATTTATTATTTATTCAAACAAAAGATAAGCATTTCATCAAACAGCTAGTGGGGATAATAAATCAGACAAACACACAAAAACTTGTAGTATATGAAAGTTATAGACTCACATAACTTTCCAGTATTTTCCATCTTCGAATTTCAGACATACTTGCTGCAAAATAAGAACAAAAACTTATATTCACATAATCAAACTATAGATCTAACTTCTCAAATAATCATAAGCCAAGAACACACAAACACAAACAAAACAAAAACCCAAAACAATGTTGTTACGTGTAACCCACCCATTTAGCTTCTCAACAACTCGTTGATAAAACGGTATAGATCAACCGGATCCAATTTCTCGAAACCTTCAAAAACAAAAAATATCAACAACATCATCGCCGGATTGTTACGGTGTAACCTACCCATGTAGCTTCTCAACAACTTGTTGATGAAATAGTTTAGATCAACTGAATCCAATTTCTCGAAATCTGCAACAACAACGAAATATCAACAACATCATCGTCGGTGTTTTGTAAATCTAAATAGCGAAGGAAAGACGAAATAAGCTGAAAACGGTGAGGAAAGAGATGAGAGAGATGAGAGAGGTGATATCAAAAAGACAGTTGTTATGTGATATTAGAAGTAGGTATGAGAAAGTGTAAACGATACGCATAAGAAAGGAGGAGCAGAGCCAGCATGGGAAACCGTGATATGCAACCAAAGGACAAATAGTACATTAGTTGACCAATAGAGAGAGCTGCATAAGAAACTAATAGTTAGATGATAGCCAAAGTCAGAATTTAGTCCCAAAAAGTAATATTTGGACTCATTTTAACCCTCAAAATGAGAGGTGGCATTTTTTAACCAAAGGGCAAGTATGTCTTAACCAGGTACTTGTATTTTCTTATTTTATAGATATAATAGAGTATGTTTAATGTTGAAGAATTGATTGAATAATTAAAAACAAAGAAATACAATCGTAACTAGTTTATTCTATTAGAATTTTTGTACTAATTAGTGTACTGCAATATTTTTGTGCTAATTAGTTTAAAACTTCGTCTTTACTTATTTTGCATTTTTGTTCTTGATTAAGCATTTAGTTTAATGAATATGTAGTGTATTTATGACATAGTGGTAGAGGGAAATAAAACTGAAACGTGACATAATTGTCACTGTCATTGAAGGTAAAAAAGGCCAGCCAAAATAGATATGTGAGTACCCAAAGGTAAATATTGTGAGTTATTATGACACCATACTCACTTGCACATAGACATCGATTATACTTTATTTTAAGTATTTGGTGGTTTTATTAGGACTGTTGTTAATAATGGAATATAGTTTTCATAAATTGTAGATATGAAGGCATGGATTTCAAATATGAAGCTTATCCATGTGGCTGGTACCAAAGGGAAGGTAGTTTATTAACTTTTGTGGTTGCCTTGTGTGCTTGGAATGAATCCATCACGAGAAGTTCAAATAGATTTTCTTAAATATTGATGTGTGGTATGTAGTTTATGGCTTTTGAAAGTTATAGAAAATCTAACCATGATTGTTGGCAAGAAGGAATGAAGAGGATGATTGCTCTCTTGCAGGAATGAAGAGGATGATTGCTCTCTTGCAGGAATGAAGAGGATGATTGCTCTCTTGGCAGGAATGAAGATGATGATTCCATTATGAAGATGAAGGCTGCCCAATTCTCATCTCATTAAACTCGAGTTCTTTATACTCACTTAATTTGGAGTCTACTGATCTTGTTTTAGGAATGCATGGAATTGTTGTTGAGATTGGTTACTTTGTTTTAAACTCACTCTTTTTTACTAACTAATGTCCTGATGTTTATAATTTTGTAGCAAATTTTATAGTAACTTGTTTTGTGAATTTGTCTTATATAAATTCAAATATTTTAAATTAAAATTATCTTTGTTATATTATGGTTCTTTTAATATATAATTTATAATGTTTCAAAAAATGTTTAATTTTTTTTTAATTTGGGACAGAAATTACCTGCGGAATTATCTGCGGAATATTTCCTGCGGATTTACCTACGGAATTACCTGCGGATCTTCCTGCGGAAAAAATTACCCACGAAGGTTTTAGCTGGGGACACAAAGCCGCAGGTAAAACCGCAGGAAATGCGTTTCCTGCGGAAATTTGGCTCAAATCCGCAGGTAAATCCGCAGGAAAATTGAGTATTTCTAGTAGTGGAAATTAATATTTCTCGAAATGTTGGTGAATAAAATAAAGAAGATGACCATCCAGTGTCAAGTCAGCTCCAACGAGTGTAAAGACTAACATCTTTTGAGCCAAATTGACGGATAGGACGAACGTGAAGCATTTTAGAGAGATAAAAGATGAAACTGATCTTTTTAAAGTTGAGGACCAAAATAAACCCAGTAGTAGAGGGATAAGAGGAAAAAAAAATTAGCCATATTTTATATATACTTTTTGAGCTTTGTAACATCCATCACTTTAATGAGTACTCAAATCTATTTCACCTAAATTTTATGTTTATCAAAAAACTAAAGTCTAGGACAACAGTTTCTTCATCGTGTCAATAAAAAAAAACCGAATTTGATATATACCTTGCAATATTTGAACGAATAAAACTTGGACTGGTTGTAGGGTAGTAGTGGCTTTCGAATCTCTTATAAAAATTGAAAGTTGTGGATGCTCCATCTTAATTGAAAAAATATCTCCAAAAATATCTCCTCATTGTAAAAGGCATTAGATTCATTCATATCATTATCGAATAACTATATCCTCCTCCATAATTTAATAACATGTTTAATAAACCTATAAATAGAAGCTGAAATCAAGACCTATAACAAACAACTCAACCTCAACAAATTTGAAACATATCTTGATTAGAGTTTCAAAATGGCATACCAAAACAACAATTATGGTTGGGGTAGCATGCACGAGATTTACGAACCCGCATACTATCCACGGCATCATCATAAAAAGCACCATGTTGCAATATACGACGAGCCCATAGTCGAGACAAATCAGTCCAACTATGTACAGGCTCGTCGTGAGATTGAGACTGATCAACAAGATACGAGGTATGGCGGTCGGAATTATAATAGTTACGAAAGTATTGATTCACAAGATGCGAGGTTTGTCGGTCGGAATTATAACACTTATGAAACTGTTGATCAAGAGGCTGATGCTTTTATTCAACATGAGCATAGGAGGATGGAAATGGCCAGACTCATGTCATCAATGAAAAACACTTGATTTAGCCTTTTGTATTTTTATCTATGCAGGGTCTTTATGTGCAGCATCATACATCAAACCTAAGAGATCTATGTCCAATTGATATGAATTTAGATCTTTTAGAACTGTTGTATGTTGTATGATGCTGTAGTCATAAAGTCATAAGTGACCTTTGTCCTTTTGATGTGTACTCTTAAAATGGTCAAAAGATTTTGGGGGATGAAATTTATGAAAAAAATAATCCCTGATTTCTCTGAGCTCTATTTTAAGCTATAGTATCAAATCAATACAATAATCTACAACCCAAGCACTCGGGCATGTACTCTTTCTTCACTTGATTACTACATCAAAGGCATTACTTTTATATTGTATCCTTTTAATTCTAATGGCTTGATGATAGACAATACTAGGGTTAAAATAAATCTTGATTGTGAAGGAAGAAACACATAAATAAATTTTTGATCTTTTATGAAGAATTCTGCTACTACCATATTACACTTAAATAGTCTGGACTTTCTAAATAAATGGGTTGGGGCCACTTTTGTAAAAGAACATTAAAACAAAATGATAAAAACCGAGATAATTGCTATTGCACCCCCCATTTAAAATTGATAACAATATATTGGATAAGCCATTAAGGCTTAGATCATTAGCTCTACATGTCATAACAGGTATGTTGGTTTCTTTTTTTGGATTCTGCAGCCAGAGAATTGCTTTTTGATTTCTTTTAGACCATTAAGGCTTTGATTGCTTTGTGGATCATTAGCTCTACATGTCATAACAGGTATGTTAGCTCTACTCATACTTCCTTTGGTCTGCATTTAATTTGCACAAACTAATAATGGATACTCTGGATTGGGTCACTGTATGTTAGTACTAATTAGATTAGTGATGAAAATTTTATATCAATCTATATTATATCACAGTATAATAATAGTGTACCATTTAAAATAATTCTTGCATTGTAATATCTCCTTAGTTAAATCCTAACTTTGTTGTGTAACTAAAAAAAAATAGGTGTAAGGTTTACTTTGGCTCTTATTATTTAGTCATTTGAATTGATCTGTAGATATCGATTTGAGACCAGGAGTAATCACTGTGTGGCCCAAGGTTTGGCAAAGTTGACAACAAATATGTTGCCATACCATGGAGTATTCTTGTGGAGATCTGAAAGTTTATATACTGTGTAATTTTATCATGTAGCAACATAAATTATCTTTTTCAAGAGATGACAAAAAAAAATGTTAAGGTTGAATAAAGAGCTAGATTTAATGGAATTAGAAGGCATGTCAAATGAAGTAGGTTGGAGTAGGTGCTAATTCAAAATAAATGAAGTGTGCTATTTTGACATATTTTTTCTACACAGTATTCTACACAATGCATAATAACAAAGCAAAAGGTATTGCACAAAAAACAAAGTTGGTTAAATAATTAAAAATAAATAAAACTAGTAAATTTGATGGATACTTATATGGTGTAAGTGTTAGATATATTGCCAATATAGCTTTTCTATATTGCCAATATAGCTTTTCTGAATTAGGTGTGCTATTTTGACACCATTTTTTCTACATGTATTTTACACCATGTATAATAACAAAGCAAAAGGTATCACAAAAATCAAAGTTGATTAAATAATTAAAAAAAATAAAACTACTATATTTGATGGATACTTATATGGTGTAGGTGTTAGATATAGTGTCAATATAGCTTTTCTTTATTAGATATGCTATTTTGACACTATTTTTCCTACACCGTATTCTACACCATGTATAATAACAAAGTAAAAGGTATTGCACATAAATCAAAGTTGATTAAATAATTAAGAAAAATAAAACTAGTACTATATTTGATGGATACTTATATGCTGTAGGTGTTAGATATAGTGTCAATATAGCTTTTCTGTGTTAGGTGTGCTATTTTGACACCATTTTTCCTACACCGTATTCTACACCATACATAATAACAAAGCAAAATGTATTGCACGAAAATCAAAGTTGATTAAAATAATTTTAAAAAAATAAAACTAGTATATTTGATGGATACTTATACGGTGTAGGTATTAGATAGTGTTAATATCGCTTTTCTGTATTAGAGGTGTGCTATTTTGATACAATTTTTTCTACACCGTATTCAACTTTAGAGCAGATAGTGTTTCAGAGAACCCTTTTTCAAACTATTTTATAGTGTGGCACCAATTGAAATTTATAAATGTTATTTAAATTCTAATTGGTAATTTTATTTGTGCAATTTACTATTTTTTTTGGTATACATGAGAGTTTTGTACTAGAAAATATGTTGGTGAAAGATTTAGAGAGCACGAGACATGCATGGAACATGTTCACAATATGACTATTTGGTATGAGTTGCGTAAAAGAATGCAAAATTTTCAAACTACTGATAAAACAACTTAAATGTTGATTGAAAAAAAAAAAAGGAACACTGAAAAAAATATTTTAAAAATAATTATTTCAATAGTGATTTTTCTTGCTAAATATAATTTGACATTTCGTGGTTCTAATGAGATATTGCACCAAATAGTAATGGATATCTTTTAGGCTTAATTGAAGTGTTAGTTGAATTTGACCCAACTGTCTAAGAACATGTTAGACGTATTACAGATGATAATGTTCATGTTCACTTTCTCTGGCATAGAATTCAAAACTAGTTAATACTTTTGCTTGCTTTTGCAATTAAAAATGAAATCATTAGAAAAATCAAACAAGCAAAGTATTTCTCAGTGATACTTGATTGTACTCTTGATATTAGTCACCAAGAGAAAATGTCTTTGATAATACAATATATGGATGTTTCTTCAAATTCTGTTAGTGTTAAAGAATCTTTTTTAAGGATTTTTTTAATGTGAATAATACAACTGGTCAATGGCTTTTTGGTGTTTTACAAGATGAATTGAAAAAATTTGATCTTGACATATTTGATGTGCGGGGACAAAGCTATGATAATGGGTCAAATATGAAAGAAAAACATCATGGTGTACAAAATAAATTTTTAGACATAAATCCAAGAGCCTTTTATACTCCTTGTGCTTGTCATAGTCTTAATTTGACATTGTGTGATATGGTAACTCTTGTGGTAAAACTAAAGATTTTTTTGGAGTTGTTCAACGCATTTATACTATTTTTGCTAATTCTACTAAGAGATGGAAGATTTTGAAAGATAATCTAAAATGGTTTACTTCAAAATCATTGTCGTCCACTTGTTGGGAGAGTCATGTAGATAGTGTCAAAACTATTAAAACTTAAATGTCATATTTTAGAGAAGCTTTACTTGAAGTGTCAGAAAAGGATCTTGATTTTAAAATAAGAAGTGAAGCTAAATCCTTAGCAACAAATAAGCTTGGTGATTTTGAATTTTTAATGACGATAATTATTTGATTTGAAATATTATCGGCAATTAATGTGGTTAGCAAGCTCTTACAATCACTGGTTATGGTTATTGATGTTGCTATGGAAAAAATAAGGGATTTGATTTGATTTTTAAGGAATATAAAGAACCCGGTTATAAAAATGCCTTGAATTATGCTATAGAAATTTCCATTGAATTGAACATTAATCCAATATTTCCTCAAAGGTGTATAATTCCAAGAAAAAGACGGTTTGATGAGAATTTGAATACCCCACCAGTTGAGTTATCCGAAGAAGAATCTTTTAGAGTTAATTATTTTCTTTACCTTGTTGATCAAGTTATTGTATCTCTTAATAAGAGATTTGAGCAATACTAACAATATGAAAGTGTTTTTGGTTTCTTGTTTACTTCTGAAAATTTATAATCCTTGGACAATGCAATTTTAAAGTCTTGTTGTAGTCAATTTGAAGAGGCATTGAAACATAATGAGAAATGTGGTATTTATGGGAAAGAATTATATATGGAGTTAAGATTACTAAAAGATAGGTTTCATGTTGAAAATATTGGACCGATTGATATATTACATTTTTTGAAAGACATGGATTTTTTCCCTAATACAATTATTGCATATAGAATTTTACTAACTATTTCTGTAACAATTGTCTTGCCTCTGTAGAAAGAAGTTTTTTAAAATTGAAGATTTTGAAGTCTTACTTGCGATCTACCATGTTACAATAAAGATTTAATGGGTTACCATTGATAGCGATTGAGAATGATTTGTTGGAGAATATACAATATGAAGACTTGGTTGAAGAATTTGCTTTAAAAAATGTTAAAGGAGGCTTTTTTAAGTAGCTAGACAGTATTTTGATGACATTGATTAGAATTTGATATTTTTATGTTAGTTACACAGATAAATGACTAATTTTGATGTTATTGATGTTATTTACAATTTAAATATATGATGTTATTTTTTAAAAAAATGTATTTTTTTTACTAAGGGCTCATTTTTATTATTTGCTTTGGACCTCTAAAAAATCAGAATCGAACTAGCAAAATTATTTAATAGTACATGCTCTGAATATTAGTGATAGTTAGTGATAGCTGTGGTAGAGGATTTTCAGGAAGAAGATGAAGATTTTGTATAACATTCAAAAAGTTAAAAAAAAACATTTTAGCAAATGATTATAAAATCTTTAAATTAATCATTAAAGTTTAATATTAAATGTCATATGCTACTTCGACAAAAATTGATGTTGTTTCAAATATTTAGATGGAAAAAACTAATGTGATAAAATTTTAAAAAAATAATAAATTAAAATATTTTTTTAATTATAAAATTAATATATATATATATATATATATATATATATATATATATATATATATATATATATATATATATATATATATATATATTCATTTTATTCCTAATAATCATTATAATTTGATCTTTAAGTCTTTTAAAAAAGACACATTATTCTATTAAGCATATAATTATAATTTTTTTATTGTTTTATCAACATTCTATTTTTGAGAGAAAAGTAACAATACAACTATAATATCAATATTCTTTGTGTTATGAAATACTTATAATGTAATTATTTTTGTAATATAATTATATGTAATTACTATTTTGATAATTTTGAAGATATTTAATGACATTTAATATAAGTTAGGATCAATATTATTATACATTAATTATTAATAAATTAAAATAAATTTTATTTAAAAATATAATTATAAAGTAACTAGTTATCCTCTCTGAACTATATCTCAAAAGGAAAATGCTTGGAGATGTGCTGGTTCGCCCTTTTGATCCTGGGAATTACATTGGTATGATATCTAAGGAATACGAGAATACGATGCAGGTAAATAAAGCAGTTATTGACTGTACTAAAGTTATTAAGATCCTGTCTTGGAGGCCTCAAAGCGTGGTGTGGGTGAAGTTGAATACGGATGGTGCGTGCAAGTCTAATTCGGTGGCTGGTTGCGGAGGGTTAATTAGAAACGAGGATGGTTTGTGGTTAGGGGGCTCCTCAAAGTATTTAGGATATTGCAACATCTTTCTGGCGGAGTTATGAGGCGTTTTCGATGGATTTAAACTCTCGCTGTCTCTTGGGTTCCGTAAGGTTGAAGTCAATGTTGATTCTACCATGGTTGTGCAAGCTATAGATGGAAGAAGTTCTAAAGAGAGGGAGAGTCTGCCTATTATTGCTCAAATTAGAAAGAGCATGAAGAAGTTTGAAGTTGTTCGAGGGTTGCATTCATACAAAGAAACAAATAAATGCGCTGACGTGTTTGTTGGTATTGGGTGCAGTCTGAGCCCTGAGTTTATTTGTTTTAGTGCAGCCCCTGACTGCATTATTAGACATTTATTGGAGGATTCTTGTGGTGTCCCTCGTGTGAGGGTTGTGTCGGTGTAGTTTTGATTGAATGTGTTACTTGAAAAAAAAATGGTTAGCAAGATAAGGAATGAAATATTTTTGTTCCTCTAATGGTTTTGTTTGTAGATTACACGCTCCAATATTTAATTTTTAAGTAATTCACCAATGAACCGATCAAAAACTCAATAAGAGTCTGTTTAGTTCAAATGAAGGGGGGGAGGGGAGGGGATGGATTTTAATGGAGGGAAGGGAAGGGGAGGGGAGGGGAGGGATTTTTTGTAATTATATATATGTTTGATTCAAACGAGGGGAGGGGAGGGGAGAGAAGGGATTTCGTTTAAAAATATGTTTGGTTCACGAGGGGAGGGGAGGGATTTTGATAATAATTTACAATTTTATCCTTGTAATTTTATATAAGTGATATGATATTCAATTGTAAAAATTTCATAAATATTTTCTTCGAAATAATATTTGTATAACTGAGTGATTAAAAAGTCATAACTTATAGCATAATATTAAAAAAAATAAGTACACTTGATTCGTATTATAACTCTCGACACAAAATAAACTATGCGTTGATAACAACTCCTGAATACATAAAATAAATTATAATAAAAAAAAAAACTATAGTAATTATAATTTTTATTAAATAAAAAAATAAAAAATAATTTGAAGGTGAAGAATAATTATAATAAGTTGATGGAAGGCTTGGAAGCAATAGAGAAAAAAATCACAAAATAAAAAGTAGGAACATGAAAGAAAATAATATTTTTAAAATAATAAAATAAAATTGAGGATATTTTAGTAAATATATTAATTTAATTAATATTAAAACTCAGAACCCCTCCCCTCCAAATCCCCCGATTCGAGGGAACGCAAAAAGTGTAATTCGGAGAGATTTTGCTCTTCTCCTCTCCCCTCCTCTGCCCTCCTAAAAATTTAACCAAACATATTTCATTTTAAATATTCTCTCCCCTCCCCTCGCTCTACCTCAAACCAAACACACCCTAAATAAATTATAAAATCTCTATTATAAATGTAAAATTTGTGTGTCTGAAACACATTCATGAAAATCATGCAAAAAAACTTGTCGTGCTATATAGGTAGTAATAACAATATTATTATTTACGAAAACGGTTACAACAAAACGATATTAAAAAGGTAATAATAACAATATAATTATTTACTGTTTATAATATGATAATGCGGCAGCGACCACAATTAGTTTTTGTAATACTTGCTTATACTACAAAACTTTCAACATAAATAGTAAAGACATTAAGTTATTGAATTCAAACAGTAAACAAATTTTAATTTAGGATGATTAGTTTAACAGAAATCAAATTCGAATCTTCCTTTAAAACAATTGTTGACCAGGCTTTATTTTTTCAAAAGGTTAAAAAAAAAAATTAAACACAATAAAATTTCTATTTACTTTTCTTCAACGGATGTTCAAATTTTGAAAGTTCTCAAAACTTAAGTAGATAAGCAGCCAACGATTGACATTATCTATACTAAAAGTGTTATTAAAAAGAAAAACTTCCAACTAAAAGTCTTCATCATATATCCTTACAAAGGAAAACCAAAATTGACATACACTTTATTGTTTTTGAACGAATATAAGTTGCATTGGTTGAATCAATGAGGCATTAGATTCGTTCAAATCATTATCGAATAACTAATTAACCGCACGTGTAATAATAAGCTATAAATACAGAAGCTGAAATTCAAAAAAACCAAAATCAACACAACAACAACAACCAATTTTGCAACAGAGCAACCTAAGAGTTACGAAATGGCATCCCAAAACAACAGTTATGTGTGGAGTCACATCCATGAGATTTTGGAACCTGTATCCTATCCGCAGCATCATCATCATCATCATCATCATCAAAGCCGTCATGTTGCAACATATGAGGAGGCTATAGCCGAGGCAAACCAATCATACTATGAAAAGGTTCGCCGTGAGAACGAGGCCGAGCGACAAGATTCGAGGTTTCGCCACCGGAATAGTAGTACTTATGAAAGTGTTGATCAAGAGGCTGAGGCTTTTATTCAACATGAACATAGGAGAATGGCATTAGCCAAACTCATGTCATCAATGAAGAGTAATTAATGGAGCCTTCATGAGTGTCACCATGCAGTTGCTGTAGGAGATCTGTGTTCATTTGACGTGGATTTAGATTTTTTAAAGTTGCTGTATGATTTGTCCCTTCTACTAATTTCTTGTGTAGCTCTATTTTAAGCTATTGTTTCAAATACAATAATCTATACAAGGCCTTTTGTATTATAATTAATAAATCAAGGCCTTTTGTATTGTAATTTTTTTTTTTGTCCTTTGAATTTTAGTGGCTTGTGCTGTTAAAGATTTCTTCCCCACTATGGATCTGAAGAAAACAAAATCTACTAGAAGATAAAATTTTATGTATTGGTTTGAGTTGATTAGTGAAACTAATTATATATATATATATATATATATATATATATATATATATATATATATATATATATATATATATATATATATATATATATATATATATATATATATATATATATATATATATATATATATATATATATGTATGTATATGCGTGTGGGTGTGTGGGCGCGTGTAGTGGCGGAGTCTAAAAAATTTAAAGGCTACAAATTCATATTGTATATAATAAAAAATATTCTAAAATAAAAGTGATGAAAAAGATGAAACATAACCTTACAATAGTGTGTTAAATAAAATCATGAGGCAAATGTCCTTTCTAAGACTTCTTTGCGGTGAATGTTCGAATAATATCAATATCATCAAGTGATTTGAATATCTCTCGCTCGATGTAAAATATCATCAAGTCATTGAACCACGCATCATTGATCTTATTGCACAATTTAGACTTGATAATTTTCATTGCTGAAAAAGCTCTTTCAACAGATGTTGTCGACATCGATAATATCAAAGCTAACTCAATAAGTTTGTAAACTAATGGAAATACCAAATGTTTCTCAGTTTGAACCATCTTCATAGTCAAACTTTGAATATCTTCACAAGTGAAAAATGAACCATCTTCATAACCATGTATAATTTTTATACCATGCTTTACTAAATGCTCTTTTAACACTTCCAAATGAAGTACGAGGAAAGCTTGAAAAATTTGGTTGCATTGGACCCTTCAATATATATGCCCCCTTCACTAGGTTTTGAATATCCGGAGCATACACAATAATTTGTTTCCTATGACCTGGATCACGCACAATCTCATTTGGGTTAAGCTCGTTAACCACATAAGGTGGTGGTTCTGATTCTGATTCAACCAAAATTATCCTCATCTCTGAAAAAACAAGTCAACAACAGTTCAACAAATTGAGAATCCAACATCAATCCAAGTATCCAACTTAAAAAAAAAATTCCAATCCAACTTATATAATTAACATAAAAAATTCCAATTCAACTTAAATCATTAACATAAACATAAATCATTCCAATTATTAAATCATTCCAAATTCAAATTCAACCTAAATCTCAAAACATTCAAAATTGAGCATGGTGTTAAAAGAGAAGAAAAAACTGTAGTGTTGAAGGTTGGGTATTAAAATTATAAGACACATTCACTCTTTTGCTTCATTATTTAACTTTCTCTAAAACTAGGCAGCACAAAGAAATAATGATAAGGGATAATAGGTCTAATCTAAAAATATTTATAAGAAAATAAAACAGAATACAAATTGGGTGTTAAAATTTTATTAAAAAAAATTCTACATTTCTACACATTTTATGTCTCTATCTTTAACTATAAGACCATTCAATCTTTTCCTTCATTATATAAGTTTCTCTACAACTAGGCAACCACAAAGAAAACATCTCATTCCACCATCTCCATCTCCATCATATTCAAATAACTTAACATAAAACCAACATGAACATTTCACATAACCATATATATTTGCTTTATTTCTTCTCTTTATCGGGTGCTTTCTTCAAGTTCAATGTCATTTTATGGTAGAAGAAAATAGGAAAATTCCTAGAACAACTACTAGTTTAACACCTAACCTGAGTCACACCTAACCTTTAACACTTATATATATCATTCAAATTTCAAATTCAACTGAAATCATTAACATTAAAAACCTTTTCCTAACAAACCACAAAATGTAAATTTTCCATAATCTTAAAAACCTTTTCCTCTTTCAATCCTCTCTCAGTCTTATTCTCATCTTGCCTTCAATCTTATTCAAAAATAAGCAAGTCAAGTCATGCCTTAGCTGAACCACGTAGGAGATGGAGACTGACGGTTACGAAAGTGGCGGCGGAGCGACGGATGACAATTGAGTTGAGACAAAGAATAGGGAGGGGCAGAGGGGAAGAGGATGAAGGAGAGTATGAGACGGAGGTACTCTATGCGTTCTGCATTGGTGGTCGGTGACTGAGGGAGGGAGTTGAGGAAGACGAAGTGGTTTTCCTTTTCTCTCGTTTTTATCCTTTTTTTTTTGTTTTTGTTTTTGTTTTTTTACTCATATATAAGCCCAAAGAATTATTGGGCCTGAGCCTGGGCAAGGGCCCATCCTGGAGGGGCCCAAGAATCGCCCATGCGTGCGTGTGTGTTGATTAGTGAAACTAATTATAGAATCTATTTAAGTTTAAAGTGCGTGCACGCGCGTGTGTTTTTACTAACCATATATGCGTGTGTGTGCGCGCGAGTGGCGGAGTCTGAAAAATTTAAAGACCGCAAATTCATATTGTATATAATATATAAATAATCTAAAATAAAAGTGATGAAAATGATGAAACATAACCTTACAATAGCGTGTTAAATAAAATCATAAGGCAAATGTCCTTTCTAAGACTTCTTTGCGGTGAATGTTTGAATAATATCATTTCATCAAGTGACTTGAATATCTCCCGCTCGATGTAAAATATCATCAAGTCATTGAACCACACATCATTGATCTTATTGCGCAATTTAGACTTGATAATCTTCATTGCTGAAAAAAATCTTTCAACAGATGTTGTCGACACCAATAATATCAAAGCTAACTCAATAAGTTTGTAAACCAATGGAAATACCAAATATTTCTCAGTTTGAACCATCTTCATAGTCAAACTTTGAATATCTTCACAAGTGAAAAATGAATCATCTTCATAACCATGTATAATTTTTATACCATGATTTACCAAATACTCTTTTAACACTTCCAAATGAAGTACGAGGAAAGCTTGAAAATTTTGGTTGCATTGGACCCATCAATATATATGCCCCCTTCACTAGGTCTTGAATATCCGGAGCATACTCATTAATTTGTTTCCTATGACCTGGATCACGCACAATCTCATTTGGGTTAAGCCCGTTAACCACATTAGGTGGTGGTTCTGATTCTGATTCAACCAAAATTATCCTCATCTCTGAAAAAACAAGTCAACTACAGTTCAACAAATTTAGAATCCAACTTCATACATTAACGTAAAAAAAATTCCAATTCAACTTAAATCATTAACATAAACATAAATCATTCCAATTATTAAATCATTCCAAATTCAAATTCAACTTAAATCTCAAAACATTCAAAATTGAGCATGGTGTTAAAAGAGAAGAAAAAACTGATAGTGTTGAAGGTTGGGTGTTAAAATTATAAGACACATTCACTCTTTTGCTTTAGTATTTAACTTTCTCTAAAACTAGGCAAGCACAAAGAAATAATGATAAGGGATAATAAGTCTAATCTAAAAATATTTATAAGAAAATAAAACAGAATACAAATTGGGTGTTAAAATTTTATTTAAAAAAATTCTACATTTCTACACATTTTATGTCTCTATCTTTAACTATAAGACCATTCAATCTTTTCCTTCATTATATAAGTTTCTCTACAACTAGGCAACCACAAAGAAAACATCTCATTCTACCATCTCCATCTCCATCATATTCAAATAACTTAACATAAAACCAACATGAACATTTCACATAACCATATATTTGCTTTATTTCTTCTCTTTATTTGGGTCTTTCTTCAAGTTCAAGGTCATTTTGTGGTAGAAGAAAATTGGAAAATTCCTAGAACCACTACCAGTTTAACACCTAACCTGAGTCACACCTAACCTTTAACACTTATATATATATCATTCCAATTTCAAATTCAACTAAAATCATTAACATTAAAAACCTTTTCCTAGCAAACCACAGAATGTAAATTTTACATAATCTTAAAAACCTTTTCCTCTTTCAATCCTCTCTCAATCTTATTCTCATTTTGCCTTCAATCTTATTCAAAAATAAGGAAGTCAAGTCATGCCTTAGCTGAGCCACGGAGGAGATGGAGACCGACGGTTACGAAAGTGGTGGCTGAGCAACGAACGACAATTGAGTTAAGGCAGAGAATAGGGAGGGGCAAAGAGGAAGAGGATGAAGGAGAGTACGAGACGGAGGTGCTCCGTGCATTCTGCATTGGTGGTCGGTGACTGAGGGAGGGAGTTGAGGAAGACGAAGTGGTTTTCCTTTTCTTTCGTTTTTATCCTTTCTTTTTTTTTTTAATTTTTTAATTTTTTTACTCATATATAATCCCAAAAAATTATTGGGCCTGAGCCTGGGCAAAGACCCATCCTGGCCGGGTCCAAGAATCGCCCATGCGTGCGTGTGTGTTGATTAGTGAAACTAATTATAGAATCTAATTAAGTTTAAAGTGTGCGCGCGTGTGTTTTTACTAACCATATATGCGTGTGTGCGCGCGCGTGCAGTGTCGGAGTCTGAAAAATTTAAAGACCGCAAATTCATATTGTATATAATATATAAATAGTCTAAAATAAAAGTGATGAAAAAGATGAAACATAACCTTACAATAGCGTGTTAAATAAAATCACGAGATAAATGTCCTTTCCGAGACTTCTTTGCGGTGAATGTTTGAATAATATAAATATCATCAAGTGACTTGAATATCTCCCGCTCGATGTAACATACCATCAAGTCATTGAACCACACATCATTGTTTTATTGTGCAATTTAGACTTATTTTCATTGCTGAAAAAGCTCTTTCAACGCCATTTCAAGTATCCAACTCTCTACATTAACATTAAAAAAATTCAATTCAACTTAAATCATTCACATAAAGAATTCCAATTCAACTTAAATCATTAACATAAACACAAATCATTCCAATTATTAAATCATTCCAAATTCAAATTCAACTTAAATCACAAAACATTCAAAATTGAGCATGGTGTTAAAAGAGAAGAAAAAACGGGTAGTGTTGAAGGTTAGGTGTTAAAATTATAAGACGCATTCACTGTTTTGCTTCATTATTTAACTTTCTCTAAAACTAGGCAAGCGCACAAAGAAATAATGTTGAGGGATAATAAGTCTAATCTAAAAATATTTATAAGAAAATAAAACAAAATAGGGTGTTAAAATTTTATTAAAAAAATCTCTACATTTCTACACATTTTATGTCTCTATCTTTAATTATAAGACCATTCAATCTTTTCCTTCATTATATAAGTTTCTCTACAACTAGGCAACCACAAAGAAAACATCTCATTCTACCATCTCCATCTCCATCATATTCAAATAACTTAACATAAAACCAACATGAACATTTCACATAACCATATATTTGCTTTATTTCTTCTCTTTATTTGGTTCTTTCTTCAAGTTCAAGGTCATTTTGTGGTAGAAGAAAATTAGAAAATTCCTAGAACCACTACCACTTTAACACCTAACCTGAGTCACACCTAACCTTCAACACTTATATTTATCATTCCAATTTCCAATTCAACTTAAATCATTAACATTAAAAACCTTTTCCTAACAAACCACTGACTGTACAATTTCCATAATCTTAAAAACCTTTTCCTCTTTCAATCCTCTCTCAATCTCATTCTCATTTTTCCTTCAATCTCATTCAAAAATAAGCAAGTCAAGTCATACCTTAGCTGAGCCACGGAGGAGATGGAGACCGACGGTTACAAAAGTGGCGGCGGAGTGACGGATGAGAGTTGAGTTGAGACAGAGAATAGGGAGGAGACTGAGAGGAAGAGGATGAAGGAGAATAGGAGACGGAGGTGCTCCGTGCGTTATGCGTTGGCGGTCGGCGATAGAGGGAAGGAGTTGAGGAAGACGAAGTGGTTTTCCAATTCTTTCGTTTTTGTCAATTCTTTTTAAAAAATTTTTTTTACTCATTTATGCCCCAAAATTTACTGGGCCTGAGCCTGGGAAAAGGCTCACTCTGGCCGGGCCCAAAAACCGCCCATGCGTGCGTGTATGTTGATTAGTGAAACTAATTATAGAATCTATTTAAGTTTAAAGTGCGTGGGCGCGTGTGTGTTTTTACTAACCAAAAACTATGACAAATTACCGGTTAATTTCAATTTTAATGATATTAACATTTAATGTCATAGAGTTAGTTATGTTAGTAATTATAATTGATTATATGTAGTGTTTAGTTTGTTAGTTTTTTTAAAATTAGTTAAAATTTGTTAATTGTTCATTATCACTATATAAAGTGTATCATGTATTTATTGTGATAATCATATTATCATTGAATCTATACAAAACAATTCAACCTTCTCTTATTTTATTATTTTATTATACTCTTTCTTGGGCTCAACCATGTTTCTCAATGTAGTATCAAAGTTATGATTGCCACCAAGAATAAGATAATTCTACTTATTATCATGATCGACCCAACATATCTTGAGGCCTGAGGCGAAACTTTAAATTAAATATTTTAATATAATAAAAATATTTTAGATTAATATATTTTAGTTTTAGGTTTTTAAAATGTGAAATCATTAAATTATTCTAATCAATTTTATTTAATATTTTCTTTTGATTTATAATAAAATCAATACATCTAAACACTTTTCTAATAAATTTATTTAAAAAAACTTAATTAAAGTATTTTTTTTAATGTAGGAGAACTTAAAAGTTTATTATTTATAAGTATGACTTCTAATATGATCATCTTTGAGAGCATGCAAAGCATTATCGCACGGGATTTAAAAATTTTCACGGTTAAGTCGTGGTTAAAAAGGACCTAAAAATATTGATTATGGTTAAACAATAATAAAATAGAGCTTCTTTATTTTCCGTAGTTAAACTATGATAAACCTTCACATAATCTCCGAAAACTTAAAACGATATTAATTTTTAAATTAAATAATTATACGATACATATCTTAAATTGTTGTTATTATATTTTAAAATAAATTTTATTATTTAACTAATTTATAAAATAATTTAAAATGTTAGTTAATTAGAACTATATAGATATAAAAAATGAGGCCCTAGGCGGTAGCCTTGGTGGCCTACCCCTATAGGGCCGACCCTGCTTATCACCAAAGATAATCTCCAATTTCTTTTTTTTCTAGTTTTTTCTCATTCCACTATATTCTTCCATTTTAATCAAATGACATAAACCATTTATCAGATTTTACAAAAATAATTGAGTCTTTTTTATCAAATGATTTCGGATATCATATATTTGTTGAAGTTTCTCACAAATCTCAATCATTTTGATGTAGTTAAGCATCTTTTAGTGCCCGTTTGTTTTGGTTTTTTTTTAAAAATGATTTTTATAGTGTTATATAATTTTGTTAAATAAAATTTTACAAAAAAACTTTTCATAAGAACTTCAAATGAAAATTTTGTTTGAATAGTTATTCATAAAATGTGCTTTTAGGTATTTCATTTATTTATGGAAAAAAAATTGGATATCAAAATTTCAAAAAATTACTTAATTTTGAAGCTATTTCAAATAGATTTTCATAAAAATTATTTTTGAATACAACTTTTTGAAAAAATAGCGATTTCGACTAAGTTTTGGTCATCAATAATGTATGTTTATGTTATAGGATGTCAAAATTAGTGTTTCATTTTAGAAAAAACGAATATAAAAAAACTTGTAATATTTTGAAAAACGGTTTTGAAAAATCTATTTTAAAAAATACAAAGAAAAAATCTATTTTTTTAAAGCTGAAACAAACAGGCTCTTGTTCTCTTTTGTGCTTCTATCTTCAAAATATCTTCAAAGAGATCAAAATAGGTTGAAGACTTCTATGAGTTATGAGTTTCCCTCACTACCTCTATCGACATCAAATATTCTTTTTTAGTATATTATAGTGAGATTCGAGGAGACGCCAGAAGATTTTCAAAAGAACGCAAAGTATGTCTAAGACTTCTACAAGTTAGGCAGCTCCGTCATTTCCATTGTCAACATCACATTTTATTAGTCGATTTGATTATGGCTTGTAAATATTTTGTTGTAATTTTATTTAATGTTGTATTTTATTTTTCCTTTGATTGTATTGTTCTTTTCAAGTTGGAAATGTCTATCCATATTCCAACTTGAGAAGGGATGTTAGAGTTAGTTGTGTTAGTTGTTATAGTCGATTATAGATAGTTATTAATTAATTAGTTTTGCTATAAGTTAGTTAAAATTTGTCAGTTGGTCATGTTCACTATATAAAGGATATCATGTATTCATTATAACAATCATCTTATCATTAAACTAATACAAAACAATTCAATCATTTCTAATTTTATTTCTCTCTTTCTCGGGATCAACCATGTTTCTCAATAGTGTATTTATATGGATTAAGTTAGTTATTTGTTAATGAAGTAATTATTTTCTTGCATTGCAAATTATGCCATGAGTTGCCATGTTTGAGTTTTTTCATGACAACTTATATTTACTCTTCCATGTTTAATGGTAGATAATGAGAATCACATAATTACACTACAATTGGTATTAGGAGCCCACCTGGGGTCATGTTTGTTACAATGCGCAATTTTAATTGTTACTTGGTTGCAAACCATTACAATTAGTTATAACTCATTAAGATCTTCTTTATTTTTCTCTCTCTTTGTCCTCTCCATTTCATTTTTTAACATGGACAAAAGTTTGAACTCTGCATCATCATCAATTGCGAAGTTTGGTGGATTTTACGATCATTGAACAAAGCTAATGGAGAATCTGTTACATTTAAAAGAGTATTAGAGTTTGATAGAAGATGATTTCGTGGTAGAAAACATGGATAATTAGAGGTGAAGAATTATCTTTTTAAATCCATAGATTGTTCTATCATCAAGACAATCTTGATGCGTAATACGAAATAAAAGGAATTTTGGGACTCCATGTACAAGAAGTATCAAGACTTGCCTCTATCATTTCACCAAACATTTTTTATTTTCTAATGGAACCGTATATTTTTTATGTAATTATTATCCTTATACTTTTAAGGATATTTTAGGACATTTAATATAAATTAGGGCAAAATATTATTAAATGTTTATGAATCTTTTTTGACATAAACAAACTCAACTCATGTCATTACGATTCACCATTTATGCAGCTTATCTTGTTCTCGACTTGTTGGGTTGAGAAGTTGAGGTGATCCCTTGCCTCCACCATTTATCTTTGATTACTGTGTACACTCATCAACAACTTGTAACCTGTTTTGACTATAATTAGCATTTTATTCCTCTTTCCACACCAAACAATTATTAAGGTGAAGACATTCCTTACTTTCCATAAGATTTTCCAAACAAAACTAGGATTATTATCAAGGTTAACCTCAAATAAAGAACGAGGAAGTACCTTGCTATCAAAGTATCTGGTTTCGTGATTATATGCTACTCTTGCTTAGCCACCATATCCATATTGAATGCTTTAAAATCTCGAAAACCAAGGCCACCTTCATTTTTAGAACATGTCAATCTCTTCCATGCAAGCTATCTTATACCATTATTATTATTACCAATCCCCTCCCCCCATTTTAGTTTAACACCTTCTCGTTATCGTTGACCATATTATGTGGGATGATAAAGACACTCATAATATATGAGGGTATTGGTTGAAGCATTGATTTGATCATTATCTCTTTCTCTTCCCTACACAACAGACGACCTCTCCAAGAGTTAATTGTCTTCCAAATACGATTCTTAATAAAAGCAAACGTTTCTTTTTTGCTTCTTGCAATCATCGATAGTAAGCCTAAATAAGTTCTCGTTCCTAACACATGGGGACACCCATTAATCGAGCTAGATCTTCATGAGCTAATCTACTAATATTGCGACCGAAAAAACATTCATTAAACGCTAATGAATTAGATTGGGTTTTACTTAAGAATAGACATTGATAGGTTAATTTAGACGATCATAAATGTAGTTATCCTCTCATTATTTGCTCTCTCTAGATAGATCCAAATTTATATTCACTATACTATTAAAATTTTAACATAAACACTAAAGACATTAAGCTATTGAGTTCATACTGCAAATTAATTTTAATTAGGGGATAACCTCTCTATAAATCACATTATACTATTTAATTTTAATATATTTAATTATTTATTAAATAATATAATTTTTTATTGCTTCCAAAATACTTTATATTGAAAATAATTCTATTCAACTATTTTAAGTTAGATAGATAAGAATTCATGCATCTTTTAATTAAGGATGCAGTATAAGAGAATTCAAATTCGAATCTTCCTTAGAAAATTATTGACCAAGACTATATTTTTTCAAAAGGTTAAAACAAAAACCAAAAAAGACTAAACACAATAAATTTCTATTACATTTCTTCAACGGATGTGTGCAAAGGAAAATCGAAATTGATATACGCTCTGTCGCTTTTGAACGAATATAAAAGTTGCACGGCTTGAATGGAGGCAAATGATTCATTCAAATCATTAACGAATAACTAATTAACCCACGTGTAATAATAAACTATAAATATAGAAGCTGAAATTAAAACAATCCAAAATCAACACAACCATACCAATTTTGCAACAGAGCAATCTAAGAGTTTCGAAATGGCATACCAAAACAACAGTTATGTGTGGAGTCACATCCATGAGATTTTGGAACCTGTATCCTATCCGCAGCATCATCATCATCAAAGTCGTCATGTTGCAACATATGAGGAGGCTATAGCCAAGGCAGACCAATCATACTATGAAAAGGTTCGTCGTGAGAACGAGGCTGATCGACAAGATTGGAGGTTTCGCCACCGGAATAGTAGTACTTATGAAAGTGTTGATCAAGAGGCTGAAGCTTTTATTCAACATGAACATAGGAGAATGGCATTATCCAAACTCATGTAGGCCTTCATGAGTGTCACCATGCAGTTGCTGTGGATTTAGATTCTTCAAGGTTGTTGTATGATTGTGTCCCTTCAGCTTATCTTTTATTTCTTTTACTTCTATTTTAAGCTATAGTTTCAACTACAATAATTTCACCCCCAAAGTACTCGTGCATGTTTTCTTTCTTCATTTAATTAATAAATCAAGGCCTTACTTTTGTATTGTAATTGTTTTTCTGTAATTTAAATACCAATGATTGGTCGAGCATATGAAGAAAAAACATTTTAGTATACTCTCGTCCATTGATTAGTCGAGTACATGCATGTGTTGTGACAAAAGATGGCAGTTTGGTATTTTATTTTCATAAGTGTGGCAAATATGTAAAAATTCTAATTTTTAACTAAAAAGAAATAAAGATTTTTTAGATTTTTTTTATTGACTAAAGAACCTAATAATCAACATACATGTTCTTTTTTGTATTTTATATCAATGGAAAATAAAAGTTTATTTAATAAAATTAAGGCTAAATTACAGTTTTGGTTCCTCTGTTTTGGGTTTTTCACGATTTTGGTCCCCCTATTTTCTTTTTAAACAATTTTGGTCCCCCATCCCAATTTTGATGCAACTGTTCATGCACTGTTCATGTACAGACATGTACTGTTCATGTACGGACATGTACTGTTCATGCATTGTTCATGGACAAAATTGGGATGGGGGACTAAAACTGTTTAAAAAGAAAATAGGGGGACCAAAATCGTGAAAAACCTAAAACAGGGACCAAAACTGTAAATTAGCCTAAAATTAATTAAAGTATTAATTAAATATGATTAAATTAATTTAAATTAAAACTAATTTAAACACCTAAATAATAAAAACTAAAATGAAAAAGAAATCAAGAAACCCTAGGAGGCGCATAATAAATGGATGGGTGGCGTGATTAAGAAGGTGAAGGCCCAAGAGGCTTAATATCATACAAAATCCTAATTAATATATAATAATAATATAAAAAGACAATTTCCTTGTACACTTATATAGGGTGTTAATATAAAAAGACAATTTCCTTGTACACTTATATATGGTGAAAAGCACCCTTGAAAATCCCAAAATATCTTTCGGAGATGCATCTCTGAAAGCATTCATATCCTAATTTTAAAGATTTCGGATATGCATATCCGAAATCACCCATATCAACTATTTCGGAGATCCATATCCGGAAACACCATTTTTCCATTTAAACGTTGGATTTAAAATGTCTGTTGTTTTTCCGGAAATGCATATCCGAAAAAACCCTTCATATGTCGTTTGCGGACTTGATACCGACGCTTAACTCTCTCGCAATATCCAAAAAATCAGAAAGTTGTCAAGCTTGAGTATCGTTCACCTACACTTGACGACGAGGGAAACGTCAAGTTCACCCCATTTGAGCTCAAGAACGACAACGACTTAAAGGTTATGCGGATAACTTTTCAGCGATATTCGTCGAAGGCTCCGGTCGAGTTGGATACAAAACTTCAAAGATCGAGAGAAGACGTTATCAAAATGTTGCGCCGTCCTCAACTACGCGTGTATAACAATATGTAACTTTAATTTTATTTTGAACTATCTATGTAATTTCGATTATTTATGATAAATCAGTGCTTTGTTGCTTTGTGTTTTGTTTCAGACTATATTTCGGATATGCATCTCCGAAATCTCCTATTTTACAAAAAAGTGTGCTTTCTGATGTGCATATCTGAAGTCACCTTATTTTACCAAAAAAAGGGGTGTTTCCGGATGTGCATCTCAAAAGGCACATTTTTTCTAAAAAAATAGGGTTTCTTCGGATGTGCACATCCGAAATCACCATTTTTTGCAGAAAAATGTGACTTTGGAGATGTACATCCGAAATATAGAGGTATTTTGAAGTTTTCACAACAAGTATTAAAGAAAGTTTATGGGTATAAAAAGAAATTGTCTATAAAAAATAGAAGAAGAAAATTTAAAAGAAATATACAGGGGGAGGCGTTGTCTCCTTGTTTTTTTTCCTCACAATCAGTACAATTATTGAAAGAAGAAACAAATTAATTTTGAATTTTTCAAAGATGGAAAACTAGCTAATGGCACCATGACACGTGGGAATCCATATATTGTGCATCTATGTACTTGCAAGTAACAACCAAGTTTTGATGACAACAACGCATCTACAAACTTGAAGTACTCAAAGTCAACTATCAACAAATATGAAATACTCAAAATTAACTGTCAACAAAAATGAAAGAACTGAAAGTCAATTAAACAACTCAACATAAATCCTAAAAGTCTCTCCAAAAATAAAGATATGACAGCTCGCCAGGTCTTGTAAGTCTATTTGAGTGAACTAAGTACTATAAAAATAAGCTAGTAGCTTAAAAGTACTAAGGAAATTCACACACACGCACTAAAACACTTTTCCGTAAAGAAAAACATTTTAAAATGTCTTGAAATTTATTCCAAATAAATTAGGGGCTCTAGAAATGACTAAAAGGAAAATTTTCTCTAATTTAATCGAGTAGTAAGATAAAAAATTACGCCCCAAGACATATCTGCAACACCTAAATGAATGGCAATGGACATCTATCAGAATCTTCCATTTTGAGAATCATAACTGCCATATTCATTCAATTTAATCGATTAGAGCGGTTGATTAAATAATTAATAAGGCCCATGGATGCTTTCCTTTCTTGGTGATTCCAACTATTATATAAAGGAAGGCTTCTCTCACTTGAAATCACACCACTTTCCAACGATTTCATTTTTGGGAGATTTTCATATTAAGATTCAATCATATTTTATTGATTTTATTTAGCAATATGTTTTAGTGATTTTTTTGACAGTTGTGGAGATCAAATCATATTTAAATTTGAATTTGAATTCTAACAAATCATATCTTTTTGTTGGAGAGATTTATAAAACAAATCATATTCAACGAATTGTGCAACTATTCAAGACGAATTGAAGATCTTTATAGTGCTAGGATTTGTTTAAGTCCATGTTATTGTTGTATGTACATTACACTATGTTCCAGTAGCTTGACATAGTTGTAGATTTGTCTAGTTGATTTGTAAATCAATATTCTTATACCTCAAGTTTCATTAATTATTTCTTGGCTTTTTATTATTTTATTGATTTTCAATTCTAGTAATTTTTTTTAATAGAGTGGTATCCTTCTTTCCGTGCCGACTAATCCACCCGAGAGGAGTTTTTTAAGCTCCCCCACGTAGCCTCCGAAAGTTGGCCCCGGGCTCCTTCGAACTCAGGACCTCAAGGGAAGCACGCCCTTGAGGCCCAAGCTCCACCGCTAGACCAACCCTCTTGGGTTGTTTAGAATTAGTAATTGATTCAGGAATAGAACAGCGTTATTTTCTATTTTGATTCGAGTTAATTTATCATAAAACTAAAAAATCACTTTAAAAAAAAAGATGCAATTACCAATAATGAAAAACAGCAGATTCAAAATAAGACCTGATTGCTTTTATTATTTAATATTCAACTATTTTTACTTTATTTTCTACTAAACCAACTTTTCAAAATAAACCCCTAATTCAATAATTTTAGTATTTTTCAATTACGACGTTGAAATAGAGAAATCCATGTTAAAAACAAATTTTGATTTTATCACTTGGGAAACATTTTTAATACACTTGCTAGTTACTCATCACATATCTAATGAGTTGGAGAAATTGAAAAATACTTTGGGTTGAAAATATGGTTAGTCCTTAAAAACTGGAGACACTAGTTTCTTTTAATTCATTTTTAATATTCTGTAACAACTTTTAAAAGTATAATGAATCGGTGAGGTATTCTCTCCCTCAAAGTAGATTAGATTGAACGAAACAAGTTCTTTGTGTATTTGTCTTTTATCTTTCGGTTTTGGTTACACTGTTTGACATGTTATTTTGTTGCTTGATGCCATATATTTTAGTTGTCTTTGTTCTTTGTCTCACATCATTATTCTCAACAAAGTTAAATATTATTTTTAGATTTACCACGAGAATATCTTTGTGTGGTTGAACCTTTCATTTCAAAACATATGATCTAGTTGTTTATACTCTAACACAATGTCATGTGGCATTGATCGTCTTTCCTTTTTGAGTATGAATATCACCTTTCGTTCTCTTGTTTATCCAGGTTAGAGTAATGGATCAGGTTGTTGGGTTTTAGGCCCATAAGAATTAATTATTAGAGTCCCTCCCCCCTCCAAATTAGTGTACACTTTATTGCTTTTGAACGAATAAAAGTTGCATCGGTTGAATCAATGGAAGCATTAGATTCTTTCCTATCATTATCGAATAACCAATATTTAACCACACATGCAATAATAAACTACTCCAATATATAGTAGCTGAAATTAAGACAAACTAGCTATAAAAGAATAACATAACTAACCAATTTTCAAAAAGAACAAGCAAGAGATAAGAAATGGCATACCAAAACAACAATTATAGGTGGAATCACATCCATGAGATTTTGGAACATGCATCCTATCCACGCCATCATCATCAAAATCGTCATGTTGCAACATACGAGAAACCTATAGCCGAGGCAAACCAATCATACTATGAAAAGGTTCGTCGTGAGACCAATCGACAAGATACGAGGTTTCTCAACCGAAATAGTGATACTTATCAAAAATATATATATATATATATATATATATATATATATATATATATATATATATATATATATATATATATATATATGGGTTAAATAGTGTTCACCCCCCTGCCAAATAAGCGATATTCGGTTTTCCCCCTTATTAAAAAAAAATTTAGCCTTTGCCCCTTAACAAATAAAGATTCTCTAGAGGGAAACCTTAATGAGGGAGATTCCATCAGAAATGCCTACGTGTAATGGATCTTCTGGCTTATGTGGCATGGTTGTGACACGGTGGCAGTGTCTCCTCATATTTCTTCATCCTTATATGCATAATCCCCCTTGCAAATTTAGGGTTTAACATTGTTAGAAACTTGAAATGGGGAAGAAGAAGCGTGCGTGTAAGAAAAATGTTCCGCCACCGTCAAAGGCCAACAAACCGCCGTCACAGTCCAAGCAAAGGAAGAGAAAGGAGCAGGAGGCGGTAAAGTCCAAGACGGAGAAGAAAGTCAGGCATGCAAACAAGAACGAAGAAGGAGGAACCTCCGTTCGTGATGAGGAGGTATGTGTACCTAGTCTTTCGTTTTTTCAGTTAAGATTAGTATCAATGCTGGGTTTTTGTAATGTATGATTATTCTGATTTCAGTTTAACGATAAGTTCAGTGCTGTAATCCAATATGGTGGGGAGTTTGTGTTTCTGAACGACGGTCGTACGATTTATAGAGGTGGTATGTCGTCGTTAGTTTCGAGACTCCGTTTAGAAGAGTTTACCTTGGATAGTATACATAGGTTGGTGATGGGTTGGGGTTACCGTGAAGGGACATATAGAATCTGGACTCTAATTCGTGAAATATGTGAAGATTATTTTCAGATTAGAAAGGATGATGATTGTTATGACTTTGCTGCATATAACTATGTGAATCGAATTGACGGGGAACTTTTTATAGAGCATGATGTTGTAGATATTGGAGCAACCGTAAGACTTCCTAGGTGTGTTAATGAGGTTGGTGAGATGGAAGGAAGTGATGAAGACGAGGTTGAGGGGCTAGGTGATAGTGAAGATGAGAGGGCCACTGCGCTTGTTGATGGTTTTGAGGGGATAGATATAAGTTTACCACAGAAAGAGGTCCCAAAAGTTGCTGAATATGTTAGTGTTAGTAAAGAGAAACCTTGCGAGGAAGATGAATATGTTAGTGATGAGTTGGAAAGTTCTGATCCTGATTTGTCTGAAAGTGAGAAAGCTAAAGTCCAAAAGTTTGAAAAGTTCAAAAAGGAGCATTTAAATAAGGATTTTAAATTTCAGTGGGGTATGGAATTCAACTCCCTAGATGAATTTATCTATGCCATACGTGAATGGTCTATATTAAATGGGAGACAAATTACTTTTGTCAAAAATGAAAGCGATAGGGTTAGGGTGGTGTGCAGGGCCACTTGTGGGTTTTTAATGCTATGCTCCAAAGTGGGCCACAAGAGGACATTTGCTATAAAAACCATTGTAGACAAACACACTTGTGCTAGGGTTTTAGACAATAAATCTGCAAATTCAAGGTGGGTGGCTAAGATTGTTTTGAAGAAGATACAGACCTCACAAGATGTCAGAATCACTGATATTATACAAGACCTGAGGCAAAATTACTCTGTAGGTATAACTGTTTGTAGGGCTTGGAAAGCAAAACTCATAGCCAAGAAGATGTTGGAGGGAGATGCAGATAGGCAATATGCAATATTGAGGAGGTATGCTGCAGAGTTATTAAGGGTCAGCCCTGGAAACACTTTGGCTATAACTGTTGAAAGGCCTAATCCAACAATCCCACCAAGATTTGATTGCTTCTATTTCTGCTTTGAGGGATGTAAAAAGGGTTTCATTAATGGATGTAGGCCCTTTGTGGGAGTGGATGGCTGCCATCTTAAAACAAAGTATGGTGGTCAGTTGCTAATTGCTGTAGGGAGGGACCCTAATGATCAGTATTTTCCACTTGCTTTTGGGGTTGTGGAGACAGAAACAAAAGAAAGCTGGAAGTGGTTCTTGGAGCTGTTGATGAATGATGTGGGCCAGAGCAACAGATATGTGTTCATATCAGACCAACAAAAGGTATGTTTTCATGAGACTTTTGTCAACCTCTATAGTTATTGTTGTGTGTTACTAATGTAATTCAACTTGCAGGGTCTTGTTGCATTCTTTGAAGAGATGTTTGAAAGAATTGAGCACAGGATTTGTTTAAGGCATCTATATGCCAATTTCAAGAAAAAATTTGGAGGGGGTGCACTCATTAGAGATCTAATGATGGAGGCTGCAAAAGCCACTTACTACCAAGGCTGGTTACAAAAGATGAATGAATTGAAGTTGATAGATCTTGATGCCTGGACATGGTTAATGGGTGTTCCTCCAAAGTCATGGTGTAAGCATGCTTTTTCCTTTTACCCTAAATGTGATGTACTAATGAATAACATATCTGAATCATTTAATGCTACCATTTTAAGTGTAAGAGACAAACCTATTTTGACCATGTGTGAGTGGATTAGGCTGTACTTGATGAATAGATGTTCTGTCTCATCAGCCAAACTAAAAAAATGGCCTCATAAAGTAATGCCAATACCTAGGAAGAGGCTTGATAAAGAAGTCATGCTAAGTGGGCACTGGTTGCCCACTTGGGCAATGGAAGAGACCTTTGAGGTGAATCATTCATATAATGGTCAGAAGTTTGTAGTTGACATTGCTAAGAGAAGTTGTACTTGTAATTTCTGGGAGCTAGTTGGCATCCCTTGTAGACATGCTATTGCTGCTCTATCTTTCAGACAACAGAATCCAGAAGATTTTGTAGACAGTTGCTATCATAGGGACAAGTATGGCATATGTTATAGTTTTCCTATAAGTCCAATAAATGGTGAAGAAATGTGGCCTGAGGTAGAAGTTGATCCAATAATGCCCCCCATGTACAAGAGAGGTCCTGGCAGGCCTAAGAAATTAAGGATTAGGGAGTGTGGAGAAGAAGGTGCTAGAAGAAGGAGATTACCAGGTGTGTCTTATAGGTGCACCATTTGTGACAAATTTGGTCACAATGCTCAAACTTGCAAAAGCACAACTCAGAATCCCAATGCACTTAAAAGAAAGGTATGTCTAGTCCCTATCACAACTCAAAATGTTTTTTCAACCTGTATATGAAATTAACAAATGCTGTTCTTCATTCATGTAGAAAAAGGTTAAGTTGGATGCTCATACTGCTGCAACTCATGGAGCTGAGTCTGGTGCAACTGATGTAGCCCAAACTGCTGCAACAAATGGAGTTCAAACTGATGCAACTCATGGAGCTGAGTCTGGTGCAACTGATGTGGCCCAAACTACTGCAACTGATGGAGTCCAAACTGCTGCAACAGATGGACTTCAAACTGATGCACATCAGACTGATTTTTTTGGAGACATCACTGATGATGTGATCTCAAGCCTGCCAGAGTTTAACTCTACCCAATGCTCTGCTGTGGATGGAACCTCACAAAGGAGAGGTAAGAAAAAGATGTCACCTACCAAGCCAATCAAGAGGAGGACAAGTGAAAGACAGAAGTTGTTCTGGTTTAAAAAACCAATAACTGGCCCAGGTGCTAGCTCTGAACAACCAATATCAGTGACTGATGAAGATAACAATGATGAGTCAAGGCGTGGGAAGAAGAAATTGAAGAAGAACTATTAAGTCATGATTATGTATAAGTCCTAGTTATGTATAATGCTAGTGAACTTCAATATTTTGTTTATGTGCTTTTTTTGGAGGTACAATGATGATGTATTTTGGTACAATGTTGGTACAATGGTTGTCCTTTTGTTATCCATTTTGTCTGTTAAGTAATTTTATGCTACATTATCAACCAAATTTTTCAACAAATTATAAGAATTTAATGAATCATACTAAATCACATTAATTGAACAACCAAAACACATTACATTGCATATAACTGTCAGTTACATCTTTTGTCTCAAATATGAATTCATTTCATTACATATATGTGTACATTACACCAAACAAAAACCAGGACATAAACAATGCCACTTTCAGATGGGAAATGCTTCTCTTCAAAACAGCCTGCTTCAATTTGGTTTTTTCCAGAATTCCTTCCATCAACTTAACCTTCATATTTGCCAATTCACAGTCCTTGCATAAATGTTCCGAACTGCTGATTTCGTCATCCCAAATAAAAAAATCACAACTATTCTCCATCTGCAACAATTACAAAACAGCAATCTTATTCAATGTTCAGTAAACCCATTTAACAAAAAAATGAAATACCTAAAACCTTACTCCTGCATTCTTGCACTTCCAGAATTTCCGTCCGCGATTCTTGGACGTCTTGGCTACCCACATCTTCATGGGATGACTGCATCCACATGTGGGGATCTTGAAATTCACGTTGGAGGTGTAGGAATTGCAGCTACCGATACTTTTACTGGTTTCCATTTCCACAGGTGAGAGTATGAACGACGAGAGGATGAAGCAACTGGAATCACGAAGAGAGGATGAAGCAACTGGAATCAAGAAGAAGAGATAGCGTAATCCTAAAATTTGGGAATAAACCCACCCACGATTGGCCCTGAAGAAATTGAAGGAGCAAGAATGGAAGAAAATCAGAATGAGATGACATCGTGAACCCTAAATCCCAAATTATAGAGGGAGACACTGCCACCGTGTCACAACCATGCCACATAAGCCAGAAGATCCATTACACGTAGGCATTTCTGATGGAATCTCCCTCATTAAGGTTTCCCTATGGAGAATCTTTATTTGTTAAGGGGCAAAGGCTAAATTTTTTTTTAATAAGGGGGAAAACCGAATATCGCTTATTTGGCAGGGGGTGAACACTATTTAACCCTATATATATATATATATATATATATATATATATATATATATATATATATATATATATATTTGGCCATGTAACTATTAAAATATATGCTACGAAAATGTGTTATTTAAGTTTTATTTGTGTTTATACATGTTATACAAAAATCATATTTTAAAAATTACAAGATATTTTACATCGGTTACACTTCAAAACAATGTAAAAAGTTATCTCCTACCCCTTATCCCCTTACCTATCAGGTCGACGTGAAAAGTTTAACTTATCTCCTCAATTAATAGATTGTCTTATGGGAAAAGTGTCATCAATCATCTCTGTTATACTTGATGATCGAGGTAAAAACCTTAAATATCCCTTCGATTCACTTGTTGACCGAGGTGATAAATTGTTTTTCATCTCAATCAATCATCTAATATGAATGGAGATGGACTTACCATATGTTATCTCTGGAAGATCAACCATAAAAAATATTTTATGTAACATTGAATATTGGTTTAGACTAATTTTATTCCAGAAAAGCAAAGTGTAAAATAAAATAGATTATGAATCCTCTGGGCCAAGTCCATAAAATGGTAAAGATTTAAGGCATGTTTTATCTTAAAAAATAAATTTTTTTATTTTAAAATTTATTTTTATAAAAATATTTTTAAAAATTTAAATTCCTTTTTATAGATTAAAAGATTAATTTTGACATCTTATAATTTAACATAATCAAAATTACAATTTTTTAAAAAGATGTATCTCAAACATGATTTTTATGAAAAATTATTTGAAATAGCTTTAAATTTAAGTGATTTTTTAAAATTTTAATATCTAAAAAAAATTATAAAAATATGAAATTTCTAAAATAAAATTTTAAGAATAATCATTTCAATTAATTTTTTATTTGAAGTATGTTTTAAACTTTTTTATAAAAAAATTCAAAATAACAATATAACACTATAAAAAATATTTTTAATAAAAACTGAGTATTTAATCGATCATGGTGTCATATAGGTCCTCTAATCTCTAGTGGCGTTTTGGTGGAGAAGGTGGAGGAGGTTAGGGAAGAAGTTTTCAATCATTTTTCTAACAAATTTAAGGAGGAGGATTTGGATAGGTTGGCGTTAGACGGGGTGGACTTCAAGAGTATTTCCTCCGTTGAAAGGGATTCTCTTGAAAGCCATTTCCAAGAAAAGGAGGTTAAGGAAGCTATTTGGAGTTGTGGTAGTTCTAAGAGCCCGGGCCCGGACGGTTATTCTTTCTTGTTCCTAAAGAAGTGTTGGCACTTTATTAAGGAGGACTTTATGAATTTCATTAATTATTTCTACTCCGGAGGAAGAATCTCTAAAGCTATTATCTCCTCTTTTTTGACTTTGGTACCGAAAGCCTAGTGGGATGTATGTATAAAGTTATCTCGAAGATTTTAGCGGGAAGGTTGAAGTGTGTCCTTCACTCGATTATATCTACTTGTCAAAGTGCTTTTGTCCCGGATCGATACCTTCTTGATGGGGTGTTGGTGGCAAATGAGTTGGTGGACTATGCGAAGAAAGAAGGTCATAGTTGTTTATTCTTCAAAGTGGATTTCGAAAAGGCCTATGATAATGTTTCTTGGAATTTTCTAAGATACATGCTTAATAGGATGGGGTTTGGTCCTAAGTGGAAAACATGGATGGAATTGTTGATTTTTAATAGTAGTATGTCGGTTTTAGTTAATGGGAGTCCGACAAAGGAGTTTGAGGTGGAGAAAGGCCTTCGACAAGGAGATCCTCTATCGCCTTTTCTCTTTGTTATCGTGGCCGAAGGTTTGGCGGGTCTCGTGAGGAAATCTAGTGATATTGGAGCTTTTAATGGGATGGGTATTAATGGTAGTAGGCCGGTGGATATTCTTCAATTCGCGGATGATACTTTGTTGGTGGGGGAGGGTTCGTGGAGGCAAGTTTGGGCTATCAAAGTGGTGTTAAAAGCTTTTGAGTTGGCTTCGGGTTTGGGGATCAATTATCATAAGAGTAAATTGATTGGTATTAATTTGACTAATAACTTTCTTGAGGCCGCCTCTTATGTTCTTTCGTGTAGAGTGGAAGAAAGCAAATTTGTGTTTCTCGGGATTGTCATTGGGTGTAATCCTAGGAGTTTCTCTTCTTGGACACATCTCTTGGCGAAGATGAAGAAACGTCTTTCGGGTTGGAAAAATCGATTCCTATCGTTGGGAGGAAGGATCACACTTTTGAAATCCATTCTTGGCTCTCTTTACATTTTCACCATGTCTTTTTATAAAATTCCGGTTTGTGTGGCAAAGGAGTTTACTAGAATGCAAAGTAATTTCCTTTGGGGAGGAGTGATGGATGACAACAAAAGGAGGATTCATTGGATTAGTTGGAAGGACGTTTGTTTACCTCTTGACAAGGGTGGTCTCGGCATTAAAAATATTTTGACATTCAATGCGGCTCTTCTTAAGAAGTGGAGGTGGAGGATCCTAGAAGGCCGAAATTCGGTGTGGTATAATATTTTGAAAGCTCGTTATGGCGACATCTCTATGAAGAGTTTTGGTGGAGGTATGTTTCCTAGTTCTTTACCATCTCCTTCGTCTTCTTCTTTTTCCATTTGGTGGAAGGATCTTATGTCGGTAGGGAAGGAAGAATATAACGACCCTATTGCGTCCTTGTGTCGTTTCAAGATTGGTAATGGTTTTTCAACCCCGTTTTGGGAGGCGAGATGGTGCGGTGAGTTTTCTTTGAAAGACAAATTTCCGGTGTTATATTCGGCCTCTAGTTTGAAGATGGTTTCGGTGGCGGGTATGGGTGGTTGGATTAATGGTTGTTGGAAGTGGGGGGGTTGTGGAATTAATTCCTTTCTTCTTTCCGAACCTTCTTTTAGTTTGGTTTTCGATTCTTTTCGTAATTACATGGAGGAGTTTGTGGTAGATATTGAGAGGAAGGATGAAATTGGTTGGGATTTAACCGCGGATGGTTCTTTTTCGGTGGCATCTTGTTATAATTTTTATGCGGAAAATTTTATTCCTTTCGGTCCGCCTAATAGATATGATAATGTTTTAGCTTTGGTTTGGAAGATGGAGGTACCTTTCAAAATTAAGGCTTTTGGTTGGAGGCTTCTTATTAATAGGCTCCCAACCAAGGATCAATTAGTTCATAGAAAAATTGCTTTGTCTTTGGATAATTCTCTTTGTGGTTTTTGTGGAACTAATCCGGAAAGTAGAGACCATGTTTTTTTTGGGTGTAAATCGGTGGAGTTAGTGTGGAGGGAGGTGGCGGTTTGGATTGGAAAGGAGGTGGGAGATTTAGATGTTGATTGTTTTTCTAGTTTCTCGGATTGGTCCCTTTTTTGTAAAAAAAAGAAAGTGAAAGGAGGAAAAATAGGGGTTGTTTGGTTAGCAACGGTGTGGTCCCTTTGGCTAACAAGGAATGGTATTTGTTTTAGAAACGAGATTTGGAATGTGAATAATACGGTATGGAGTATTAAATCGTTGGTTTGGAAGTGGAGCTTTATAGGGGAGATTACGCATTCTATTTGTAGTTTTTACGAATTTATCAAGGAGCCCTTGCTATATCTTTCGTAATTCAAATAGATTTGTAATTTTCTCTTTTTTGTGGCTCTTGCCCATCCTTGTGTAAAAAGGCTTTGAGAACCCTTAGTTCTCTTTATATATTATCCTTGCTTACACAAAAAAAATGGTGTCAAAACCACCAAAAACAACATGAATAAATAATTTGAGACTGCCACAGAAACCATGAGGAAAATGATCCAAAAATTTCACTGAGCAACATACATCATGTAATAACAATTCATACAACAAATGTACATATAATCCTCTATCTAGGAATCTAAGTTATAGTTGAAAGTAACTCCTGTCTCTTAGTTATGAACTAGCAAATTAGAAAAATCAATTCCCTTGGACTTGTAATATCCTCTTTCTGCATTTGTTAATCTACCTTGGAACATTCTCCACTCCATGCCACATCTCTCTTTAACCTGTCACCAATACCATGCAAATATACGCATAACAAAATCAAAATCCATTTAATCCATATACATTGTTAACGCAAAAAATATATATTAATGTCAGTCAGTTAATCGTAATCGTCAAATAATAAATAAAAGAAAAATATTTGAATTACAAAAGGTTCATATCATACCATCCGCCAAGCCGGCTTCCCAGTTTGTGCTTCTCCCTATCAAGCACAAATGCGAAAAAGTTAAGTATCAAAATTTATAAAGCTTCGTTTGAGTGACGATATAACTAAAATCAAATATATATAGTTCAACCGATAAAAGTCGATATTACTAGGTTGGATCCTAACCCCACTCTCACGATTGTGTTTGTGAGTGGTAAAAAATAAAAAATTACCTGATCTCCTAATGATGGAATACCTTGGTGAACAATCCATTGAGCATCAACAACTCCAATTTTCTCATGGGCCGGCTATAATAGTATTAATTCAAATTCCATAACAAATCAAAATTATAATATAAAAGAGAAATAAGCTTAATTTACTACCTCAACACATTTTCTAAAAGCAAAATCAAGTCCCCAGCCATGTACAAATTCATTCTGCAAAAACAAATGCGTTACTGTCATAATTTATCGAAAGCCATCATCAACAACTAACTACATTTGAAATAATTTAAGTAAACAGAGTGAGCATTGAACCTGAATCATATGCCACACGCAACGCCACGCGTTTCGAGAAAACACAGGAGCCATAATCTCAACAAATGCTGCACAAGGAGGGAGAAGAGGGTATTTACACTTCCCTGGTTTCTCTTGTGCTTCTCTAATAATAACAAAAAACCAAACAAATAATCAGCCAATAAACAATACTCATTCTTTCAACTGAAATTTGTAAACAAATTTGTTTAGTTCTTACTTGTGAACTTCACTATCATTTCTTCTTTTTGTCATATTCCAAATCAACCCTTTTTGAGGTTCCAATGCTGGCTGTGAAATCTCCAAGCCATGTTTCTTCACTAGTTTTAAGTATCTGCAGATAGAATTCAACATGCAAATGAAACTTCCTCAACAAAACAAAGACTAGATTTCGAAGAATCGAATACTAATAACAATGATACTAACTCTTCTGCATTAAAATTTTCAACCCCAAGATCTTCGTCCCACATGAAAATATACTCATATGATGCCACAATATCTGGATGCAGAAACCTCTTAGCATACCACCTAAGAAGAGAAAAATTCGAGTTTGGTAAACAACAATTAAGGAAAATGTGACAATGAAAACTTGTAATCCAAATTTGAATAGCTGGCAGAAGATTTAGTTTACCACTTGGTTTGTTTGTGAACACTGACATGAATAGCCCGTTTCGACCACTCAAATTCATCCCATTCGGTCGTTCGGCCATCGTAATGAAAAAGTAGGATTGTGAAGTCCTTTGAAAACTGTTCAAGTGCCATAGTTATGTTATTTAGCTTAAAGAAACATACACAAAAACCCTATGCAAATATGGAGAAAGAGAAAAAGGACCTTTTTGACAGCTGCATCAATGTTGTTTTTCTGCTGATATCCAACAGTGAAAGTCACTAGATACTTTGGCTTAGAGGTTATATCCTACAAGTAAGTAGCAACTTAATCAAATTCTTTGTATCTTTTAGCAATTCACATAAGCACTTATATGATAAACAAACACCTATGCTATAAACATGTAATTCAGTTGTTTATCCAAACAAGGCCTGGATCTGTTCGGTTAATTATTCTCACCTCATTGGGAAAACCCCACAATCGGCGCAAGAAGAAGTCCGATTGAGCATTAACAATCCCGGGAGGTAATCTTTCAGCACCTCTAGGATTTGTTGGAACCCAAATCTGCACACAATCATCAAAGTAAGTCGCAGTTTTCTGATTATCATGTAGATTGATTATATAGTCCTACCTGATTTTCGGATGAGGCACTGTCATCGTTCTTCATGAACGACCACGCGTTGCTCCCGCGAATGCAAGACAAATCAATGGAAGGAAGCAAACTAGATGGGAGATTCAACTAAAAAAAAATAAAAAATACTAAGCATATTTAGAATTCAATTCTAGTATCAAATAACATCATAACATGAATTACAGAAAATACTGAATTTCAGCAGCACCTTAGTTGTGGAGAATGTTGGAAGTGATAGTCCTATAAATAAGCCAAGAAATCCTCCAAAGAAAAATATGACAATAAACTTCATACTTTCATTTGGTTTTCTCTTGGCAAAGCTGAAACAATAAAGAAGCAACATTTTCACTTCAAGGGAATTACTATCATATGTTAAACTTTTTATGATGAAACAGAATAACAAAACATACCGCATTATTATATCCAAAAGTTTCTGATTGTAATTTCCATATAAGAGAACCAAGATGTTTAAAGTGCAGAGAAGATAGAACTAAATTTATGAATAAATGAAATAAAAAGAGTGATTCAGAAAACAAGAAGAAATATCAAAGCATGGGAAAAAGCAGTGGTTATGAGTATAACACAAGGAACTGGATTAAGAAAGCAACCAAAGTTGAAACAAGTGAAATGTGAGTTTGAAATATTCACGTGATTTTCCCCTAACAATTCCGCAAGTTACTTATTTGGTCTGTTTTATTATAAAATTAAATTAAATACGCAAGCGCGTAATATCCACTACTAGTATTTAATAACCATGTACTACTTTTTTTGTAATACAAGAAATACTGTATCAACATGGAATTTTTTATAAATTAAATATGGTTTTTTCATCTAAATAAACTGTTGATGTGAATCCTATTTGACAAGGAAAATTAGCACTTGGGTCACACACCACACAGAGATTTTTTTAACACATTTTAAGATACTAAATATTCTATCTAGTTCAAAAAATGTTGATTAAATTATCTAATTTAATGTAAATTGATAACAGTTTTAAAGTTAAATTAGACTAACGGTCCTTTAACTTTTTTTTATTTTTTATTTTATGTTTGTCCTTTATTTAATAAACTTTGATTTTTGATCTTTTAAATATACTTTTAAGAGTCATTATTGTTGTTAAAGATGAGGTTGCAGCTACCTCCTGGTTGCTCACCGATCTGAAGGCGGATCCCAGCTAATTTCTTTACATAATTTCTAATCCGAAAACTACTCCTATTTCATTTATGAAGCTCACTGGTGTTATCAAACATAAAAATATTGACGATGTCGTTCCTATTCAAAGAGCCTAGTGGCGTGCAGGTGACATTTTGGAAAATTTTATTGAGTGTTTGTTTACTTACAATGCCGGTAAGGCAGTTACTTCAATTTTTCAATGATTTTCACACTTTCCAGAGTATAGTCAATGTAATACTGATAAATTATTATCATACAATATTTTTTAAGAAAAAAAGTGTTTTCTAATTAAATTACCTGCTTTACTCAAGAAACTAGTGGCTGACTTGTCTTTGAACAATAAGTTTCAAACAATAATGATAAAAATCTCCGGAAAGAATAATTAGTGGCCATAACGACCAACCATTCCACCCACCCAATTGTGAATGCTTTTAAACTCTATGTTATTTTAAGTGGTTTGACGAAGTTAGGCAGATACCCATATACCGTTCCAAATCAACTAGGTAAAAGATTCTAAAAGAACATTATAAGTTTACCTATATTCAATTTTCTAACTCTCAGCTCTGAAATTCTACATTGAGTTGTTTTGTTCTTAGCTACTACAGTATCACTAACCAAAACACAATTCTCTGTGAATGTGAATGGAGTGTGAGAAAACATATATATGTGTGTAAAAATTGGTAGACAATGTGGCGATGGTTGTGTACAAGTCGTCTTCCGTCGTTGCCGCCGTCCTCTAAGGATTAGTTGAATTAAACAAATCAATTCCCACGGCCTTGTAATATGCATTTTCTGCACTTGCCATCCGACTCTGGAACATTGTCCACTCCTTTCTACACCTTTCCCTCACCTAGCATCAACACCATGAAACCATCAACATATATATTTTTATAATTTAATCCATTATAAGTTTCTTGGTTAATTAAGCAATTATTATGTTAGAAGAGAAGCATGGAAGCAAGAAAAATATCATGAGAGGATGGATATAATTGAAACATGCATAACATACCCCCTGCCATGGCGCTTGTCCAGAAGTTGATTCTCCCTACCAAAGCGGGAAAAAACAAATAAGCATCTTAGTTTGGCAATATGAGTACAAATTACGAAGACTAACAAGAATCATCATGGAAACCAAATTACCTGATTCCCTAGTGAGGGGATACTTTGATGAATGATCCACTGAGAATCAACAACTCCTATCTTATCATGGGCCGGCTACATGACAGAGCAAAGTTACTTGAATTAATGTTTTAAGAACGAAATATAAATTTCAATAAATGGAAATGAGATAAATTAGTAAATATAAGAAACCGACTCACGTCAACACATTTTCTAAGAGCAAAGTCAAGACCCCACCCATGGACCAAGTCATTCTGAAGAACTCGCAAGGTTATAATCGTAATTAAATTATAGGAGACGATTGAATGTTTAAACAACTAAACAATGTATATTAAAAAAAAAAAAAAAAAAGAGTAGACTTCAAACCTGAATCATATGCCACACACAGCGCCATGCATCACGTGAAAAAACTGGAGCCATAATCTCAACAAACCTGCATGCATAGCACAATCAGATACACCACCTCATGGTATGGGTGGATAACACAATGATAATGTCAACTGATTCTTACGCTGCACAAGGAGGCAGATGAGGATCACTGCACCATCCTGGTTTCTCCTCTGTTTCTCTAATAAAAATAAACAGTTAATGCATTCTTTTACATAACAAGCATTGGAAGAAAGCGAGGATTGAATTTTTATCGTTCTTACTTGTGAACTTCCCGATCACCTCTTCTCTTAGTCATTTGCCATGTCAGTCCACTATTAGGTTCCAAACCAGGCTGTGAAATCTCCAACCCATGCTTCCTCACTAGTCTTAAGTATCTGTAATTGAAATTAGAGGAGATTATCAAACCTTTTGAGTATAACCAGAAATGAAACCTTAGCTATTCATGGATTTGATTTTGGTTCCCTGTCAATGTAACAATTCTTTACACTTTCATTTTGCCTTTTAAAAAAAAAAAAGTTCTACACTATAATCTAACCACATATTAACAAATCACTTAACAAGTTTGACCATGACAGCAATTAAATTTTTTTTTTAAAATCAAAAATTTGTAAATAAAGAATCAACATATAATCAGTTGATAGTGTGAAAAACTTGAAACAAAAATATGAAAACTAAATTCTGAATGTGTTCTATTGCACCGTATCATATGATGCATATCTAATACTCACTCCTCTGCATTAAAATGCTCAACACCCAGATCTTCATCCCATATAAAAATATAGTCATATGGTGCCACAATGTCAGGATGCAGAAACCGTTTAGCATACCACCTAGGAGGAAAAACAAACAAAAACTTTAATATCATGACATAATTAAAATTTTGAAATGGCAAAATGTTTTTTGTTTAGTTAGGCAAACAAATTTGATGGTAGAAGTAAGAAAGAAAAATTTGTCATACATATTCATGTTCAAGCAATGGACTCATACCATTTCGTCTGTTTGTGAACACTCACGTGAATAGCCTGCTTTGACCATTCAAACTCATTCCATTCAGTTGTTCGGCCATCATAATGAAACAAAAGAATTGTGAAATTCCCTGAAAACTGCTCCATGTAACAGATATAGTTTAAAGACATGCACAAAAGCCTAGGCAATGGGAGAGAGATAGAAACCGAGAGATGACCTTTTTCACAGCTGCATCAATATTATGTTTCTGATCATAACCGACAGTGAAGGTCACGAGGTATTTAGGCTTTGAGGTTAAATCCTGTGAATGGTAACTTAATCAAATGTTGTGTATATAAATAACCTACGACAAAAAAAAAATTGAGGCCTCTCCAGTTCAAGAATAAGATTGGCCTGATACCAGGAGCATAAACTCAAGCTTGAACAAAAGAGCACATGTTGCAAGCCACACAAGTTTTCTGCATTCTTTCCCAACTTGTTTCAGTACTGGATTTGGGTTTTAAGCCAAGTATGTTTAATGAAAGCAAACAAAGAATATGCTTAAAAATCGGGAAGACTCCTTTTACAAGTTTTAGTAACTGTAACCAGGCCTTAATCTGTGTATTTAATTGAATTTTTCCTATGCAATAAGTTTCATATGTCTTCGAAGCACATAAGCTATTTTATGATAGTTACCTCGCTAGGCTGACCCCACAATCTACGCAAATAAAAGTCTGACTCAGCTTCAATTATCGCAGGAGGTAATCTTTCTGCACCTCTTGGATTTGATGGAATCCAAATCTGCAGACAAAAATGAAAACATGCAGCAATGAATATTTGGGCCTTAACAAATAATATTCCCTGTAAATCATATTCCATGTATTATAAAATACAGAATCATACTCAAAAATTGATAGGATGCTCAATAGTGGGACTGGGACAGACAGAAGGGGATGTTTTAGTGGTCATGAAGCATGACAAGCCCATAATTTGGAGAGCCTATGAGCGTAAGAAAAAGAAAGGGAAGAGGAGAGAGAATGGGGTAGCTGCCTAGCTGGCCGTTAGCTAGATTTAGGGGAATATAGGGGAGGAGAGAAGAATAAACAAACATAGCAAGAATTCTGTTACTATCTTAGAGGTAAGGCGGAGAGAAAAAGTATCCATTGTAGAGAGCTTAGTCTCTTGATTTTCTATTGATTTTTAATATAATCTACATATTTCAGTTTCCTATGATATTCTTATTCTCTTCACTGCTCTATCAAAAACCATCACCAAAAAGAAGCAAAAGGTCTTCTGATTCTCATTATAGCCATATATTAGCTTTGTCTCATGACAGGATCAAAAGTGCACCTTCAACGTGTCATTTAATAACTGATATTTTGATGAGTCGCTGCTATTATTCTTCATAAAAGACCGAGCATTGCCACTTTCATATTCGTCTTCAAGGGAAGACACGTCAATGGAGGGAAGCAGGTTAGATGAGACATTCAACTGCAAATTGGTAAGCACCATTAGAGTTCCATTATTAAGTTCAACAACAACATTAAAGAATCATTTTAAGTTCACTCAAGCATAAGGTATGCCCAAAAAGAAGACGTTCCTAGTCTGCACCTTTGTAGTTAACGTTGGATATGAAATCCCAATAAAGAAGCCAAAAAGTATTCCAGCAAAAGTTGTCAGAACAAGCCTCATACTTTCATTTGGTTTTCTATTGGTAGAACTGCAGCAAACAAGACACAAACTGCATTTAAACACAGGTACCAAATATTAATTGGCACATACAAAATTTCTAAAATAAAAAACAACAAAAAGTTAGTTGTAAATATTAGACCTGCGAGTACTGGTCCCCATTATGTCCACACTTTTCCGATTGTGTGATCATAAACTATACAGATTACAGAGGAGCTATTCTTCACTATTTAGCAAGTGGGATGTATCCTCCATACAAGACGCAAAGATGGTTGTTACAAGAAAACAAGCCCTATTGAAAATACAAAGAACTAAATATGTTAAAATGGAACCAGAAAATGATTTTATATTACAAAAGGGAAAGATACACCATAGTATGAGAAAACTATTAGATTTTCGAATACAGTGCTTCCCAAATATCCCCCCATTAGAACAAAAGACTTGATATATTAGAAGTGTTATTAGTAGCCCCGCAGGGTCAGGCTTCTACTACTTCTAAAGTTGTATTGCATGCTTAATTAGCTAATTTTGCAGAGAGCTTGCATCTTTCAACATAATGCCTAACTCAAGGTGTCACTGCTTCGGAATTCCTTATCACTACTTCAGCCCTTCGTGTATAGGATGTCTCATTTCCTCTGTTGCCTCTTCATCCTCTATTGTCAATCATTGTTTGGATTGATCTTAATGTTGTTAATTCAGTTTTAACCATTTCTATGATTACTCCAAAACCGTTATGCTACTGCTAAGTGCTAACTATAGAACGCTGGGATAGTTCCCAATAATTGGCTATGTCCAAGCCCAAGATCAAGATGACATTAAGTTTGCAAACTGGTGAACTACTTAGTGGAAAAATTCCATGCTAGATACCATCACATCAGATGAATATATATGTTCAGCAAGTAGGTTGTGAATTGAGTTTTCTTATGTAGAACAATAAATCTAGAGTACTAGACTAGGGGAGAGTACTCCTATAGGGTGTCAGGAACTCAATGAAGAAAGAGCAAATCTCAATATCAAATAATTATGTGAAAAAACTGTTGTATGTCTACAGATACAGACCCATTCAATATACTGAACATTTTTTCAGGTGAACCGTCCCATTCATCTTATTTTGTTGATTCTACAAAAGTTATTCAACATTTAGGATGTCTCATTTCCTCTGCTGCCCTTTCTAATGTCTCTTCAGCAACATATAAATATTGAATTTTCTTGGCCATGCAACATTTTGAATTACTCTTCAAGCTATGGACCATCTTATTCATTTTTATGTATTGTTTTCTGCAGTTATTCAGTGATTAGTATGTCACATTTGCTCTGTTGTCATTGCAGCATCTATTCATGATGAAGAAAACAAACTAATTTTAGATTCTTCTTTGAGTGTGTTTATCTATGACATGCAGAGAGCTTATTAAGCTTCAACTTAAAGGGATGCTTGTCAGAATCGCGATCAGAATCGTGAAATCCATGGATTTTGCGATTTTGCTCACCCTAAATAATCTGAATCGTGAGTAGAATCCTAATTCAGAGCAAAATCCCAATAAAATCGCTCGAAATCGCTAAATCGCAGCAAAATCCGCGATCCTATATGGATTCCACCGATTTTGGGTTTTTTTTAGGGTAATTTTAGAATGGATAAAGACGACCCGGTTCAGTTTTGTGACACAGTTTTAACCCTTTTAAAACTTTTGAGTACATTTATATTTAAGATTTGAGACTTGGTTATTTTATGATTACAATTTGAAACTTTTTATTATAATTATTTACTATTATGAGTTGAATCCATCGATTTTGGTTGCGATTTCCGATTATGCGATCTTGATATCCCCTTTAGATTCAACAAAACGATTTGAGTAGAATCCACCGATTTTGGTTGCGATTTACGATTTTTCAATCTTACTATCCTCTTTCGATTCAAAGTAAACTCTCAATTCTGACAACCTTGATTTAGAATATTAGAAATATTAGTGTTTCCGAGTCATAATTGTTTAGTAATCTTATTGAGTTGCCTGTGTGTTGACAGTTTTTCAATAGTATTTGACCTACATTGGTAGTATAAATTAGTAGTCCTAGCAGTCTGCATCTAAACCACACATCATATCGATGCAGTATCAATTAATAAGCTAAATGCTTCCTCCTTTATCCATCTAAGAGTGTGTTTGAAGATACAGTGCATTCCTTTCACCAGGCAGCAGAACTGAAGCTTCAATGAGTAGCTTTTAGAGTCACCATGATTTCACTCCAATTTCAACGCGGTTCCAAACAAGTGCGAAGTCAAACACAAGAAATACAACATACTACATTTGGAGGAACGGTATGGGATGGGGAAATCGAGTTTCCCCAGCAAAACGTTATTTTGGTAGGTTGACTATTTCGTATCAAAATTGATTTTCCTCCAAACCATGTTTTGACTAGAAGTGATAAAAAATAGCTTTTAGGTTGAAAATTTTGCACTAAGTTTTACATCAAACTAGCTTTTAAAGTTAAAATATCCAAACAAGAATCACTTCACTCCTAACTCAACTTGAACCAGATCGATTTTATAAAATCATGCTCACTTTTAACAACGGATATACAAATTTCAAACATTATTTTATGAAATAAGTCAATTTGACTAATCGCAGAATGAAACATTCCCAATACAAAAAAAATGTGTAAACAAGTTGCATTTTTATAATCATATAAGCAAGAAAAACACTAAACATGTGCATTTCCCCTAATAATCGCCGCAAGTAACTCATATGCAACTTAGCAACAATAATATTAATATCCAAACATTCCATAACCAATCACATAGGAAACACCGCACAAACGATTCAAATATTATCAGATTATTATTCATACCTGAAATAGCCCTAATTCCACGCCGCAAGATCTGCAAAAACCACAACACTCGAGTGAGTACTGACAACGAAATCTGAAGTGAGTGATGACAACAGTGTAAGTGATGATGATCGAGTAAGCGATTATTTCACAAACGTGAAAAGAACGAATAAGCGATTATTCGGTGGAAGTTTGTATGATGTGAAAGACGGTTATATGCTAATTTTGGGAGCAATGTGGTTGGATTCTGTTGTACGTGTGAAATAGGGAAATGAAAATAAAGTGAGAATGAGAATGCAGGCAGGAATTTAAATTTGGAATTAAGAAAAGTTATAAGGTCGTTTTCATGATAAATTTGATGAGATAATTGTAAAAGAGGGAATTTAGGTGAAATAGATGAAGGAATTTAGGTGACTTTTCAATTCAGTGTCTCACGCTACGGACGGCTACCCTTTCGTCCAGTAATTACTAGAACAAGTAAAAAATCTTTTTCTATTTTGTGTTTTTTGTTTTTTGTTTTTTTGGTAATTCAGTATTAAAAAATTGATTATTTTTTACTATGTTCAATGATATTTTACCAAATCATTCACAATTAATAATTTTACCAAATCATTCACAATTAATAATTTTACTAGACAGTTAAATTAAATGTGATTAAAGGAAATATTAAAGATGAATTTGAACTTTTAAATAAAATTAATTAATATAAATATAGTGATAAAAACAAATTAAGATGTTTTACTCTTTGCTCGTATTACCAAAAAAACATTTTTAAAAACGAGAATTTTTTACTTTAAAAGATATTGTGGTTTTCAAATTTATCACATATCCTTTTTTTTTTTTTGAGTTGGACAAAACATTTATGGAACTTAAATATTCGAAACTAGTATACTGTCCGGTCATATTTTTAAAAAATAAAAATTATTTTTATGATTATTAAAAAATTCAATCAAATGTAGTTAATATTTTAGACTTTCTACAAAAAAATTGATTGAATTTACTATAATGTCTTCTTTATTAAATTTAATGAAATGTTGGAAAATGAAATAAAAAGATAAGTATTAGAAATTATAACATTAAATGATTTATTGATTGCTTATAATAGTGACCAAAAATTAAAACATTTTTATTGCTTATAAATGTGACCGAAGGGTGTACAAACTTATAATTGCATGAGTCATAAGGATTGTTATTTACTATTCATGTGCAGTTTGCGTAGATGCAAACAAAAATGCCCAAATCATCTTGTCTTCGAATATTCTTATGCTTTGAAGTTATGGAATTGGTTTTTCACCATGCTAGGAGTAGGTCTTGTGAGCACCATATTTAACATTCTTTTGTTACGTGACACAGGTTCTAGAGCCCTCAATGTAGGGTTGTTATCCAAGCTTTCATTGTCTCCATTTTAAACACAATATGGTATTCTCGAAATCAAGCCAGATTCAAGGACCATTTTCTACATCGAAGGTCAGCTTTAAACCTAATTCTTGTTGAGGTATCCTTCATTGGCAACTTTACTAAAAAAGGTATCTAACTCTTTCATACATGACTTCCCTATCATCAAAACTTTCAAAGTCTTCATTCATCCCCCCAAATTTCCTAGGCTTGTTGAGGTGTTGTGGCAACCCCCATTGAGAGATTGGCTCAAGAACAATATTAATTCATCTTTCTCTTCTTATATGGCTTCTTGTGGAGGTTTATTGAGATTCTACAATGGTGAGTTCGTCTATGGATTTGTTGATTTGATGAAGTTTTTTATCTTTTCATGCAAAGTTATGGGGGTCATCCATGCATTGGACATTGCTCATCATTTTAACTGAAACTTTATTTGATTTGAAACAGATTTGGCTCTGTTGTTGCTTCCATTACAAGATACCTCCATTATGCCTCATAGTAGATTGCTTAATTCAATGTCAAGCTTAAGTCTTTAGGGTTTTTAGTTACATACATTGGAAGGGAACTCAATGTGCAGATAAGTTAGCCTCGGTTGGTTTATCTTGTCATACGCCTCTTTTTTTTGACATTTCTCCCTTTTTTTCTCGTTCCTTTTATCATGCACAACAAGCTTGGACTATATTCTTTTAGATTTTGTAATCCTTCTTAGGATCAAGCTTTAACCCCTCCTTCTCTTGTATTTTACACTTCTTTCTTTAATGACATATGTTCTATTCTAGAACAAAAAAATAGAGAGGATTGTGAAAATCACGACGAAGCGAGATTTCCTAAGCACTATGATGATGTGGCACTATAGTTCGAAGGTTGTGATCACGGTGCTTCTTGAACTAGAGATGTTGATCTTGAAACAATATTGTTATTCGGTATCAATCTTGAATCAGCATTTGTTATCTACGATACAGTGTACCTAGGGTGGTATGTGCGTGGTTAGCACTCCAACACCCAAGTCAATTTAGGGTTTGTGTACCTGAAAATCTTTTATAAAGGTAGTTATACCTTGGACCAAACAAAGCAAGTTGTATAATGAGCCTCGTGTTACTGAGTTGGTCAGTGCTGAGTGGTGGGTCTTTGGCCTTTGGCCGGTACCCAGAGGCGGTTCCATGTGCCCGGGCTCAATCCCTATTTTCTTTGTACTCCCATCAATTTAATAGTCGATTTTAGACAAAATCATGGGCAAAATTAGGGGGAAATTAGTACAAATAGGGTGTGAAAAGTAAAACAGATGAATAATCAATGGTGTAAAGTTTTTGCCCAGACTTCCTAAAATTTCTGGCTCCGCCACTGCCGGTACCGGAACAAGATCATTGGTTTAAAACAAAAATAATTGGTATTAATTCAAATTTTAAATTTAATTTAAAATAAATTAATGATATAGTTTAAATATATTATTAATATAAAATATTTACAATGTGAATTAATTAGATTATTGTGTTTACTTTTTATCATAATTATTTTAAAAATAATATCTATAAATATTTATGATCCTCTGATACTAAAAAATATAGTACTATATATGAATAGTACGTGACAACTAGATCAATATTAAAAAGAATATAAAATTAATCATTAAATAATTAGTACATACCCGAGTAAACTCAAATAGTATATTTTTATGGTTTTATAATTTTTATTTTCTTTGTAGAGAAGTAGTTGTTTTATTTTATGATTCAGATCTTATAAAATGGTTTTACAACTCACATGCTGATATTATTTTCTACGGCTACTTAAATTTTTGTGGTAGCAGATTAGGCAAGGCATTGTATAAAAGTTTTAATCAATGTCAAAAATTAGGCAAAAGCATTATCTCGTGAATAGGGATGGCAACGTCAATACGAGAATCTAACTAATGGTATTCCCTCCCACTTTATTTATAAGAAAAAAAATATTTAGTTTTATTGAGTAAGGAATGTATCTGGTCACACCAGATCAGATAGATTTATTACTCAATAAACCTAAAAAAAAATCTTTACTTGTAAATAAGGCCAGAGATAGTATCATTTTAGTATAAATTTTTTCAACCAAGATAGTATATTGTTATAGTTATTTTTTTTATTATACTATTATTTATTTTTTCTTTTCAAATAAATTCAATCATAGACCTTCTCTCTCTTTTTAATAACTAATTGAGAAAATAATTAATTTTATGAAAAATATGAAGTGGAGTTATTGAGAAAGTAGAGGTATAATTGATAAATAATAACATTAAATTATAAAAATGATACTTAAATAAAAATAAAAAAATTCTTCTAAGACGACTCTTAAAATGGCACGGAAGGAGTACTATTTTTCGATGAAAATATGATGATAAGTGTATAATTTTCTTACATATATGTAATTTTGGAGTAGCCCTTGAAATCATTTGGGGTGGATGGTTCACTTCTGAAACACAGTTGTTTCAGGGGTTAATCCGGAAATTCATTTATTTAATTTTTGGGGTGTTTCTGTAGATGCATATCCAAACTATTTAAAAATATATAGATATAGCGTGGACGACTTAGTTGTGAAATGTTGTTTGCATTTCAAGTGCGTCTGGAGACGCGTCTCCAGAATATGAAAAGAGAAAATAAGTTTTGAGTGTGTTCGCCCTTACCCCTATGGAATGGATAAAGTAATCCCTGTTTTTTGTATAGATAGATGTTTGTTGCATACTGGACTTTTAGATATGCATTTATACCAATATTTTCAAAAAATTCGGTGCTTATCAAATTTTATTGGATTTTTTACTGAAAAACTACAAGAAATATTGTATTTGTTCCATATTCTTGAAAAATCATTTAGTGTTATTTTTTAATGTTTGAGACTTTGTCAGACACTTTTGTAGAGTTGTGATTGCAGCGATAGTTTTATATTGTCCATAATGATTTAATACTTGAATAAATATGCACCATATGGTGCTAACAAAAATAATTCATAATGTCTCAATTTTGGTATCTCACATTTGTGTACTTCAATGGCGTGAAACCTCCTATTGATTTTAGGCTCATATAGGATACTCCTCTTATTGTTCTGAAATCCAAATAGGATAATCTTACACCACACATACAACAGAATGGTGATTAAGATCGAATATTTTTCATCACTCGTTGATATTAAAGAAAATGTGAAGTTCAACAACTTTGAGCTAAAGATCGATGAACATTTGAAGGTTATATGGAGCATATACCAACAATACGAAACAAAGAGTTTGAGGTAGATGCGAGCATTGCGAGATTTGTGGAGAATATTATCAAGATGTTGAAACATCCTAAATCATCTAGTAATGTTTAAGTTTTGTTCATGTTGTTTTTTTGTTAAGTTATTTAAGCAATGTTCGTGTTAAGGTATATTAATCCCATAATAATGTAGTGCCAATTTTCATCTAATGCAATGATAAGATAAAATATCAATAATATACAAATAATTCATTACAAATCCAAAATAATGTCAATAACAATATAAAATAAACAAACTAATAAAATCTAATGAGGTCCACCACGGGAAAATGTGTGTTATCTCAGAAAACCTTGCATAGACCTAGCCATTTAGGTTTACTAAACTCATGATGTTATTTGAAATAAGTGATTTCCTCTATAGCCACTGCTAGTCAATCGTACCAGGTTGAGGCGGTGGCACGTCATCTGAAGGTCATCCATCATAAGAAGGTGCAGCATTATTTACTAAATAAGCAAGTGGAATGATGTGATGGTGTGACACTATAAAGTACCACTATAAATAGGGAGGTTCTAGGGCCCAGCCAGGGTGAGCACTTGCACAGGCTCGGGCCCACTAAATATTTGGGCATATATGAGTAAAAAAACAAAAAAAATATAAAAAAGAAAAGAAAGAAAGGATAGAAACGAAAGAAAAGAAAAATCGCGTTGTGACATCGTCTTCCTCAACTCCCTCCCTCTGTCATTGACCGCCAATGCACGGAGCACCCCCGTCTCCTACTCTCCTTCATCTTCTTCCTCTCGGTCTCTTGCCTATTCTCTGTCTCAACTCCCATCTGTTGCTCCGCCGCCACTTTCGTAACCGTGGGTCGGTCTCCATCTCCTTCATTCCTCCTCTGAGGCTTAGCTCAGGTATGACTTGACTTGCTTATTTTTTAATGATATTGAAGGAAAAATGAGAATGAGAATGAGATTGAGAGAGAATTGAAAGAGGATTGAAAGAGGATTGAAAGAGGAAAAGGTTTTAAGATTATGGAAATTATACAATCAGTGGTTTGTTAGGAAAAGGTTTTTAATGTTAATGATTTAAGTTGAATTTAAAATGGGAATGATTTAATAATTGGAATGATTTATGGTATTGTCCTTATTAAATTGTTGTGAGCCAAATGATTTACAGTCAGTGTTCAATGTTCTTCCATGAGCTAAAGAGCTGGCTTTGAAACAATTTGGGAATTTTCCCATGAATGTTGTTATTAGAGAGATCTAATACTCTTAAAATTGGTAATGGTGCCAAGAATTTAGGAAAACTAATAATGTTAGTAGATGATAAATATAAGTATTGAAGTTTAGATGTGAGGATTTTAGCTTTGCTATCAATTTTGATAGAAAGAGCAGCATTGTGTGAAAGAATAAGAAAATGTAGATTTTTACATGTTGAAAATTGGTGAAAATTCACAACACCACTCAAGTTTGTTGATGACAAATCTAAGTAAGTAAGATTTTGTATTTCAAATATTGAATTTGGAAAATAAACATGTAAGTTGTTATTAGAGAGAATCAAATATTTCAAAGAATGAGTTGAGAAGTTACTAATGAATCATGTGAGGTGGTTGTCCCCGAGGTCCAACTCTAACAAGGAAGGAAATTTATAACACCAATGTAGAATTGTCCCATTTAACATGTTACCTTCTAAAAACACCATGCTCAATTTTGAATGTTTTGTGATTTAAGTTGAATTTGTGTTTGGAATGATTTAATAATTGGAATGATTTATGTTTATATTAATGATTTAAGTTGAATTGGAATTTTTTATGTTAGTGATTTAATTTGAATTGGATTTTTTTATGTTAATGTATGGCGTTGGATACTTGGATTGGTGATGGATTCTCAAATAGTCAACTGTTGTTGACTTGTTTTTTTAGAGATGAGGAGATTTTTGGTTGAATCAGAATCAAAACCAGAACCACCGCCTAATATGGTTAATGAGTTTAACCCAAATGAGATTGTGTGTGATCTAGGTCGTTGGAAACAAATTAATGAGTATGCTCTGGATATTCAAGACCAAGTGAGGAGGGCATATATATTGAAGAGTCCAATGCAACCGGATTTGCCAAGCTTTCCTCATATTCCATTTGGAAGTGTTGAGCATTTAGTAAATCATGGTATAAGAACTATTTATGGTTAGAATACAGTGAGATCAAAGATGCATCTTTTTGTTTTTATTGTTTTCTCTTTAAGAAACCCGGGAGGGCCGGGCACTTTGGTTTTGAAGTCTTCACTAAAAGCGGATATAAAGATTGGAAGCATGCATCTCAAGGCTTGAAAGATCATGTTGGTAGTCATAATAGTTTGCAACACTCATGTGTCAAACACTATGATGATTATAATAATAAAATATAAAGCGTGGCAAGTAAGTTTGCTAAATCAACCAAGGAATCAAAATAATTGTATAAAATGAAAACCCTTATGCTTTCTATGTCCCTTGTTATGCTTTCCGTTTGCAATTGGTTGTTGTGTCTGTTGCTAGTAGTTGCTCATCTATTCATGATTTCTTTGAGTACATCTCCTTGATTGTGACCACAACAAGTGCATCTTGTAAGAGGATGGATGCTTTGACAGAGGCACAACACCAAGATATTTTAAATAAACTTGAGATTGGTGACATATCTAGAGGAAAGGGCTTGCACCAATCGTCTAGTCTCACTAGACCTGAGGATACTAGATGGGGTTCACATCAGACATCCTCCGTGTTAAAGGTGCTTAGTATGGTTGATGAAGATGGATGTGGACCATATAAAGCAGCGGTTTGATAGATAAAATGGAGAGCTTTAAATTTGCTTTTATTTTGAAGTTAATGTTAAAGTTGTTTGGTATCACAAACGAGCTTTCAAATGTCTCGCAAAGAAAAGATCTTAATATTGTGATTGTCATGGAATTAGTTGGTGTTGTCAAAGTTCGATTGGCCACAATGAGAAACAGTAGTTGGGATAATTTATTTGCCTATGTCCAATGATTTTGTGTTGCTAAAGGTATTCCAGTACCAAATATGGATGAAATACCGATTCGGGGTCGTTCAAGGGTAGAAGGGAGGACTATCATTAATCTTCATCATTACCGTGCAAAGATTTTTTATGTTGCTATTGAAAAAATATGTGTGGAGATGGATCACCGCTTTAATGAAGAAAGTAACATTATCATTATTTCTTTTCATGTCTTGTGTAACAGCCCGAATTTTATTATTTGGCTAATTAAATTAAATAAGGATTTATTTACTTAATTTGGACGAAGTTTGATAATTAATTGGATCATCGGTGTTATGGAGAAACGTGTTCGGATTATTAAGTGAAGTTGGAATTTATTCGGTTAATCGAAGAATTAATAAAGTGGAATATGTAGAGGAATAATATTAGAATTAATATTATTATTGGATTTTTTATTTAATTGAGTTAAAGTCGGTTTTAATTTGGATTAATCGGAAAATAATATTAAGGGTAATAATATTATTTGTTGGAGCATAACTATTTATTTGAACTATTCTATTTCATCAATTGGGCCTAATTAGTTAGGAAGTGGAATTATATGGGTTAAGTCCAATATGAATAATATAGTAAAGGGTAGAATGAGAGAGAGGAGTATCATTTTTCATTTGTTGAGTTTTTTCAAAAGAAGAATAGAGGAGAAGAGGAGCAAAAAGGAGGAACAAAGAGGAACTAGGGTTTTGGAGGAGAAATCAAGAGGTAAGGGGGAGAATCCCTATTATTATGGGTTAGTAGAATTAGGATAATTGGTGGATTAACATGTTAGGTTGTTCTTAGTTGCAATCTATACATATAATGTGCATTTATTCTGTTTTTTTTATATGCTGAATTTCTATTAATGGATTTTGGAAATTGAAATATGCTTGAACGAATACATACTGCATCCTGTGTTCCTCATTGCTCATAGTAGGTATGCCCTGTTCCGATTCTACTCCTTAGGCTACTGTTTGGTATTACTTGAAAAACAATACGAGGTAAATGAATGATATTAATTGGTAATTAAAAATTGTAGCTGCAACATAACTTATTTTATTATTTCAAACTAATAAATCTTCTGTTAGAAAAAAAAAAAACATTATTAAAACTTTACACGTGCCAAAGTATTTGTTTAGAATTTTTTTTTCTTTGATTTAGCCATCTAAGACAAATTCCACTTTTGTAAGAAAAACTTGTATTAAGTGAATTAATATGATAACTTTTATGCTTGCTGAGTTTGTTTTTCTTTATGTTTTGTATTAGTATGCTGGCATTGTTTGTTCCTTTACTGCTTCCTATATGTGTTGATTCTATTTCCATGTTTCTAAGTGCTATTAATTAATGAACATGTTGTAATGGAAATGAACCACTATAAATTGAAATACAATAGAAAGAGGAGTAGTATATTGAATTGTGCAACAGTAGTAGCAGTTAGAAAACAAAATGAAAATTAAAACATTCCCGTTTGACCGAATAGCGAAATTAAACGGTTTAATTATTTGTCCAGAATTTGATGAAAATTTACGTGGTAGCTAAGTTTAATTAGTAGATTAACGTGGTGATGTTATTTTATTGAAATTGCGACTTTCACGAATCGACCGAAATTGTGTCTTATTTAAATATTCTTTATAAATAAATTTTAACAATTTAATAGAGTTGTCAATAGAGTTATTAAAGTTGTCAATAGAGTTGTTAGAGTTGACAATAAAGTTGTTAGAGTTGTTTTGAATTATTAAGAGTCATACTTTTGCTGTTTCGAGTAATTCTGACATGTTTAGAGTTGTCAGTGTATAATGTCGGTGTTTGCTTTTCATTGGAACTTTAACAATTCATATATTTTAAACCGTAACTCCGTTTGAGTCTCCGTTCAAGGCGTTAGAAAGCTAGCACGATATTCTTTTCAATAAAAAAATGGTCTTGAGCAATAGTATGTTAGAAATTGGAAATGGAGTAGAAATAGAAGTGAATTAAATTAATATAGTGTGATTATTAATTGGTTAATTAAATTAATAGTTGAATTAATTTTAATAAGACTATTTATTTGGAATATACTTGGACTTGGATAAATTATTCGGTTATCGGTAAATTACGGTATTTTGGGAATTTGTCCGTAATTGTGTTTTGGCTTGAATATGTTTATGTTGAGAATAAATATATGTATATGCCATGATGTTGTGCTAATATTGATTCTCTATGAGTAGTTGGATAGCATTAATTCTAATAATTAATTGTTTGATGTGGAAAGTGTGTGTTCATGTATAATTGACAAAAATGAGAATTAACATGAGATAGTATGGTTACTAGTGTTAATTGGATTGTGTGAATCGTAATTGATTAATTGACCTCTCATATGTGAATGATGTGTGTGTTGTGAATGTTGTGTACAATTGGTGGATAATTCATAGAGTTGAATTATTGTGATATGCGGAAAGTTAAGATGGTAGAGATGATCTTAATTGCATAGATTTGTGATATTGTACATACATTCATATCATAGTGTGCCTTGAAACACAGGTGGATTTGCTTTGAAACACAAGCGGGCTTGGATTCTAGAGTGAATCGGAAGCCGTAAACTAGATGTTTACAATTGGTGGACTTTGGTCTTGTCCGGATCGGAAGTGTGGCTTAGATTCTAGAGATATGAATCGGAGGCCGGTGAAACTTAGAATTTCACATTGGTACCACATGCATAGTGTCACATGTTTCATTGAGTCACATAAGAGTTATGTGATAGTTGACTATGTGCATTATGTTGTCATGATATGTGCATGATTGTGATAATTGATTATGTGCATTATGTTGTTGTAATAAGTGTACGAGTGAACAATTGATTGTGTGCATTGATGTCGTAATGCTATGTGTATGAGTTTGGTAATTGATTATGTACACTTGGTGTTGTAGCGATATTTGTATTAGTTGATAATTGAGAATGGGTGATGTTTGAATACATAATTGGTTAAATGCGGGAATATGTGATAATTATGACTATGTGTATAATTGGGGATATAGTAATGAGATATTATACTCTTATACTTGGTGTATGCTTAATATATGTGAATTATGATTAGCATTAATTTTATGATTAGGCAAGTGTAATGCATTCCTATAATTGTTGATTTAACCATTGTATCTCATTATACTTTCTTCATAATGGTTTGTATTCTCACCCTTCTGTTTTAATGTTGTCCTCGTTTGGCGACATGCAGGTTCTGGAGTTTAGTAGCTCGTGCGTGATCTAGTCGGAGATTCTTTCGTGTTTGTAGGAGATTAGGTAGTGAGTCGATGCTCTGGTCATGTAACACTGGGTAGATTAGTCGTGTTGAACTCATGTTTCTATTTGGTTATGTATTATGTTTATGACTTGAGAACTTGTTATTTGGCTACTTGTTGTTTGAGAGGCTTTCAAGCCAAATATTCTGAATTATGTTTTAATTTATATCGATATGATTATTGAGACTTGATCATGGTATGGGACATGGATCATTTTATGAAACATATGAGTATTTAGTAGTTTCTGCTGTGAATGCATATTCTGGATAAAATATGATTAATTGAGAAGTGTTATTTGAAATGACCAGGTGTATCATATATTGTAAGTAAATGCTGTTGGTTTTTAAAGGCTTTTAGTTTTTGAAAACATCGATGTGACGCCCTTTTATTATATGCATGCTTATTCTCTGATTATATGCTTATTTATTTTGGGGTATAAAAGGGGTGTTACATTAGTGGTATCAGAGCATGGTCGACCAGTTGGTCAATAGACGTTAATGTTGTCTAATCATGTTGTATTTGATTTGTGTATCTGACACAATCGATACTATTTTATCTGTTTGGTTGTTGGATGTCTTAGGATGATGGTTGCAGGAAGGAATGGTAACATTAATGTTGAGGAAGTAATGAGGTAGACTGGTGCGATTGGACAAGCGCCACAAGAGAGTGCCAATTATGGAGGAAAGGATGAGTTCCGTGCTTTTGGAGATTTTTTAAAGTGCAATCCGCCGATCTTTGAAGGAAAGTATGGACCGGACAAAGCAAATGCATGGATGAGAGAAGTGGAGAAGATCTTTCAAGTCATGAGTTGTACTGATGTACAGAAGGTACAGTTTGGTACTCACATGCTGACGGAAGGAGCTGAGGATTGGTGGAGTAATACTGTGCGGAGATTTGATGAGGAAGGTATTGAAGTTACTTGGAATATTTTCCGTGATGCATTTTTGGAAAACTATTTTCCAGGAGATGTGCGTGGAAAGAAAGAATTGAGAAATCTGGATTTGAAGCAAGGAAGAGAACAAGTCTGTGGGAAACCGTATAATGACGTGGGGAAACAATCTGGTTTTAGCAAGAAGCCAAGTGGGGGAGGAGATTCTACTTCGATTAAGTGCTACAGGTGTGGCGATACGGGTCACAAAACGGTTGATTGTGGAATTGGTTCGAGTAGGATTTGCTACAGTTGTGGTGAGCAAGGACACAATTGTGCCATGTGTGACAAGCCAAAGAAGGAGCAAGCAAAAGGAAAAGTGTTTGCGTTGTCTGGTGCTGAGGCCACTGCTAAGGAGAAGCTAATCTGAGGTACGTATTTTATTATTGATAATGATGCGATGCATTCTTTCATTTCTATGGATTATGCTACGAGTTTGGATCTTGCTTTATCTGTATACGTAGAAGTATGGTTATTGATACACTTGCTTTGAGTTTTGTCCTACTTCTTTGTGTGTTGAATTATCCGTTGAGCATCTTTGGTAGAGATTTTGGAATTGATTTAGTACAAGTTCTGAAGGGACGATATTGTAGTTTTGTAATGGAGGTTTATGTTTCATTATGATTGTTGACTGTCTATTGACAAATTGAGGACTTGATCACCCTTAATCTATTGTTGATAGGAGATGATATCGTATTGAACGAGATAGACTTGTCTTACTAATTTGGTAGCGTGTAAAATGACTAAGGAGAAGTTGGGGAGTAGATTTGAGGAATTGTTTGAGAAGAGGTTCATTGTATGAGTGTATGGTCGTAGAGTTACGCCTGTTTGTCGAGTAAGAAGAAAGAAGGTTCTATGAGGTAATTTTTCTTGAAGATATTTGATTCTAAGAGCGACGATGATCATGTTGAACATTTAAGGATTGTGTTATCGGTGCTGAAAGAGAAGAAGGTCATGTAAAGCTTTCTGAATATGAGTTTTGGTTGGAAGAAGTGAATTTTCTTGGATATGGGATTTCGAGTTGAGGTGTGTTGATGCAGATATCGATAAGTGGTAGCTTATGCTTCAAGGTAACTTAAAGTACATAAGAGGAATTATTCGATGTATGTATTGGAGTTGTTTGTCGTCGTGTTTGTTTTGGAGTGTAAGAGGCATTGTTGTTTGGATCAAGGTTTGATGTGTTGAGTGATCACAAGAGTTGAATATGAGGTAAACAAGACGAATAGAATTTCGAAGGATTCTAATCTTTGGTTTGAATTACCACCCTGGAAAAGCGAAGGCTGTGGCCGATGCATTGAGTAGGAAATAATTTTATAAGTTATGTTGAGAATTCAAGAATTAGAAATCGTTGGAACGATTTAGAGAGTTGAGTTTGGTTGTGAAGCGACGTCTTCGTGTGTTAACTTCGTATGTTGAAACTTACTTGTAGTATTCTTGACGAGATTAGAGAGAGTCAAAATTGGATTTGGTATTAGTTGATGAGATGACATTGATTAATCAAGAAAAAGGTGATAATTTCGGATTGAGAAGAACGGAGTTATGAGATGTCGTGATCAATCTTGTATTTCTGATGTTTCAGATTTGAATAAGAGGATCTTGGATGAAGGACATCGAGTAACTGTGAGGCGATTTGGGTCATTGTGGATAGGTTGACGAGATGCGCTTATTTTATTCCGGTGAGGATGGATTATCGGATAGAGAGACTTGCTAAGTTTGACATCGAGAGAACGGTGTGTTTGCAAGGTATTCCATTCGAGTATTGGAGTGACATCTTTTGAAGCTTTGCGTGGTCGTAAGTGTACAACGTTTTGTATCGGTATGAATAGAGAGAGAGAGAGAGAGAGAGAGAGAGAGAGAGAGAGAGAGAGAGAGAGAGAGAGAGAAAGAGAGAGAGAGAGTGGATGTGGTTTTGGTGTTGAGATGGTTGTGTCGACTGAATTTTCGAGGACGAAAATATTTTAAGTGGGGGAGAGTTGTAACAGCCCGAATTTTATTATTTGGCTAATTAAATTAAATAAGGATTTATTTACTTAATTTGGACGAAGTTTGATAATTAATTGGATCATCGGTGTTATGGAGAAACGTGTTCGGATTATTAAGTGAAGTTGGAATTTATTCGGTTAATCGAAGAATTAATAAAGTGGAATATGTAGAGGAATAATATTAGAATTAATATTATTATTGGATTTTTTATTTAATTGAGTTAAAGTCGGTTTTAATTTGGATTAATCGGAAAATAATATTAAGGGTAATAATATTATTTGTTGGAGCATAACTATTTATTTGAACTATTCTATTTCATCAATTGGGCCTAATTAGTTAGGAAGTGGAATTATATGGGTTAAGTCCAATATGAATAATATAGTAAAGGGTAGAATGAGAGAGAGGAGTATCATTTTTCATTTGTTGAGTTTTTTCAAAAGAAGAATAGAGGAGAAGAGGAGCAAAAAGGAGGAACAAAGAGGAACTAGGGTTTTGGAGGAGAAATCAAGAGGTAAGGGGGAGAATCCCTATTATTATGGGTTAGTATAATTAGGATAATTGGTGGATTAACATGTTAGGTTGTTCTTAGTTGCAATCTATACATATAATGTGCATTTATTCTGTTTTTTTTATATGCTGAATTTCTATTAATGGATTTTGAAAATTGAAATATGCTTGAACGAATACATACTGCATCCTGTGTTCCTCATTGCTCATAGTAGGTATGCCCTGTTCCGATTCTACTCCTTAGGCTACTGTTTGGTATTACTTGAAAAACAATATGAGGTAAATGAATGATATTAATTGGTAATTAAAAATTGTAGCTGCAACATAACTTATTTTATTATTTCAAACTAATAAATCTTCTGTTAGAAAAAAAAAAACATTATTAAAACTTTACACGTGCCAAAGTATTTGTTTAGAATTTTTTTTTCTTTGATTTAGCCATCTAAGACAAATTCCACTTTTGTAAGAAAAACTTGTATTAAGTGAATTAATATGATAACTTTTATGCTTGCTGAGTTTGTTTTTCTTTATGTTTTGTATTAGTATGCTGGCATTGTTTGTTCCTTTACTGCTTCCTATATGTGTTGATTCTATTTCCATGTTTCTAAGTGCTATTAATTAATGAACATGTTGTAATGGAAATGACCCACTATAAATTGAAATACAATAGAAAGAGGAGTAGTATATTGAATTGTGCAACAGTAGTAGCAGTTAGAAAACAAAATGAAAATTAAAACATTCCCGTTTGACCGAATAGCGAAATTAAACGGTTTAATTATTTGTCCAGAATTTGATGAAAATTTACGTGGTAGCTAAGTTTAATTAGTAGATTAACGTGGTGATGTTATTTTATTGAAATTGCGACTTTCACGAATCGACCGAAATTGTGTCTTATTTAAATATTCTTTATAAATAAATTTTAACAATTTAATAGAGTTGTCAATAGAGTTATTAAAGTTGTCAATAGAGTTGTTAGAGTTGACAATAAAGTTGTTAGAGTTGTTTTGAATTATTAAGAGTCATACTTTTGCTGTTTCGAGTAATTCTGACATGTTTAGAGTTGTCAGTGTATAATGTCGGTGTTTGATTTTCATTGGAACTTTAACAATTCATATATTTTAAACCGTAACTCCGTTTGAGTCTCCGTTCAAGGCGTTAGAAAGCTAGCACGATATTCTTTTCAATAAAAAAATGGTCTTGAGCAATAGTATGTTAGAAATTGGAAATGGAGTAGAAATAGAAGTGAATTAAATTAATATAGTGTGATTATTAATTGGTTAATTAAATTAATAGTTGAATTAATTTTAATAAGACTATTTATTTGGAATATACTTGGACTTGGATAAATTATTCGGTTATCGGTAAATTACGGTATTTTGGGAATTTGTCCGTAATTGTGTTTTGGCTTGAATATGTTTATGTTGAGAATAAATATATGTATATGCCATGATGTTGTGCTAATATTGATTCTCTATGAGTAGTTGGATAGCATTAATTCTAATAATTAATTGTTTGATGTGGAAAGTGTGTGTTCATGTATAATTGACAAAAATGAGAATTAACATGAGATAGTATGGTTACTAGTGTTAATTGGATTGTGTGAATCGTAATTGATTAATTGACCTCTCATATGTGAATGATGTGTGTGTTGTGAATGTTGTGTACAATTGGTGGATAATTCATAGAGTTGAATTATTGTGATATGCGGAAAGTTAAGATGGTAGAGATGATCTTAATTGCATAGATTTGTGATATTGTACATACATTCATATCATAGTGTGCCTTGAAACACAGGTGGATTTGCTTTGAAACACAAGCGGGCTTGGATTCTAGAGTGAATCGGAAGCCGTAAACTAGATGTTTACAATTGGTGGACTTTGGTCTTGTCCGGATCGGAAGTGTGGCTTAGATTCTAGAGATATGAATCGGAGGCCGGTGAAACTTAGAATTTCACATTGGTACCACATGCATAGTGTCACATGTTTCATTGAGTCACATAAGAGTTATGTGATAGTTGACTATGTGCATTATGTTGTCATGATATGTGCATGATTGTGATAATTGATTATGTGCATTATGTTGTTGTAATAAGTGTACGAGTGAACAATTGATTGTGTGCATTGATGTCGTAATGCTATGTGTATGAGTTTGGTAATTGATTATGTACACTTGGTGTTGTAGCGATATTTGTATTAGTTGATAATTGAGAATGGGTGATGTTTGAATACATAATTGGTTAAATGCGGGAATATGTGATAATTATGACTATGTGTATAATTGGGGATATAGTAATGAGATATTATACTCTTATACTTGGTGTATGCTTAATATATGTGAATTATGATTAGCATTAATTTTATGATTAGGCAAGTGTAATGCATTCCTATAATTGTTGATTTAACCATTGTATCTCATTATACTTTCTTCATAATGGTTTGTATTCTCACCCTTCTGTTTTAATGTTGTCCTCGTTTGGCGACATGCAGGTTCTGGAGTTTAGTAGCTCGTGCGTGATCTAGTCGGAGATTCTTTCGTGTTTGTAGGAGATTAGGTAGTGAGTCGATGCTCTGGTCATGTAACACTGGGTAGATTAGTCGTGTTGAACTCATGTTTCTATTTGGTTATGTATTATGTTTATGACTTGAGAACTTGTTATTTGGCTACTTGTTGTTTGAGAGGCTTTCAAGCCAAATATTCTGAATTATGTTTTAATTTATATCGATATGATTATTGAGACTTGATCATGGTATGGGACATGGATCATTTTATGAAACATATGAGTATTTAGTAGTTTCTGCTGTGAATGCATATTCTGGATAAAATATGATTAATTGAGAAGTGTTATTTGAAATGACCAGGTGTATCATATATTGTAAGTAAATGCTGTTGGTTTTTAAAGGCTTTTAGTTTTTGAAAACATCGATGTGACGCCCTTTTATTATATGCATGCTTATTCTCTGATTATATGCTTATTTATTTTGGGGTATAAAAGGGGTGTTACATTAGTGGTATCAGAGCATGGTCGACCAGTTGGTCAATAGACGTTAATGTTGTCTAATCATGTTGTATTTGATTTGTGTATCTGACACAATCGATACTATTTTATCTGTTTGGTTGTTGGATGTCTTAGGATGATGGTTGCAGGAAGGAATGGTAACATTAATGTTGAGGAAGTAATGAGGTAGACTGGTGCGATTGGACAAGCGCCACAAGAGAGTGCCAATTATGGAGGAAAGGATGAGTTCCGTGCTTTTGGAGATTTTTTAAAGTGCAATCCGCCGATCTTTGAAGGAAAGTATGGACCGGACAAAGCAAATGCATGGATGAGAGAAGTGGAGAAGATCTTTCAAGTCATGAGTTGTACTGATGTACAGAAGGTACAGTTTGGTACTCACATGCTGACGGAAGGAGCTGAGGATTGGTGGAGTAATACTGTGCGGAGATTTGATGAGGAAGGTATTGAAGTTACTTGGAATATTTTCCGTGATGCATTTTTGGAAAACTATTTTCCAGGAGATGTGCGTGGAAAGAAAGAATTGAGAAATCTGGATTTGAAGCAAGGAAGAGAACAAGTCTGTGGGAAACCGTATAATGACGTGGGGAAACAATCTGGTTTTAGCAAGAAGCCAAGTGGGGGAGGAGATTCTACTTCGATTAAGTGCTACAGGTGTGGCGATACGGGTCACAAAACGGTTGATTGTGGAATTGGTTCGAGTAGGATTTGCTACAGTTGTGGTGAGCAAGGACACAATTGTGCCATGTGTGACAAGCCAAAGAAGGAGCAAGCAAAAGGAAAAGTGTTTGCGTTGTCTGGTGCTGAGGCCACTGCTAAGGAGAAGCTAATCTGAGGTACGTATTTTATTATTGATAATGATGCGATGCATTCTTTCATTTCTATGGATTATGCTACGAGTTTGGATCTTGCTTTATCTGTATACGTAGAAGTATGGTTATTGATACACTTGCTTTGAGTTTTGTCCTACTTCTTTGTGTGTTGAATTATCCGTTGAGCATCTTTGGTAGAGATTTTGGAATTGATTTAGTACAAGTTCTGAAGGGACGATATTGTAGTTTTGTAATGGAGGTTTATGTTTCATTATGATTGTTGACTGTCTATTGACAAATTGAGGACTTGATCACCCTTAATCTATTGTTGATAGGAGATGATATCGTATTGAACGAGATAGACTTGTCTTACTAATTTGGTAGCGTGTAAAATGACTAAGGAGAAGTTGGGGAGTAGATTTGAGGAATTGTTTGAGAAGAGGTTCATTGTATGAGTGTATGGTCGTAGAGTTACGCCTGTTTGTCGAGTAAGAAGAAAGAAGGTTCTATGAGGTAATTTTTCTTGAAGATATTTGATTCTAAGAGCGACGATGATCATGTTGAACATTTAAGGATTGTGTTATCGGTGCTGAAAGAGAAGAAGGTCATGTAAAGCTTTCTGAATATGAGTTTTGGTTGGAAGAAGTGAATTTTTTTGGATATGGGATTTCGAGTTGAGGTGTGTTGATGCAGATATCGATAAGTGGTAGCTTATGCTTCAAGGTAACTTAAAGTACATAAGAGGAATTATTCGATGTATGTATTGGAGTTGTTTGTCGTCGTGTTTGTTTTGGAGTGTAAGAGGCATTGTTGTTTGGATCAAGGTTTGATGTGTTGAGTGATCACAAGAGTTGAATATGAGGTAAACAAGACGAATAGAATTTCGAAGGATTCTAATCTTTGGTTTGAATTACCACCCTGGAAAAGCGAAGGTTGTGGCCGATGCATTGAGTAGGAAATAATTTTATAAGTTATGTTGAGAATTCAAGAATTAGAAATCGTTGGAACGATTTAGAGAGTTGAGTTTGGTTGTGAAGCGACGTCTTCGTGTGTTAACTTGGTATGTTGAAACTTACTTGTAGTATTCTTGACGAGATTAGAGAGAGTCAAAATTGGATTTGGTATTAGTTGATGAGATGACATTGATTAATCAAGAAAAAGGTGATAATTTCGGATTGAGAAGAACGGAGTTATGAGATGTCGTGATCAATCTTGTATTTCTGATGTTTCAGATTTGAATAAGAGGATCTTGGATGAAGGACATCGAGTAACTGTGAGGCGATTTGGGTCATTGTGGATAGGTTGACGAGATGCGCTTATTTTATTCCGGTGAGGATGGATTATCGGATAGAGAGACTTGCTAAGTTTGACATCGAGAGAACGGTGTGTTTGCAAGGTATTCCATCCGAGTATTGGAGTGACATCTTTTGAAGCTTTGCGTGGTCGTAAGTGTACAACGTTTTGTATCGGTATGAATAGAGAGAGAGAGAGAGAGAGAGAGAGAGAGAGAGAGAGAGAGAGAGAGAGAGAGAGAGAGAGAGAGAGAGAGAGAGAGAGAGAGAGAGAGAGAGAGAGAGAGAGAGAGAGAGAGAGAGAGAGAGAGAGAGAGAGAGAGAGAGAGAGAGAGAGAAAGAGAGAGAGAGAGTGGATGTGGTTTTGGTGTTGAGATGGTTGTGTCGACTGAATTTTCGAGGACGAAAATATTTTAAGTGGGGGAGAGTTGTAACAGCCCGAATTTTATTATTTGGCTAATTAAATTAAATAAGGATTTATTTACTTAATTTGGACGAAGTTTGATAATTAATTGGATCATCGGTGTTATGGAGAAACGTGTTCGGATTATTAAGTGAAGTTGGAATTTATTCGGTTAATCGAAGAATTAATAAAGTGGAATATGTAGAGGAATAATATTAGAATTAATATTATTATTGGATTTTTTATTTAATTGAGTTAAAGTCGGTTTTAATTTGGATTAATCGGAAAATAATATTAAGGGTAATAATATTATTTGTTGGAGCATAACTATTTATTTGAACTATTCTATTTCATCAATTGGGCCTAATTAGTTAGGAAGTGGAATTATATGGGTTAAGTCCAATATGAATAATATAGTAAAGGGTAGAATGAGAGAGAGGAGTATCATTTTTCATTTGTTGAGTTTTTTCAAAAGAAGAATAGAGGAGAAGAGGAGCAAAAAGGAGGAACAAAGAGGAACTAGGGTTTTGGAGGAGAAATCAAGAGGTAAGGGGGAGAATCCCTATTATTATGGGTTAGTATAATTAGGATAATTGGTGGATTAACATGTTAGGTTGTTCTTAGTTGCAATCTATACATATAATGTGCATTTATTCTGTTTTTTTTATATGCTGAATTTCTATTAATGGATTTTGAAAATTGAAATATGCTTGAACGAATACATACTGCATCCTGTGTTCCTCATTGCTCATAGTAGGTATGCCCTGTTCCGATTCTACTCCTTAGGCTACTGTTTGGTATTACTTGAAAAATAATATGAGGTAAATGAATGATATTAATTGGTAATTAAAAATTGTAGCTGCAACATAACTTATTTTATTATTTCAAACTAATAAATCTTCTGTTAGAAAAAAAAAACATTATTAAAACTTTACACGTGCCAAAGTATTTGTTTAGAATTTTTTTTTCTTTGATTTAGCCATCTAAGACAAATTCCACTTTTGTAAGAAAAACTTGTATTAAGTGAATTAATATGATAACTTTTATGCTTGCTGAGTTTGTTTTTCTTTATGTTTTGTATTAGTATGCTGGCATTGTTTGTTCCTTTACTGCTTCCTATATGTGTTGATTCTATTTCCATGTTTCTAAGTGCTATTAATTAATGAACATGTTGTAATGGAAATGAACCACTATAAATTGAAATACAATAGAAAGAGGAGTAGTATATTGAATTGTGCAACAGTAGTAGCAGTTAGAAAACAAAATGAAAATTAAAACATTCCCGTTTGACCGAATAGCGAAATTAAACGGTTTAATTATTTGTCCAGAATTTGATGAAAATTTACGTGGTAGCTAAGTTTAATTAGTAGATTAACGTGGTGATGTTATTTTATTGAAATTGCGACTTTCACGAATCGACCGAAATTGTGTCTTATTTAAATATTCTTTATAAATAAATTTTAACAATTTAATAGAGTTGTCAATAGAGTTATTAAAGTTGTCAATAGAGTTGTTAGAGTTGACAATAAAGTTGTTAGAGTTGTTTTGAATTATTAAGAGTCATACTTTTGCTGTTTCGAGTAATTCTGACATGTTTAGAGTTGTCAGTGTATAATGTCGGTGTTTGCTTTTCATTGGAACTTTAACAATTCATATATTTTAAACCGTAACTCCGTTTGAGTCTCCGTTCAAGGCGTTAGAAAGCTAGCACGATATTCTTTTCAATAAAAAAATGGTCTTGAGCAATAGTATGTTAGAAATTGGAAATGGAGTAGAAATAGAAGTGAATTAAATTAATATAGTGTGATTATTAATTGGTTAATTAAATTAATAGTTGAATTAATTTTAATAAGACTATTTATTTGGAATATACTTGGACTTGGATAAATTATTCGGTTATCGGTAAATTACGGTATTTTGGGAATTTGTCCGTAATTGTGTTTTGGCTTGAATATGTTTATGTTGAGAATAAATATATGTATATGCCATGATGTTGTGCTAATATTGATTCTCTATGAGTAGTTGGATAGCATTAATTCTAATAATTAATTGTTTGATGTGGAAAGTGTGTGTTCATGTATAATTGACAAAAATGAGAATTAACATGAGATAGTATGGTTACTAGTGTTAATTGGATTGTGTGAATCGTAATTGATTAATTGACCTCTCATATGTGAATGATGTGTGTGTTGTGAATGTTGTGTACAATTGGTGGATAATTCATAGAGTTGAATTATTGTGATATGCGGAAAGTTAAGATGGTAGAGATGATCTTAATTGCATAGATTTGTGATATTGTACATACATTCATATCATAGTGTGCCTTGAAACACAGGTGGATTTGCTTTGAAACACAAGCGGGCTTGGATTCTAGAGTGAATCGGAAGCCGTAAACTAGATGTTTACAATTGGTGGACTTTGGTCTTGTCCGGATCGGAAGTGTGGCTTAGATTCTAGAGATATGAATCGGAGGCCGGTGAAACTTAGAATTTCACATTGGTACCACATGCATAGTGTCACATGTTTCATTGAGTCACATAAGAGTTATGTGATAGTTGACTATGTGCATTATGTTGTCATGATATGTGCATGATTGTGATAATTGATTATGTGCATTATGTTGTTGTAATAAGTGTACGAGTGAACAATTGATTGTGTGCATTGATGTCGTAATGCTATGTGTATGAGTTTGGTAATTGATTATGTACACTTGGTGTTGTAGCGATATTTGTATTAGTTGATAATTGAGAATGGGTGATGTTTGAATACATAATTGGTTAAATGCGGGAATATGTGATAATTATGACTATGTGTATAATTGGGGATATAGTAATGAGATATTATACTCTTATACTTGGTGTATGCTTAATATATGTGAATTATGATTAGCATTAATTTTATGATTAGGCAAGTGTAATGCATTCCTATAATTGTTGATTTAACCATTGTATCTCATTATACTTTCTTCATAATGGTTTGTATTCTCACCCTTCTGTTTTAATGTTGTCCTCGTTTGGCGACATGCAGGTTCTGGAGTTTAGTAGCTCGTGCGTGATCTAGTCGGAGATTCTTTCGTGTTTGTAGGAGATTAGGTAGTGAGTCGATGCTCTGGTCATGTAACACTGGGTAGATTAGTCGTGTTGAACTCATGTTTCTATTTGGTTATGTATTATGTTTATGACTTGAGAACTTGTTATTTGGCTACTTGTTGTTTGAGAGGCTTTCAAGCCAAATATTCTGAATTATGTTTTAATTTATATCGATATGATTATTGAGACTTGATCATGGTATGGGACATGGATCATTTTATGAAACATATGAGTATTTAGTAGTTTCTGCTGTGAATGCATATTCTGGATAAAATATGATTAATTGAGAAGTGTTATTTGAAATGACCAGGTGTATCATATATTGTAAGTAAATGCTGTTGGTTTTTAAAGGCTTTTAGTTTTTGAAAACATCGATGTGACGCCCTTTTATTATATGCATGCTTATTCTCTGATTATATGCTTATTTATTTTGGGGTATAAAAGGGGTGTTACATCTTGACCCCAAGAACTCTTTCTCCAAGTTTGATGTTGACAAGCTTGCTTGTCTTGCTGATATTTATGATGCAGACTTTTTTTATGATGACCGTGGAACAATAAGGGATCAACTTGAAAATTATGTTCTTCAAGTTAAAAGAAATACTTCATTTTCCACTTGTAAAGATGTTCAAATATTGGCTATGAACATGGTTCAAACTGAGAAACATTTGGTATTAACATTGGTTTACAAACTTATTGAGTTAGCTTTGATATTACCAGTGTCGGTAGTATCTGTTGAAAGATCTTTTTCAGCAATGAAGATTATCAAGTCTAAATTGCACAGTAAGATCAATTATGTTTGGTTCAATGACTTGATGGTATGTTACACCGAGCGGGAGATATCCAAGTCACTTGATGATATTGATATTATTCGAACATTCACCGCAAAGAAGTCTCAGAAAGGATATTTGCCTCGTGATTTTATTTAACACGCTATTGTAAGGTTATGTGTCATCTTTTCATCACTTTTATTTTAGAATATTTTATATATTATATACAATATGAATTTGCGGCCTTTGAACTTTATAATTTTTCTAGCTCCACCACTGACTATAACTAACCATTCACACGCTGCCAAGGAGAAGACAAACCCACTGCATTATCTCTAATAACTGCAAACCTGCTGGTAATGTAAGACCTAAACCATCTTTCAATTCTCTTGGAAGGAACAACATGAATTGGTCTATGGATTCCCAGAACATACACAAACTAGCGCAGACAACTGTCAGGTAAATATTTAGCCACAAAACTCTCCCATTGTAGATAACCTAAAAAAGTGGCTGAGTCATCGAACTCCCGGTGCACTTTATGGTCTTCATAAAGTGTTCATATGACATCGTCTAATATCAGTACATTAATCTTTCGCCTGTACTCTTGAAGACCTATTTTCTATCTGGTGGCATGGGCAATCTGCGATACCCTAAAATTTCCCCTCCCTTTATTCATGTCATTAGGTCTAGTGGTTTAAATTTCATATGTTACATCCATGATCATCTATCTAGTTATCTATGTCACGACATTAGAACATTTCACTAGTTTTCATCATCAAGCAGGAATTTCTATTGGTTCTCATATGCATTTGTCAGTAAATTCAAGGTTGGTTAATCAATGGTTGACTTAGATTAAGTGTTCTATCTAAATTCTCATCAGGTTATCCGTTCATCAGCCGCCATTCATTCATAGTTGCAAATTCAATAAAGAAGTGATCAAAGTTAGGCAAGTTATGCCTATTATGGTTTTGATGATAACAACTCATAAAGATGCAACTAGACTAAAATTGAACCAAGTATTTCAAGTGGTCAAAGATGCACAACATAGTTTGTTCAAGCTCTTCATTTGAATAAAACTGAAGAGTTAGGGTTTTGTGATCACCATTGATTTCCTCTAATGATGTCATCCAACTTAAATATATCTCAAGCCTCATCTCTAAGAAGACTCAAACAAGTCCTTATATGATTGGTGTATTCGACAAAGTCTTAAAGCTTTAGAGTGTGAAAGAGAAAAAGTGTGAAAGCTTGTCTGGTTGTTTCAAAGTGATTGGTGTTTTGTAAAACTACAAGGGAATTTTTGTAATGTAATATGGCTAAATTCAATAATACTTTATTTGGGAGTTTAGATGAGAAGGAAGGTGAGGACTTAGTTGTTGGGTGAGAATATGGACACTAATAGGTTTAGAAGGGGGTGTTGAATATACCTATCCCTAAAAGAAAAATTCAAAAATATATTAGGTCCCGTACAACAAAATCAAAGATTTTAAAATACGCGAAAGAAAAATACAGCACAAAGAGAGCTTGAAAGCATCTTCATGAATTAATCCAACAAAAGTATTACAAGATATCAATAAAGACATGATTCTTTCTAATGCTAATCAATTACAAGATAACCAAAGTCGCTTTAAACAAAGTGATTTAAAAATAATATACATAGAAATTTATTCAAGACATAATTTGATTTATGATGATCCAATAGGTTTGATGCATCACAGATCTAAGATTATACATTAAATCACTATAGTAAGATCTAACCTAAATGACTTACAAATGATGCAATAAAGCAATAATGTAATAACTATAGTAATGAATGTAGAAAATTAAAGGAGATAAGGGAAGAAAGAAAAAGTACCTAGAGATATATAATGGTTTTGCATTCTTACTCGTTTTTCTTACTCTACTCTTCAATGGTGTAAAAACCATTGGGAAATAATCACAATGTCCCGCTACTTCATAAGTTTGATACAAGCATTTTGATTACAACAAAATATCACATGATAATTTCCTCTATTGATGCATATACTCAAACTTCTAACAAACACAAGATTCTCAATGATCTTGATTCAATAAGTTTGATATCCACATTAACCTGCTCCAAGTCTTCGTATGTCGGAATCCAATATGATCTCACTGATTTCTTGTCTGAGGGATTGCCATTAGTAAGTGTTCAATTGGACAACTCCAAACTGTGTCTATAAAAAGTCATTACACGATTTCACCAAAGTTGGACAACTACCAACTCTGTCTTATGAACAAACTGTACTTGACTTCGTCAAAGTCTTCAATGGAGTATAGTGAAACTTTTCTCATAATAGATTACATAATATATAAACTGCATTCAAGAAATAATTCTTGCACCTGTTACAAACAACAAACTTCACACAAAAACATTAGATACCAAAATGTATCACTAGTCCCCCTGAAACACTCAATCTTTAGAGAACACACAAAGATGATGAACAATTCCAAAGGAATCTTACACACATTCTTAAGTTCACAAGATAACAACAAGGAATTTAGATGTTGGTGAATGAAGAACACGTAAAGGTTCTCTCAAATTTCTGGGTAAAATGGGTCTTGATTCTTGATGGTTATCATGGGCTTGATCAAAATTGAATTACTACAAGATTGATCAACTCTATTTCTTTGGTTTCTCTCAACAACAACAAATTAGTCAAAAACAAAGTGTAACAAAAAGGAGATGCAATTTAATATGAATTTTACTCTCAAGAAGTTGTTCTCTAAACAAGAGAAAGATACAAGGTTGCTAGTAATACACACTAGAAAAGTAAAGACAAATTCATATTTTGTCTTAAATTTGATCAAAACTTTCATCATGAAAAAGAATCATAATGAGAGTCATTGTTATTTGGATCCAAGAAACAATTATTTAAATCTAAGGTGGAAATTTAGAATTTTAAAATTATGATTCAAATCACTATTCAAACTCATGACTCAAGTCAAGAGTAAACCATGATTCGAGTCATTTAGTGTTGCGATTAGAGTCACATATAATCCATGATTCGAATCAAATTTGGCAAGGCCAAATTCTAGCTTTCAAAGAAAGTTATGATTCGAGTCAAGTTAAACTTGTGATTCGAATGAAATCACACAGCACTAAATTCTAACTTTTAAAAATTGTATGATTTAAATCACACAATGTACATGATTCGAGTCAAGCAACACAACACCTTAATTCAAGTGTTATAATTTGTGATTCAAGCAAATAATATACAAATAATAATGGGATAAAGATAAAAAGATGATAAAGATATAATATATTAATGAAATAATATACAAATAATAATGTATTTCGAGTATTCATGGAGAAAAAAATGATTTTGTTATTTTATGTATTTGTTACACATTTAATGATAAAACGATATATATATATAATATTTAAATTATAAAACTGCTCTCGGAAATTTCGTTTATTTTCTAAAACTAATTTAAAATATTTTTAAAATTCAAAAAATAAATAAAATGAAAATACTACAAAATTCAAATTAATGAGATAAATTTAAATAATTTTTATAAAAATTTATTGAAATAACTAAATAATTAATTTCATATTAAAAAAATTATGAGCGAAATATAATTTTATTATATTTGTTAGATATAATATATAAAGGTATGACTTATATTTTTATGTAAATGACAGTTATTATTGTAAGAAAATTATACCTAATTAAAATTTTTAATATTTTTAAAGAAATTTTTTAATAATACATTTATTTATAAAAATCTGAATTTCAATCAACCATCTATTAATTATTAAATTTTTTAATTCAATGTCAACTTGTTTTTCTGTTTACCTTTATAGAAAAAGGGTGATGCACTGACCATGTAAAATAATTTTACACTGTCAACCAATCACCATCATGTATTTAATTAAATAATTCTTTTATTTAAAAAAAACTTTAATGACATGACAAATTAATGACTCTCTATTGGATGACAGTCAGTGCACTACCTTTTAACTCTTTATCTTTTTATATTTTTATTTTATCCTACTAATTATTAATCCAACTTAAATTCAATATAAAAATTATAACTACAAACAAGATATGAGAAGTTTCATAATTAATTGATCATAATCCGACCAAACCTGGATAGAGACATTGTATCATCTTTTATATTGTTCATCAATAGAAACAAGATATGAGAAGTCTTCAAGATACTCTAACAGTGTTAATTCAGTTTTACATTGTCATTCAACAAAATTGGACCTTTTTGCCACATAAGAATACTACAATTTAAAAAGGTGGAAACTTTTTAGATGAGTAATTCCTCTCCAATCACTTCGGAAACTGAAAACAAGTTTCTTTCTTTAAAATGGACGGGGACGCAAAAGATTTCAAATGACAAATTCTCATAAACCGCACACCTTTCTGTATGATGTAATACAGTGTTTACAAATTACATGATATTTTCAACATAACCATAAAATTGACTATGCAACAAATGAAACTTTAAGTGCTATCTATATACAGAATCTTTTGCATGATTAATATTTACCATACAATTTTATTCTTCCCAGTTTCTCAACTCTCAGGTGCCGTGAGGCGGAACTGTTTGAGAATGTGTCAATTTACCTTCCACCTAACTTCAAACTCATGCTATACATCAGATTTCATAACTGGCGCAGGAAGCCAAAGTTCTGCACGAGTTCCCCCAGCTCCAAGCGGACCATCTTTGGTCCGAGGTGATATAATGCGCACGACACAGCCATAACTTTCCAGTATCTCACGGGCAATAGTCAGCCCGGCAACAAAGTTCCATGTCATATTGTCTTCAACCATACCTTCAGCGAAGAGTTCTTGTCCATATGGTGTGAGTGAATGCATCTGGGTCTGCAGACAAGCTCATAAGCAACAATTATTTAATCTGTTTTACAATTTGCATGCATAGTTTGTTAAAAAGGACAGTGCATATGCAAAGGAGATAAGGAGAGTGAACTGAAGTTACCATATAGTGCATATCAGGTCCATCGTCATCAATAAGTACGAGGGTATCGCCAGCTGGTGTAGCATTAGACACAATTGCAACCTTTCCTCCAACATGTGTACGCAGTAAAGCACCTTCAATAAGGTTGCTGAAAGCCTGGCGCAATTCAGGTTCTGCTACAGCAGCTTGCAAAGGTGATGAAAGCTGACTTAGTTCTATAACACGTTTTTGATTCAGCGCAAGAGGTCTGATTGTATCAACCATGTCTACCAATACTTCCGAAACATTGCACGGTCTTCCTGACATCAACAAAAAAACATAAGAAATGCTGAAATCATCTGAATGTTGATAGAAAAGAGAAGAGCATATCTAAAACTAAATGCCAAAAAGAAGATACCCAAAAGGCAATGAAAGAAAATAAATATATTCAATATTACTGGTGCAGCATTGGAGTCTATAACACAAAATAATAGAACACATATATGCATAGAAGGTGGTAATAAGAAATCATGACATTATCGAAAGAAGCACTTTTGCTAATCAACCAATTAAACCTACCTGATTCCATGTCGTAGTGGAGCGAGAGTTAAAGGTGGTAAGGGCATCTCAATATCCTTGGCAGCAGCACTAAGAGAAAGTGGTTCCCCAGACTTATTCATTTTATTTGCAGAGCTGTCTAATGAAGAACTATTTAATAATTGAGATTTTTCTGACTCAGCAAGTATGTGATTCATTTTCTTGATTGCTTCTTCGTTGTGGCGCATAATATTAGCCTGCATATTAGACAAAATTTGTAGATGAGACGCACTATAACCATGTGCCCGCATTATTTTATTATTTCTAAAATGCTTAACAAATACTCCCTCAACGGAAAAATGATCAGCAGAAACTTCATTTCAACAAAAAAATTTCATAAAATGTTTAAACTAAAGAGAAAATCTCTTCAATGGATATCAAAAAAAGCTAAGAAAGGTATAACCAGTTACCATATAGGGCATATGCAAAAGGTATCTAAATATTTACCTTTTGGATACTCAACATTAACATGTAACACATCATTATAATTACTATAATCATAGTGGAGTAAAACAAGCTAGTGACATGAGAAGAGATTATAAAAAAGTGGGTTAAAAAATTCAAATTTTTATATTCATACAAGGCTTCTAAAGTAATACACAAAAATCTAGCTGTGATGTTTAAAGGATTTTCCCTATAATGAAATAACCTCCACTGCTGCATCTTCCTTTCTTGGAGCGACACAAAGGGCCACACAGCGAGCAGTCATATAGTATGCTGTAATTCAGCACAGAAAATGACTATTTACCGAGTATAAAAACTACTAGCATTATCATGACTGTTTCACCAGGCTTCAAAAAAATTATTGTAAATCAATTGGCCTAAAGATTATGTTTACATGTCAAACTCAAACCCTGTCTTTGGGTCCTCTGGTGAGGAAAATCCATTAAACGAAATGAACACGGTGTATAATAGGAAAGCACATAATGGTTAATAAGTACATACAAGAAGAGACAGTAACATGAATATACAAAATCTCCCAAAGCACATTAATTTATTATTGGTATATAGAACTATGCCCACACCGCATGTATGTGTCATAATAAGTGCAAGAGAGAGAGACCTTTGTCACATATACAGCATCCTGGAGTTGATGGAGAACATCCCTCAAACGATCACCTAGCACTAAGATATCCTCAACAATGTCATGTGAAATCTGCAAAAGTATCTACTTTAATATGTTGTTGATATCCAATAACATAAGGTATAACTAACTTTGTCAACTCATTGGTTGGTCGGGCATATTATTATTAACCACTCGTTATCGAACTGGCTTAGTAAAGTTCAGTCAGGTTTAAAAGAGTGACTTATCCGGGAGATACAGAAAAGAAATTGTTTTTATTGCTATATCATCAAAACTAATCTATTTAGAGAATTTAAAAACCTGGCTTTTCTTTGTTTGTGTAGACAGGATTTTACTCAAGGATTGAATGCTTGAAAGTGGACCATGGATCTGGTTTGAATTTGAAGAAAGAAAAATTAGAACAGGGATAAAGCTAGGAATAAAGAGACTAGAGAAATACAATAACTCGTACTTGCTCAACCAAATTATTCATCCTGACATTATTTTGCCATGTTGATTGCTGAAATAACATTGCTTTCTGCAAAAGGTGTGCAGAAACCCAAGAACCAAAAAATTAGGTACATACCAAGTACTATAAAAAACTATCCTTATAACTGTCATGAAATCATACAACAAACAGTTAAAGAGAAAACAATTTAAGGAACTTGCATTGCATGCTTAAATAAAACAGCTACTCCAACTCAAAGAAGTGATAGATTAAATGATTTTAAACTTGAATGAAATAACTTTAAAAGCACAGTTCAAAAAGGAAATGTTAAGAAAAACAAAATTGAAAGCAACTTCTACAAAATATAAGAACTGTAACAAGCATAAGTTTCTAGCATTTCATATTCAAAGAGTGATGAGATCCTGTCATTATCATCTAAAAAAAGCCAGATGAAGATATACACCTGATCCATAACATATGCCATAGCCAGAGACTGTGAAATGTCAACAGCATTTGATCTTTGATCGGAAGTGAAGTTGCGCATACAAACCGGCTCATCCTTGACCCGAGTGGTCTGAGTTTCCCATGACTTTTTGTCCAAATCCAAAAAAGGAGAAAGTGAATAAACTTCCTTCCTAGATACACTGTTATTTGACCTATCACTCTGAGCCTTCTTCTCGCAAGTTTCTAGCTCCACAAGTGGAAGCTCAGCAACCAAGAAACCAACAACAAATGGGTGTTTAACCATGGGAAGAACTATAGCCTTACATTCAGGGACAACCTTAACCTACAATTAACATTCCCAATAATATTGAGATCTATATCTTAAACAAACAACTAAAAGAGTAAATCCTCAATTTAAGACCTAACGAATCAGTCTTTATCCTACTCAATTCTTAAAGAATATGAAAATAATTAGTCCTTATCCTTAGCGATTTACATGTAACCCCTAAACTATATAAAAATTATTTTCACTAACACTGTAGATGTTATAAGTTGACAAGATACTAAAGACTATCATGACATATTTTCATATTGCTCCATTCCTAAATTTTAGTAGTTTATTATTGTGGTTTTATCTCAAAAATAGCAAGTGTTTTAGAAACCCAACATATAATTTGATCTTTTTCATCCAACTATACCCCAAGATATTGGAGCAGAGTGTTCTTGATGGCGGATGGTGGTCCATGGCAGAGAGCCAAAATCCCGCCATAGCGGCCGCTTTGTGGCGCCGTTATAGCGGATTATGGTGGAAAAACCCGCAATATCGGTCGAAATTTATCATTGCGGAATGCCCAAAAACCGCCATGTATATCCGCCATAGCGGCCATGGTACCACTATTTGACAACACTTTGGGATTAGGTTAATGGTACAACAAGTATTCATCAATTAAACATTTTATTAATCCATGTGCATCTACCTTAAACTACTAAAATTTAGGAATGGAGGGAATACTTGGACTACTTATTTTCATATACTTTAGCAACTAAACATGATAGAAACCGATACTCGAAGGACTAAATTGATAGCTTACTCACAACAATAATGGAACCGAGAAATCACAACATAACAGAAACAGAATGAGAATCAGAAACACACTTGCAATTCGGAAAGAGCTGTCTCTGCCGCTCGCAAGCCGGCCTGAGCATGAAAATGACCAACGAGAATAACAATACCCTCTTCCTCTGACTCAGCATCTTCTCCAGGGTACATTGCAACCCTCCGCAGCTCCAACTGATCCATCACATAACTACCCGCCGGTCTAACATACACCTGTAAAAAACAACACAACACAAACGACAATGTTTACCAATCACATTACCCAATTCAAACTTGAATGTGAATTTAAACCCTAATTTATTGGATAATATGAGGTACGAAGTATTAACCGAGAGGAAGGATTCAGGGACGATTCTGCGAAAGAGGTGAAGCTGTTGGAGGCAGAGTCTGTGAAAGTCAGGGCTAGGATGAACAGGTCCATTTTTGCGATCTTTCTCGAGCCGCTGAGTGAACTCGACGGGAGAGATGGAGACTTTACGAATGGCGGAGGCGAGGGCGCGGGAGGAAGAGAGAGTGAGCGTGGCGGAATTGTTAGGGGAATCATCGTCGGAACCGGAATCGGAGTTAGGGTTTGCGTTCAGGGTTTGGAGGAAACAAGAGGGGTTACGAAATGGGTGGGATTTGAAGGTGAATGGAAGAGTAGAAGTGTTGATTGAAGAGTGAAAAGGGAGAGTAGAGTGAAGCATTTGGCTCCACGGTTCATTCATACAACAACAAACTAACTGAACTGAATTGAGTTTGTTAGTTAGTTAGCTAGAGAAGGAAATGAAATCAATATTTATAATAGACAATGGTGGCAGAGGAAAAATAACCATACAAATAATGACAAACTTTATCTTATCCATCTAATTTGATGTAATGCATTTAAATTTAAATTATTGAAAGTTTTTTTTTTTTACAAAGAAATTATTGAAAGTTATACAACTACTTTTCCAATTATTATGACTTATGAGTGTAAATATTATTTATAGCATGACAATTTTCAAGCTTATTAAAAGAAAATAATTAAATGCATTTAATTTTTTAATATCAGATAAATAATATAATTACTAATATATTCTCGATTAAATTGGTCATTCACTAACCAATTGTTAGTTGGTTCAGTGGTGATTGGTGCTGAACTTAGTAGGGAGAACCACGGTTCGATCAATTTTAAAGATCCTAAAATTGATTAGGAGTGGTTTTGAGATATTTGATTTATCATAAAAAGAATTGATTACTCATTTGGGTGATTTTTACATTGAAATTTATTGTTCAACTCATTTTTACATAAATATATTCAAACATAAATCAATCAATTATGCTAAACTCAATTTTATTAAAGTTATCTTAGAATCAATTTTGTCAATTGTCAATTCAATCATCCATGTAGAAGGATTATCAACTCTAGTTACTAGATAAATGTCACACTTATTGAAGATGATAGTTAATTGTATCAACTCTAGTTACTAGATAAATGTCACACTTATTGATGAATTTTTTTAAAAAGTTTTGATGAATTTTTTGGATTTGATTCATCTAATTTATAAATAAAAATGCTTTCAAACAACTATTTGTGAACACTTTTTTTTGTTAATTGAAATTTATGAGATTTATGTAGATTTCCCTAACTAAGATTGGGAAAACATGTGATCATGAAGAGTATTGTAAAAAATTAGATGAGTATTGATGAATGGTTTCATAATTGGTCATGGCAAGCCATTTTGAAAGAAATAGGTGGATCTGAAAAGTTCCCATTAACTATTTGTTGGAATATCCACTTATTAGCAGCTTCAGTGTAATGAATCCCATCCCAAATAATCCTCACACTTGGATCCTTGCAAGATCCAGCTATCAAAACCTTTCTCCCATTCACAATCTCTGTAGCTCCACATCTTGCTCCATTACTGAAATTATACTTCCCACCTTTTCCACAGCATGCAATCACACCCTTCTCAAAACCTTACAATTTCAAACAATTCATACATCATTACACATTTCAATTAAAATTACAAGTGATTAATTTTCATTGCTCACCGTATTTTCGGGCATGGCTAATGAGCGTATATTTCACAGTGTACACATCAACATACACAATTGTAGCCTCTTGAAGCTCTTCCCTCAATTTCACAACAGTTTCTTTCAATTTTCGGTTAAAATATTGCGCTATCTTGTTGAACGGTTTGGCACACCCGAATTTATCCATCTGGGCCGAGCTCATCGGAAATCGATCCAGCATGTACGGAAGGCAGCCCAATGGGCCTGTGTTGTGTACCCAAAACGACCTTCCACCTTCCTTATACACACTCTACTAAATGATAACACTATTGTTAAGTAAAATTTTCAAAAATTCTCAAATGCATAAGGTTTGAAAATAATTAGATTAAATGAGTTACTTACCCTTATGACACTAGAGAATTGGCCTAATACATCAGGTATATAGGCTTTAACTTGTTCTGTAGTCATGTTGAGTTTGTAACCAGCAGCGATATCGTTTTGGCCAATATCAAAAGTGTATAAAGCCTCAGAAAAATACTCCTCCTTGGGTAACAACTTCTTAAACACCCCTTCTGTAACAAATTAAAATTATAAATTATGTGTACAGTTTTTTTTAGAGGATATATCATGTGAAATTGTACCTTTTTTGCGAATGTTTATGGATCTTGTTTTGAATTCAGAGTATTCTGCAAGTTGAACATCTAATGAAATGGGACTGTATCCACTTTGAGACCTGGTTGTATTTTGAGGTCTGATGGTTGATCCTGCAGTTGCAAAGTTGGCTCCACTGCTGAAATTTGAACCAATTGAGTCCAAGTAGGCACTCAAATAAGGCAACCCCAAGTTTTGTGCTGTTGAGAGTAAAAAAAACTTTTTTACTTGTCTATTAAGTAATATTAGAGACGCGATACTAATATTGACACGTCAGAGTCTTATATGACATTGACACGTATCGAATATGAGAGAAAAAATTTAGTGGTCCATAAGTATTTTTACATAAGCACAATATAGATAAGAGAGACACTTGTCCAAAAAGGAATGATTATGAAAATATCTTGAGCTTACCTATAAAATCAATGATGAGCCGACCATCAGAGAAGCGTCCGGCAGGCGTGTGAAAAAAAGTGATTCCGTTAGGCGGGGGAGCTTGTCCGAAAGCTGCAGACAGACCGCCTGTGTCCGAATTTGAATCTCCGAAGTTGAATATGGCTGGAATACTACACTTCCTTGCTTCAGTGACAGGACTTGCCACCATAATTATAAGTATCAATGTTGAAATTACAACCTGTGACATAGCTGATTTCGAATTTTCTCTCTGCTGCAACTGCATAACTCTTTCTTTTGATTCAGAAACCATTCAGATCTAAATTCTAATTTCAACAACAAGCTTTTGACCAGTGCATAATTAAATAGAGGTTTGAATTGAGAAGAGCCTTGAATTTAGGATATCAAACGTGTTATTATAAAAAATACTAGTAAACCAAAATGGTATAGTCATGATTGAAATATATAAATATAAACTATATAGTATAAAATATGATTCTTTTGAAAATACTCCATTTCCCTTTATTATACGATTTTTTGTCAACTCTTTTAATAGTATTTTATGATTTCTTACCAAATATACTTTTAATTATATTTAAAAAAATTAACAACTTGTGATAAAACTATAATTAAACATAGCTAAATTATCTCTCCTCAAAAAGTAAAATGAAAAAAAAATGGTGATGAAATATCAATCTTAAATCAAATTTAATATTGAACAAGTTTTTGAATACTTGTGATTTAGTCAATAATTTTATAGTATAATTCTTATCTTATAATATTGATAATCATCAGAATATGATAATGAATAAAAATCATCAGATTTAAAAGAAAAGATTAAGATTAAACCATAACTTTCACTTAATCATGTGTCAAAAATCTAAAAAATCAAGTGCATTTAAGAAGAAAGAGAAATCACATATAACTTATTCATTCTCGTGTGTGTGATATTCGTTGCTTTAGTTTTAGAGAATCAATGAGGATTTTGTGACCTCAATTATAAAGCCTAAGCCTACATTATATATTAATGCAATAATATTCCTTGACAACGATTGAATCCTACAGATCTGACATGTATCTCACTACTTAAGCTTTCACGCTCTAACTTGTTTCCACGTGTCTTCAAAGATATGACTGTTGAAAAACCAAGCAACATGCTGATAATTGCTTCGAACTCCTCAATTGCCTTCAAGAATATATGATTTAGTTTCATAGCACTTGCCGAAACATCTCTTCACTTAACTGACTCTTAGACTGAAAATATACAAAGTCCTAGACAACTAGTGACCTCATCGAATCCAACCATTATGTCGAAATCCCTTTTCGAGATTTTGGACATGTTTTGAAGAGATAGTGATCATAATTTTATGGAATTGTTCTTGAGATTCTTTCAAACCATGCTCACCACGCTAGTCAAACTACTTTAGTCGACGTGGTTGACAAGTCAAAGCTTTTCAGTCGAGACTTTTTTAGACTTAGCATTTTTCAACGTGGCTATCAGCATTTTTCGTTGACTTTTCTCCAGCTAAAATTTTTAAACTAACAGAAGGATATGCATTTACAAAAAAGTCGTTTGGCGAAATTTGGTCTTGGTGAAATATTGTTTTCAATGAATAACTTATTTTATGAGAAGCTGTTTGTCCAGTAACATAAAACTTGTCAAAGGTGTGATACTTATATAAGGGTTATTTTTCTCATCTTTAAGGGTGCTCCTCCATCCATTGTCCTTATAATTTTAAGATGCATCTTCGAATTCATCTTTTTTACACACTCTTAAACTCAAATTAATAAACCACCCTTATTTTGCTAAAATTTAGAATGAGTTTGAAGATGATTACACTCACTTAGCGCATGAGCCACCTCCATTTTGTTTAAATTAAGTTCGGATATATATCTCCAGAGACACAATACTGAGAGCAAGACCTTCAGAATTATCTTGTAAAGAAATTAACAATTTTATTTAACAAGAACGGAACTATATTTTCAATACATAGGATTAGAAATGATTCTTTGCTTATGTTAAGTAAAAAATAAAATCAATGATTCATATTAACACAAAAAAGACGACCTAACTTTACGCAACTCCATTTGAGTAAAATGAAGTGGCTCACTCACAAATTGTTGAACTTGTGCATTATAGATGTATCGGATATGCATCTCGAGACAAATTCAGGTTTTCATTTTGGTCACCCTCGCTCACCCTATAGATAGAATGGAAAAAGTAACCCTCAACTGATGCACAATGGGTTGACCCACAGATGAGGAAAAATAACTTGAAGATAGAATGTGCAGTACTCGAGTACATTGCATGAGAAAATGACGAAAGTATGTCTCTTAACTACTGCCTTCATTAACAAGACTCTTACATTAATAACCTTCCAAACACATTAACAGAAGAAAAAAACATTTAGAATATTTTCCCTTCATTTATATCCTGTAAATACGTACAATCATTTCATATCTAAATGAAAAAAAGTTAAAAATATTTTTAGTACACCCCGTAACTATACGTCAACATTTATTTTCACCTTGGAACCATTTTTTTTTGGCAAACCCAAAATATTATCATATATTGTAGCAACATGTAGAAGAAAAGGAGGCAATGACTATTAAAAGGATGGGAGGGAGAAGACACGAAATACTGGAATGAATGACACCAATGTTCAAGTGAATAATATGCTTCGCGCGAAGGGAAAAGTAACCTAGACTATAAATGTTTAAGGTCGATTGGCGCAGATGCAAAACAGGGGGACAATATTAAAATGTTAAAACAACAAAACATTAACTACCAAGTTCCATAATCTTCAATAAAATTTTGTCCCAATAAATTTTTGTCCTAATAAAATTACAGGCTTTTTCTGCCTTCATCCAGACACCCAAAAAATTACCAGAAAGGAAAAATCAAATTTACAATGTTTTGAGATGCAATAATAGTAGGCAAAAGTTTTACTGCCAGTACTCAATGATTGTTGCTCCAATTCCTGGAGTAAATTGAACAAAACGATTAGAAAATGCTAGTAATAAAATAGAATTAGGTTCTGGTCATCAAAGGTTGAAGATAACTCTTAATCCACAAAAAACTGATGTTCACCATCTCTCTCTAGACCTTGGCCTGCAAAACAGCAAATACAAGTATTTACAGATCAAAGCCTATATAGGGAGAGTTTTACCATAAATGACGAGTCAAGAAAAAAAATACACAAAAAGAGACAACAACGTAAAAGTGAATTCTCACCTATTCAAGTCACTGCTGTTTGAAAACCACCCCCTGTCCTTGCTACCTTGAAATTGTCTTCTGTCATCAGTAGGACGCATCGACATATCTCCTGTGCCACGGGAACGGGGTCGGTCCGAAAAATCCACACTTCTAGAATCCTCAAATGAGCCAGAACGAGATGGTGGCCGATCAGGAAAACCAGCAGTCTTTCCTGATGACGAACCTGGCCTTTCCACAGCTTTCTGCCCAAAACGAACTTTATCATCCAAATCACGGATAAGTAGTTCCAGCTCCTTTTCTTTCTCTAGTAGCAGTGTACGAGTACCAGTTTGCTCTCCAACAGCATCATCCACTTCCTTATTTGAACTTATTGAAGACTCCTTCTCAATTTCCTTCTTCAAATTATCAATTTCTTCTTTTAATAATTTTTCCTCAACGGTCTCAAGCCTGAAATGTTAAATTTAGAAGTCAACAAGGTAACATGAATATTTGAAAGATCAGCAACTTAAAATTTAAGTAAAACCTAAGTGATTAAACCAAATTATGGTGTAATGTTGTGCACAACCACGAAAAATGAACATAAACAAGAACAAGTTTACATTTATATTACAAGAACTTGATCAAAACTAAACTACCAGGGGTAAATGATATAGAACCTTGAATAGAACTATATTTTCAAAACACTTGAATAAAACTATTAGCAATCCATATGCTGGGAGATTTAAAAGAAAGACAGATTGCTGATGACATACTAAAAACTATGTAAAAAGTACTACTACAACAAGTCCAAGACAGCTAACACTAAAACCCGAATGATGTAGTTTTCCATTCAGACTTAAGCTAGTTACAAATAGAAAACCCCACAAACATCAAACAAATCTATGTAGTCAAGGGTTGATAGCAGAGTGTAGCCTACCCCCCACAACACTATACCAGGTAGCAGTATGGCCTTTTACATGCCTACATTGACATTTAGGGAAACAATACTAGAAATTTATATCATAGCATCATACACATAAAAGTTTAAAAATAAAATGATACACAAAATTAAAGACATTCATAACTAATAATCAAAGTTCGTTGTTACCAATATTCAAACCCAATTTGTAACATATTAATGTAATAGTTAAATGACCAAATAATAATAACCGAGGGACTGACAGTTAGATTCAGGGCATATCAGGTTCTTTATACAGGACCTTAGTTTAGCAGCTACAATTCGTTTGGTACTCAAAAACGCAACGCAGTGGGGGTTTCATGTAACCCAAACAGGACGTTATGCTACGCTATGCCAACATAGCAATTGCTATAGACTACAAAGTAATTGGCCTCTATTTGGCTGCTGCACCCGCTACGGAATACAAATAACCCACCTCATAGCAAACTCAAACACCCAGCTACCACAAAGACTCAAATAGCATCTCAGGACAGAGCAAAACAAATTGAGCCAAAGCTTAACAACCACACAGCCAAAACAAGGTGAAAACTGAATAGAGAAAGTGAAAGAACTGAATTATAAACAGCAATTTTTTTGTCATGTAGACTCTTCCAGGAAATAAATAACAATAAATCTTCCCTTTCAACTATATCCATCGTCAAAGAATCTGACTGGTAAAAGATCAAAATGCAAAGCCAATGACTATCAATGTAGCTGACGATCGAGGAATTTTGATAGATACTGGTCCAGATATTACAGAAGGAAATAAAATATAGGATCTTAAAAATGAGGTCATCCTTAGTACCAGACAAAAATAAATCCAGGTCACAAAAAGGAAGAATGAATAGAAGTTTTACTGAGAACACTCCCTCCAAAACCCATTGTCAACCAAACAGAATACCATAAGTCTCCTCCCCCAAGCGCTTTATGTCCTATATCTACCAAATTCTGTTAGAATTTTTCCTAACAGGGACTATTCCATTTGGGTTATCTAACATATTCTCTAGGAGAAACCCGTATAATTTAGAAGAAACAAAGGAGATAAAGGTGAGAGATAAACACGCACACTAAGACATTGGAACACTAACAGTATATGTTGACCCCATAATAACACTTGACTAGAACACGAGCAGTCTTCTAGGAGACTCATATTAGCATCTACAAACCTATTATAAGACTTATCTCTATCATAAAATCTAACCACAACAACAATAGAAAACTCCAGAAATCACCATAATATAATTACTCTGCTCTATTTGAAATGAAAAATTGCCCTCAAGTTTTCATGTTGTTTTAGAACTTTTCCACTCTACATAAGAATAGGTATGGTCTACCTCAACAAGCTGTTCTACTAGTTTAGAGCAATAAGGAGCTATTGCACATGTTTTTTGACCAACTAGCTTAATGATTCATCTGATGAAAGAAATTTAAATTGAACAGATATATGTGTTTCAATGAAAGTTGTATGTGGTATCACTTTATGCATAGAAACTCTTTTCAATTTAGAATAGAATTTATTGACAACAAATAAGTAATCTAGGACTACCGCCAAGCCTCGTAACATACTCACATGACTTCAACTCCATCATGAATGCCATGAAATTACCTTAAAGCAAATCAAAAAATATATTTTAAAATACCCTAGGCATGCATAGTTAACCTGTGTGTTCATTCTCTTGCTTATTCAACCCAAAGATGTTTGTATATTTGATTTTTTTTTCCCTATCTTTAACTAAACTATCCTAATATGACCAATTTTGTTCATAATGAACCATTACTTTCTTTCACCACCTTTAACATCACAGTCAAAATTTCTCAGATACTAGAGAAGTGAAAAGGACAACAAAATAATTGGTTAAAGTGCCCAATCAACCTCTTTCCAAAATGAATGAAAAAAGCACCTGACTTCCATATCCAATATATATCAACATATTATGAGAATTGCAAAAGGAGACGCAACACTACTAGTGTTTCATGGCAAAAAGAGCTGGAAACCTCTTAATTATAGCAATCAATTACACCAAAAGCTTCCTTTTTTCTTCTAACCACAATCTCACATCCACAATTAATCTTGGATACACACAGGAACCATTTATTTAGCTAATAATAAAACCACGTCTAATCCACACATGTCCCTGACAACATATGAAACCATCATAAATAATGATAAACGCAAGCCCATTTCTTATTCCCATTATAAACTTACCACATTAGCAAACCAACTACAGGCCCATCTCTTATTCCCATTATAAACTTACCACATTAGCAAACCAACTACAGGCCCATCTCTTATTCCCATTATAAACTTACCACATTAGCAAACCAACTACAGGCCCGTCTCTTATTCCCATTATAAACTTACCACATTAGCAAACCAACTACAGGCCCATCTCTTATTCCCATTATAAACTTACCACATTAGCAAACCAACTACAGGCCCATCTCTTATTCCCATTATAAACTTACCACATTAGCAAACCAACTACAGGCCCATCTCTTATTCCCATTATAAACTTACCACATTAGCAAACCAATTACAGGTCCATCTCTTATTCCCACTATAAACTTACCACATTAGCAAACCAACTACAGGCCCATCTCTTATTCCCATTATAAACTTACCACATTAGCAAACCAACTACAATGTGATCAGTATTACCCATCTGATTCGTCTAGACTATTAATGCTACCATGACTCTAATTAATAGAACAGACCGCAATAATTTGCCACAAAAGGAACTTACACAGTTCTGGTTCAAATAAAAGCGCAAAGAAGGAAAGAAAACATAAGATCAGAAGTAACCTATCAACAGCGCGATGCTCCAATTCAAGATCAATCTTCCGCCAATCCTTGCCACGCTCGCTAAGCAACACCTCCCTTGGCTTGGCATCTCCAAAGGGATTAACCTTTGGCCTCGGCTTCAGCGCACCGTCTGGACCTTCAGAGCGATTTGACTGAGCACTTGAAGGCCTGCTGGAATGTGAACTCGAAGGCCTACTTGTCTTCTTTGCCTCAATCTCAGAATCAAGCTTCTTCCAATCAAATCCTTTCTCAGCTAACACTTCCTCCCTAGGCCTTGCCGCCCCAAATGGATTCGGCTTATTTGTCTTCGCCGGAGCCTCATTCACAGAGCCATCACCTTTCCTTGGATCCAACACCAACCTTGGCCGCTGCTGCTCCGTATCACGTGGCGCTCCCCTGGACCAGCGATCTGGTTCCACAGCAGAACCCCTGGACCAGCGATCTGTATTCATGCCAGAATCACGATAATCAGAAGACCTAACAGGAAGAGGCTTTTTACCAACCGCCCAATTGTCCACTCCATCAGCCTTAGATTCACCACCATAACCACCTCCCCCACCACCACCACCACCAAAACCACCCCCACCACCACCACCGCCGCCACTACCGCTGTATCGATTCTGCCGGCCTGAATCAAACGAGGGAAGTGACTTTTTCACCGAAGCCCAATTATCCACCTCGTCAGCCCTCGAATGTTGATCCATTTCCGAAACCCTAGAATTCGGTGCCCTGCGTTCATCATCAAATCCACCATAAGATCTTCTCCCAGCACCCCACGAAGCATCTCCAGAGCCTCCCTCGCGATCTCGACCACGTCCCGAACGATCAAAAGAGGAGAAACCACCACCGAGACGGTTAAACTGCATTTCCTCAGCGGAACGTTCCTTAGGCCCGGTCGGAAGACGAAGCATCTCATCCGGAGTCAACCGAGGATACGCAGCAGCACTACCACCGGAAGCGTAACCGCCTCCGGTAAACTCAGAAAGCGACATCTTCTTATTCTTCTTCGGCTTAGCAGTCACGGCTTCCTTGAGACTCGGGAAGTTAGCCGACCCGGCGGTGGCTGCCTCAGCAGCGGCTTCACGTTCCTCGGCTTCGGCGCGCTCGGAATCGGCGGCCCAAGCTCCGATGTTCCCCCAGGGTTTCGACATTTTGAGATCTCGATAAAACAAAGAGAATGGAGATTGGATGTTATTTTGTTAACGAATGTTGGTATTTGAGCCGGGGCTCCGTTAATGGAGCCGGAGCTCCGAGAACATGCAAAAGATGAAGACGAAAGGGAGAGAGATTAGAATGCGTTGGGGAGAAAGGGAATGCGAATGGAGAGGAGATGAAAGGGAAATGAATAAAGAGAGTTTTTTTTTTTTTTTTTGGTGTTTGAGAGAATTAGTCACGCGCGACACAGTTTCCTTCCTTGCATGTGGGAAAGTACCAAAAACTAATTAAAAGACTTTATTAATTAATGCTTAATGTAGTTAACCACCTTGGTTTTCACTCTTGTTTAGTTTTCGTTTATTGTGTAACTATTGTTGAAAAGATAGGACAATGCTTTAAGCCAATGAGAGTGTTTCTCTTGTAAATTTAGATTTGAATTTCATGTGTATTTTTTTATTGTCTCAATTAGTTATAATAGTTCAATTATTAAAAGTGTTTGATTTTATTTTAGAATCAGAATCGGATGGAGTTGAAAATTTGAGGATTTTGAATTGGTGTTGTTGATCTTCAGTACGTTGGCGCGAAATTGACCTTTAAGGTTAGCACTCCAACATTTAAGTCAATTCAAGATTCAAGATAAGTGTAGTGAAACATGGAGAACAGAGAATGCATCTTGCTTTATGTGTGAACTGGTTATATATATTAGATTGAGTGGAGTGGATTTGAGGTGAATTGTGTCTTAGTTATTTGGGCCTTCAGCCAGCCCAGAACAGTTGTCCTCAAAGCTTTGTCGGGAACTAAGAGGGTTAGGGAAGCCTTTGATGATTTTGGTTGGCCTCCAAGAATGTTATTTGATGTGAGATAGAACTGAAAGACTTGGAATATGTTGAAAAAATAGAGGGGAACAAGCACATTGAATGCATTTCCATCATTGAAATGTTGTATTGCTTTCTTTGAACATGTGGGATAATGTGACAAGTTAGGGCACAGTGCGACTTACAATGCACTTAAGTGCACTCGAGTTTCCGTTATTCCTGTGAGAGCTTCATTCGTTCATTTCATCTTCCTTTCCTTCGTAAAATGGGTTCGCTCAATCATATTTGCTTATAAATAGGTGGGAGTTTAGCACTGAAAAACTTTCTGCGATCTTTGGCATTGAAGTTCATTCATATTCACTTTATTATTAAACACCTTCGTCTCTTTTTTTCTGAAAGCATTAATTAGAATGATCGCAGTTCCTTGATCAAAATCTTCGACTTTCTTCATTTACTCTATTTCATGAATCTCTCATATCCATGAACCTTCCTCAACTCAAGCTTTTTCTTGGGTATTTTCTGATTTCTAGTCAGGATGAGTGATAGCACTATTAACTTAGCGAGTGATTTCGAGAGCAATTATTCTTCTGTTGCGACAATGGGAACATCAACGATACTCATCTTCCTCATTGATTTCATGATCGCGTGGAACCAGAAGTTATACCCTTAACTAACGATTCAGATTCAAAAGGGGGATTTGGGAACTTCCTTGAGAAAGGAGCTTCTTCATTCGACTCATTTCAAACCCTCTTATTAGATGACAGTGAAGAGTTGGATCGTACTAAAGTCCTCATGCCCCTCTCGTTTTGACTGAAAAGGAAGTAAAATTTATCAAGCGGATGAAGTAACGCGTCGATGATTTCGTCCAACTCTTCCTAAAAACCAATAACTACAAACCCAATGACGCTAACGTGAATTCCACTTGGATCTTTGGGGTAGGTCAGATGTTGAGTCTTGGATCACGCCCGACGAACATTCTAAAATCGACCACCTATACCAAAAAGGCATAACGTTAGTGGAGTCGACCGATGCTGTGAAGTACGGCTAGGCGGAGGTCGGGGTAGTAGGCACCTCGTTTATCCAGAATACTGAAGCAGGAATAAATGTTATTCGCATTGTGGCTAGCGACCCTCAAGATTGGTCCGTTCTTTTTGTGGACCCAGAGAAAAGGTTATGCAACTCTTTTGACGGTTGGGTGGTCCTGTTTATGAGTGCATGTTAACAAGGCTATATTTGTGGTTTCCTTTTTAAGACTTTAAAGTGGTTGTCCTAAAACATTTAAAGGTTACCCCTTTCCAGCTTCACCTAAGGCCATGGGCTTACATGATGGTATTTCAGTTGTGTGTCAAACATAAGTCTTAGAAGCCTTCACTTTGGTTTTTTTTCAACTTATTTTAACTCGTTCACACTTTTATGTATAACTACCGCGACCAAAGACTTATTAGCTTCCACACGGACGACATTTGGTTCGACCACTTTACCCATGACTTGGGCGATTTTCTAGGATACTTGTTGCTGGTGAAGCCCCTTACACTATAGGCTCATCTTACCTTCTGGTACTTTCCTGATGAATCTTCCCGCTTTTGCAATGGCGTGTTTTTGAAAAATTGGTCTTCGTCTCATTTTCGTCGGGATGTCCTTTTCTATCGTACCAAACTAGGTTTCCTTTCCCCTTAAGAGATAAGGATAAAGGAAGACTTGCATTCCTATTTTCAAGGACTTGTTAATGAAGAAGGATTTGGGCCCAACGAAGTGCCTTCTTTCTAGATGAGGAAGAAATTGAGTGACATTTACGTCATCTTGAGTGCGAATTGACAAATTTTATCTCTTTTTTTTTTTTTGGAATTTCCAGAACTTAATATTTTGTTAAAAGGATCTCTTTAACTCACCTTTTAAATCCGAGGATATCTGGATGCCATTTGTTAAGGATTTTCATAACTCATCTTTTTGTTACAAGGATTTTTTTGTAACTCGCCTTTTAACTCTGAGGAATATCGGATGTCATTCATTTTAGGAAAGGTATTTCTTTTCATGATGCAAGTGTATCTTTAGAAGACATACTCAAAGATACCGAAGAAGGAATTGATCAAACTGAAACGGTAAAACCTAAGGAGGAGGAGGAAGATGTCGATTCAGAAAAGGAGAAGGATGAGAATGCAACTAAAGTGGATGATTTACCCTTGGGCTAGAGGTCTTCAAAGGATCATCCAATTGACCAAATTCTTGGAGACATCACCAAAGGCGTAACTACACGCTTTAAGAGATAATGCAAGGAGATTTTGAAAAAAGTTTAATGGGGATGTTAAATTACTTTCTCGGAATTCAAATCAAACAATTCAAAGAATGAACATTTCTGGGTCAAATAAAGTATTGCCAAGAGTTGCTTAAACGCTTCAGAATGGTATATGCAAAGTTGATTGACACTCCAATGCCCAAAAATGGAAACTTGGACAAAGAGGAAAATGATGAGGATGTTGACGTCAAAAGGTATAGAGTTCATGTGAATGCATTCTCCATTTCTCATCCTATGAGGTAATATCATTTCACTTATCTCTTTGTTCGTAAGTCCTTATATCTTGCGCTGCTTATCTATGTCTCATGAAATTTGATTGTATGTTCATGTGATAAAATTGACGTATGATGCAATCCCATGAATGTTCACTTCCCAAAAAAAAAGTATTGATTAACCTATGAGTATTTTCCATCCATATGCTTATAATGATTTCATGTTTTAATCATTTGTATTTCATCATCATATGTTTTTCATGACATCAATTCTGCACATTTGAAGTATCTTTGATACTATTAATGGTTGAGCATGTTATTTATCATTATTCCTTGCATGATATATGTTATTTTATTATCTATCAATACTCGCATGAATTAGTTTGAGCATGTTATAGGGTCAATGGAATTCTTGAACAAGTCGTGTCACATTTTATGAAAGCATCTTTGTTTTTGGTTTTAGTGGTGATTGATATCTTCCATTTTCACGAAGTTAGGCACATGCGTGTGCAGCTTCATGAGCACCTTTATGAAGAGTTGTATAAATTTGGCGCTTTTTGAAGCGACTCAATAGTGTGTGATTGCATTGTATCTATCATCTTTCATGTGATTGTATTTGTTATTGGGTGATTTGTGGAAACAATATTATAATGCTATTTATATATTGCCTTTTTATTTATATTTAAACATTTTAGTTTTGCGTCATTTCACGTCTATGAGTGCACGTTATTTCTTTGCAAATGCATATGTATGATATATTGGTGTATGTGAGATATAAGATACTTTTCATCACTTGTTTGGTCTCTTTTGATATTGTCAAAGGGGATAAGCATCTGCAAGATGAAGTTGAGATGCACACATTCAGAGGAAGCCTTCATGAAGACACGACAAGCATAGTCACAAGTTTTGTCATCATAAAAATAAGGGGTATGTGAGTGCACTTTCTTATTAGATGTTTTGCATGATGTCAAAATTAGGATACCTTAGCGTATTTGTATATTGGATGATATCATCTGAGTCATAATGTACATCTTAGCATTAGGATAGATAAAAACATTTTAGAAATGGTTTAGAAAAGACTCCACATGATTTTACAAAGTAAAAATGAGTTTGATGGAAAAATCAGGTTTATGTATCGACATATACAACCTATGAGTCGACACATGTACAAGTATTTTAAGATCGTAGTATTTGTAATGCATGTTTCGTCACATCCATCTTTCAGGTCAACACTTAGAAGATATTTTTCTTCACGAGTCGACGCATACGAAGAATGAGTCGACACATATAACTAATTTTTAAATCTTATAGCTTCTGTTAGTTGTGGGTCGACTCTTAGCCTACATGTGTGTTTTTGCTGTAAAGTGGAAATCAAAAATAAGTATTTTTGTTTTATTGTCTCCATAGGGATTAGTTCGAGAGATCGAATGACGTTCAACGATCTCTTCATTTCTGATCTTATTGTGCACAAAAGTTGTTTACAAGTATAAAGTACAAAATATAAAAACAAAAAAGTAAAGTATTAGAGAGAAGATAACTTTATGGGATTGAGTTTCATTCGCCTATAAAATAAGAATTATATTAATCACTTAATCGCGATATAAGCATTCATCAATATTATCATGTATCGCCCATAAATTAAGAATTATATTAATCACTTAATCGCGATATAAGCATTCATCAATATTATCAATGTGTTGACAATGTGTCAAAATGAGTCGACACATGCTGTGTAAATTTCAAAAATCTGCAATGTTTTTCTAAACCTCTATTTTTCTGTTTGCCTATAACTTGACACATATAAATAACTCATGCATGCATCATTTCAAAGTTGATGAAACTAGAAACATACAAAGAGTTCTCTTCATCTTCAATATACACACAAAAATTACACATAATCATTATTGTTGGGTGCCTTCTAGATTTAAATTGATAACGTCCAATTTAGATTGTTAAATTGTAAATTGGGTTGAGAATCTTTGGGGGTTTCATTTGGAAAAACCTGTTATGGTTTGTCCTCCAAGATCAATGTGATGATTTTGGGATTTTGCACAAGATTTTGCAATTTGGGTTTAGTTGAGTGAAAGCTTCGAAGAAGATGGTTTTGTTGAAGGAGTAACGGTAATCGAAGGATCGTTTGGAAATCTTGTGTCACAATAATTTGCAATTGGACTTAGCCGAGTGAAAGCTTCGAAGAAGGTGGTTCTGTCGAAGGAGTAACAGTAGCCAGATGATCAATTGATATTATCGGATGACAATAATTAGGAATTTGGATTTAGCTGAGTGAAAACTTTGAAGAACGGTAGTTCGGCCAAAGGAGTAGAGATAACCGGATGATCAAATTGGTATTGTTGGGTGACTTGATCGAGCTCAAGATCAAGGAAAAAGAAAGAGTTATAATCAACACCAAACATATGATTTGTAGGGTTGAATTGCTATTATTCTCTTGTTAAAGATTTTTGCAAAGTAAGATTGATTATTTCAATTCCTTTGAAATTGGGAGCAGACTTAGCCATAACAAGGGCGATTGATGAACTGCCTAAACAAATCATTGTGTCCTCTCTCTCTTTCTCTCTCATTTACTTTTAATTGCAAATTGTTAAAATTGTTGATTGTGCAATCGATACAATAAACTTGTTATCATTTGAAAACTATTTTGTTGAAATAGATTACAATTCATAAAATTGTAATTGAATATCAAATCAACAAAACCATAAGAAAAATTCTTATCAAACATTGATTGCACCTGAAGTGTTTGACAATTTTCCTCTTAGTTTTTATTACTATATATTTCATTAGAAACACATTACTAGTGTAATCATATGCAAACGTGTTGTGTATTGGAATATAGTGCCTCTGTTGTTTTATCATTATCATTGCAATCCTTATTGATTTTAACGCATATCTGGGTTTTTCGATAACGGTTCTAATTAGACGAGTTAATCCGGCCATTTTTCACTGTCCATAGTTAACAAATTTTCAAAATAGGTCTTTTCATTAAGTCTTTTTTAACTGGGGATTTATTCACCCCTTCTAGATAAGTTGTCTTCGTCTAACACACTTTTCTGATCTCTACTTTTTACTGTACTCAACTTGAGCTCTGTAAATGACTTGGACATCGGAATGTTAACCTTGGAGGTTTACCTCATGCCACCTATTAGAGATCAACGTCGACGGTTTCAGAGTTCTACATCATCAATCAACACCAATTTTGATTTTAATACGAAACAATTACATTAAATTTTATTGAAAAGAAATAACTTAATAACAATATTTAAATAATAGACCCCTAAGTTACTAATTAAGAATCTCTTTTTGTGTCTTTTTCATGTATTAGCTAATGAAATTATTAGTTTATAATCAAAGTCTTTTAGTTGGCAGCCGAAGTTTTCGAATATGGAGGCCAATGCATTAGGACATGGAAGAAACATATTTAACTACTTATATTTTTACGGCCAAGGTTGTCGAATATGGATGCCAGTGCATTAGGACTTACATTTCTACATGGAAGAAAGATATTTAACTACTTACATTTTTACGAATCTCTGTATAATTGAGAGTGAGTTTGGATTGGCAATAATTGATTTTGAGAGAATTGAGTTTGATATAGATATGGATCTAAAATCCACTAAAATGCATCTATGCCAAAAACTCAAAATGATAGTAATGATAATTAGGGGTGCTCATGGACGGTTATTATCCATAACCAGTCCATATCCATATATTATCCATTTAGCATAACCGGATTTTAAAACCAATTGTCATAACCGGATTTATTTTTTCAAAACCGGTTATAAACCGGTTATATCCATAACCAGATTTAATAACCGGTTTTAAATTTAAAAATTTCATTTTAAAAATTTAATTTAAAATGAAGTTATTAAAATAATTTTTTTTTTGGAAAATCGACTTTTCATATTTTTTAAAGACACGATTTTTCAAAAAAACTCGAATTTTTCGTTTTTTCAAAATACTCGATTTTTTGTTTTTACGGAAAAAAAAACTCGATTTTTTTCGTGTTTCCGAAAAAAAAAACTCAATTTTTTTGTGTTTTCGAAAAAACTAGATTTTTTTGATTTTTCAAAAAAAACTCGATTATTTCATTTTTTCAAAAAAAACTCGACTTTTCATTTTTTTTTAAAAAAACTCGTTCTTTCATATTTCTGAAAAACTCAATTATTCGTGTTTTCGAAAACTCAATTTTTCATTTTTTTTCGAAAAAAACTCGATTTATCATCTATTTTAGAAAAACTCAATTTTTTCGTATTTCCAAAAAACTGAATTTATTCGTATTTCCGAAAAAATCAATTTTTTCGTATTTTAAAAAAAAATGATTTTTCAATTTTTCAAAAAAACTCGATTTTTCGTATTTCCGAAAAACTCATTTTTTTGGTATTTTCAGAAAATTCGATTTTTTCGAACTTTTGAAAAACTCGATTTTTCATTTTTATGTTTTTTTTCTTTCTGCAAAATATTTTAAAAATTTATATTTTTTTGTGATTTAAAAATAATAGACCAATTAAATTTTTATGTTGGATATGGTTATTCAAAATATGGATTTGGTTAAAACCATATTGATAATTAACCGGTTTTTTATAACCGGTTATGGATATGGATAAATCCAATAACCGGTTTATTTGAACATCCCTAATGATAATTTATCACAAAAAAAGTACTTGTCAATTGCTAGAAATGCATCTCAGTCAAAAAGGTACTTGTCAATTGCTAGAAATGCATCTCTGTCAAAATGATCATTTATCAAAAAAAAGTAATTGTCATTGCTAGAAATGCATCTCTGTCAAAATGATCATTTATCAAACACACGCTTCTCCTCTATTATAAAGGGAAAAATAAATTTTCATTGCATCCCATGGTACACCCTCGCACATATTCTAAAACTTAGTGTTGCACAATACCACTGATATATTATGAAAACGGAATGAAGGCTTGTTCCATAGAAAAATGAAGGGCAGGAATTTCACAGAACCTTGTAAACAATGACACGAATCATGCATAATTGAATAACACAGTTGCATTAGTAAAACAGAACACAGAAGCACAAAACTCTATCTGACCAATTGTACCATAAACAAGTGCAAACCAGTAGACAAATACAATTCATATAATCCAAAACTAAATCTCTTTTGCATCAAAAATTGAACAAAAACTAAACTCTAATCAAAGAGGGAGAAACCCATGTCGTCATCTTCCTCCTCTTCCTCTACCTTCTCTTCTTTCTTTGAGGCAGCAGGGGCATCAGCAGCTGGGGCAGCACCTCCAGCGGGAGCAGCTGCAGCAGCACCACCTCCAACAAATACAGCACCACCAACGATCACCTAAACAAAATAACCAAAAAAAAGACAATCAATAACTAGAACAGCGATCCATCTAATTGTTGATCCAAGTAACTGATGCATATGCATCCCAAGATGGCCATATCACCAAGAAAATGGAAAAATTCATCACACGTGTTCACAAAATATACACTCCTCTGATAATTAGATTATTCGATAACAAATCCAATAATAGGTTATTCGATCCACTTCTATTCCATGATGACAAGGCAAACTGGTAATTTCTCAGATTCGGAAACATAACAAAACCCTAAAATCAAATTAAAAGCACTGCGTACAAATTCTAATATCAAAATCTATATAACACAACAAAAAATAAAAAAAACGAGGCTAAAGACGCTAAATTTTCATCTCAGATCAAAATCTAGAGTGATAAGATGTACCTGGAAGACGGCAGATGAGGGGGAGATTGGAGAGTAAGAGGACTGAACGCTGCCAGAATCAACTGCGAGAGCAGCCTTAACAAGTTCCCGTTGGATCTCGAAGGTAGACCCAGCGGAGGCCTCAATGTCACCGGAGTGTTGCTTTGCGCTCCATTCAGCGCCAGTTTTGTTGAGGACGAAGGTAAAAACTCCCATGGCTGCTCTTCTGTTCTAAAAGCGAAAACCTAATTGATAATTGAAGTCGAGCAGAGAGAGTAGTGACGGCAAAATGAGATGAATGAATGGTTTATGTATAAGATTGTGAAACCCTAGCACGGTGTTAAAGGGAAAAGTCCATAATGTCCATCGTAATATTATATAGTACTTCTTTTTTCCACGAAACGAAACCATTAGTTTTTTTTTTTTTTTTTTTTTTTTATATTTTTATTTACGTTGTCATAATTTTTTTATAGAATTAATAAGTGGTATTAGTATATTATTTGTAGATCTAGACTTAAAATGAGTAAACATTAATATATTTTTTTCTATGCAAACCTTGAGATTTAATTTGGTGTCTTAATTTTATAAAGTTCTTATTGATTAATTATTTTTGTATAATTAAGAAGGAAAATTTAAAAATAAATCGTTTGTTAATTAATAAAAAATAATTATGTTTTAAAGAGTTAAATGATTAATATAAATTTTTTTAAGTTACTAGACCAAAATAATACTTGAGGTTAATATACGGAGAAAAAAATAGTTATGAGAATTGGATCGAACTTTAGTGGGTCGAAGAGTAGGTTTTAGTTTGACAGGGTTTATGTATGTCGTCAAAGTATGTTCAGATGCTGATGTCGAAGACCTACATAATGTACTCGAGGTGGATTCAAGTATGTGGGTGTCGAAATGCTAGGATTGTTAGTATTTTGAATTGGGTATGTTTTTTATGTCCAATTATTTAAGTTAGTTTATACTCTAACTGTCTTGTAATGGATATTTGTGATAAAATCTATTAGTTTAGTAGGTTATGTTTATTATAAATAATATACTAGTCTCTCATTATTGCACATAGAAAATCCTAATTTAGGGTGAGAGGGTTATTTGTTATTCTTGTAACACTTGTAATCTTGATTTAAAGAGTAAATTAAGAATAGAAGTTATAACCAATTATTTGTGTTCTTATTGCTCCCCTACTTTTTCTTACCCTCGTGGATTTCTTGCCGAAAGAAACCTAGTATACTTTGTGATTTCGGCATCGTTTTTCCTAACACTAGTAAATATGTTTTTTTATCAAAAACAAAATTAGTGTGCGTCAAGTGTTTTTTTTAAAAATCTTAGGTTTGTTTCAAACATGAACACAATATGGTGTTTTGGATGAGAGTCGAGAGGTGATTGATAGAAAAAAAATAGAGATTTTATCTTGAAATATGTGTCACATTTAAGAGTTTTTTTATGTCATTTGTTAGAAATATGTTTTTTAGAGAGAGAAACTAAGGAAGACACATAATTTTTTTAAGGTTGTTTAATTCTAAGAATTGAAAAATCTTTGGAGATTATATAAGGGTTGAGAAAACACTTAATTTTTTTTTTTTGAGATTGTGTGATTCATGTTTTCATATAAAGAGAGATTGAGTCGTAAATTATATAGGAAATATGAGATGTTCTTATGAACTTGAAAAGTGTGGAGATTGACACGAGAAATCTCGGGAAGAAATTTACCATAACTTATTGGGCGTGTATGGAACATAGTGTATTTGGCAAAGACGTTTTACATAAAACACATCACATTTTAGGAAAACATAACGTGTTTCACGAAACCTTTAAAAGGTGTTTTGCAACCTTTTTTGCGATAAGGTGAAAAAAAAAGAGTTTTTTAGAGAGAGAAATTTATAGGGACAAAGAGAGGTATTCTTAGAAAATATTTTTTGAGAATTGGAACATTTTTTGTAATCTTAGAGAATTGAGAAACACTTTTAAATATAATGAGTTTCCACGAATTGTATATTGAGTGAATAAGAGATTGAGACAAACTTTCATAGAAAATAAGAGATGTTCTTATGAACTTTGATAACTATTATTTTGTAAACCATCTTGAAATATTTTGTAGCAACTACTGAAGTAAATTAAATCAGGAAGCTATTCTCTTTCCTAGACTAAATAGGTTTGTTCGAACTGAGTAAACTAGTTTTGTGCATACTCATCAGTTATTTTATTTTTGTTCTTGTGATGTGCTTATGTTGTTAGACATATTAATTATGCTTGAGTCCACTTATTTTTGTTCTTTATCCCACACATCATTTAAAGGGAAATTACAAGCAAATATGCAACGGAAAACAAAAAAAAAAAATCTTTCGTGAATCCTTATGAATGGTCATGATCATTGATTTAATGTTTACCTCTTGTTGTGATAAACCCTCAAAGACAAATTTAGAAAAATGGTCACGAGCACTACACGAACGACAATATGTACATCTAGTTAGTCCATATGAACATAATGTTTTCACTCACAATGCTAGCTGATTTGAATGAAGGTTTGGGGAGATAGTGCAACTCTGGGTTTCATAATGTTAGGGTTTTTCAAATAGAACTTTTTCGAGCATAAAATGTCTAAAGAAAATGATTATATTTATAGAACTGCTTGTCGGTGAAGAAGATCTATCTTATAAATTTGATTTGGTTTTGATAAAGACAACAATATCAACAAATAAGAAAAAGGTGAGGACAATGAAAGATTAAAAGCAAATGGCTAATTCACTAAGTTAAGATTAAAAGGCTTTAGGCAAATTGTCTTTTTCTTTGATGGATTACTTTTAAGTTTAAATATCACTTAAAGGCTCATAAAAACTCATAATTAAAACATGACTAGTGTTCAAATTAAAAGAGGTAAAAACCATTTAAATATGTGTTAAAAGGTGAGCTTTTCAAAAGTATATGAAGGCAGTAATTCTTACACGCTTAAGCTAACTGATTATGAGCAACTGAGATAGTGGTAATCAATTACACATACATGTAATTGATTACATGGTGTTAGAAATGTATTTTCTAACAATAAAGTCATGTAATCGATTACCACGTGCATGCAATTGATTACATCACGCTATAACAAACTTTTTCATGAACCAATGTCACTTATAAGTTTTATAATGATTCATGATGTCTCTTTAAAGGAATGTATTGATTGTGCCTTATACGATTCTATAAATATTGGTTTACAAATCTAAAAATGCTTAAGAAATTTCACACAAGATTAAAGAACCTATATTTCATATTTACTCATTTTTAAGTGGTTTTTTATAATTCTAGCTAAGCACATTGTACATTACATTATTTCGTATTTCACTTAAGTACATTGCATCATACGGTGTTTCATATTGTACTTAAGTACATTGTACCTTATTTTGCATTGCAGTGTTTCTATAATTAATGATAATCTGTTGCAAGACTATATAATCAAATAAGTTTCACTTATTTATTTTATTTTTCACCAGTCTCTTCTTACGTATGTAATCATATAAGTTTTTGTAACATTGACAATTATAGTAATCACATGTTTAATATAATCATGAATGAGTGGTATATACTAGCATATCACTCCCAAGAGACAAAAATGTTTTGTAATTTGATGAAACCTTTATGTAATAATTTTTATGCATAAAATTATTCTCTTTTCTCATAACTATATTGAACATGAAACACATGATGTGTTATCCTTATCTAGTTCAATATTGTGCATTTTTACACCTATTCTATTACGCATAATGAGAAATTCCATATAGGTCCCTCGTATCCTCAACATGATTAGTGGACTACCCATCAACCATCTTTATGGTCATTCTGTTACATACAACATTTGAATGGAAATAAAATACTTGGCTCCACGTCTAGGGTCCATAGTGGTTTCAGATAGAGGGTTGGTATATTCCATTATCATCATGATAATAACTTATGACACTAGAATAATATTCTATGTAGTGTTCTCATGGAAGATCAATCATTTATAAATATTACTCCTAATATTTATACCCACATGAAGACTTGATAACTCTTTATCCTATATTCGTGAGATGCGATCATTATGTATCCACATAATAGTCGCAGTGCTTTAATATTATCTCAAATCACAATAAAATTTGACCACATATTTTAAGAGTAATATTTTTATGTTGAATGGGGTCTCACGATTAAGTCATACTTAAAATTTCATCTGACAAACTAATTATTTTAGGGACTTTATTATTTTGGAAAAACAATCATAATAAAGAAGTGACTAGTCATTATTTATAGTTAATTCAAAACAAGTATAAGTTATAAGAAAATAATTGGCCACTAGAGCTTACACCAACATCAATATTCTTGGTGTGTTTAACCTTTGATTATTTTAACTTTATAGCAAATGGCGTCCATTGTGGGGTAAAGAGGTTAAGTTTTAAGTGAAAACCATGAGTTATAAACGAGTCATAAACAAATTTCTATAGACCACGTGGACGAGTTATAGAAAGATGAGGCATTGATGCATGCAGACCTAACACAAGAAGATAAGGCGGAAATGTGGACGAGGTTAGAAGTGTCGTTATCTTGTGTCTCAATGATAAATTAATAATAGAGTTATCCAAGGAGTAGGTTGTGACGGAGACGTGTGTCAAGTTTAAATCATTGTATATGACTAAGTCTTTGATCATAAACTATGTTAGAAACACGCATTCCACTCATTCTTATGAATTTGAATTATTATTTTTTTAAAATTTATCTTGCAATCTTTTGTAACAATTTTTAAAGTATAATGGATCAAAGAGCTATTGTCTTTTCTATAGTATATTGGTTTAATCGAATTGGACAAACAAATTTTGTGTGTACTCGTCATTTATTTTATTCTTGTGATATGCTTATTTTGTTTGACAAATTAATCTTGCTAGAGGTCATTTAATTGATTGTTATTAATCTTTAACCCACACATTATTATTCTTGGTGTGTTTGACCTTGATTATTTCATTTTCACAACCAAGATCTATATTTTTATCTCATTTGTAATTTCTTAATAAAGACTCTTGATTGATAGTGCATGTAAACTATATTGTCTCTTAGAGTGTGTTTGGATGAGGTAATTTGAAAATTTAAAGGAATTTAAAATTCAAAGCAATTTAAATGATTAAATTGAAATCCATTCATTTTTAAATTATTTTGTTTGGAAGGAGTAATAAGATAATTCATTGTTAGATTTTTTGGGCCATTTTTATAAAATTTAAATTTTTTGGACCAAATTAAAAAATTAAAAAGTAGGGACCAATTTGCAATTTTTCAAAATTTAAAGGACCAGATTATAAATTTAAAAATTATTAAGGACCAATTTACAATTTTTTGAAAATTTTTGGGGTCAATTTTATAATTTTGAAAAATATAAGGACCAATTTGCAAAATTTGAAGAAATAATAGTAACAAATACATTTTATGGAGTATAGGAGGAATTTCAAATTCTTAGGTTTTTGGTGTCATTTCAAAATGATTAAATTTAACTTAGATAAAATACTCCATAAATTTCCATCATTTTAACAATTCTTCATTTTTGTATCCAAACAATAAATTTTGTACAAATCATTTTAAATTGCCTCAAAACATTACATTACCTCTTTAAAATGCTTCATCCAAACACACTAAATCATTTTGGATTGAATTGAAGAAATCACTTATGCTTGTTGTTTCTTTATCTTGTTCCGGGATTTTGTTTTCACATTACTTGATAAATTATTTTTGATTGAGACTCTTTAATATGACTAGGACTGCTTCTTGTTTTTATTATTTTTGGTTCTACACATAATAATATTTCTTGATGCATTTGATCTTTAATTTAACAGCAATAATTATTTCAAAACAAGAAGTGGAAAGATGTAAAGATGAATCTTTATTTTATTTTTTATTTTGCTAATTGTACTACTTAATATATGTACTACTTATTTTGACAATATAAAATGCAAATTTTGTAAGACAATATTTCTCAATTTTCAAACTCTGCAAGGTTGCATTAGTTTACTTCAGCAACACTTGGAAGGTGCATACCAATTTAGTCATAGTTTTATTCAAAGAATGAAACAACAATTCCATTACATACTTGCTATTCATAAATTTATCTTCTGCTTTTCTTTTGAATAATAAATGAATAATAGGAAGCCAAACTATTAGCAAGTAAAAGCAAATATTGCACATCCATGAACATCAACGTCTGCGGTGATCTTCCCTCGCGTTTTGCTTGGTACAATTTTCTTTCCTGTCCATACTTCAGTACCTTGACATGTATGGATGCCTCCGGCAGGGAAAAACTTACCCAACTCTGATGTCGTTGTTTCTATCGTCATCTTCTGTTCACTTAGATTGAAGAAAGCCAGATACAATTCTCCTGAATACCAATACATCAACGTTAGCGTTTATTATTAGGACTTTGAAAAGAAGCATCAAAGCATATACTACAATATAAAGCTGTTCTACACTTCGATGTTTTGATTCTGCAACAGACCTTTTCTTCCTGTCGCAACCCATGAACGGATCCCGCCTGAGTTAGCATTAACTGCACGATTGCCCAATTTGCTTTATGAGTAATAGAGACAAGGAAGAAAAACACAGTGCTTCTTCTGATCTTAAATGTAAGCAAACATATACACGTATTTGGTCCAAACACGTGTACATTTTGCTTATATTTAATATCAGAAGCATTACAACTATATGTACTAAAGTTTACCTTCGACGGAATTTACTGTTGCACAAAGACCAGAGTAACTATTTACCAAGGTTCCATTAGAGTTTAGCTCCCACATCTGTTAAAGACATTGTTGATCATCTTACACTTTTGTGCATCATTCACTTTGTAGCTCAAATATGGACTGAAACTTACCTGATTTGAATCCAATGTACAAGGAGAAAATGTGCCTATCTTGAACTCACTGGCGGTAACTTTTTGTTTTGGAGAACCATCCATGCAAAGTCTCATTTCGTTGGTTGCAACTAAATGAATTTTGCCGCGATATTTCTCTTGATACGTATTGTCTCCGTTTCTGTAACAATATCAATAAAACAATTTTTGTTGGTAAAAACCTGAATAATCAACTGAGTTATATAAATAGAACAGATAAAGGTAAAGAATTGTTACAATTTGAACTGAAGTCCTCTCTTGTTTACGCAAAAAGGTTTCTGATTCTCGTTTCCTAAACCCCCTTTCCAACAGATTCTTTGAAGATCATGGTCAAGACTTTCCGCAGTCCAACCACTTGCCTTCGATTCGGTGCAGCTAGTTAGGCCTAATGAATGTTTAATCCTCTTTACTTTGTGATCTTCATTCTTCAAATGCACAGAGCCGCGGGCATAAGGATACTGCCATTGCGGTAAAAATGATATCAGCTCTCGATAGGTTTATCCTTCAAATGGAAACTATTCATCGGGAAAAAAAAAAGATTTAAATGGCTAACTTGCCTCCTTATTATTTAAGCTGAAAGAATTAATCTCTAGTAGGGTAGGGTCCGTGATCATTCTGAATGTGAAAGGATCGATCTTCCGCAAATCTCCTCCATACATAAGGGGAGACTTTGCTATAGCCCATAAAGTTATCTGTGAGATGATAATGCATTGACTCAGAATCTATATATCATAATGCATGCAAAAACATCATTACATCAAATCAGTTAACTTATACTATTTATCAATACCTGTGACTTTTGCTCACTTAGAGTCAGCCTACAATACCTGTGTGGACCTTCATTCACACCTATAAATCGGAGAAAAAAGGGTTAAAAATCCATATTTCAGTTAGTCTTTTAATCAAGAGAGAATGCTTCATTGTCTCACCTGGATCGGTTATCCATCCAAATGGTAGCATGTCCAAATCAGGCCAGGAATTTCCCTTTAAACCATTTGCTCCTATCAGTTTCGCATTAGAAAAGTCCCTGATTCAGATTTTAATGAACCCAAGTTATGTAACTGATAAAATATCTTGAACAGTGATATAAATTATAAACAACTTATTCACCTTGCAACATCAAAGTGAGGCTCGACATCCTCCCATTTATCCCAGTCATCTCCTGTTACGCGATACATGTTGACTAGTCCATTGATTTCCTTGGCCATGGCTGGTGTCGCATGGGGTCCGGGAGATAAAGAATACGTAACGGGGTGATTAAGCTGGCTGAGAACCTGGCATGACATGTCATACAATACGTTTACAAATGATCATCGTAGTGGAAATATATATTACGATGTCTATACAAGTCGAAGTGGAAGAAGGTAAGAGAGGTAACTGAAGAATACCTCAGATACATAAGTAATCTCATTTATATCCAAGTCACTACCAAACACACAATCATGTTTCACTGCAAGAAAGACAAAAAATAATAAATGAATGTATAATCAACCAATACTTTGTAGATTTACAATCATCATATGTTTGTTGTCAATGACATTATAAATGTTTTGAGATAAGTTAGTAGTGTTGGTACCAAGATCAACACCCCAATCAGCATACTGTTGGTAAAGCGATTTCAAAAAAGCTCTTCCTGCTCCTAACTTTGTATTTACACTCATGAAACCATTAGACATCCATCCACAAGCCCTTTCTGGGATTGCTATGTCTTTTGCATGCCACACTCGACCGGATTCTTGATAGGCACCACCCTAGGAAATCACAAGAAAAGTACATCAAAGCTCAATAAGAACTTTTAAAACTAACCCGTCTTATACGTCCTCAAAGACGGCCCTGCTCAAAAAATCAAGCTAGAGAAGAAACGCAAAGCAATACCGTTGCTGGATCTAGGATAGGCGTGTTTGCATTCACAGCTTGTGTGCTTATCCCTCTCATAACATGAATCCCAAACTTCAAACCTAAGCTATGTACTTTTTTAGCTAATTGAGTGAATCCTTTCCCATCATTGGAAGAAGGAAACCTTACTGGATCAGGGACCATCCTTCCCCATTGATCAATCACGTCGAATCCAAGAGAATTACTATTAGCACCATCTACAAACCTCCTATACCAGAGGTAATCCACCACAACATACTACAAGGATACAAACAAAGAAATCAATATATACACAACCAAACCAACCATAGTTCCTTTCAGCATTTTTATACCTCATATCCAAAAGCACGAAGACGCTGAGAAACAATTTCAGCATTCTGTAAGAATTCCTGTTCAGAAATTATCCAAGAAAATGAATCATAGGAATTCCAACCTCTCGGTGGCGAGGCAGCTTGCTTTATGGCACTCACAGAAAAATTTTGGGATGACACACTGAAATGACATAAACAAATATAATGAATCTATGACTCCGACAATCTTAGCCCAAAACATCACTTTCAAAACAGACATTTAAGTACCAAACACTATATTTAAAGTAACTGATTCATGTGTACAGATCCATCACATTTAACAACATCCAATGACAATGTGAAAGTAAAATCTATAAAAAAAAAAACATAATGGGTTTTGGATTACATACCTCTGAAACCAGAAACCAAAGAGAACCCAGAAAGAAACCAAGCACAGTGCGAAACACTTCATAGTTGCTGCTAAGGCTGTTCCACATACAACACACCACGTAGTTAAATAGTACTACTACTTTTTTAGATAAACATTAAACTATATTTAGAAAATGAAAAAAAAGAAACAAAATAAGACATTGATGGCAACATAATACTGAAAATATATTATTGGTGTTTATTTTAATTTAAAATAGAAAAGATTTAACCTCATAATTGCGGTGGGTTTTGTAGGTATTGTAGTAGCTAATTGAATACTTTTGTGGCACTGTTCTAAGGTTGTACATTTTGTTGTGTTCACGTTACGTTAAGCGGTCACAATTGAAGGAGATTAAACGTATCGGGTATTACTTGAGTGATGCAAATTTGGTACATTGTGATATTCTGAAATTCTGGATTTTATGCATCATAGATGAAAACGATTTTGGTAATAAATTGGGATTGAAATGGAAATTTGTTATTTTTGGTTAATTCTGGTATTGGTAGTTTGTTGTTATTTATGAGAATGAATGAAAGAGAGATTTGGCACACGAGGGAATGTGTGATATGATTCGTCACGCGTGTGGTGTGGTTTGGTTTGGTCTTGTGCATGTCTATAGAAACTTGTGGAGATAAGCGCGTGACTGTACATTCATATGTTTTGAACCCGGTCCGACCGAATAACATGTACTGAACCGTGATATACTGACACCGATGATAAATCATCTCACCTATCATCAAACACTGACCGTGCAGTATAGTTATGGTATGAATATATGCACATATCTTTAAAGTTAATAAGTTATGGATGTTTTTTATTTGAAAAATGGTAAGTTATTTTAAAGTATTTGACAACTTTTTATCTTATATGATATTTGATAGATAAGAGAGTAACGGTTATAATAATAAGTAATTATTATTATTACTATTTTGAAATATATTGTGAATAGTGGATATCTTTTATTTACAAAATTTCAAACTTTGACCAAACGTTAGTTGGTTTGGTGATTGGTGTTGGACTTGGTAGGGGAGTTATCGGGAGGGGGATGGAACCACTACCGGACTAAACCGGTGGTATAAAGCCAAAAAAAAAAAATTCAAACTTTGCATAATAACATGTATCATTACTCTTCTTCTTCTTCTGTATCCCTTATAGAGGGGTGATTTAGGATCGATTTTGATTCAAAATCACCCCTCCAAATCGTTCTTGTTTCTCTATTAGTTAAATAAGTGATTTTCACATATATTTAGTGTTTTTTTGTTGTGATTTCGTCATTTTAGTGTGTCTTTGTTCGTTTTGATTTCCCGTCTTTGTGCGGTGTATTTTGTTTTTCTGTCTTTGTGTGCAGTGTTCATTTGTTTCAAGTTAAAAGATGAGTTTCAATCTAGTGGAGATCATATCTATGACTTTGGTGTCATTAACGCAACAGATCTGGAGACATGAATATTTCAGACATTTCAATATAGTCATAGTTATATTCGTCGGCATATGCAATTTGCCGTTTTATGCTATTAACATGGATGCTGTGAGTTTGTTTGCAGATTCATCCTTTTTGTTTTTGGCGATTCTTAATTTGTATTGCAACAATGTACTCTATCGATTGGAATGAATGAATATTTTATTTAGTAAAAAAAAAAACATGTATCATTACATTTAATAGTAGTATTCAATAGTAGTGAAATTGTAGCATTATAAATACCACTCCTTGATATATGTAATGGCACACAAATAAATTCATCTTCAAAGATAAAACGATATATTATCGGTCTCTTCTATCTTTCTGTATTCAGTTTTCTTAACACGTTATCAGCACGATCGTTCTATCAGAAGTTTCCAGTACACTAGGTATATATATTCTATACTTACCTCTTTAATCTTATTAATATTTTCAAATGCTCCAATTATAGAAAACTGACAACTTGTCAAGTGCTCTATAATAAGTCTGACTATTTTTATTATAAATTTTGTGTGGAGGTATAAAACCCATATGCAATTACTAACATTTATATTAATGCAATTACTAACTTTTATATTTAGTGGAAATTTAAAAACCACCATATGTTGTTACTAACTTTTATATTTTAGTGGAGGTTTAAAAACCACTTTTATATTTAGTGGAGGTTTAAATACCACCATATGTTGTTACTAACTTTTATATTAGTGGAGGTTTAAAAACCATCATATGTTGTCACTAACTTTATATTTAGTGGAGGTTTAAAAACCACCATATTCTGTTACTAACTTTTATATTTTAGTGGAGGTTTATAACCTCATTTACAGTTACTAACTTTTATATTTAATGGAAGTCTGAGACTCCTAATGCAAATATTCTTTTATATTCAGTGGAGGTTTAAAAACCTCATACGCATATTCTAATTTTTTTATGTGTTCATTTACCTTATATGTTATAGATTATAATTATCTCTAACACTTATAACTACTAGATGATATTTAATACACTTAAAATTTGACTAAATATTTTTTTTATCACACTTAACTTTTTCCTTTTCCTTTTTCCCTTTTCCCAACGGTAATATAACGGTCATTTTTTTTCAAAACTACCTCTATAAATACTTATACTTTTTTCATAACTTTCAGACCATTCTCAAACTATCTATCCATTTTTTTTCAAATGGCTAAATTTTTTATTTTGTTCATCACTCTACTTGTAATTATGTTATTTGTTGTCAGTATTATCAAGTGTGAAGAATTAGGTAATGATCTTGTAGCTTTAATCATGATTATTGTCTTACCATTACTGATCTTAGCTTGGTTTATTAGTAGAGGTTTTTGAATAATATGTAGTTATGAATTTTGTAGCGGAATAAATTGATATTTCTTTTAGTTTTAAATATTAATTATGTTCCTCTGAATTATAGATATAATCATGTCAAATCTTAAGCATCAATTCAAAATTCTAAGCATAACCGAGGACAACTTCATAACCTGGAACAACAATTTAATAGAGTACCTTATATGTGAGGGACTTAACAAAATTCTTGAAGGAGAGAATTCTGGAAAATCGACAGACGACCCAGATGAAATAGAAAAGAGAAAGTCAAAAGTAAACAGAATAATCAAGCATTATCTTGATGATGGATTACAAACAAAGTATTCAAATGCTAAAGATCCCAATATTTTATGGGACAAAATTAAAGCAAGATTTGGACATCAGAAGAAAGTCTTGTTACCCTCATTAGTGGATCAGTGGAACAAGTTAAGGATCCAAGATTATAAAACTGTCATTGCATATAATTCTGCTATGCACCAGATTATATCACAGCTAGAATTTTGTGGCAAAATTATAACTGAAAAAGAAAAGTTGGAAAAGAAAATTTCGACTTTCCATGCATCTCAGATATTATTGCAATAACAATATAGAATGAGGGAATACACTGAATATTCTGATTTAGTTGCAGCTCTTCTAGTGGTAGAACAAAATAACGAGCTCCTAATAAAAAACCACCAGGCACGACCCACAGGAACAATGTCACATCCTGAAACTAATGCCACGACCTTTAATTGTGGGCATGGTGGATTTAATCGTCTTAAGAGACATGGTGGTCATGTTCGTTTTGATGGTAATAATGGTCATGCTCGTTTTGATAGTCACAATCGAGGAGGATATCATGGTCGAAACCTTTCCCACGGTCGAAACTACTTTCGTGGTAGAGGACGTGGACGAGGTCATGTGAATAGTTATAGATCCCCCAAATATGACCAAAATAATTGGAATCGCAAAGGAAAGGGTAAATATATCCAAGAAGGTCCTTCAAGGAATTATAAGGATATATGCTACAGATGCAGAAAGAAAGGCCATTGGTCTAAGGTGTGTAAAACACCATAACATTTGTGTAAAAGACAAATGTCATATGTTGAAGAAAAGGGGAAAGAAGTGAATTTTAATGAGATTGAACCCAGAAATGATAATACCTATTTTGAAACTGCTGATTTCGTTGGAGATGAAACATATTAAGTAACTTTTTAAAATATGTATTTAAATAATGTTTGGTGTGCTTGTTTTTATATTTGAAATATGTATCTACTTAACAATTTGTATGTTGTTAAGGTGTATCTTAAGTTTGTATGAATATGTTGTTAATTTACTGTATTTAATCTTATTTTTATTTTTAAGAAGGTTAGACATGGAACATGTTAAAGACATTTGCATTCCGGACAGTGGAACTACACACACAATCCTCAAAAGTAAGAAATATTTTACTGAAATAAATCCCACTAAAGGTATAATAAATACAATCTCAGGTCCTGCAAATTTAATTGAAGGAATAGGTAATGCTATGTTCGTATTACCAAATGGGATAAAATTTGTCAATAATAATGCTTTATACTTTCCAAAGTCAAAGAGAAATTTGTTTAGTTTTAATAATATATATCGTCAAGGATATGATACTGAAACTGCAACGGAAGGTAATATGAAATACATTAATATTACATCTAATGTTTTGGGAAAGAAGAAAATTTTAGAAAAACTACCAAAATTGCCTTCTGGATTACATTACACATATATACATGAAATTGAATGCAATTTAGTAGTAAAAGAATATCTCAAAATTGTGATTTTATGGCATGACCGTTTAGGTCACCCAGGTTTAACAATGATGCGTAAAATATTTGATAGTACACATGGTCATCCATTGAAAATTTTAAAACTTACACAAGAGATAGACCGTGTGAAGCTTGTGGTCTTGGCAAACTAATAACAAAGCATTCACCGAGCAAGATTCAGACAGAATCACCTGCATTTCTTGAAAGAATTCAAGGAGACATATGTCGACCTATTCATCCACCGCCAGGACCATTCAAGTACTTTATGATATTAATTGATGCATATAGTAGATGGTCATATGTATGCTTACTGTCAAGTCGTGATATGGCATCTGCAAAATTTCTTGCACAAATAATTAAGCTTAGAGCTCAATTTCCTGATTATACTTAATAATGAGAACTAAACTACCAATTACTGTTTGGGGTCATGCAATTTTACATGCTGCAACACTTATCCGTCTAAGGTCAAGTGCTGATCATAAACATACCCCTTATCAACTTGCAATTGGTAAGGAACCAAATATTTCTCATTTAAAGATATTTGGTTGTGCAGTATATGTCCCAATATCACCACCACAAAGAACAAATATGGGACCTCAAAGGAGGTTAGGTATATATGTGGGGTATGAATCACCATATATTATTAGATATCTTGAATCTTTAACAGGTGATGTTTTTCAGGCAAGATTTGTTGATTGTCATTTTGACGAAACAATATTTTCAACTTTAGGGGGAGAGGATAAAAAAATAGAAAATTACATAACATGGTATGTACTTCATTTATTACATTTGGACCCATACAATAAATCATGGGAAGAAAATGTAAAGAAAATAGTCCACTTACAAGATTTATCATCAATTGCCATATTCAATTACTGATTTAAAAAGAGTAACAAAGTCACATGTACCAGCTATAAATGTTCCTGCTAGAATTGAGGTTTCAAATCAAAATAATGTAGCAAGTACATCTAAGGCACACTTGAAACGTGAGCCTATGGGATCCAAAGACAAAAATCCCCGAAAAAGAAAGGGAATAGAAAAGGTGAATTTGATTGAAAGTGATCTTGAAAAGACACTAGATAATGATAAATCCATAATTGAAAAGCGTGCTCTCTAAGAAGCACAAGATGGTGAAAATGTGATCATTGATAATGAAACGGAAAATAAGAATGATCTTGAGATTTCAATTAATTATGTTGATACAGGAATTTTGTGGAACCGAAAAGGTATGAATATAGATGAAGTATTTTCATTCTCCGTTGCATGTGAAATTATAAATGAAGGATGCAATTGATACTGAGTTAAATTCTCTTAAAAATCGAAACGTATTTGGCCTTATTATGGCTATACCAAAAGATGTGAAACTGGTCGGGTATAAATGAGTTTTTGTAATAAAACAAAATGAGAAAAATGAGATTGTCAAATACAAACCTCGTCTCATTGCACAAGGTTTTTACCAACAACCGGGAATTTATTATGAGGTAACATATTCCCCTGTTATGGATGCTATTACTTTTTGTTATTTAATTGGTTTATCAGTATTTAACAATCTTGATATGTATCTTATGGATGTTGTTACTGCTTATTTATATGGATCACTTGATATTGATATATACATGAAAATCTCATAAGGATTTAAAATGCATGAGACATCAAAACCTAGAGAAATGTATGCAATTAAGTTGCAGAGATCATTGTATGGGTTAAAACAACCAGGGCGCATGTGGTACAATAGACTAAGTGAATATTTACTTAAAGAAGACTATGAGAATAATCCTATTTGTCCTTGTGTTTTTATAAGAAAAACAATATCCGAATTTGTAATAATTGTTGTTTATGTTGATGATTTAAATATCATTGGGACTAATAAAGAAATCAGATAAGCGAGAAATTATTTAAAGAAAGAATTTGAAATGAAAGATCTGGGGAAAACTAGATTCTGCCTTGATTTATAGATTGAGTATACTAAAAATGGTATATTGGTACATCAATCAAATTATATAGAAAGGGTATTAAAAAGGTTCAATATGGACAAGGCAAATCCTTTGAGTAGTCCAATGATGGGTAGAACACTTAATATTGAAAAATATTTGTTTAGGCCTAAGGAAAATAATGAAGAAGATATTGGCTCAGAAGTGCCATACCTTAGTGCCATTGGGGCACTCATGTACCTTGCTAACTATACAAGACCCGATATAACTTTTGCAGTGAATTTACTAGCAAGATTCAGTTCATACCCTACAAAAAGACATTGGAAAGGAATAAAGCATATATTTCGATATCTTTGAGGTACATCTGATCTTGGTTTATTTTATTCTAACAATACAAAACCAGTTTTGCTTGGTTATGCAGATGCAAGATATTTGTCAGATCCACATAATGATAAATCACAAACTGGATATATATTTACATATGATAACACTGGAATATCATGGAGATCGTAAAAGCAAACACTTGTAGCAACTTCTTCAAATCATGCTGAAGTAATTTCCCTTCATGAAGCAAGCAAAGAATGTAGATGATTACGATCGGTAACTCGACATATCCAAGGAGCGTCTGGCTTACCAATTGATAGTAACCCAACAATTTTGTATGAAGATAATGTTGCATGTGTTACCCAGATGAAAGAAGGTTACATAAAAAGTGACAGGACCAAAAATATCCCTCCAAAGTTTTTCTCATTCACACAAGAACTTGAAAGAAACAAAGAGGTTGATATTCAGTATATTCGTTCAAGTGATAATGTGGCAAATCTCCTTACAAAGGCACTTCCTACATCAATTTCAAGAAGCATGTACAAAATATTGGAATGCGTCACCTTCGAGATCTTTAAAGAAGAGCTATATGTGTTCTGTTGAGGGGGAGCATAATGTTGCTCTTTTTCCCTTATTAAGGTTTTTATCCCAATGAGTTTTTCCTAATAAGGTTTTTAACGAGGAAACTTATGTTCCTATAGGATTCTTCTCAACAAGACTTCAACGAAGCACCAGGGGCGGTTCTATAGCCCGGCCAGCCCGGGCACGCGCCCGGGCTCAACCCCTAATTTCTTTGTATTTCCCTCAATTTAATAGTCGGTTTTTAAATGAAACCAGGGGCAAAATTAGTAAAAATAAAGGTGTAAAATTAAAATAAATGAATACCCAATGGTCCAGATAGGTCCAACTCAATTAATTACTTATGCTTTAGAATAAAAATTAAAAAAAAAACAATTATATATTGACCTTATCTTCTTTCTCTAAGAGACTGTTCATATTTTCTCAATTCCTCACCATCACTTTCAAGCACCAGGCAGGCAGGTACTTCTCTTAATTTTTTTTTTATTATAACAATATATTATTATTATATATCATTATATTATATAGATTAATTTATATAGTTAGTAGTAGTACCTATTTGTGTATGTTGAATGCTGTAGTGAATAGTGATGTACCTGTACCGCAATTGCACAATAGGTTATATAGATTCAACTTCATTTGTATGTTGAATGCTGTAGACTGTAGTGATATATCTGTACCGTAATTGCAATAGGTCATATAGGTAATAAATTCAATTTCATTTTTATATTATATGGTTAGGTCATTGTATATATTACTTGACATAGAACCACCACTACATGCAATTGTAATATAAATTACTTGAAATATTATATATTATAATAAAATAGTTTAATATTTTTTTTAGAATCTAACATAGTTTAATTTTTTAGTTATATATAAATATATACTATTATTCATTTTTTTTTGGAATTTTCTTTTAACTTTGTTGTTATAATTTATTTATTTTATTTAATTATTCGGCCTCGTCAATTTGTGTGTTATAAATTTTTTATTTAAAAATTCTTTTCATTGAATTATTAAATTTCAGAGATGAGGAGGTTTTTGGTTCATAGAACAAGTACTGAGAAAGTGAATGTTAAACATCTGGATCATTTTCAGCAATGAAGATTATCAAGTCTAATTTGCGCAACAAGATCAAAGATGTGTGGTTCAATGACTTGATGATATGTTACACCGAGCGGGATATATTCAAGTCACATAAAGATGTTGACATTATTCGAACATTCACCGCAAAGAAGTCTCGGAGAGGGCATTTACCTCTTAATTTTATTTAGCACACTATCCGCATGTTAGGTTTCATCTCTCTTATGTAGCACACTTTATGACTATTTATATATGGTTACATGTAACGTGCAGTTAAATTATTTTGCCCAGGCTGCATAAAATTTCTGGCTCCGCCACTGCGAAGCACCATGACAAATATTTCAAAAGGGGGAGTGTTATACTAATTAGTAATTACTATTATTACTATTTTGAAATATATTGTGAATAATGGATATCTTTTATCTACAAAATTTTCAAACTTTGCATAGTAGCATGTATCATTACATTCAATAGTAGTATTCAATAGTAGTAAAATTCTAGCACTATAAATACCACTCCTTGGTATTTGTAATGTCACACACATAAATTCATCTTTAAAGATAAAACGATATATTCTCGGTCTCTTCTATCTCTCTGTATTCAGTTTTCTTAACAGGAACAAATAAAATAAAGTAATTTTTATAACTATACTCTTTATAAGTATAAATTTTAATAGGAAATAAAAAAAATTAATAGAACATAAAGAGTGTTTTTATATTTACTAGTGACAAAATTGTATTTTCATATTGTAAATTAATAGAAGAATATGAGAGATAATATTTTTAATAGAAATGAGAACAATGAATCACGACCATTAAATTTTGATTTGCTTATTTTAATGGACTGGATTGGTTTCTCTTTCTATGATCCTTAATATTTATTTTAAATCAACATAGAAAGAGAAACCAATCTAGTTCATTAAAATCAACAAATCAGAATTTAATGGTCGTGATTCATTGTTCTCATTTCTCATAATAACCAAGTGTTCTCACTTGAGTCGTCCCATATATATATATAATAAATTTTTATAAAATCATTATTGATTTTTTTTTTAAATTATGTAATTTTACTTTATTAAAATATTTTATGATTAATGTTTAACAAATGCTAAATATAAAAATCTTAGAGAAAGAAATATTTAATTTTATTCCTAAGAGGTTTTTTAATAAGTTTTGAGATTTGAGAAAAATGATTATGTGTAACATTTAATCACATGTTTATTTTAAATAAGATATAATCTATATCACAAATTTCATTTAATAGAATCTAAGGGCTATAATTGATTGTTCTTATTTCTCATTATAACCAAGTGTTCTCACTTGAGTCACATATATATATATATATATATATATATATATATATATATATATATATATATATATATATATATATATATATATATATATATATATATATATATATATATATATATATATATATATATATATATATATATATATATATATATATATATATATATATAAACTCTTACAACACTCCTTAGTTGTCTTAGGCACCATGTGTGCTTTCAATAATGCCCCTTTGCTTCCGTAGATGTACCTTCGAAAGCATTTTTTTACATTTGTGTGAAAACGTTTCGTAGATGCACATGTGGAACACGCTGTAGGTACATCTGCAGAATAAATCCATAACAAGTAAACCTGAAAAACAACATTTGTAACGAGAAAAACAACATTAATTGATTAAAATCGGCATTACGTTGATAATTCTGGCAGAAAATTGAATATTACATCTAAGAAATTACAACAGTTAAAACAATTCAAACAATTTTATCTCATCTGAGGGGTTGAAGTCCTGTTGGGATTGTCTAATGTTATGAACTTCATCTTCTAGTGTTTGATTATGATGGTGTAACTCGTCCATGGAGGTATAAATCTCTTCCATAGCATCGACAACACCGATACCGCTAATACCTTCTGGCGTAAGTGATGTAGTTCTCCTGTTGACCATGGCTAAAGATGGCTAGGTGTAGGAGTGAAGGATAACAACGAGTTAGGTGATGATGTTGAAGATGGTGTGAACCAAGTTAGTTTTACCGTGGACTCAAGGTGGGCGTCACTGTACTAGTAAAAAAATACATGTGTATGTGTCCCCCTATAATGACAGGGAGACTCAGAGGCATTTGTAAGTATATTATGTTTTATGGTGGTTAGGGTTTTCCCGTGATGGCGAGAAGCCCTGTGCAATGGTATTTTACAGTGGTTTTGGGAGTCAGGTGAGGTGAGAGGCTTTAAAGATGACCAGTGTGGTTAGGTATAATTGTATGAGGTATGGTAAGTATGCTTTATGACCTTGTTAAGTGTTATACTTTAGGGTGTAGTGATCCGTCTTCCAAAAAATATGGTAAAAAACCATATTTACTTGTCATCATACGTGAAATATTCGTTATTTAGTATGAAAAATCAGAAAAATTTGAGAGATTTTCAATAAATTCAAAATTGTCCAACTATTTTTATGAAGAGAATTTTTCAATCCACCCCATGAATCTCTTAGCCACCTGACAAAATTTCATTTATGCCCTCTTCTTCCGTAGACGTCGAAAACACTTTTTATTAAAAGAAATTGTTTTTTTTCGTAGATGCATCTACGGAAGCGTTAAAACATAGTGAAACTTGAGATTTTTTCAATATTGAGAAAATCCCAAGTTCATGAAATCTTCCGTAGCTACATCTACAGAATGTCTGAAAATAGAGTGTTCCGTAGATTTACCTATCAAATATTCTATTATATTTTAAATCAATTGCATTTCAGTCAAAAACTCAATTTTTATAACAAAAATGGAACATTAAATTATAGTAAATCAAAATAGTGCAATTGAGGTTTTCTAATTACCTTGTTTTATTATAATTTGATGTTCAATTTTTGTTTTAAAAAATTGGAGTTTAGGAGTGAAATTTAGTTGGTTTAAAAATATAACAGAATATTCCGTAGGTACATCTAGGAAAAACTCTATTTTCAATTCCTTTCGTAGAGGTAGCTACGGAAGAATTCATGAACAAATTAATTTGAAATTTTCTATAAATGCATCTATGAAAGAAAACCAAATTTTTTAAAAAAAATACTTTTGAAGACACATCTACAAGTAGGAAAACAATTTTGCTAATTTAGAGATGCGTGAGAGATCTATTGGGTGACATAAGAAATTCGACTCTGAAAGGAAATATAAAATAGAGTGCTCAATGTTAAGTTCGGTAGATACTAGATACTAGTTGAGGATAAACCAAATAATGCATTCAAATTTTTTATAGAATCGAGTTTGAATATTTCTGACAAAATAAAAAGACAAACTGGCGCGCTGATGCGTGATGTCGACCTACACCGTCACGCCGACCACCGTCACCGTCCCCGCATTTATGCTACATCATACCTCCCGTGAGTTCTTTCTCACACTGACTCAATTTCTCTTCTCCCATTCCCATCAACTCTGCCAAAACAATGACAAAACAAACTGCGCAGGCATGCGTAGTCGCGGTTACTTCCTTCTATCTATTCATGAAGCTAACCCCATCCATTCCTCAACCTCAGACCTACCATGATTTCGCTGACAAACGCGAATTCTTAGGTATTTACTCATTCCACCTCAATTTCATTTTCCACTCAATTTATTGTGAAATTTAAAATGGAACGTTTTTAATTGTTATTCAGGCATTCCCAATGCATTTAATGTGATATCAAATTTCCCTTTCATGGTTATTGGTCTCATTGGCCTTATGCTTTGTCATCATAGGAACTATTTTAACTTCAGGTTATTTCATAAGCTTATCAATCATTCAATTTATTGAGCTTATGTGATTGGTGTCATGAGTTATATTATATGATTGAAAGTTCAATTTTTGGTTAAAGTTTGCAAGGTGAGTTATGGGGTTGGACATGTTTTTATGTGGCTGTGACTTCAGTAGCTTTTGGGTCTTCATATTATCATCTAGGACCAAATGATAATGGCCTTGTGTTTGACAGGTTGCCTGTGAGTTCTTTCTTCCTTGGAAGTTTAATTCAGTAATTACTATATTTTATTTTATTTTTAAAAAATTTTAGTTTGACAATTTTGATTCTTTGATTTTTGTATGTTCATTCATGGAGATGACTGTTGCTTTCGCTTCACTGGTGGCAATCCTCATCATTGAAAGGATTGATGCAAAGAAAGGAACGCTTTCGATTATTCCTCTTATTATGGCTGGTATAACAAGTAGTGTGTATTGGAGGCAAGCCTAATTCTCTGTCTCTTTTACTTGGAAGAGATTTTTCCCCCTTACTCTGTACTTTGATTTAGTTTGATGAATTCCTTATTCTATATGTGAAATGGTTCTTCATACTGATAAAAGTTTGCTAGTTCTGTTAACTTAGTTGTCTTAGGGATGTTGTATTTGTGACTAATAACATCGGGATTGTTTAAGATAAGGCCAAAAGTTAGGTTAGCTCTTTTGAATCCTTCGATCCTTTGAGATGAATTAATTTCCATAATTGTGGATTGGTTGAGATGAGGTCAAGAGTTAGAACAACTCCAGTTTTTACTAAGAGCTTTTTTTATTGTGCAACTCAGTATGGGTAGCTTAAGTGAGCTCTACAATGCCACACCACTTTGAAACAACTCAATCATTTTTTGTTGTAATGATGCAACTCTTAAAAACTCATGATAGGGCCCCATAATTTACTCAAGATATTGTTAAAGACGAGTTGCTTCACCAAAACAATTTTTTGCAAGTTTCTGCACGTCAATCTCTATCAATGGTGAAACACGTTAAGAACATACTTTTTGAACTTAAACACTCTCTAAGGACTTGTCTGTTGGAGATGCTCTAATTTTGCAATCTCAAGGAACCATTTCTGATTGGAATTTACCATTTATGTTCCTGAAGTTTAAGGATGGTTCTTTATATGATGAAGTAAGGAACAATGTCAGAAAATCATTTTTCAACTCAATCATTCAAATGGTTGCACCATTTGAGATGCTGCTAGTTCTTTTGAAACCTGTACTCCCCTTAGATCAATGGTTTCCATTTGATAGCAGCAACTATGAACAACTGAGTATCACACATTGCCATACCTTTTATTGCAGGTTCTTTGGTGACATCCGTCCTTATCTTCTGGTCCAAACTGTATCATGCATTGCCATACCTCTTATGGCCATTTTGTTGCCTCCAATGTATACACATTCAACGTATTGGCTATTGGCTGCAGGTTTGTACTTTTGGTATGATATAACACCTGTTTTGATTCAACACTCTTTAAATGGCTCTTAATTTCAAATTAAATCTTGGCAGGATTTTACCCTCTAGCTATGCTGCAAGAGACTGCCGATAGATTGATTTTTGCAGCAACTTTTCATACTGTCAGTGGTCACACACTTAAGCATTTGTCTGCTGCAATGGTTCCTCTCATCTTAACAGTAATGCTTGCAAAGAGGAGGCCTTTGCATGTAAGCAACATTGAATACTTCAAATTATTGAACTTGCTACTCTACAAATTTGAATTATGTACTAGGAAGAGTGGATATGTCCAACACATAATTAGCATTAGCTTTTTGGTTATTGATATGTTATGAATGGTTACCCTTTCTCATAAAATCTTTTCATATCTATTGGAATGTATAGATATGGAGGATTCTCGAGTATTAGTAAAAAAATTGAGACAATGAATTTGAGAACATTTTTTTAAATCGAGAAAGCTTTTTCATATGAGTTTTTCTTGAAAAAGATGCATGCATGAATACAATTACCTGGTGCAAGAGTTGTAGTTTGCTGTTACAATCTTTCTACACCATATAGCATTATTGTTTTACTATTTATGATCAGTATTTGTTTTTGCGCTCTTTCTTGGAGGTGCTTGTAAATAATTAGTCCAATATTCCCGAGTCAATGTCATTTTGATAATTTTTGCTGGTTAAGTGTTGTATTGTAGTGCATTTGTTTCATTGCTTTCTTTACCAAGTTAAGATCTGGCACCTTCGGATATTCTGATATCATTTGAATTTCTTTCAAACTTCGTTGATATTAAATCTTGATCTAATGCGGTTGACGTGGTTTGAATGCAGGCAAAATCTGCTTAATGCATGCATTTCTTGGACAAAGGTCAATGAAGGCATCTGATCTCAATGTGCAGTTTTTGGAGTCTCACTAATGTCATCTCTTCTCACCCTCTAATGTCATCTCTTCTCACCCAATAAAAGGATGTGGAAAAAATAGAAGGGTTAAGCTACTAAGGGTAACTTTGCGGTAAATAGTTTGGTTCGTCTTTTTAGCTAAGGGTAGCTCTGTGGTAAATAGTTTGGTTTGTCTTTTTAGATTATGAGCTCAACCTTCTGGGCTTTAGTTGCACTGAAAATGAAAATGAAGAAAGGTGAATAAAAATCACCAAACAGGACAAATCACACCCACGCTGCTTTCACCATAAAAAGCTTCTTGATAGTATAGTTCTTGATCTTCAAATTATATCTAGCACTATTAAAATAGAGTGAAGAGACTCATTTAGTTGGTGTTCCATGATTTGTAAGGAAAAAACTTGCTGAGCAAGCTATTGCAACTCTCAAAATTTAAAGAGATAGGAATTAAAATTAAGAGTTAATGGTCTTTTTTTTGTCATGTAAGATTATTTCACTTTCATACATGTGGTATTTTATAAAAAAATGTTAATATGTTTAGTTCCTACAAAATATTGGACTTTTAACTTTAATTTTTAATGAATTTTAATTGAAATTCTAGTTCTCTAGAATATTATAGTTTTTATTTTGAAAAAAATTAACAAAAATGGATACTTTTAATTTTAAATGTGATTTATTTTTATTTGCTGGCTAAATTTAAAAATATGAGATTTTTGTGAGGACTAAAAATATATTTAACTTAAAAAAATATATATTTTTAGATATTATAAAACTATATAAATCATTGATCATCTTCTTCGAGGCCTGTGCTAAAACAAAAAATCCAGTAGCTCCATCAAACAACAAAACCAAGTTACAAAAGGAGCATAATTTTCAATTTGGTATTCAACTAGGAAATGCAAAACCAAGATATTGAAAAAGAAAATTGTCAAAATATTGTCCAAACACCAATATGCTCTCACAATCACAAATGCAGGAAATTGCAGAAGAATCAACTGCAGTGATAGTGAATATTATTGGGCTTCATCTATAATCCGTACGTCACCCTAGTTCTGTTGTGGCCAAACTTTTTTTTCTCTATAACCTCACTTGGCCATACTTTTTTTCTTCTCTCTTTACTTGTTTTTCAAACATTCTCCTTACACTCCCACAAGAAATGAGTGTATCATTTTTTTAATGAAATCCGATGATATTAGATAGAGCGTTGAGATAGCACTTATAGTAAAATATGGTAGAAAATAAACTTAGATGGTATAAGCATGTAGAACGAAGACCTGTAAATTTTGTGGTAAAGAGAGTAAAATAGATGAAGAGGAATCAAACAACTAGAGATAGAAAATTATTAAGAAATTATTAAGAAAGATTACGAGATTAACGGTTTGGATAGAAGTGTGATCATAAATAAAATATTATGCATATCATCGACCCCACTAAGTAAGGCTTGGTGGTTGTTGTTGTATGAAATCCGCCTTGTAGTAGAACAATAACTAAAATCTAAGAACTTTCAATTTCAAAACATCTAACTTTTTTTTGACAGAAATTTCAAAACATCAACTTAAATAGTTAAACATGTGTTTTCCACACGAATTTTATATTTTACATTAGTACTTTATAGATTAATGATTATCCTCTTTTAACACAGAAAGTCACAACATCTTTCATACCATAACAAGAAAAATGAACAAAAAAGAAGAGAAAAACAAACCAGGCTTTATTAATCAAATCGTCCATGCTGTTATTGTTGTTCAGCCTAAGCCAAACCTTGCAGACTTACTCCAATGTTCATACAAAAGTGCAGATTTACTTAAAAAAAATATAGTAGTATATTATTATAGGCTCAACAATTGCTATACAGAAAGAAATTGAACCATTGTCATGAGTTAATTTTTTTTAAGAATCTCCTACTTCATGAATAACAATCATGTTAGCCATTTCCCACTATGTTTTAATCAGACTGCACGCGATGATTCCCGGAAAGAAGGTACCAACATTTGAGGTGGCGGTTTACTCCCTCTGCGCTCTGCAATGGAGCGGTTAGAGTTAGACCCTTTGTAGGACTTTGACCTTAGCATGGTGTGGTTAGCCAAAAGTGTCTCTGAAGATGGAGAGACAGTGGCATCTTTGCGAAGCGAAGAGGATCTTTCTAAGAAAGTGGCGTCTTTATTGACATAAAAGGGTTGTTCGGTTGATTCAAGTCCAGAAGAAGGCGATGGCTGCCGAGAGGACATGAATGACAAATCAGACCAATGTGTAGACGCGGGTGAAAGTGTGAAGGAGCTAGCATAATCAGAGTTGGAAGGCGAAAGTGTGGGCGACTTGGAACTGAACATCGGGCTGTTACTTAAATAACAAGGAAAAGAATCTGGTTTTCGAGTAGGAGTTAGTGGCAAGGATGAACCACCGTTCACCTTTACTTCGTCTTTCGGCGAGGATATATCACAGCATTTGGAGGATGTAAACAACCCTTTCATGATACCATTAGCAAGCTTCCTCCTTAGTCTTCCCCAGCTATTTTCTCTAGCAGGTAGCAATGTTTCTGATCCGGTATTAGACACAGAAAAAGGCGGAACAACTCCACCAGCAAGTGCTTCGTTAAAAATCCCGAAATCCAAATCATACTCATCAACTTTCCTAGGATGAACCCCCATATCAACATCATCATCAATCTCCATTCTTTCATCAGAATCCTTCATCACCATATCTCTGTTATTACCAGAACTCACCAACAATAGTTGGTATTTAGAAAAAGCAGCCCAAAACTCCATCGGCTCTTCATCTTCGCAAATGCCACGAATCGGAGCATTTGCTTTCTCGTAACGAACAACCTGCAAAGCTGCCATTCGTGCATTACAAGCCATATAAGAACTGCAATTCTTACCAATCCAAATATATATAGCAGAAGGAACTTGAACAATAAAAGCACCCCGAGAATCAAGAGATTTCGCACAAGGCTTGTCAACCATTTTCGGTACCAAATGAAGAGGATCATAAGGCGAATGAGGCGCCATTCTATACATCCTAAGGACAGAACTAGGACTAGAAGGCATAGCACTCGCATTAGCATTCGCATTCACATTCACCACTCTTTTTTGACACTGCAGAAGCTGAGAAGCAAAACCCATGTTAGGATTTGTAACACCACGAGCATTCTTAACATAATGAAAAGCATCCTCAAAGCTTTGTCCTTCTCTCCACATAACATAAGCAATGACCAAAGAGGTTGATCTAGAAACACCTTGACAACAATGAACAAGAACACGACCACCTTGTACTCTAACATCCTCAAAGTAATCAAAGACATCGTACAGAATACTCATGATGTCTTCCGTCGGACTATCCCGCAACCAAAGAGTTTTGTAAACAAAATCACTTCTGAAATACTCAGGACAAACAAACCCAACACAATTAAGCACGTGCGTAATCCCATTCTTCCTTAAAAGCTCATGGTTCTTCGCAACAGTGTCGCTTCCGAGATAAACATGTTCAGCGATTCTAGAACATTCTTTGTCATAGAAAGCTAACTTGTCTCTCTTGAACTGAAACTCTGAACCAGCGACTGAACCGGTGACTGAACCTCTCCCTCTCGGAGTTTCAGCTAGCGGCCAAACTCCGAGATCGTCAGATCCAGCGCTCGGCCATTCCCCAATGCTGCGTTTGTTGATTGAAAGAGGACGAAGCGGCGGAAGCAACGATCGATGTCTGTTATTCGCCGTAGGAACCGGTTTTCTGGTTGTCGGTGAGCGGTCAGTCCATGAAACCGGCCGTGAGAATGTTGGACTCCGGAAACCACCTCCGGCGGCGGTTGCGGCGGCGAGGTCGTTACTTTCTGACATCAAAAGGTAATTAAAAAAGAAACTCAAACTTAAAATTTTGAATTTAATTAAAATTCATAAAGTGTTGAAGCAAAGCAAGGAGAAAAGTTTTTGAGTATGCAAAAATTTTGTAGTAGATTTGAAAAAGGTGGTCATGGTCCTTTTATTGACTAGGACATATTGAGTCAGACTGCCACCTCACCTTAGGACTCATTTATACATTATAATTTATAATACACTATATACTATTTTTTGAATTTTGCATTTATTATTTCCATATTCAAATTTCATTTTCATTGACTTTCATTTCTTGTAGTAATATTTTAAAAATTAAATTAATATTTGATCAATTATTTTATGAGAATGAGTCAAAAAAATAAATCATGGGTCAAAAAAATATCTATTATGTGGAATGCTATTGGTTTAGGATTTTTTTTTTTAAGTAAGTGTTATTTTTCACCATTAGGATATTAAGATTATTTGAATGGTTTATCAGTTTTTACATTGTAAGTTTTTTAATTATCTTAGTCAAACTGTTATAAATATTTTTATGGTGGTTATTATGATAAGAAAGTTTTATTTTGACTGAATATGTTATATATAGAAAAAGATCTTCCAAAAATATTGTGTATAGAAGAAAAAAAGATTTAGTTTGACCCATGAAGGGAGAGATTTTTGTTCTAGAAAGTTACTAGAAGCTTAAGTTGTGATTTTATTTATTTGTGGGTCAAAGGAATTATTTATTTATGTTCCTTTAAAAAAATATATTGTGATTATTAATGTAAAATTAATATGATTGTAAAATTATTTCTTGATAAAAAAATAATAATATTGTTTCGGATATAATTTGACACGTACCCTATGTATATCCGCAAAAAATACTCACAATGGATAGGATAAAAACCCAAAAAATGGATATAGGTATGGGCACGAGTAATTATATATTAAAATAAGTGGGTATGAATGCGGACACGAATAATATTGCTCCGGATGGTAATTTGGCATGTACACTATGAGTATCCGCAAAAAATACTCACAATAAATAGGGTAAAAACCCACAAAATGGATATAGATATGGGCACGAGTAATTACCCATTAAAATAAGCGGCTATGAATGCGGATGAATAATATTGTTCCGAATGGTAATTTGGCACGTACCCTATGGGTATCTGCAAAAAAACCCACAATGAATATAGTAAAATCTCACAAATAGATATAGGTATGGGCACGAGTAATTACCCATTAAAATAAACGAGTATGAATGCGGACACAAATATTGTACTACCCACCTTGCCTCATACCTACACTAGATATTTACATAATGTCATTCATATTATTATTATATAAAAATGCATGTTTATCAATTTTTTAAAAAATATATCACTATTAAATTATTACACATTTTAATAAAAGTGTTCATTTCTTAATTAAACAATAAGATCCATAATTTTTTTAATATTGTTAAAAAATTAAATTATATGATATTTTGTAATTAATCAATTTAATTTTACTACAAACGCGGGTAAACGGGCACGCGTATTGAGGTACCCATAGAATATGAGTATGCGTATGAATATTGGTGCCCACGCGGATATGGGCTTGGGTATGGGGATTTTTTTCAAATTGTGGATATAGGGACGAGTACTATAGTACCCTACCCAAAACTTGCCCATTGACATCCTTATTCGTGCCGGTCAAAGGCTCAATGATCTACTGTTCCACGCCGATCAAAGTCCCAATAACACGGGGTCCATTTATCTAACATTCTCCAATAAGCCCAAGGTCTAAATACCTACACAAAAGATTTTCAAGTAGACAATCTCTAATCTTCACTCTCATTACAGTTATCTTAAACCCTAAACTGTCTTGGACATTGGAGTGTTAATCATGCAGGTATCCCCTCCCCCATCTGAACTATTGCATTGAAAATTAGCAATACCGATTCAAGATCAACGCTTCCAATTTAAGAAGCACCGTAATCACATCCTTCGATCCACAGTACCACAAAACTGAATCACTTGTGAAACTTCGTTTTGTCATAGCTTCTGTGACTTCCTCCATTTCTAATTCCGCGACAGAATAGTGGCTCCGTCTATGGGAAACAACTTTGAATTCCTATGATTTTCACAAATTTAGGCCCTACTTTTAACTCACTAACGAGTAACATCCTCACAATGTCGAATCAGAATCATACTCGACCTTCTGATCCGAACAATTTCTATTAAACTGCATACGCCTCCAGATCTTGAGAGCAATAGGGCACAAAGACAAGCACAAAGGTTTGTCAAAGCTTACCTGATGTCAGTTCCACCGTTCAGATCTACAGTCTCCTCGAAAATCCCGCAGATCAACAGGGATGACAGTCTCAAATACATATCTAGGATCATGTCGGTCTTTGAATGCGGTTTCTGAGAAGATCAGGCATAAACCTCGTCGGATGCCAACCAAGTGAAGAGGTCAACGCTTCCTACCACGACCGGGATTGTCCCGAGGGCAACAACAGACAGGTGTCGTAAGTTCATAGGTAATGGCTTCCGAGTGTCGTAAGATCATAGTTAATGTGGGTACCATAGCATTTCCTCTGATAGGATAGCGAAGCAGGGGACCACTATAGATGCTCTGTGAGGAATGTCCAAGCACTGGAAGTCAAGAGACTTGTCGGTATAATAGTGAAATGAAATACATATATGTATATATTTTCTATTATATCTTTGATGCTTTACTTAGTGTCTTGTTCCAACTTTAGGGCACAAAAGTGTGAATGCACGCTACATCAATCAGGGGTACAATCAATGCAGTTGATAACCTACTTAAAGACTTCGCGTGGGAACCATATGATTTCCTCTAGATGCACCCAAGGCTTCCACTGACAGGATAGCAAAGTAAGGAACCATTGGAGATGCTCTTTGAGGAATGTCCCAAGCACGGAGAGTTAAAAGACTTGTCGTTATCTACATTTAAAGGGAGTTCCCATTTTCTATTTGAGAAGGGAGTGAACAAGACGTAGTACATCATCCTCAATTTCCCTAGCCAACCAAACATCCCGGATATCCCGAAGAAGATCTGAATCCAAAGATGTCAGTATGAACTTACCATGGGAATTAAAGTTGTACGCATCCATTAGAGACTGGACATCTCTTAAGCCAAGGACCCAGTCCTTTGGACATCCAACCATTAAGCCACGTAGACAACATATCTGAGGGCTTGCAATCAGTATACACTTGCGGCTGGTTGTAAGATCTAATTAATATATTTGTAAGTTATTAATATAATAGTGAAATGAAATACATATTTGTATATATCTTATATTATATCTTTCCTGCCCTATTTCTTGTCTTGTCCCAACTTTAGGTCACCAAAGTGTGAATGCATGCTACGACAAACTGGGATACAACCAATGTTGTTGACGCTTGACTTAAAGACTTCTTGTGGGTGTTGTCGGAGACGCTTTACACATTCAACCAAAGCAATCAAATTCCCTTAGTGCCATGCGCACCTAAAGATTCCAAGGGTGATGTCGGAGACACTTTTCTTGTCCGACCAAAGAAATCAAATCCCCTCAGTGTAAAATTCACCTTCAAAGGCCAAGGATTCTATCAAAGACACTTTGCATGTATAACTACAACGATCAATTCTCCACAGCGTCTTGCATGCCTTTAGAATTCAGGGGAGCTTTTGTAGACGCTTTGCGCATCCGACTATAACAACCAATTCCCCCAGGGGTGCTATCAGAGACGCTTTGCACCTTCGAATACAACATAGAAATACTCCTTAATAAATAATTACGCGCAATCATGCGTAGCTAGTACACCCCTTCCGAATCTAGCCAATCTATGAGACGTGAGAGGTGGAGCCTGGATATGTCCACCTTATTAGAGCTAACACCTTAGGGAGGGGGACATTGATCATCAACCATTGGTCGGAAATGATCCTCTGTGAAGCGGAATGCTGTTAAAAAACACGGTTGCTTCTAGTCATATCCATTTACCTCTTGTGTAAATACAATTAAAAACATAACCACACTTAATCGAATTTATACCTTATCCATATAATATGATTAAGGCATAACCGCACGTTTACCTGGTTTCGTACGAAATACTTACAGGTGCAATTGAAAGCATAAACGCTTAAAGCCAAGCTCATATCTCACCAGTACAAAGCCAACGTATGGACACATCAAGCTGAACCATTGTTTCGCTTACGCAAGTACGTTCTAATTATGGCCATGTCTGACTGTGGACCTCCGTTTTTTAATCCCGGGCCATACCTCTGTTCTGTAGAGATACGTGAACTGACTCTTTTTTATCGCTTAATGCTTTCGCATTTTTGAAAATTCACAGAGTCGCCACCGACCTTTTATTTTATCCAATTAAGGAAAGGTTTATAAAAGAAACAGAAAAAAGACCTTTAAGAAATTCTGGGTAAGGGGGTAGGTTATACAAAGGGAAGGTGTTAGCACCCTTTGTATCCATGGTTATCCATGGGCTCTTAAGTTTGCTTAGCTCACTTGTTTTTCGATCACTTTTCAATTGCTCTGAAATTGCTCATATGTGGTTTCAAATACCTTTGTAATTTGAATTTTGTAATGATCCGTGTGTGGATGTATACAAAATGCTTGTTTATCTTTCGAAAGATGTTTTGAAAAGAACGTTAACTTTGTAATAATCCGTGTTTGGATGTATACAAAGTATTGTCTTTTTTGAAAGTTTTGTTTTGAAAAACAACAGTGTATGAGAATTTTGTTTGTTTTGATTTGAGCAAGCAAACTAGGAGGTCTACCCTGAGTTATAAGGTCTTTATCCTATTTCCTTTAAAAATCTATCCTTTCACCGGGTATAAACGCAAGGTTCGATTTTGTACTCAAAACAGTGGAATTTTGACTTTGATTTTGAAAAGAATGAGAAAGGGATTACCTGAAGAGGTGCAAGTGTGATTGTGATTGGATTCAGATATTTATCTTTGAAGTTAGTGATCTAACGGTTCAATTTTATCTTTGACATACACGCAGTTTATATTTGCTGGAAATTAAAATGCGGAAATGTAAAGTGCGGAAAGTAAATCTACGCTATTACATCGATTGTGCAGGAAATGTAAACTAGCCTATTTACATGAATTTGACATCCTATACATTTATCTAGGAATTTAAATTGCAAGAAAAATAAAAGGCATGTTTTTGGATTTTTTATGATTTGTTTTAATTATAATTAATGCATGATTAATTAAATTAAAATGAAGAAAAAAAAAAGATGAAAATAGATTTAAACCTAGAAATTAAGTTTAAAATATGTACAAAATATTTGTTAATTAATTTTAAAACAAAACTAATTTTTTTGGAATTTTTGAAATTGATTTGAAATTGATTTAAGTTAATTAAAACATAATTATGCAAATAATTATACAAATAATTAAAACTTAAAGATAAAATGATTCAAAATATGTACAAAATTAGTTTATAATATATAAACAATATTTAACACAAAGAACAGTTTTTTTTATGATTTTTTGATTGGTTAGAATAATTAAAAAGCAAATATATAAATATATACTAATTAATTATGCAAAATATTGAAATTTTGAAGAAAAATAAAATATTTTTATTTCAGAAAATAATATATTATTTTAGAAGTCTAAAAATATTTTGTGTATTTTTTTGGATTTTTAAAACTATTTTTAATTAATTTAACAAAGAAATTAAAATAAAAATAAGAAATAAAAGGATACTGATCAGGTGTGGAAATTAAATGAGGGAGTATGATGCGCATGCGTGTTCTGAGGCGTTGGATGAGCTGTTAAGCAAGATCAGATGGTCCAGACTTTGAGGCACATGGTACACGTTACACCTGCAAAACACTTGATTAGAGATAAATTTAAAAAACACGCGCGCGCTTATGAACCAATGGGAGGAAGACACGTCTTCGTCTTCAACCTTCAGACAAGGCCTTTAACAGCGCTTTTGTAAAAAAGCGCTATAGTAAGTGAACCCTGATTCTGCAAAATAACGAATAGGGGTAAACAAGCAAATAAATTTGGCGCGATGGTACCATTCAACTCGTCTTGTTCCACTGATTTTAACCATGTCTTTAATTTGCTTTAATTTTGGCCCTATTGAAGAACCCTAATTTTGAGCTAAGAAAACCCTAAAATGGTATATGCTACAAACTGCCATTAAAATCCAATTGAAGCTCCAGAAACGACCAGAGCTTCAAACCAAACACAATCATGCATCTACATCTTGTTAAATATGCGTGTGTTATGAGATATAAGTTGGTTTTAGTTTGAACAAACCGTGGCCTATATAGCTCGATTCAATGAGGTTTAAGACTTGCAATTGATTGGAATAGTTTCAGTGAAGCTCAGAGATGATGTTTGAATGCTTAGTTTGTATTGAAATGGACTGAAATTAAAAACTCGAATTTGAATTTTCTTTGAATTTTTTCAAGTGATTACAAGTGTATATGAGCAAGGCTTTGTTTCTGATTCGTGTCCCTTATGTTACTGAAGCATGCTAGCCTATTTATAAGCATTAAGTGCTTAGAATTGAAGCTAAGAAGCAACTAGTTGCCTTTGTGGAATTCTTGCATTTTTTATATTAAAAAAGCTTTGAATTATTGACCAAGTCCTCTTGCCTTCAATGCATCTGCCTTGCCCTTCAATTCTCTGCAGAAAGATGAAGATTCCTTGGGTGAGTCATGCTTGGAAGTTAAGCTACCATTTATCCATCCATTTTCCTTTTAATTTTAATCTTAAAATAAGATAAAATCATGCCAAAAATGGATAAAAAAGGTGTGGGCTTAGTCTTGGTCGTGGGAGGCCCATAACATCATGGAAATGATGTTTGAATGCTGAAAACTTGGCCCCATTTGGAAAAAATACATTTTTGAGCAATGTTGATTTCATGCATTTTCCCAAAATTTAGCCAACTTCAACAAGGTGTAAATCCCTCAATTTTTGTCATATGAAGGAGATCTTGCACTTTTTGGAAACCTCAAAGAGTCCTCTAACCAATGCCATTGGTCTCATGTCAAAATGATTTTTGAAGCTCCTTGTGTGTCCTTTTGAAAAAAGTGTCTTTTTGTTGACTTTGAAAATGACCTGTAATGTCTTTGATCATATTTTTCAAATGGTGAATCCAATGACCATGGGATCAATGGCATTTGAAAGATAATTGAATTTCCTTCAAGATGAGCTTTGGTTTGAATTTTTTGGATGAAGGATGAGAGAATTATGATCAGTCAAAGTTGAGTTGACTTTTCAGGCAAAAACCCTAATTTTGAATCTTAGGGTTTTGTTGATTTTTGATCTTTCCTTGATGAATTATGATCATCCAATGATCAAATGATGAATCCTTTGACAAAATATGGACTTTGACAAAAAATTTCATTTTTGACTGTCTGTTGACTTTTTGGTCAAACGGGTCGTCTGTTGACTGTTTGAGCTGCCGACGGTGCGTCTGAGTGAATTGCAGTTTGAAAATTTGTATGATGGTACTTTGAGATATATGGATGTGCATGAAATCCATTTGAGCTCTCAAAAACTTGTTTCTCCTGTAAAAACAAGAAAACCCTAGTCAGGGACTGTTTATGTAGGAGACAGTTAAGCGTACCTGATTTTTGTGCAGTGTTGAGTTTCTGCTAATCGCGTGATATTCAGAAGACTTCTAGCACAAAAGATCTTGGAATTTTGAATTGTGAAAGATTGATTTGATTGATGGTACAAAACACTGAGAATTGTACTGCCAGCAGTTTGGCTGTCAACTGACTGTCCAGGTATTGATGTAGCAGTTAGAGTGAAAAATCAACAGTCAAAGTTAATTTTCTTTTTTGTTGTTTTTGTTTTATGTTTTATGTGAAAAATGAAAGTTTATTTACATGACCTGTTAGAAACACAGACATAATAAATAACTAATATTTACTGCATGCGGGCAAAATTACCGATAATAACCCTGAAAATCATTTAATGCACAGAAATAGGAATATTTGACTGGCAGAAAACACACAAAATATTATCTTAGTAATTAAGCAATATTATGACAAATAGTACAACATTTAATACTGACAGTACAAATATTACATACTATATTGAACAGTACGACGAATAAACGGTACATTTAAGAAATAAGAAATACTACAAATTTCAGGAATGACGGTTAATGACCCATGCTATGAACAATAACATGTAGATGATTGGGAGTGCAACCATTGCAGGTCCACACTCTTCAGGACTATGCAGGCCGAAGAAAGTCATGATCACCGTAGCAATGGTGATGACCGTAAGAAACAGTGTCTCTATCCACTTTGCCATTCTTGTCAGGGAAGAAGAGAAAATAGATATGAGGTAGGAATTTGAAAGATGAGTTAGAATTTGATGTGAGATTTTATGGAAAAAATGAGAGGTATTTATAGAATGGAAAGAAGGATAGAGACGTTGGGGAATGATGTGATTCCGTACAAAAGGAAAATTTGAGTGGAAGTAAGATTTGAAAGAAAGTGGAGATAGTGTTGGGAAAAAGAGAGATTTGATTTTTGAAAAAGAGATTTGAAAAGATTTTTGAAAATAATGGAATATAGTACAAAAATTAGTGGGAAACAAAAGATAATAATAATCTACTTGTTACCAGTACAGTCTGAGTTTCCTGATTCTGCGCCTGCAAAAAGATTTAACTCTGTACCAATTGTGTCAGTACTATTTATCTGTAAATAAATAAATAGCATGTGTGAAGTAATAAACAGTATTTGGCGTTTGCGTAAGAATAAATTCAACTGCAAGCCAAATTACTGTATAAGAAAAATTCTAAAAACTAAGTATCTCATATATCAGGATCTTTGTTGAAATAAAAATCCATGATTATATGAGACTCTTAATTTTCAGATTGGAGTTTTTCTTGAAAAAAGATGTGGGCAAATTTTGGGGTATAACACTGACCATTTTGGCATCATTCCGATACAACGTGTACATCCTAAAGTGACGTACTCGCAACTAAGTAGTCGTACATGGCCTTACGAAAGACTTGGGGTTATTTAAACTTTAAGTGAATACTATTTACTGCTCTCTGTAGAAAAAAATGTGCAAACTATAGGGCTCGTAAGCAAGCCCTAACTTTCCTCAAATCTCAGTTGTCTGGAAACAACGGTTGAAAAAAGCGCAATACACAACCAAAAAGTACAAGCATGTGAAAGGTAAAAATATAAGTAAAAACAAATGTTGTTTACAAACTGAGGCTCAAAAAGCCCGACCAAATTTTACAAAAATAAAATAAAACATTTAGAATGAGAACAAAAAGACCCTCAAACATCAACGTTCGACTCCAAGGCACCCGTGCCATCTTTGGTATTCTCTCCAAAAGATGTGCGTAAAGGATCCAGCTGGTCAGCACTAACAGAAAGGTCGTGATAAAATTCTCGCACCTGTTGAAGGGATTATAGAGATTTCTGCCATGTAGCTGTTACCTTCTCCTCAAGACCTCTCAAAGCACTAATTGGGTCATCATTCTTCTGATGAAGAACTTTATAATCCTCTTCGAACACCACACACACTTCGGCCTCATCTTCAAAAGCATGTTTCCAACATTTCACTCCCTTAGCAAGAAAAGCCTTCAACCTTGTTATTTGAGGAGGCAAAATGGACTGTACCGATCCACCTCTTCCTGCAAAGAGTTGTAGGCTCAGCATTTTCCCATAGTTTAGTCAACTCCTTCTCAACCTCGGAATTTTCCCATTCAAGGGCCTCACATTTTTTATTCAGCTCATCCCGCTCCTTAGAAAGGTCGCCAGAGCTAATTACACTGTCTTAGCCAGCAACTACCATTGAGACCAAAGATTCAACCCTGAACAAGGTACATGAATCATGTGAAAAAAATACCCAACATGTCATTTGCAAATAAGATTCATACATAGGCCAAGTCCTTGTTAGCCATGACAACAATAAATTCCCTAGGGTGCTTGGTATCCAAGATGGAAGAATGCTAGGAAGCTGAAAGAAATGAGTAAGAGCTTCCTGCTCAGTACCCTCTGACAAGCGATCCCGTTTGGTAGAACCCTCTTCAACATAATTGGATGAACTATCACCCCAACTCCTCTAAACATGAGATGGAGACAGTGAAGGCTCATGAATAAAAAAGCCAGGCGTTGTAGTAGTCAATTGTTCCACCTTGTTGCACCCCAAAATTTGCCCATTTATTTATTCCCCAATTGGTCTTCATATTACATTCATGTGCATACCTCATTTAGGCCATTTATCCATTATATTCATCCATAGCATGGTTACCATCCAACATTGAAAAAAATAGCTTTTATGGGAAAGACATCTTTGGTCAAAATTTAATCAGGAGATGACTGTGGATATGGAAATAGGGTTGCCTTGCAAAATATCATTCACTGGACCCCCTTTGGTTGGAAAGTTGATTGAGAACTGGGTTGGAAACGGATTAATCGGAAATTCATCTGAAATCGGAAAATCGGGAGATGTTGACTTTTTAGTCAAAATCAGAGTCAACTGGATAATATTGACTATTTGGTGGAAAGTTGATCAAGAAAAATCAAAAGAAACAAATAAAATCAAAGGATTGTCAAAATTGCCATTTTTGGAAGCTATGATAAATATTGAATTTCTCATACTTAGAAAATTGTGAAGGTTGTGACACTGGATGACCGGTCTATTTCATCAACAGTTTATACCTGGTTAATGAATTTTTCGGGAAAATTTCCAACATCAAAATTATTCCTCTCATGGTGAGGAACAACTTTGTAGTTGAGAGTTTTTTCATTAGAGGCTTGTATAAAAAGATATGGCTTGAAGGAAATAGAGAAAATAATAAAATGGGCACTTAGAAACAAGATTCACTACTTTAATTAATAAAGGAACAGCATACATGAATAAATGGGCAGCACAAATGGTAAAGCAACTTGACTGGAAGCGTTGGTGCGTGTGCTCGAGCCCTGGTGGAGTCATTCCCACCATTTTATTTTATTTTTTGTCATTACTATCATGAGCAAGGCAGCCACTTCCAAGAGGTTTTTGACCAAGTTCCAACCCTCAAATCAAATTTTTTCCAACATCAAAGTTGTGTATCTCGTGGCCCTCTACAACATTGTAGTTGGGAGTTTTTTCATATGGGGCAAGGATCAAGAGATAAAAGGGCTCAAAGTTGGAAGATTTCACTAAACCAAGGCAAATCTCCAGGCAGCTTCTTCGCCAGCGCATGCAAATGATCAAGCACGTGGCGTGCTGATTTTAAGGTCGATTTTAGAGAAACATAAAGACTCACAAAATACAAACTTGGTATGCATCCTTTCATCTCCATGTTCTCTATCCATTGAAACAAAAATCAAGGTAATTGGATGAGTATTGAACCACATGTGGAGCTTCAAAGTCACACCTTCGCAAAGTTAAAACTGTGCATCCGGCCAACCTAAAAGCTGTGTCACGCGTACGGGTCAGATTTCAGTGGTGCCCCGTGAAGTTCCAAAGCGTTTTTCTTGAGTTGTAAGTGTTCTCCCTTCAAGCTACTAACACCAATTTGGTTCTATCACATGTCATCTTTGTATTAAGCATAGGTTTGTGCCCAAGGATACTCCATAGCATGAGTTATATATGTTGGAAGTTGGTGTCTTGCCCTAAGGTATGCAAACTCCATGTGAGCAATACAAGTTCGCGTATACGGATACATACACCAGCATTGTTTTCAATTGTCAAAACTGATTCTGTATATACTCATAGAAAAGCAAAAGCTTACTCCATATGGCCATGCAAACCATGCAAAAATAAAAGAGAAAAGGAAACTTGCTGCAAATGCCATACTTGTTCACTAAGTGTTAAAGAGAAATGTTACACTACAACAATCCACACCATAATATCCAATACCCTACACACATATATAAGTTGAAAACTTCATCACAAAAGGGGACCCTCACACTCATCTTCTCTCATCTCTCACTCTCTCTCACTCTCGCCATCATCACCACCACAACAACCACCACGAATCTCCATCTCAAACATCATACTCCATCAACCTTGCGCTCTCATCATCATCGTTCAATCATTGTGACCACTGCCATCTCCATCAAGCTCCCATGGTCATCGTTCACACCAAGATCTACAGAGTCTCGTAGCTGCACCGTCACTCTAATCATTCTCTCTCCATGAGCAACAAAGACGCAACGGCTTCTATCACCATACTGTAACAACTTCATCACCTATATTTGATCAACTCTCATCATCATCCTCTCAAAACTCAGTTCCAAGATCCAAGATCTTCATCAAACCTAAGTGCTTCATAATCATCATCATCTCCTTCAAGGAACAAAGAAAGCAATCTCCTCAAATCTTGATCAATATCTCTCCAAGTAAGTGACTCTCTCCATTGCTTTAGAAGCATATAGGCCTGGAACCCGTCATCAGGGATTGGGTTAGGATTTAGACCACCATGTTTTCATTGATTGTGTTGCATATGGTGTATGAACATGCTTTCTTTGAACATAGATTCGGTTTGCAAGATATAGTCTCTGTATGAATGTGTGATTTGCGTGCTTGAATCCCTTGTGTCATGAGGATTGCTTGGGTACCAATTTTGTGTGTTTTAGGAGAGATCTTGAATCTTAGGATTTTAAAGGTGTGTCTCGGTTCAGAAGTTAGAGATAGAATTAGGGAAAACCGATAGCATATTTGGAATCTATATTGAAAATCGAGTGGAGCCATTGTTTACTTTTTGTTTTCCGTGAATATTAACTCCGGCGCCGTCGCGGCCGCCGTCTTGGTTCGCCGGAGAAGGCGATGAACAGTGCCCCATATACTGTTCACGTGCTTAGCATGTGCATGCTGTATTGTTTTGTCCTCTTCCATTCCCTTTTGTGGTGTGAGGTGTCATGGTGTGATTGGTCATGGCTTGTGTATTTTGTCTTTAATCACTTAATTTTCTCCTTGACCAGTTGATGTGTGTTCACATGATATCACATAATATTCACTATATTTCACAATAATAAAAATAGCCATGCACTGCGTAATAATGTTGCAACTGTACATGAAGATTGAAATGGAAATAAAATAAATGTGGTACATGCAAACAAAAAAAGGAGTAATAGTAGAGATGGAATGGTGATGATGTAGTACAAGCTAGGCCATGTTCTTACGAGTGGGCCTAATGCCATTTTCGTTTTCCACACCTCTCTATCTGAGGCCCACGCGCCAGCCAGTGGGATTTTCAGTCCTTGTTCATATTACTTCTTCACCCCCTGTTGCCTAATATTTTAGTTCTATTTCAATATTGTTTCCTCTTCAATTTTTGCTTGCTAAATCATTTCCTCATGAAATAAAAAATAAATAAAAATATGTTTTAAACAGAATAATGTGTGTAGAAATTTTTGATATTTTTGTTAGATTTTTAGAACTTAGTTTGTTGTTTTTAATAAATCATTTTCTTTAGTGTGTTCATTCTCCTTCTATGTTTGATATGTTTTGCAAATTAATTTTGTTTAATACCTTAGGATCAAAGTTTTATCACCAACTTTTGTGTGACATCAGTAGACTCATATACCATATTGTGTGAAAAAAAATAAAAGTCTAATTCTATGTTTTGGTTAGGTTTTCATTAGATTTTCTATACCCGATTTATGTACGTTCCCAAACGGATAACCATGTGAATTTGACCTATAATTTGCTTTGCATTTATGCAATTGACTTAGTTTATTTTTGTACATGTAACTAGATATGTGTAGAGGTCCTAAGACCTGGAATTAGAATTTTTAGAACATTTCTTCTATTTTACTTGATTTTTCTTTCTTACATGTAAATAACTTACCTTTGGTTAACAATTGCGCCATAACTTGTCTAAATGACCCATAATTTTGTATGAAACTTTGTGACTTGATTCCATGATTGTTTAGACACCTATTAGAGGTCATTAGCTACTGACTTCTACCATGTAAATACATCGTTCTAACTTCACTCCTAATTTGAATTCTATTAACTAGTTTTGACCTAGTTTTGTATAGTTTTGTTAGAACTTTGTTTGTTTCAAGTTAATTGACTAACATAGATTGGTATAAGGTCTTGGACCTATAAATGAACTAATAGCTACTGACTTTAAGCTTTGTTCATGTTTTCATTTCATTTTTGTTTTGATTAATGGATGTTTGTTCGATGTTTGTTCGCTAATTGTTAAGTGACGATTTATGCGATACTTTGGTAACTCTTTGTGAATATTTTCGTGTAGTGCCATATGGCTTTTGTGTTTGATTTAGGACACTTATTTCCTTGTTTTGCTACTGCCCTAGGACTCTCTTCTCATCTTGTTGGAGTTGTAACTCCATTCTTTTGCCATGTTCCCTTAGACTCTTCCTTCTTTGTTAAGAGGAATTGAGATAGGTTAGGATAGTTATCCTTGACCTTAGGGCCACTTGTAGAATATAATAACTTAGATTAGAGAATAGGTTAGTTCCCCTTTGTTCATTCTTTTTCTTTTTCAACATTAAAACATTAATAAATAGAGATGTGAATCACATTAAGAAAGTGATAGAGAAATGAGTGGGATTCATTCCCTAATCTGTTTCTCAATCACTTAGTGACATAGAAATGAGTGGGATTCATTCCCTAATCTATTTCTCGGTCACTACTTAATGGGAGAGAAATGAGTGGGATTCATTCCCTAATCTGTTTCTCAAACATTAATTAATGGGATAGAAATGAGTGGGATTCATTCCCTAATCTGTTTCTTGAACATCATATAATGGGATAGAAGTGAGTGGGATTCATTCCCTAATCTGCTTCTTGATCATTATACATTTTATGTGATTCTAATCGCAAATAAATTCCCCTTAAAAAATACTCAACTAAAAAACACAAAACAAATGGAAACTATGGAGCCGAACTACGGTCGCTCTGATTCCTTGTAAGGGATACGTAGGCATTGGGTCGCGGGGCCTAAGCGAGCACACTTGTAAATAATTCCTTCTTTTCCCCGTATTTCTTTTGCATTCATTCGCATTTAGGTTTTAGACATAGATACACCCTTTAGATAGAAACAAACATAGGTGGATACCATCGAGTACGATGGGCGTGAGGGGTGCTAACACCTTCCCCTCGCGTAACCGACTCCCGTGCCCTATTCTCTGGTCGAAAGACCTTGTCCTTGTTTCGAGTTAGGTTTCTGATATTCCTTTCCCGCGATGGGATGAATATATTAGTGGCGACTCTGATTCCATTTTTCGCGGTAGCGACAGCTGGCGACTCTGCTGGGGATGTTGCTAGACCTATTGCGGGTCCATTCTTAGCGAGTCGATTAGCCTTGTGTTTGTTTCGTTTATTGGGTGTTTCTTTGTTTGTTTATTTGTTTACATCCTGTATATATATATATATATATATATATATATATATATATATATATATATATATATATATATATATATATATATATATATATATATATATATATGCTTATATATCATGTTTACTATCTGCTTGTATATCATGTTTATATTCTGTATGCATATCATGTTTACTTTCCGCATGCATCTGGACTATATTATGGGTCCCCGTGGGGGCCACATATTTTCTCTGTTTGCAGGTTGGGTGGGATGTTCTATGAGGTAAAAGGCCCAATACCCAGGCCAGAGTTGACACATAGGATACCTAGGATAGAGTGGATAGTCATGACGCCAACAGAATGTCAGGTTCTGTTGATTGCGATCATGAGACCCACGACCAGCCGAGACTCGAATGGGATATCGTTGTTGGCATGTATTTGCAACAATGATGGTGTTTCAGGAAAGTTGCTAACGCTGGAGACCTTTTGACCTACCCTGACCTAGATTCACCTGTGAGTGGGGTGGGATATACATGACAGGTACCGTTGGTGACTATTCTATTCTGTTGGTGACTATTGGTTCTTCTGGTATTCAAAAAGGTGTCGGACCTTTGATCTCATGACATTTGACCTACCGAGGCTTTACATCAGTTGTTCAGAGGATTGTATAGTGGTTACTAAGATTCTATGGACCTTGATCCCATGCTTTTGCATTGCATAACATCATACTTTATCCACTTCATTTGTGGGGGATTCTAAAGTTATTTCCAAAAAAGAGGAAACGGAAAAAAGTAGAAAAACAGAAAAGATGAAAAAAAAAGAACAGATACTATATGCAAAAAAAAAGAAAGAAGGATAAAAGAGAGACAAAAAGTGTGAAAAGACTTTAGGATTCTCCATAAATAAAACATGCAATCATACTATCATGCATTTCATAGTTCTTCCAGAAGCTTATGGGGCCCTTTATATTCAGATTTTGGCATCAACAACAGATTGGACTTCTCACTGCCACATACTTTGAGATCAACTATGGAACGACTCCGCAACGAGATGGATGAGATGAGGGCCCAGATGGGTCATCTTATGATGAAGATACAAGTTTTGACCCATGAACAGGGTGTGTTGAAGGAGGAAAACAGTCAATTGAAGACTCAAGTGAGTCTGGTCATGGAAGTTCTGAAGACGGTATTGAGAAAGGAAAATGATGATGTTCCTGCTGCAACAGAGGTTGTCGATCTTTTTCCTTCATATGGATCTCCTCCTGTCCAAGGGATTCCTCAGGTAGTTCTTTCTCGACCTCAAGTGGCAAAACTTCCTCGTCAACCAGTTCATGTTCCTAAAATGAATCGGAAGGGCCAAGTATATGGACAAAGACCTAAGATGCCCGAGGCGGTTTTCGATTCGATTCCGATACCTTATGCTCAATTACTCCCTCACTTGCTAGAACTTCAATTGATTGAGCTGCGCAATTTGACCATGCCCAAAAAGCTTCCCCCTGATCATGATGCCAACGCTCACTGTGAATTCCATTCTGGGGCACATGGTCACGACATTGAGAATTGTAAGGCGCTGAAGTATAAAGTCCAAGAGCTCATCGATTCCAAGGTGATTATGGTCAACCCTGATGGTTTGAATGTGCAAGGCAATTTGATCCCAACTGTTGAAGAGAAGGTTGATTCTGTCTTCTATCATGGGTCTACCTCAAGTCATAAGAATTCTCCACCATCCTGGGTTCAAGATTCTCCGTCTTTGCCTAGTCCTCAGCCTAATCAAAAGGGCAAGATGCCTGAACGAAGTTGGTACCCGAGACAGAGGTTCAGGAAGCCAAAAAGAGTGTACGACAAGGTTCCTATGTCTTATAGTGACTTGTTCTCCCCTTTGTTCAAGAATTCTTTGGTGGAACCCAAGCAACTGAACCCCGTATGTTTTCCTTATCCTTTGGGATTTGATCCAAATGTCAGTTGTGACTACCATGGTGGGGCACCTGGTCATTCAACCGAGAACTGTCAGCCATTCAAAGACAAAGTTCAAGACCTCGTTGATTCCAAAGCAATCACGTTCACTCCAAGAGGTTTATGCATAAATTGAAGTCCCTATGAGATATCAAAACTGCAAAAAGCATTCAAGAACAATAAGTCCAGACGGAGTCAAGTCTCCTCAACAATGGAATTCATTTAGTTCTTTACTGCATTTTCATTTGTAATCTTTCTTTGTTTGTTTAAGCATTGCTAGCATGTAAAAATTTGTTAATTTTCGAATGAAAATCATAATAAAAGAGTATGTTTGTCTTGAAGTAATCCTTCCGTTTTCACTCATAAAATTTGTTTTGGCATTACGATACCAACCTTTACTAATCGCTTGCTTAGGCAACGAGCGGAGGGAGAATGATGATAAAAAAAAATGCAAAATCCCTAATTGTGTGTTTTTGAATAAAATCCTACTGATGATGTACAGGCATTGTTTCAAATCCTTAAACACCGGAGATATAAGGGAGATAGACCCTCGTTAACCCCTTTGAGCCTTGAAGGAGGAGTTTCTTGCTTTATCAAAAAAAAACCCTTATTTTTAATCCTGGGCAGGGTAGTGTTCATTTAACTTGATCAAATGTTCAAAACTCACAAATGGTATGCATCTAAGGATACAACAATGGTTATCCTTCAAAAGGTTGAGGAAATTTAAAACCGCGATGGTTATCCTTCACCTACCAAGAGGACAAAAGATGATGATGCCACAATGGTAATTCTTCATTAATCATGGAATGAGGCAGTCGCAATCACTTCCAACGAATCAAAAACAATGCGAGGTCACACGACTTGTTCAAGAAAGAAAAAGAAAAAATATTGCAAAAAAAAAGAAGAAAAGAAAAGGATAAAGAAAAGAATATGGCAATAGAAAAAAAAAGGGATGGAAAAAATAAAGCAAGAACAAAGTCGTGTGATAATGAATCAAAAGAATAAAAGGTGGGCGACTGCCATGTCCGAAAAACCTCATTGATTCCTCAACCATTTCAAAAATTCCTTGTGAGGGATGAGCACTCATGTTGAGTTAATCGAACTTAGGAGTGGAGAACATCACGAAGGGGGTGGGCACCAAATAATTTTAAGCCTAAAAATCCTTTGTTTCTGAAAACCATGAACTCGACCAAGTTACAACCCTTAAAAGTCCTAATTGAAGTAGGGTTTATTTCGAAGACGCACTCCAATGAGATAGTGTTTACTGACTCCCAATGAAGCGTAACACATATATGTGTTGGTATTGCATGCCCGCTTTACATTTCATTCACAAGAGGTGGCCACCTCATTGCATAAAAAGTTTCTAAACTTCAAGACTAGCATAGGCTTTGCATTAGAATTATCATTCTTATAATTAACATTCTTTTGCATACAAAACATTTGCTTAAACATCAAGGAAGTTTGTATGATGAGAATCCATGAAGATCTTGATCACGTCAAAGTAAAAGAGACTTGAGAACTCCTTAGAGTAAAAAGAAATCATTTCAGAGACTGATATCAAGGGGCATGTTGCTTGAAGACTCCATTGAGCATAATCGGTTGATACCTTCTTTGATTGATCATCCTGAGGGGAGAAGTCTGAATACTCTTTTGAGTATATGCATTTTGATTAAGTACCCTGTGGAGAAGAGTTTAAACTCCATTAAGCGTGATAAAGTTGTTTCCATAGTTTGGTTGACTTAAGGGAAGTAAACTCAAGGATTCTGATAAGATGTACATAATCAGGGGCAGTCACGATGAGGAATCTCTCTCGTGAGTTCAGCCTATCTGGGGCAAGAAAATCAAGGTTTGACATCTCAAATTCGACCAATCAGGGTTAATCAAGTCGAGGAATCTCTCTTGATTTCAATCAATCTGAAGTAGTGACGTCGAGGAATCTCTCAAGCTCACTCAATCTGGGGCAATTACCTCGAGATTCGACAAATCTCTTCAAGGATCCGTGGATCAAGAGAAAGAATATTTCAAATGTATGAATATGCTGGGGCAGATTTTCTCAAGTAATGGTGGTGTAAGGGTCCTTTCGAGGCAAATGTCTTCGATGAATCAGATATCTTCACAAGTCAAGCGGCCTGGGGCATACTCCTTTGGTTTGTATTGAAGAAACCGTCATCCACTTGTAAAGTGTAGTTGGCCATTATAGAGTGGAGAAGTATCACAATGCTTTTCCCCAGCAAGTTACTCTCTCCCCAAGCATAGGAGTTTATTTCTCCTAAGAGTTGATTCCATTCCTCAAGCATAGGAGTTTATTTCTCCTGGAAAAGTCACTCCCCGAGCATAGGAGTTTATTTCTCATGAGAATTCATTCTCTCCCCAAGTATAGGAGTTTATTTCTCCTTAGAGTTGTTCCACTCATCCCATAAAGAGTTCCTCATCAAGGTTTCTCATCCCTAATATGGTAAATTGAGGGAATCTCCTCAAGCTAAAAATTCTCCAAGCTATGGCACATGGTGAGAAGTCAGAAAGTATTCTTCAAGTCAACAAAGATGCATGTCTTGCAAGTTAAAGTCCAATGTCTATTGGCACCCCCACGGAGTTCATAACACTAAGGGGATTCTCCCTGGTGTTTACCTCTCCCGAGGTCAGAGACGAAGTTCAATCGACAATTCAGTGGAATATTCTCTAAAGGGCCCTCATTATCTCTGCATATAGTAATCATTGCATTCACATTGCATCTACAAGAATGCGTAGCATTTCCATGAATATGGAGCATTACGCCATGAAGAAAATCAAACATGCATAAGCCAAGTTTGTTTGTGCTCCAAAGGCACAAGGTAATATATACCCCCATAAGAAGTCTCACTTTCTCACTCCAATGTGGATTGGATACAAAGTCTTTCTTCGTCAAGATCATTGCCTTTTTGGTTATTTCCCGTTTGTTGATTTCAATCGTTTGGATAACCCATACTTTGTGTGTGGCAATTCGAATGATTGTCACTCTTGTAGAATTACACCCCGCCTTTTGGCCTGAGGGAATCATGTAGTTCTTATGTTCCATATGTAACAATACCTCTTTCAAAGCCCAGTGATTACTGGCATCCTATAATAGAGTCTGGTCGTTACCGGTCCTCTCTTTGTATTCACTTCTTGTGAGTCCCCTTATTGCCTTTTGCATAAGGAATACCTCTTGCTTCTTGCAAGTTTTCCTTGGTTATTTACCCGTATGCTGCGTGCATATTAGAGTGCGAATGAGGGTGGGCATTCAACCCATCTCATTTTTCAATCATTTGGGTAATCATACTTGGTGTGTGGCAACTCGAATGAATGCCACTCTTGAAGAGTACACCCCGCCTTTTGGCCTGAGGGATCCATGTAACTTTTATGCTTCGCAAGCATCATCATCTCCGTGAATGTTCAGTGGTTACTGTCATCCGCGTGTCGAGTCTAGTCGTTACTAGTCTTATTTTGGTTATTTTCCCGCATGCTGCGTGCATATTAGAGTGTGAATGAGGGTGGGCATTCAACCCATCTCATTTTTCAATCATTTGAAATCCATACTATGTGTGTGGCAATTCGGATGATTGCCACCCTTGAAGGGTTACACCCCGCCTTTGGCCTGAGGGATCCATGTAATTCTTATGCTTCGCAAGCATCAATATCTCCTTGAAAGTCCAGTGTTTACTGGCATCCCCTGATTGATTCTAGTTGTCACTAGCCTTTCTTTCAGTCAAGCCCAATGGTTATTGGCATCGCCTTCAAAGCCCAATATTTATTGGCATCGCTTTCAAATCCTTTGTTCATCAACATCCCCAATGAGAGTCTAGCCGTTACTAGTCCCCTTCAGTCAAGTCCAATGATTATTGGCATCTCGTTCCTTTAAAGTCCCGTGGTTATGGGCATCTTTCAAAGTCTGGTTGTTACCAGCAAAAGTCCTGTTGTTACAGGCATCCTTCGGTCAGTTCTGGTTGTTACTAGTCTGTTCCTTTAAAGTCCTGTTGTTACAGGCATTCTTTGGTTAGGTCCGATTGTTATTAGTCCTATCCCTCAAAGTCTGGTTGTTACCAGCAAAAGTCCTGTTGTTACAGGCATCCTTCAAAGTCTGGTTGTTACCAGCAGAAGTCCTATTGTTATAGGCATCCTTTGGTGAGTTCTAGTTGTTACTAGTCTGTTCCTTTAAAGTCCTGTTGTTACAGGCATTCTTTGGTTAGGTCCGATTGTTATTAGTCCTATCCCTCAAAGTCTGGTTGTTACCAGCAAAGTCCTGTTGTTACAGGCATCCTTTGGTTAGGTCTGATTGTTATTGGTTCTTTCTTTCAAAGTCTGGTTGTTACCAGCAAAAGTCCTGTTGTTACAGGCATCCTTCGGTCAGTTCTAGTTGTTACTAGTCTGTTCCTTTAAAGTCCTGTTGTTACAGGCATTCTTTGGTTAGGTCCGATTGTTATTAGTCCTATCCCTCAAAGTCTGGTTGTTACCAGCGAAAGTCCTATTGCTATAGGCATCCTTCGGTCAGTCCTAGTTGTTACTAGTCTGTTCCTTAAAGTCCTGTGGTTACAGGCATCCTTTGGCTAGGTCCGATTGTTATGGGTCCTTTCCTTCAAAGTCCGGTCGTTATCGGCAAAGGTCCAGTAGTTGACTGGCGTTTTTTTTGTTTATACCAAGCATTTAATAGTATCCCTTATTTGGAATCAGTGGTAACTGGTGTCCTCTTTCAAAATCAAAATTGCAAAATTCACCTCAGAGTTGTTACTCCAAAGTGCAGATTTCTGGGTTCTTTGGTATTCAATCCACTTACACCTCAAATGTCCAGAACTTGTGTCGTTCGTACATTCAGGTTTAAGAAGATTGAATAGGGGCAGCTGTTGCACCCCAAAATTTGCCCATTTATTTATTCCCCAATTGGTCTTCATATTACATTCATGTGCATACCTCATTTAGGCCATTTATCCATTATATTCATCCATAGCATGGTTACCATCCAACATTGAAAAAAATAGCTTTTATGGGAAAGACATCTTTGGTCAAAATTTAATCAGGAGATGACTGTGGATATGGAAATAGGGTTGCCTTGCAAAATATCATTCACTGGACCCCCTTTGGTTGGAAAGTTGATTTAGAACTGGGTTGGAAACGGATTAATCGGAAATTCATCTGAAATCGGAAAATCGGGAGATGTTGACTTTTTAGTCAAAATCAGAGTCAACTGGATAATATTGACTATTTGGTGGAAAGTTGATCAAGAAAAATCAAAAGAAACAAATAAAATCAAAGGATTGTCAAAATTGCCATTTTTGGAAGCTATGATAAATATTGAATTTCTCATACTTAGAAAATTGTGAAGGTTGTGACACTGGATGACCGGTCTATTTCATCAACAGTTTATACCTGGTTAATGAATTTTTCGGGAAAATTTCCAACATCAAAATTATTCCTCTCATGGTGAGGAACAACTTTGTAGTTGAGAGTTTTTTCATTAGAGGCTTGTATAAAAAGATATGGCTTGAAGGAAATAGAGAAAATAATAAAATGGGCACTTAGAAACAAGATTCACTACTTTAATTAATAAAGGAACAGCATACATGAATAAATGGGCAGCACAAATGGTAAAGCAACTTGACTGGAAGCGTTGGTGCGTGTGCTCGAGCCCTGGTGGAGTCATTCCCACCATTTTATTTTATTTTTTGTCATTACTATCATGAGCAAGGCAGCCACTTCCAAGAGGTTTTTGACCAAGTTCCAACCCTCAAATCAAATTTTTTCCAACATCAAAGTTGTGTATCTCGTGGCCCTCTACAACATTGTAGTTGGGAGTTTTTTCATATGGGGCAAGGATCAAGAGATAAAAGGGCTCAAAGTTGGAAGATTTCACTAAACCAAGGCAAATCTCCAGGCAGCTTCTTCGCCAGCGCATGCAAATGATCAAGCACGTGGCGTGCTGATTTTAAGGTCGATTTTAGAGAAACATAAAGACTCACAAAATACAAACTTGGTATGCATCCTTTCATCTCCATGTTCTCTATCCATTGAAACAAAAATCAAGGTAATTGGATGAGTATTGAACCACATGTGGAGCTCCAAAGTCACACCTTCGCAAAGTTAAAACTGTGCATCCGGCCAACCTAAAAGCTGTGTCACGCGTACGGGTCAGATTTCAGTGGTGCCCCGTGAAGTTCCAAAGCGTTTTTCTTGAGTTGTAAGTGTTCTCCCTTCAAACTACTAACACCAATTTGGTTCTATCACATGTCATCTTTGTATTAAGCATAGGTTTGTGCCCAAGGATACTCCATAGCATGAGTTATATATGTTGGAAGTTGGTGTCTTGCCCTAAGGTATGCAAACTCCATGTGAGCAATACAAGTTCGCGTATACGGATACATACACCAGCATTGTTTTCAATTGTCAAAACTGATTCTGTATATACTCATAGAAAAGCAAAAGCTTACTCCATATGGCCATGCAAACCATGCAAAAATAAAAGAGAAAAGGAAACTTGCTGCAAATGCCATACTTGTTCACTAAGTGTTAAAGAGAAATGTTACACTACAACAATCCACACCATAATATCCAATACCCTACACACATATATAAGTTGAAAACTTCATCACAAAAGGGGACCCTCACACTCATCTTCTCTCATCTCTCACTCTCTCTCACTCTCGCCATCATCACCACCACAACAACCACCACGAATCTCCATCTCAAACATCATACTCCATCAACCTTGCGCTCTCATCATCATCGTTCAATCATTGTGACCACTGCCATCTCCATCAAGCTCCCATGGTCATCGTTCACACCAAGATCTACAGAGTCTCGTAGCTGCACCGTCACTCTAATCATTCTCTCTCCATGAGCAACAAAGACGCAACGGCTTCTATCACCATACTGTAACAACTTCATCACCTATATTTGATCAACTCTCATCATCATCCTCTCAAAACTCAGTTCCAAGATCCAAGATCTTCATCAAACCTAAGTGCTTCATAATCATCATCATCTCCTTCAAGGAACAAAGAAAGCAATCTCCTCAAATCTTGATCAATATCTCTCCAAGTAAGTGACTCTCTCCATTGCTTTAGAAGCATATAGGCCTGGAACCCGTCATCAGGGATTGGGTTAGGATTTAGACCACCATGTTTTCATTGATTGTGTTGCATATGGTGTATGAACATGCTTTCTTTGAACATAGATTCGGTTTGCAAGATATAGTCTCTGTATGAATGTGTGATTTGCGTGCTTGAATCCCTTGTGTCATGAGGATTGCTTGGGTACCAATTTTGTGTGTTTTAGGAGAGATCTTGAATCTTAGGATTTTAAAGGTGTGTCTCGGTTCAGAAGTTAGAGATAGAATTAGGGAAAACCGATAGCATATTTGGAATCTATATTGAAAATCGAGTGGAGCCATTGTTTACTTTTTGTTTTCCGTGAATATTAACTTCGGCGCCGTCGCGGCCGCCGTCTTGGTTCGCCGGAGAAGGCGATGAACAGTGCCCCATATACTGTTCACGTGCTTAGCATGTGCATGCTGTATTGTTTTGTCCTCTTCCATTCCCTTTTGTGGTGTGAGGTGTCATGGTGTGATTGGTCATGGCTTGTGTATTTTGTCTTTAATCACTTAATTTTCTCCTTGACCAGTTGATGTGTGTTCACATGATATCACATAATATTCACTATATTTCACAATAATAAAAATAGCCATGCACTGCGTAATAATGTTGCAACTGTACATGAAGATTGAAATGGAAATAAAATAAATGTGGTACATGCAAACAAAAAAAGGAGTAATAGTAGAGATGGAATGGTGATGATGTAGTACAAGCTAGGCCATGTTCTTACGAGTGGGCCTAATGCCATTTTCGTTTTCCACACCTCTCTATCTGAGGCCCACGCGCCAGCCAGTGGGATTTTCAGTCCTTGTTCATATTACTTCTTCACCCCCTGTTGCCTAATATTTTAGTTCTATTTCAATATTGTTTCCTCTTCAATTTTTGCTTGCTAAATCATTTCCTCATGAAATAAAAAATAAATAAAAATATGTTTTAAACAGAATAATGTGTGTAGAAATTTTTGATATTTTTGTTAGATTTTTAGAACTTAGTTTGTTGTTTTTAATAAATCATTTTCTTTAGTGTGTTCATTCTCCTTCTATGTTTGATATGTTTTGCAAATTAATTTTGTTTAATACCTTAGGATCAAAGTTTTATCACCAACTTTTGTGTGACATCAGTAGACTCATATACCATATTGTGTGAAAAAAAATAAAAGTCTAATTCTATGTTTTGGTTAGGTTTTCATTAGATTTTCTATACCCGATTTATGTACGTTCCCAAACGGATAACCATGTGAATTTGACCTATAATTTGCTTTGCATTTATGCAATTGACTTAGTTTATTTTTGTACATGTAACTAGAGATGTGTAGAGGTCCTAAGACCTGGAATTAGAATTTTTAAAACATTTCTTCTATTTTACTTGATTTTTCTTTCTTACATGTAAATAACTTACCTTTGGTTAACAATTGCGCCATAACTTGTCTAAATGACCCATAATTTTGTATGAAACTTTGTGACTTGATTCCATGATTGTTTAGACACCTATTAGAGGTCATTAGCTACTGACTTCTACCATGTAAATACATCGTTCTAACTTCACTCCTAATTTGAATTCTATTAACTAGTTTTGACCTAGTTTTGTATAGTTTTGTTAGAACTTTGTTTGTTTCAAGTTAATTGACTAACATAGATTGGTATAAGGTCTTGGACCTATAAATGAACTAATAGCTACTGACTTTAAGCTTTGTTCATGTTTTCATTTCATTTTTGTTTTGATTAATGGATGTTTGTTCGATGTTTGTTCGCTAATTGTTAAGTGACGATTTATGCGATACTTTGGTAACTCTTTGTGAATATTTTCGTGTAGTGCCATATGGCTTTTGTGTTTGATTTAGGACACTTATTTCCTTGTTTTGCTACTGCCCTAGGACTCTCTTCTCATCTTGTTGGAGTTGTAACTCCATTCTTTTGCCATGTTCCCTTAGACTCTTCCTTCTTTGTTAAGAGGAATTGAGATAGGTTAGGATAGTTATCCTTGACCTTAGGGCCACTTGTAGAATATAATAACTTAGATTAGAGAATAGGTTAGTTCCCCTTTATTCATTCTTTTTCTTTTTCAACATTAAAACATTAATAAATAGAGATGTGAATCACATTAAGAAAGTGATAGAGAAATGAGTGGGATTCATTCCCTAATCTGTTTCTCAATCACTTAGTGACATAGAAATGAGTGGGATTCATTCCCTAATCTGTTTCTCGGTCACTACTTAATGGGAGAGAAATGAGTGGGATTCATTCCCTAATCTGTTTCTCAAACATTAATTAATGGGATAGAAATGAGTGGGATTCATTCCCTAATCTGTTTCTTGAACATCATATAATGGGATAGAAGTGAGTGGGATTCATTCCCTAATCTGCTTCTTGATCATTATACATTTTATGTGATTCTAATCGCAAATAAATTCCCCTTAAAAAATACTCAACTAAAAAACACAAAACAAATGGAAACTATGGAGCCGAACTACGGTCGCTCTGATTCCTTGTAAGGGATACGTAGGCATTGGGTCGCGGGGCCTAAGCGAGCACACTTGTAAATAATTCCTTCTTTTCCCCGTATTTCTTTTGCATTCATTCGCATTTAGGTTTTAGACATAGATACACCCTTTAGATAGAAACAAACATAGGTGGATACCATCGAGTACGATGGGCGTGAGGGGTGCTAACACCTTCCCCTCGCGTAACCGACTCCCGTGCCCTATTCTCTGGTCGAAAGACCTTGTCCTTGTTTCGAGTTAGGTTTCTGATATTCCTTTCCCGCGATGGGATGAATATATTAGTGGCGACTCTGATTCCATTTTTCGCGGTAGCGACAGCTGGCGACTCTGCTGGGGATGTTGCTAGACCTATTGCGGGTCCATTCTTAGCGAGTCGATTAGCCTTGTGTTTGTTTCGTTTATTGGGTGTTTCTTTGTTTGTTTATTTGTTTACATCCTGTATATATATATATATATATATATATATATATATATATATATATATATATATATATATATATATATATATATATATATATATATATATGCTTATATATCATGTTTACTATCTGCTTGTATATCATGTTTATATTCTGTATGCATATCATGTTTACTTTCCGCATGCATCTGGACTATATTATGGGTCCCCGTGGGGGCCACATATTTTCTCTGTTTGCAGGTTGGGTGGGATGTTCTATGAGGTAAAAGGCCCAATACCCAGGCCAGAGTTGACACATAGGATACCTAGGATAGAGTGGATAGTCATGACGCCAACAGAATGTCAGGTTCTGTTGATTGCGATCATGAGACCCACGACCAGCCGAGACTCGAATGGGATATCGTTGTTGGCATGTATTTGCAACAATGATGGTGTTTCAGGAAAGTTGCTAACGCTGGAGACCTTTTGACCTACCCTGACCTAGATTCACCTGTGAGTGGGGTGGGATATACATGACAGGTACCGTTGGTGACTATTCTATTCTGTTGGTGACTATTGGTTCTTCTGGTATTCAAAAAGGTGTCGGACCTTTGATCTCATGACATTTGACCTACCGAGGCTTTACATCAGTTGTTCAGAGGATTGTATAGTGGTTACTAAGATTCTATGGACCTTGATCCCATGCTTTTGCATTGCATAACATCATACTTTATCCACTTCATTTGTGGGGGATTCTAAAGTTATTTCCAAAAAAGAGGAAACGGAAAAAAGTAGAAAAACAGAAAAGATGAAAAAAAAAGAACAGATACTATATGCAAAAAAAAAGAAAGAAGGATAAAAGAGAGACAAAAAGTGTGAAAAGACTTTAGGATTCTCCATAAATAAAACATGCAATCATACTATCATGCATTTCATAGTTCTTCCAGAAGCTTATGGGGCCCTTTATATTCAGATTTTGGCATCAACAACAGATTGGACTTCTCACTGCCACATACTTTGAGATCAACTATGGAACGACTCCGCAACGAGATGGATGAGATGAGGGCCCAGATGGGTCATCTTATGATGAAGATACAAGTTTTGACCCATGAACAGGGTGTGTTGAAGGAGGAAAACAGTCAATTGAAGACTCAAGTGAGTCTGGTCATGGAAGTTCTGAAGACGGTATTGAGAAAGGAAAATGATGATGTTCCTGCTGCAACAGAGGTTGTCGATCTTTTTCCTTCATATGGATCTCCTCCTGTCCAAGGGATTCCTCAGGTAGTTCTTTCTCGACCTCAAGTGGCAAAACTTCCTCGTCAACCAGTTCATGTTCCTAAAATGAATCGGAAGGGCCAAGTATATGGACAAAGACCTAAGATGCCCGAGGCGGTTTTCGATTCGATTCCGATACCTTATGCTCAATTACTCCCTCACTTGCTAGAACTTCAATTGATTGAGCTGCGCAATTTGACCATGCCCAAAAAGCTTCCCCCTGGTCATGATGCCAACGCTCACTGTGAATTCCATTCTGGGGCACATGGTCACGATATTGAGAATTGTAAGGCGCTGAAGTATAAAGTCCAAGAGCTCATCGATTCCAAGGTGATTATGGTCAACCCTGATGGTTTGAATGTGCAAGGCAATTTGATCCCAACTGTTGAAGAGAAGGTTGATTCTGTCTTCTATCATGGGTCTACCTCAAGTCATAAGAATTCTCCACCATCCTGGGTTCAAGATTCTCCGTCTTTGCCTAGTCCTCAGCCTAATCAAAAGGGCAAGATGCCTGAACGAAGTTGGTACCCGAGACAGAGGTTCAGGAAGCCAAAAAGAGTGTACGACAAGGTTCCTATGTCTTATAGTGACTTGTTCTCCCCTTTGTTCAAGAATTCTTTGGTGGAACCCAAGCAACTGAACCCCGTATGTTTTCCTTATCCTTTGGGATTTGATCCAAATGTCAGTTGTGACTACCATGGTGGGGCACCTGGTCATTCAACCGAGAACTGTCAGCCATTCAAAGACAAAGTTCAAGACCTCGTTGATTCCAAAGCAATCACGTTCACTCCAAGAGGTTTATGCATAAATTGAAGTCCCTATGAGATATCAAAACTGCAAAAAGCATTCAAGAACAATAAGTCCAGACGGAGTCAAGTCTCCTCAACAATGGAATTCATTTAGTTCTTTACTGCATTTTCATTTGTAATCTTTCTTTGTTTGTTTAAGCATTGCTAGCATGTAAAAATTTGTTAATTTTCGAATGAAAATCATAATAAAAGAGTATGTTTGTCTTGAAGTAATCCTTCCGTTTTCACTCATAAAATTTGTTTTGGCATTACGATACCAACCTTTACTAATCGCTTGCTTAGGCAACGAGCGGAGGGAGAATGATGATAAAAAAAAATGCAAAATCCCTAATTGTGTGTTTTTGAATAAAATCCTACTGATGATGTACAGGCATTGTTTCAAATCCTTAAACACCGGAGATATAAGGGAGATAGACCCTCGTTAACCCCTTTGAGCCTTGAAGGAGGAGTTTCTTGTTTTATCAAAAAAAAACCCTTATTTTTAATCCTGGGCAGGGTAGTGTTCATTTAACTTGATCAAATGTTCAAAACTCACAAATGGTATGCATCTAAGGATACAACAATGGTTATCCTTCAAAAGGTTGAGGAAATTTAAAACCGCGATGGTTATCCTTCACCTACCAAGAGGACAAAAGATGATGATGCCACAATGGTAATTCTTCATTAATCATGGAATGAGGCAGTCGCAATCACTTCCAACGAATCAAAAACAATGCGAGGTCACACGACTTGTTCAAGAAAGAAAAAGAAAAAATATTGCAAAAAAAAAGAAGAAAAGAAAAGGATAAAGAAAAGAATATGGCAATAGAAAAAAAAAGGGATGGAAAAAATAAAGCAAGAACAAAGTCGTGTGATAATGAATCAAAAGAATAAAAGGTGGGCGACTGCCATGTCCGAAAAACCTCATTGATTCCTCAACCATTTCAAAAATTCCTTGTGAGGGATGAGCACTCATGTTGAGTTAATCGAACTTAGGAGTGGAGAACATCACGAAGGGGGTGGGCACCAAATAATTTTAAGCCTAAAAATCCTTTGTTTCTGAAAACCATGAACTCGACCAAGTTACAACCCTTAAAAGTCCTAATTGAAGTAGGGTTTATTTCGAAGACGCACTCCAATGAGATAGTGTTTACTGACTCCCAATGAAGCGTAACACATATATGTGTTGGTATTGCATGCCCGCTTTACATTTCATTCACAAGAGGTGGCCACCTCATTGCATAAAAAGTTTCTAAACTTCAAGACTAGCATAGGCTTTGCATTAGAATTATCATTCTTATAATTAACATTCTTTTGCATACAAAACATTTGCTTAAACATCAAGGAAGTTTGTATGATGAGAATCCATGAAGATCTTGATCACGTCAAAGTAAAAGAGACTTGAGAACTCCTTAGAGTAAAAAGAAATCATTTCAGAGACTGATATCAAGGGGCATGTTGCTTGAAGACTCCATTGAGCATAATCGGTTGATACCTTCTTTGATTGATCATCCTGAGGGGAGAAGTCTGAATACTCTTTTGAGTATATGCATTTTGATTAAGTACCCTGTGGAGAAGAGTTTAAACTCCATTAAGCGTGATAAAGTTGTTTCCATAGTTTGGTTGACTTAAGGGAAGTAAACTCAAGGATTCTGATAAGATGTACATAATCAGGGGCAGTCACGATGAGGAATCTCTCTCGTGAGTTCAGCCTATCTGGGGCAAGAAAATCAAGGTTTGACATCTCAAATTCGACCAATCAGGGTTAATCAAGTCGAGGAATCTCTCTTGATTTCAATCAATCTGAAGTAGTGACGTCGAGGAATCTCTCAAGCTCACTCAATCTGGGGCAATTACCTCGAGATTCGACAAATCTCTTCAAGGATCCGTGGATCAAGAGAAAGAATATTTCAAATGTATGAATATGCTGGGGCAGATTTTCTCAAGTAATGGTGGTGTAAGGGTCCTTTCGAGGCAAATGTCTTCGATGAATCAGATATCTTCACAAGTCAAGCGGCCTGGGGCATACTCCTTTGGTTTGTATTGAAGAAACCGTCATCCACTTGTAAAGTGTAGTTGGCCATTATAGAGTGGAGAAGTATCACAATGCTTTTCCCCAGCAAGTTACTCTCTCCCCAAGCATAGGAGTTTATTTCTCCTAAGAGTTGATTCCATTCCTCAAGCATAGGAGTTTATTTCTCCTGGAAAAGTCACTCCCCAAGCATAGGAGTTTATTTCTCATGAGAATTCATTCTCTCCCCAAGTATAGGAGTTTATTTCTCCTTAGAGTTGTTCCACTCATCCCATAAAGAGTTCCTCATCAAGGTTTCTCATCCCTAATATGGTAAATTGAGGGAATCTCCTCAAGCTAAAAATTCTCCAAGCTATGGCACATGGTGAGAAGTCAGAAAGTATTCTTCAAGTCAACAAAGATGCATGTCTTGCAAGTTAAAGTCCAATGTCTATTGGCACCCCCACGGAGTTCATAACACTAAGGGGATTCTCCCTGGTGTTTACCTCTCCCGAGGTCAGAGACGAAGTTCAATCGACAATTCAGTGGAATATTCTCTAAAGGGCCCTCATTATCTCTGCATATAGTAATCATTGCATTCACATTGCATCTACAAGAATGCGTAGCATTTCCATGAATATGGAGCATTACGCCATGAAGAAAATCAAACATGCATAAGCCAAGTTTGTTTGTGCTCCAAAGGCACAAGGTAATATATACCCCCATAAGAAGTCTCACTTTCTCACTCCAATGTGGATTGGATACAAAGTCTTTCTTCGTCAAGATCATTGCCTTTTTGGTTATTTCCCGTTTGTTGATTTCAATCGTTTGGATAACCCATACTTTGTGTGTGGCAATTCGAATGATTGTCACTCTTGTAGAATTACACCCCGCCTTTTGGCCTGAGGGAATCATGTAGTTCTTATGTTCCATATGTAACAATACCTCTTTCAAAGCCCAGTGATTACTGGCATCCTATAATAGAGTCTGGTCGTTACCGGTCCTCTCTTTGTATTCACTTCTTGTGAGTCCCCTTATTGCCTTTTGCATAAGGAATACCTCTTGCTTCTTGCAAGTTTTCCTTGGTTATTTACCCGTATGCTGCGTGCATATTAGAGTGCGAATGAGGGTGGGCATTCAACCCATCTCATTTTTCAATCATTTGGGTAATCATACTTGGTGTGTGGCAACTCGAATGAATGCCACTCTTGAAGAGTACACCCCGCCTTTTGGCCTGAAGGATCCATGTAACTTTTATGCTTCGCAAGCATCATCATCTCCGTGAATGTTCAGTGGTTACTGTCATCCGCGTGTCGAGTCTAGTCGTTACTAGTCTTATTTTGGTTATTTTCCCGCATGCTGCGTGCATATTAGAGTGTGAATGAGGGTGGGCATTCAACCCATCTCATTTTTCAATCATTTGAAATCCATACTATGTGTGTGGCAATTCGGATGATTGCCACCCTTGAAGGGTTACACCCCGCCTTTGGCCTGAGGGATCCATGTAATTCTTATGCTTCGCAAGCATCAATATCTCCTTGAAAGTCCAGTGTTTACTGGCATCCCCTGATTGATTCTAGTTGTCACTAGCCTTTCTTTCAGTCAAGCCCAATGGTTATTGGCATCGCCTTCAAAGCCCAATATTTATTGGCATCGCTTTCAAATCCTTTGTTCATCAACATCCCCAATGAGAGTCTAGCCGTTACTAGTCCCCTTCAGTCAAGTCCAATGATTATTGGCATCTCGTTCCTTTAAAGTCCCGTGGTTATGGGCATCTTTCAAAGTCTGGTTGTTACCAGCAAAAGTCCTGTTGTTACAGGCATCCTTCGGTCAGTTCTGGTTGTTACTAGTCTGTTCCTTTAAAGTCCTGTTGTTACAGGCATTCTTTGGTTAGGTCCGATTGTTATTAGTCCTATCCCTCAAAGTCTGGTTGTTACCAGCAAAAGTCCTGTTGTTACAGGCATCCTTCAAAGTCTGGTTGTTACCAGCAGAAGTCCTATTGTTATAGGCATCCTTTGGTGAGTTCTAGTTGTTACTAGTCTGTTCCTTTAAAGTCCTGTTGTTACAGGCATTCTTTGGTTAGGTCCGATTGTTATTAGTCCTATCCCTCAAAGTCTGGTTGTTACCAGCAAAGTCCTGTTGTTACAGGCATCCTTTGGTTAGGTCTGATTGTTATTGGTTCTTTCTTTCAAAGTCTGGTTGTTACCAGCAAAAGTCCTGTTGTTACAGGCATCCTTCGGTCAGTTCTAGTTGTTACTAGTCTGTTCCTTTAAAGTCCTGTTGTTACAGGCATTCTTTGGTTAGGTCCGATTGTTATTAGTCCTATCCCTCAAAGTCTGGTTGTTACCAGCGAAAGTCCTATTGCTATAGGCATCCTTCGGTCAGTCCTAGTTGTTACTAGTCTGTTCCTTAAAGTCCTGTGGTTACAGGCATCCTTTGGCTAGGTCCGATTGTTATGGGTCCTTTCCTTCAAAGTCCGGTCGTTATCGGCAAAGGTCCAGTAGTTGACTGGCGTTTTTTTTGTTTATACCAAGCATTTAATAGTATCCCTTATTTGGAATCAGTGGTAACTGGTGTCCTCTTTCAAAATCAAAATTGCAAAATTCACCTCAGAGTTGTTACTCCAAAGTGCAGATTTCTGGGTTCTTTGGTATTCAATCCACTTACACCTCAAATGTCCAGAACTTGTGTCGTTCGTACATTCAGGTTTAAGAAGATTGAATAGGGGCAGCTGTTGCACCCCAAAATTTGCCCATTTATTTATTCCCCAATTGGTCTTCATATTACATTCATGTGCATACCTCATTTAGGCCATTTATCCATTATATTCATCCATAGCATGGTTACCATCCAACATTGAAAAAAATAGCTTTTATGGGAAAGACATCTTTGGTCAAAATTTAATCAGGAGATGACTGTGGATATGGAAATAGGGTTGCCTTGCAAAATATCATTCACTGGACCCCCTTTGGTTGGAAAGTTGATTTAGAACTGGGTTGGAAACGGATTAATCGGAAATTCATCTGAAATCGGAAAATCGGGAGATGTTGACTTTTTAGTCAAAATCAGAGTCAACTGGATAATATTGACTATTTGGTGGAAAGTTGATCAAGAAAAATCAAAAGAAACAAATAAAATCAAAGGATTGTCAAAATTGCCATTTTTGGAAGCTATGATAAATATTGAATTTCTCATACTTAGAAAATTGTGAAGGTTGTGACACTGGATGACCGGTCTATTTCATCAACAGTTTATACCTGGTTAATGAATTTTTCGGGAAAATTTCCAACATCAAAATTATTCCTCTCATGGTGAGGAACAACTTTGTAGTTGAGAGTTTTTTCATTAGAGGCTTGTATAAAAAGATATGGCTTGAAGGAAATAGAGAAAATAATAAAATGGGCACTTAGAAACAAGATTCACTACTTTAATTAATAAAGGAACAGCATACATGAATAAATGGGCAGCACAAATGGTAAAGCAACTTGACTGGAAGCGTTGGTGCGTGTGCTCGAGCCCTGGTGGAGTCATTCCCACCATTTTATTTTATTTTTTGTCATTACTATCATGAGCAAGGCAGCCACTTCCAAGAGGTTTTTGACCAAGTTCCAACCCTCAAATCAAATTTTTTCCAACATCAAAGTTGTGTATCTCGTGGCCCTCTACAACATTGTAGTTGGGAGTTTTTTCATATGGGGCAAGGATCAAGAGATAAAAGGGCTCAAAGTTGGAAGATTTCACTAAACCAAGGCAAATCTCCAGGCAGCTTCTTCGCCAGCGCATGCAAATGATCAAGCACGTGGCGTGCTGATTTTAAGGTCGATTTTAGAGAAACATAAAGACTCACAAAATACAAACTTGGTATGCATCCTTTCATCTCCATGTTCTCTATCCATTGAAACAAAAATCAAGGTAATTGGATGAGTATTGAACCACATGTGGAGCTCCAAAGTCACACCTTCGCAAAGTTAAAACTGTGCATCCGGCCAACCTAAAAGCTGTGTCACGCGTACGGGTCAGATTTCAGTGGTGCCCCGTGAAGTTCCAAAGCGTTTTTCTTGAGTTGTAAGTGTTCTCCCTTCAAACTACTAACACCAATTTGGTTCTATCACATGTCATCTTTGTATTAAGCATAGGTTTGTGCCCAAGGATACTCCATAGCATGAGTTATATATGTTGGAAGTTGGTGTCTTGCCCTAAGGTATGCAAACTCCATGTGAGCAATACAAGTTCGCGTATACGGATACATACACCAGCATTGTTTTCAATTGTCAAAACTGATTCTGTATATACTCATAGAAAAGCAAAAGCTTACTCCATATGGCCATGCAAACCATGCAAAAATAAAAGAGAAAAGGAAACTTGCTGCAAATGCCATACTTGTTCACTAAGTGTTAAAGAGAAATGTTACACTACAACAATCCACACCATAATATCCAATACCCTACACACATATATAAGTTGAAAACTTCATCACAAAAGGGGACCCTCACACTCATCTTCTCTCATCTCTCACTCTCTCTCACTCTCGCCATCATCACCACCACAACAACCACCACGAATATCCATCTCAAACATCATACTCCATCAACCTTGCGCTCTCATCATCATCGTTCAATCATTGTGACCACTGCCATCTCCATCAAGCTCCCATGGTCATCGTTCACACCAAGATCTACAGAGTCTCGTAGCTGCACCGTCACTCTAATCATTCTCTCTCCATGAGCAACAAAGACGCAACGGCTTCTATCACCATACTGTAACAACTTCATCACCTATATTTGATCAACTCTCATCATCATCCTCTCAAAACTCAGTTCCAAGATCCAAGATCTTCATCAAACCTAAGTGCTTCATAATCATCATCATCTCCTTCAAGGAACAAAGAAAGCAATCTCCTCAAATCTTGATCAATATCTCTCCAAGTAAGTGACTCTCTCCATTGCTTTAGAAGCATATAGGCCTGGAACCCGTCATCAGGGATTGGGTTAGGATTTAGACCACCATGTTTTCATTGATTGTGTTGCATATGGTGTATGAACATGCTTTCTTTGAACATAGATTCGGTTTGCAAGATATAGTCTCTGTATGAATGTGTGATTTGCGTGCTTGAATCCCTTGTGTCATGAGGATTGCTTGGGTACCAATTTTGTGTGTTTTAGGAGAGATCTTGAATCTTAGGATTTTAAAGGTGTGTCTCGGTTCAGAAGTTAGAGATAGAATTAGGGAAAACCGATAGCATATTTGGAATCTATATTGAAAATCGAGTGGAGCCATTGTTTACTTTTTGTTTTCCGTGAATATTAACTTCGGCGCCGTCGCGGCCGCCGTCTTGGTTCGCCGGAGAAGGCGATGAACAGTGCCCCATATACTGTTCACGTGCTTAGCATGTGCATGCTGTATTGTTTTGTCCTCTTCCATTCCCTTTTGTGGTGTGAGGTGTCATGGTGTGATTGGTCATGGCTTGTGTATTTTGTCTTTAATCACTTAATTTTCTCCTTGACCAGTTGATGTGTGTTCACATGATATCACATAATATTCACTATATTTCACAATAATAAAAATAGCCATGCACTGCGTAATAATGTTGCAACTGTACATGAAGATTGAAATGGAAATAAAACAAATGTGGTACATGCAAACAAAAAAAGGAGTAATAGTAGAGATGGAATGGTGATGATGTAGTACAAGCTAGGCCATGTTCTTACGAGTGGGCCTAATGCCATTTTCGTTTTCCACACCTCTCTATCTGAGGCCCACGCGCCAGCCAGTGGGATTTTCAGTCCTTGTTCATATTACTTCTTCACCCCCTGTTGCCTAATATTTTAGTTCTATTTCAATATTGTTTCCTCTTCAATTTTTGCTTGCTAAATCATTTCCTCATGAAATAAAAAATAAATAAAAATATGTTTTAAACAGAATAATGTGTGTAGAAATTTTTGATATTTTTGTTAGATTTTTAGAACTTAGTTTGTTGTTTTTAATAAATCATTTTCTTTAGTGTGTTCATTCTCCTTCTATGTTTGATATGTTTTTCAAATTAATTTTGTTTAATACCTTAGGATCAAAGTTTTATCACCAACTTTTGTGTGACATCAGTAGACTCATATACCATATTGTGTGAAAAAAAATAAAAGTCTAATTCTATGTTTTGGTTAGGTTTTCATTAGATTTTCTATACCCGATTTATGTACGTTCCCAAACGGATAACCATGTGAATTTGACCTATAATTTGCTTTGCATTTATGCAATTGACTTAGTTTCTTTTTGTACATGTAACTAGAGATGTGTAGAGGTCCTAAGACCTGGAATTAGAATTTTTAAAACATTTCTTCTATTTTACTTGATTTTTCTTTCTTACATGTAAATAACTTACCTTTGGTTAACAATTGCGCCATAACTTGTCTAAATGACCCATAATTTTGTATGAAACTTTGTGACTTGATTCCATGATTGTTTAGACACCTATTAGAGGTCATTAGCTACTGACTTCTACCATGTAAATACATCGTTCTAACTTCACTCCTAATTTGAATTCTATTAACTAGTTTTGACCTAGTTTTGTATAGTTTTGTTAGAACTTTGTTTGTTTCAAGTTAATTGACTAACATAGATTGGTATAAGGTCTTGGACCTATAAATGAACTAATAGCTACTGACTTTAAGCTTTGTTCATGTTTTCATTTCATTTTTGTTTTGATTAATGGATGTTTGTTCGATGTTTGTTCGCTAATTGTTAAGTGACGATTTATGCGATACTTTGGTAACTCTTTGTGAATATTTTCGTGTAGTGCCATATGGCTTTTGTGTTTGATTTAGGACACTTATTTCCTTGGTTTGCTACTGCCCTATGACTCTCTTCTCATCTTGTTGGAGTTGTAACTCCATTCTTTTGCCATGTTCCCTTAGACTCTTCCTTCTTTGTTAAGAGGAATTGAGATAGGTTAGGATAGTTATCCTTGACCTTAGGGCCACTTGTAGAATATAATAACTTAGATTAGAGAATAGGTTAGTTCCCCTTTGTTCATTCTTTTTCTTTTTCAACATTAAAACATTAATAAATAGAGATGTGAATCACATTAAGAAAGTGATAGAGAAATGAGTGGGATTCATTCCCTAATCTGTTTCTCAATCACTTAGTGACATAGAAATGAGTGGGATTCATTCCCTAATCTATTTCTCGGTCACTACTTAATGGGAGAGAAATGAGTGGGATTCATTCCCTAATCTGTTTCTCAAACATTAATTAATGGGATAGAAATGAGTGGGATTCATTCCCTAATCTGTTTCTTGAACATCATATAATGGGATAGAAGTGAGTGGGATTCATTCCCTAATCTGCTTCTTGATCATTATACATTTTATGTGATTCTAATCGCAAATAAATTCCCCTTAAAAAATACTCAACTAAAAAACACAAAACAAATGGAAACTATGGAGCCGAACTACGGTCGCTCTGATTCCTTGTAAGGGATACGTAGGCATTGGGTCGCGGGGCCTAAGCGAGCACACTTGTAAATAATTCCTTCTTTTCCCCGTATTTCTTTTGCATTCATTTGCATTTAGGTTTTAGACATAGATACACCCTTTAGATAGAAACAAACATAGGTGGATACCATCGAGTACGATGGGCGTGAGGGGTGCTAACACCTTCCCCTCGCGTAACCGACTCCCGTGCCCTATTCTCTGGTCGAAAGACCTTGTCCTTGTTTCGAGTTAGGTTTCTGATATTCCTTTCCCGCGATGGGATGAATATATTAGTGGCGACTCTGATTCCATTTTTCGCGGTAGCGACACACCTCAAGGGTTATACCGAGGTAGTATTTGCAACTAGCGTCGGGGAAGTCACTACAGCCATCTGGACCCCCGCAGCAGAAGTAGAATCAACAATTGGAGCAACCAACATCCGACTAGAAAAGTCGATCATAAGACCCTGATCCTTAGCGAGTAACTAATCTATGTTATCTGCAAGATATGGGTAACACTGTCAAGATAACAAAAACCACCTTGGATCCCCATCCTCACCAAAGAGTTTTTGTCTCTCAGAATGATTAGGTGCACTAACAATTGCATAATGGTCCATTATCCTCTTCTTTTGTTTAAAAGAGAGTATTTCACCAACACCAAATATTTCTTCATAACCGGGCCCCTGATACCAGGAGCACAGATCCTCCTACCTTTTCATCTTCTCGGAAGATAGAGGAGTTAGCCTAAAATGGGAAAAAGGAATAGGCTGGTGGAAATGCACTCTAGACCAATACTTCAAAAAACAGCTTCTGCAAGAATTAGCAAATCCAACTAGGGCCGATGGCAAACAAAAGAAATGTGAGTTTCAGAGGTGACAAGTTTCACTTGTTAGCAGGTGAAAACTTATATAGAGGGGGTGAACAGGCCCCCTAATTAAAAAATGACATTTTAAAATAGTTTTTGAAAATTATAAAAGTTGTGGTAATCAAATGGTTTGGCCTAGGACAATAAAGTCATCTAAATTGAACCGATTATTGGAAACTCAGATATGCGCACAATTATAAGAAGTAGATAACAATGATAAGCGAGTTGATACACACAATTCTCAATCAATTGTTTCAATAGGATTACTACGGTAACCTATCTTCAATGAAAATATTAAGAAAACGTAAATTGGCAAATTATCAAACACTTGGTGTGGAATCGATTTTTCAGATTTTCTTTCGAGTTTGTTGATATCAAAAACCTCTTACAATCACTTAGGTTGTAAGGAAATCAACAAACCAATTTAGCTTTCAAACAACCAAGGAAAATTCTCTATGAATCGATTACTTTACCAATGTATTTAACAATTAGATTATGAAAAGTAAATGAGAGAGAAAGGACATGAGGATTTGTTTAGGCTGTTCACCAATTGTCATCTCTACGGTCACGTCTACCCCAAATTCCAATGTGGAATTGAGATATCAATCTTACTATGCAAAAAATGTTTACAATAGAAATGTAGCAATCCAAACCTAAAAACCCTATGTTTGATGTTGATCCTTGCACTTATGTTCCCTTGTTCTGAGTTTTATCAAGTCACCCAATAAAGCCAATTGATCTACCATCTCGCGCTACTCCTTTGCATGAAACCACCGTTCTTCAAAGCTTTCACTCGGTCAAATCCAAATTGTGAATTATTGTCATCCAAGATTACCAATTGATTCACCGTCTCACGCTACTCCTTTGCAAGAACCTCCTGTTCTTCAAAGATTTCACTCAATCAAAACCTTGATCTTGGAGGAGAAACCCTATCCATTTTTCCACAGAAACCTTAGAAAATTCTCAACCAAATTACCTAGTACACCTACCTAAATTGGACGTTATCAACCTAGTCTATATGGAACCCAAGCAAAAATGATTATGTGTAGTTTGCTTGTGAGTATGCATAGATGGAAGGTTGAAGATGAAGATAAATATTTGTATGTTTTTATAGTTCCATAAAGTTTACAATGATGCCTGTCTGGAGTATTTATAGTAGTGCAAGTTGAAGGCAAAAGGGAAACTTAGAAATTTTAAAAAGAATGCATTTTTTCATAAAAACAACAGCACGTGTCAACACATATAAATGCATGTGTTGACCTGTACCAGGTGATGTGTCGATACATTCAAATAGAAGCTATATGCTTTATAACTGCAACACATGTGTCAACCTGAAAATCGCATGTGTCGATACATAAAAGTAATTTTCTCAGTATATTTTGACCTAAAAAGTTGCATATGTCGACACATTCAAGTAGAAGCTACATGCTTTATTATTTCAGTACATGTGTCGACCTATTAAATGCATGTGTCAACACATACACTTGTATTTTGAGCAAAAATTGATTTTTAAAGCTTGCAACTGATTTTTAACGTCATGTAATTCCTTTTTGATGCATGATTCTTTTTTCAAACATGTCCTAGGTGCATTCTAAGATCCCTAATGCAAAGGTATACATGATGACTCAGAGATACCGTCCAATATACATAAATGCTAAGGTTTTCCTAAGTTTTAACATCATGCAAAATATCTAATGGGAAAATGCAATCACATACCCCCCTTTTTGATGATGGCAAAACTTGCAACGATACGCATTTCTTGTCTTCATGAATGCTCCCCCTGAATACGTGCATCCCAACTTTGTCTCGCATATGCTTCTCCCCCTTTGACAACATCAAAAAGAGACAGAGCAAACAATGAGAAGTATCATTTATCACACAAATACTAAATTTTCACATAAAGGCATATTGCAATAGTAAGAACATGCTTTCACATATACCCATATACATGAAGTGATGCAAAAGTGAAACTTAAATAACACGGAATACAAATCACCACATATAAATATCACGAAAGGTGATGAATGCAATGACAAACTTTTGAGTCACTTCAAAAACGTCATGTTTATGCAACTCTTCACATTGGTGCTCCCGACAGGGGCAGATGTACATTGAGGCTTAGTGTGGTTAAAGCCACACCAATTTTTTTTTTCTATTTATAACAATACTATGTAAAGTGAGAGGTTGTGAGAGAAAAATTCTCCTTGAGAGTAAAAGGAAGGACAAATGATAGGTTCTGTGGGGATGAATTCACAATGTAGAACAAATTTGTATTAAGACAAAGTAGTAGTAGCACGTGGTTGTTGTTGAAAGAGTATTGTGGTGTACTTTTCGTTTATATCGTATCCACAGGGATTATTGCGATATCACCGCCGTTCTATAGCCTATTTTGTCTTGAGTTAATGTTACTTTAGTTTTAGGTTTGCAAAAGGTCATTCAATCTCTTTAGTAGCAAAGATTAAATTAATGAAGGTTCTAAGTTAAAGAAAATGCATCAAGATTCGATTTCATCGACCTAAGTTTGTATGTTTCCTTATAAATATATGCTTATGAACTTGCTAACGATCAATATAATTACGTATCGACACCTATATCGTCCGTGTCCGCAACGATATAGCTAGATTTACCGTATTGTTTAACCGACGATTTCTCCACCGTTTAAACAATACAAATAACGTTTTAAAACCGATACTTGGTAAACATCAAACTCTAAATCCATGTCTGCAACTTATAGTTTGAAAGATGATGAGTTAGGTCTAGATACAAACATTGATGTCTCAAACATTTATACCAAAGAAAAAAGCTTTAATAAACAAACTAAACCATCTATATTGATCATCACTTGTTCATACACATATATTCACAAGAAAAACATACAAAAGGCTAGGAAGATTACATCTTATCTTGATACAAAAGGGATTTAGCTATCCATGAGAATGGTAGCTTGCACAAGAAGGAAAAGATGAAGATCAACAAGCATCAAAGGCGATTAATCGACGATCAAGGCTTCCAATCTTCAACTCTATGTTTGCTACAGTGTATTATGCTCTTCTTTTTTTGACGGACCGGGAGGGTAAGGTAGTTTCTTCACTTGAATAGAATCTTCCACCTTCTTCTTTCCCTTCTCACTCACACTCAATTTTTTTCTCTCTTTTTCTACAACTTTCTCAAGAGTTTCTTTTTCCACTAATTCTTTCTCTTTCTCATTTTCAACTAAATCACCCTCAACATTTTTTTCTACTTCAATCACCCTATCTTTTTCACTCTCAACAATTTCCTCCTCAACTATCTCTCCTACACCCATATCAATATTTCTACCGCTACGAGTTAGAATTGACTTACAATGCTCACGAGGATTTTCTTGTGTAGTAGCCGGAAAAGGACCTTTGTTTTGATCGGCAAGTTGCTTTGACAATTGCCCGACTTGAGTTTCAAGGTTCTTTATTGCGGCATCCGTACTCTTTTGGCTTGCAATTTGCAATTGCATGAATTGGCTAAGAGTGTCCTCGATTGAAAGCTTTGTTTGTTGAGGTTGTTGATTGTAACCGCCTTGATAAGGATTTTGACGATTCGATGGGCCCGCTTCCGGCCTCCATCCTTGTTGATAACCTTGATTACCTCTTTGTTGGTAACCTTGGTTATTGTTGTAAGGTTGCTGCTTTCTCCCACCATATCCTTGATTAGGATTAGACACATAATTCACCTCTTCACCCGGTGGAGGACAAAAACCTGTTTGATGGTCACCCCTACACAATTCACAACACATCACATGTTGATTTTTAGAAGGGCTCCCATTTATCTCTTTGATTTGTTGAGGGAGTTTTGACATTTGTTGAGTGAGCAATTCTACTTGTTGTGTCAATAACTTGTTTTGAGCAAGTATTGCATCACTAGTATTCAATTCAAGAACTCCTGGTTTTCTTTGCAATGCACTACGATTGTGTTGCCCTTGATGATCATTCAAAGCCATCCTATCAATGATAGCAATTGCTTCAGCAGCTGTTTTTGACATCAACGAACCACCCGCGGTAGCATCTAAAAGAGTTTTTGGTTGAGGTTGGAGTCCATTCCTAAAGATATGGATTTGAGACAATTCATCAAACCCATGACCTTTGCATTTTCTAACCATGGACTTGAACCTCTCCCATGCTTCATTGAGAGATTCATTCGAACCTTGAGAGAACACCGCAATAGAAGTTTTCGCTTCCATGAACCTATTGTGAGGAAAGAACCGATCCAAGAACTTCTCTTCTAACTCGTTCCAATTTGTCATGACATTATTTGGTTGATCAAGGTACCATTCCTTAGCTTTTCCAATTAAGGAATGAGGAAAGAGTCTCCTGAACACCTGTTCTTCTTGGTCTTCCGGAGCACCAATTGTTCCAGCGATCTCGTAGAACTTTGTTAGATGAGTAAATGGATCCTCGTGATCTGCTCCTGTGAAAGGATTCTGATAAAGTAATTGAAGTAACCCCGTTTTCATCTCGGAGTTTCTTCCATTGGCTTGATCACGAGCAAATTGTGCATTGAGTCGAGGGCTATTAACACAAGGCCCTCGAGCTGGAACATTAGGATCCGCAGCCATTTCTTCCTCAACCAAGTTTTCAACCGGAGTTGAAGAAGAAGATGCTTCTTGTTGTTGTCTTCTTTCCCTATCTAGTTGTCTCCTCCTACGAGTTTTGCTATTCTCTCTACGAGCAGTCCTCTCAATCTCAGGATCAAAAAGGAGTTGATCTGCAGGTATACGTCCTCGCATAAACTGTAATCTGAAAAACTAACCAAGCAAATTAACAAACACAAGGAAAATAAATTTAGAAACAAGATATTAATTATAAGACTCAATACAAAACAAACTATTGCAATGCTTGCAATATCTAAACAACAATCCCCGGCAACGGCGCCATTTTGTTGAAAGAGTATTGTGGTGTACTTTTCGTTTATATCGTATCCACAGGGATTATTGCGATATCGCCGCCGTTCTATAGCCTATTTTGTCTTGAGTTAATGTTACTTTAGTTTTAGGTTTGCAAAAGGTCATTCAATCTCTTTAGTAGCAAAGATTAAATTAATGAAGGTTCTAAGTTAAAGAAAATGCATCAAGATTCGATTTCATCGACCTAAGTTTGTATGTTTCCTTATAAATATATGCTTATGAACTTGCTAACGATCAATATAATTACGTATCGACACCTATATCGTCCGTGTCCGCAACGATATAGCTAGATTTACCGTATTGTTTAACCGACGATTTCTCCACCGTTTAAACAATACAAATAACGTTTTAAAACCGATACTTGGTAAACATCAAACTCTAAATCCATGTTGAAGGATAGAAAAACACTTAGAAAGGGGGGGTTTGAATAAGTGTAGCTTTAAAAACTTGACCGATAAAAATAAATTGCACAGTTATTTTTATCCTGGTTCGTTGTTAACTAAACTACTCCAGTCCACCCCCGCAGAGATGATTTACCTCAACTGAGGATTTAATCCACTAATCGCACGGATTACAATGGTTTTCCACTTAGTCAGCAACTAAGTCTTCCAGAGTCTTCTGATCACACACTGATCACTCCAGGAACAACTGCTTAGATACCCTCTAAGACTTTCTAGAGTATTCTGATCCACACGATCACTCTAGTTACAACCTGCTTAGATAACCTCTAAGACTTCCTAGAGTATTCTGATCCACACGATCACTCTAGTTCCTTACAACTTAATGTAATCAATTCTAAGAGTATTACAATTGCTTCTTAAAAGCTATAATCACAAACTGTGATATTTCTCTTATCGTTTAAGCTTATTCTCACTAATATATTACAACAGCAATGTAGTGAGCTTTGATGAAGATGAAGATTCTGAGCTTTGAATAGAACAGAGTTTCAGCAAGTTAATATGAGTTGTTTTGTTCAGAATCGTTAACCTTGCTTCTCATCAGAACTTCATATCTATAGGCGTTGGAGAAGATGACCGTTGAGTGCATTTAATGCTTTGCGTGTTCCGTACAGCATCGCATTTAATGTTATACGCTTTTGTCAACTACCTCGAGCCTTGTTCACGCTGTGTCTACTGACGTTGCCTTTAATAGCTTCTAACGTTCCTTTTGTCAGTCAGCGTAGCCTGCCACATGTACTTCCTTCTGATCTGATGTTTGTGAATACAACGTTTGAATATCATCAGAGTCAAACAGCTTGGTGTAGAGCATCTTCTGATCTTCTGACCTTGAAGTGCTTCTGAGCGTGATACCATCAGAACTTCAGTGCTTCTGATCTCATGTTCTTCTGATGCTTCCATAGACCCATGTTCTGATTCTGCTTCGACCATCTTCTGATGTCTTGCCAGACCATGTTCTGATGTTGCATGCTGAACCCTTTGAGACAAAGCTTCTGAGCGTTGAATTATGCATACTCTTTATATATTTCCTGAAAAGGAAATTGCATTGGATTAGAGTACCATATTATCTTAAGCAAAATTCATATTATTGTTATCATCAAAACTAAGATAATTGATCAGAACAAATCTTGTTCTAACAATCTCCCCCTTTTTGATGATGACAAAAACATATATAAATGATATGAATTTGCGATCAGAAAGAGCAGACGGCAAAAGACAAATTACACAGCTATAGCATAAGCATGTGAATATGTCTCCCCCTGAGATTAACAATCTCCCCCTGAGATAAATAATCTCCCCCTGAAATAAATACTCGAAGAACTTTAATAAAAGACTTCCCTGATTATTTCGGTAGAGACGATCACATAAGCTTCTGTCTTCAGAGAATTCATAGCTTCTGACTTCTGCTTCCATTGGACAGCTTCAGAACTTGAATTTCTTTAGATCCCTAGAACACTCATAGCTTCTGATTCATGCTTCCATTTAGGACAGCTTCAGAACTTGAATTTCTTTGATCTTCAGAACATTCACAGCTTCTGATTTCTGCTTCCATTTAGGACAGCTTCAGAACTTGAATTTCTTTGATCTTCAGAACATTCACAGCTTCTGATTTCTGCTTCCATTTAGGACAGCTTCAGAACTTGAGTTTTCTGGATCTTTAGAACATTCACAGCTTCTGATTTCTGCTTCCCTCGGATAGCTTCAGAGCTTTGAATTTCTACCAACATCACTTCATGCTAGATTTGTATCAGAACATTGTTGAATGTACCAGAGCATCATCAGAGCATCTCTACATCCTGAAATGTTACAGAACAAAAACTAAACGACAAAAGTCAGCATGAACGAGTCAGAACATAAAATGTATATTAGAACACATGATATGTATCAGAGCCATATAGGCTAAAATAATGTATCAGAGCAAATAGAATTTTGTCAGAGCAAATAGACAAATATGGATCAAATTTTATTATCAGTGCTTCTGATTCTGAAGCTTGACAACACTCAGCTTGCTTCAGTTTCCATAAGCTTATTCTTTTTACAGAATAACGCTTCTTATGGTTTTGCTTCTTGTGTGCTTTGAAGATTCTCTTCACTTCTTTATACCTGCAAAACACTTAAACCATATAGAACTTGCAGTTCTTGTTAGTGAAAGCAACTGATTAAATCAAATCATTTATCACATATTTCTCCCCCTTTTTGTCATATCATCAAAAAGCAGAAAAGATTCAGAGACAAACAAAAAGAAACACACGGAGGAAGAAGATGATTTCATTGAAGTTCAAACATCAGGTACAGAAGTACATGAAGATAAGTAAGATCAGATGCACAAAAACAGATGCAACGAAAAGAAAGAAACAACACAGACTCAATCTAAGATGGCCCTAGCCTTGACAGGATCTTGGCCAGCATCTCTTGAACCTCATTGTTGTGTCCATCTTGCCTCACCATGAAAGCTCTAAACTCAGCATTGAGTGAGCTTTGCTCATCCTGTCTCTTCTGAATTTCTTCCAGAGTCCTTGCAAGACGAGAAGATTTATCAGAAGAAGCTTCACCGCTTTCAACCACAGGAATAGCAACTTGATCTGTAGCTTCCATGGATAGATCATTTGCAGGGATTTCCTCAACAGGATCTGATTCAGCAACATGATCTTCAACATCTGCTTCTTGCATAGAAGCATCTCCATATTCTGCAGCAAGAATTTCCGAGTCTCCATTCTCAAGTGCCTGAAGAATGGCAGCTAGATTCCTGGGAGCAGAAGGACCTTCAACTTCTGGTGGGTCAACAACTTCTGGAATGACCAAGCTTGGGTCTTTCTCAGAAGGGTTTTCCCTCAGATAGTTAAAGAGAGTCTTGAAGTCTCCGAGCAGAACAGGATAATCAGGAATAAAGATAACAATATCCCTGCATGGATTTGCTTCCATTTCAGCAGCCAGTCTTAATTGTTCCATCTCATCCAAGAAGGGCTTCTCTTCCAACAGATGTCTTCCTTTGAGACTAGCAAACCAGAAGTCTTCATAATTCCTCAGAATTCCACGAGGCCGTGGGGCAGCAGCTACACAGGCTTCCTGAAGTTCTAAAAACAGAGCATCTGATTCTCTGCGAAAGATCCTCCAGAAGTTCCGCATAGCAACATCATTCAATCCAGAACTTTCAGCAATTCTGAGAGTATCAAAGATACTTCTGAGATTCCTCTTTATTTTTTCAAAAACTACACCAATAGGGTATACAGGGCGGAATTTTATTTGGGTTTTTGAAAAGGCAGGGTTGGAAGTGAAGTACGGATGAGGTTCTCTATCCAACCTATAAGAAGATTCTGCTTCAGTATCAGAATCTAACACTACCACTTCAGCTTCAGGACGAGGCTTGGGAGTGTAGTTGCAATCACGGAGCAGCTGCTCATGTGATGCAGAGGTTGGAAGAGGAGAATCACAAAGGTTGTTTTGAGAGGTGGAGGGAGTATGTTCAAAGGTGGCATTGGGAGAAGGTTGAGATGGAAAGAGAGTTTGAAGGGGTGGTATATCCAGAACAGGATTGATGGTAGGTGGAGAGGAAGGAATGGTTATAGGAGAAGATGGAGGTGTAAGAACATGGACAAAAACAGGTGATTCTGATGTGGCTTTTTCTGGTTCAGGTGTAGGGACAACCTCTATTGGTGCAACTTCTGAACGAACAGCAGGAGCAGAATCAGGTTCAGAAATGCATATACCTTTGGAACCTCTCAGAAAAGCTTTGGCCACATCCTCAGTCTGTTAGAACAAGATTTGTTCTGATCAATTATCTTAGTTTTGATGATAACAATAATATGAATTTTGCTTAAGATAATATGGTACTCTAATCCAATGCAATTTCCTTTTCAGGAAATATATAAAGAGTATGCATAATTCAGCGCTCAGAAGCTTTGTCTCAAAGGGTTCAGCATGCAACATCAGAACATGGTCTGGCAAGACATCAGAAGATGGTCGAAGCAGAATCAGAACATGGGTCTATGGAAGCATCAGAAGAACATGAGATCAGAAGCACTGAAGTTCTGATGGTATCACGCTCAGAAGCACTTCAAGGTCAGAAGATCAGAAGATGCTATGCACCAAGCTGTTTGACTCTGATGATATTCAAACGTTGTATTCACAAACATCAGATCAGAAGGAAGTACAAGTGGCAGGCTACGCTGACTGACAAAAGGAACGTTAAAAGCTATTAAAGGCTACGTTAGTAGACACAGCGTGAACAAGGCTCGAGGTAGTTGACAAAAGCGTATAACATTAAATGCGATGCTGTACGGAACACGCAAAGCATTAAATGCACTCAACGGTCATCTTCTCCAACGCCTATAAATATGAAGTTCTGATGAGAAGCAAGGTTAACGATTTTTGAACAAAAACAACGCCTATTAACTTGCTGAAACTCTGTTCTATTCAAAGCTCAGAATCTTCATCTTCATCAAAGCTCACTACATTGCTGTTGTAATATTTTAGTGAGATTAAGCTTAAACGTTAAGAGAAATATCACAGTTTGTGATTATAGCTTTTAAGAAGCAATTGTAATACTCTTAGAATTGATTACATTAAGTTGTAAGGAACTAGAGTGATCGTGTGGATCAGTATACTCTAGGAAGTCTTAGAGGTTATCTAAGTAGGTTGTAACTAGAGTGATCGTGTGGATCAGAATACTCTAGAAAAGTCTTAGAGGGTATCTAAGCAGTTGTTCCTGGAGTGATCAGTGTGTGATCAGAAGACTCTGGAAGACTTAGTTGCTGACTAAGTGGAGAACCATTGTAATCCGTGCGATTAGTGGATTAAATCCTCAGTTGAGGTAAATCATCTCTGCGGGGGTGGACTGGAGTAGTTTAGTTAACAACGAACCAGGATAAAAATAACTGTGCAATTTATTTTTATCTGTCAAGTTTTTAAAGCTACACTTATTCAAACCCCCCCTTTCTAAGTGTTTTTCTATCCTTCAATTGGCATCAGAGCGCCGGTTCTAAGGTGCAAGCACTTAACCGTGTTTAGAAAAGATTCAGGAAGAGAAAAACGCTTCAGTAAAAGATGGTTGATGAAACTGCAAAGTCTACACCTGCATCTACATCTGGCTCTGCTGAGCAACACAACGGTAACAATGGTTATACTAGACCGCCGGTATTTGATGGTGAAAACTTTGAATACTGGAAAGATAAACTGGAAAGTTACTTTCTTGGTCTAGATGGTGATCTATGGGATCTTCTGATGGATGGTTACAAACATCCAGTAAATGCCAGTGGCGTAAAGCTGACAAGGCAAGAAATGAATGATGATCAGAAGAAGCTTTTCAGGAATCATCATAAATGCAGAACTATTTTGCTGAATGCTATCTCTCATGCTGAGTATGAGAAGATATCTAACAGGGAAACGGCCTATGACATATATGAGTCCTTGAAAATGACTCATGAAGGAAATGCTCAAGTCAAGGAGACTAAAGCTCTCGCTTTAATCCAGAAGTATGAAGCCTTCAAGATGGAGGATGATGAAGACATTGAAAAGATGTTTTCAAGATTTCAAACTCTTACTGCTGGATTGAGAGTTCTCGACAAGGGATACACCAAGGCTGATCACGTAAAGAAGATCATCAGAAGCTTACCCAGAAGATGGGGTCCTATGGTGACTGCATTCAAGATTGCAAAGAATCTGAATGAAGTTTCTCTGGAAGAGCTTATCAGTGCCTTGAGAAGCCATGAAATAGAGCTGGACGCAAATGAGCCTCAAAAGAAAGGTAAGTCTATTGCATTAAAATCAAATATCAAGAAATGCACTAACGCTTTTCAGGCTAGAGAAGAAGATCCTGAAGAATCAGAATCTGAAGAAGAAGATGAACTGTCCTTGATCTCCAGAAGGCTAAATCAACTCTGGAAGAACAAGCAAAGGAAGTTCAGAGGCGTCAGAAGTTCAAAGAAATTTGAACGTGGAGAATCTTCTGATGACAGAAGATTTGACAAGAAGAAGGTCATGTGCTATGAATGCAATGAGCCTGGACACTTCAAGAATGAATGTCCAAAACTTCAGAAGGAAAATCCCAAGAAGAAGTTTCATAAGAAGAAAGGTCTTATGGCAACCTGGGATGAGTCAGAAGATGATTCAGACTCTGAAGATGAGCAGGCTAACTGTGCGCTGATGGCGACAGAAGATGACGGATCAGAATCTACATCAGAATCAGATTCTGAAGAGGTATTTTCTGAACTTACTAGAGATGAGTTAGTTTCCGGTCTAACTGAACTTCTGGAATTCAAGTCTCAGATTAGTCTCAAATACAAAGAGCTGAAAAAGCTATTTGAATTTGAAACAAAGAAGCTTGAGTTGGAGAATTCTGAATTAAAAGAAAAACTTTTAAAATTATCCAATAATGTTGGATCTCCTTCTGATTCAGAAAAATCCACTCCTAGTCTAAACCATATTCTGAAAGAATATGATTTAAGTTTCAGGAAGTTCTTATCTAGAAGTATTGGCAGAAGTCAGCTAGCTTCTATGATATATGCTGTGTCTGGAAACAAAAGAGTTGGCATTGGTTTTGAGGGTGAAACCCCATACAAACTTGAACCTGTTGATGAAATGAAATTCACATACAAGCCATTGTATGATCAGTTCAAGTATGGCCACTCCCATGATATTAGGCACACTTCACATGCTCAAAGTTTTCACATAACACACACCAAAAAGCATGTGACACAACCTAGGAAATATCATGAAACTCACATTAAAAATTATCATGCTGTTCCTCCTATTGCTTACAATATTAAACCTAAGTTCAATCAGAACTTGAGGAGAACTAACAAGAAAGGACCCAAGAAGATGTGGGTACCTAAGGATAAGATTATTCCTATTGCAGATATCCTTGGCTGCAAAAAGGACAAAGAACAACATGTCATGGTACCTGGACTCTGGATGCTCACGACACATGATAGGAAGAAGGTCTATGTTCCAAGACCTGGTGCTTAAGTCTGGAGGAGAAGTCAAGTTTGGAGGAGATCAGAAGGGCAAGATAATTGGCTCTGGAACTATAAGGTCTGGTAACTCTCCTTCCATTTCTAATGTACTTCTTGTAGAAGGATTAACACATAACCTCTTATCTATCAGTCAATTGAGTGACAATGGTTATGATATAATCTTTAATCAAAAGTCTTGCAAGGCTGTAAATCAGAAGGATGGCTCAATCCTATTTACAGGCAAGAGGAAGAACAACATTTATAAGACAGATCTGCAAGATCTTATGAGTCAGAAGGTGACTTGTCTTATGTCTGTTTCTGAAGAGCAGTGGGTCTGGCACAGAAGATTAGGTCATGCTAGTTTGAGAAAGATTTCTCAGATTAACAAACTGGATCTTGTCAGAGGACTCCCTAATCTGAAATTCAAATCAGATGCTCTTTGTGAAGCATGTCAGAAGGGCAAGTTCTCCAAACCTGCATTCAAGTCCAAGAATGTTGTTTCTACCTCAAGGCCATTAGAACTCTTGCACATTGATCTGTTTGGCCCAGTAAAAACAGCATCTGTCAGAGGGAAGAAATATGGATTATTCATCGTAGATGATTATAGTCGCTGGACGTGGGTAAAATTCTTGAAACACAAGGATGAGACTCATTCAGTGTTCTTTGATTTCTGCATTCAGATTCAATCTGAAAAAGAGTGTAAAATCATAAAGGTCAGAAGTGATCATGGTGGTGAATTTGAGAACAGATCCTTTGAAGAATTCTTCAAAGAAAATGGTATTGCCCATGATTTCTCTTGTCCTAGAACTCCACAGCAAAATGGAGTTGTAGAACGAAAGAATAGGACTCTGCAAGAAATGGCCAGAACCATGATCAATGAAACCAATATGGCTAAGCATTTCTGGGCAGAAGCAATAAACACTGCATGCTATATTCAGAATAGAATCTCTATCAGACCTATTCTAAATAAGACTCCTTATGAATTGTGGAAGAATAAAAAGCCCAACATTTCATATTTCCATCCTTTTGGATGTGTATGCTTTATTCTGAACACTAAAGATCATCTTGGTAAGTTTGATTCCAAAGCTCAAAAATGTTTCCTTCTTGGATATTCTGAACGCTCAAAAGGCTACAGAGTATACAATACTGAAACATTGATTGTAGAAGAATCAATCAATATCAGGTTTGATGATAAGCTCGGTTCTGAAAAACCAAAGCAGTTTGATAATTTTGCAGATTGTGATATTGATATATCAGAAGCTGTTGAGCCAAGAAGCAACGCATCAGAAGCAGAGCTTCTCAGAAGCAAAGAATCGGAAGATCAAGTATCAGCTTCTCTGGAGAATCTAAGCATTTCTGAAGAACCATCTGTCAGAAGATCATCCAGACTCATCTCTGGTCATTCAGAAGATGTCATTCTTGGGAAGAAGGATGATCCAATCAGAACAAGAGCATTCCTTAAGAACAATGCAGACTGTCAATTAGGTCTTGTATCTTTGATCGAGCCAACTTCTGTTGATCATGCTCTAGAAGATCCAGACTGGATAATTGCTATGCAAGAAGAACTGAATCAGTTTACAAGGAATGATGTTTGGGATCTTGTTCCTAGACCAGATGGATTCAATATAATCGGTACAAAATGGGTCTTCAGAAACAAGCTCAGTGAGAAAGGTGAAGTGGTAAGGAACAAAGCCAGACTGGTGTCTCAGGGTTATAGTCAGCAAGAAGGGATTGACTATACAGAAAACTTTGCACCAGTGGCCAGGTTAGAATCTATTCGTCTATTAATTTCATTTGCCACTCAACATAACATCACTCTCTATCAGATGGATGTTAAGAGTGCCTTCTTAAATGGTTATATAGATGAAGAAGTTTATGTCCATCAACCTCCTGGTTTTGAAGACTCTATGTCTCCTAATCATGTTTTTAAACTAAAGAAATCGTTGTATGGATTGAAACAAGCTCCCAGAGCTTGGTATGAACGCTTAAGTTCTTTCCTTCTGGATAATGGTTTCACTAGAGGAAAAGTGGACACTACTCTCTTCTGTAAAACCTTTAAAAGGGATATTTTAATTTGTCAAATATATGTAGATGATATTATTTTTGGAACATCTAATGCTACACTTGGAAAGGAGTTTGCTGAGTCTATGCAGGCTGAGTTTGAAATGAGCATGATGGGAGAACTCAAGTATTTCCTTGGAATACAAATAAATCAAACATCAGAAGGAACGTATGTTCACCAAACCAAGTATGTGAAGGAACTTCTGAAGAAGTTTAATCTTCTAGACTGCAAAGAAGCCAAAACTCCTATGCATCCATCATGCATCCTAGGTAAGGATGAGGTAAGTAAGAAGGTAGATCAGAAGTTATACAGAGGTATGATTGGATCTCTTCTATATTTGACTGCTTCTAGACCTGACATTCTGTTCAGTGTTTGTTTGTGTGCTAGATTCCAATCAGATCCTAGAGAATCTCATTTAACTGCTGTTAAGAGAATTCTAAGGTATCTGAAAGGTACTACTAATGTTGGCTTAGTTTACAGAAAATCTAAAGAATACAACTTAGTAGGATTCTGCGATGCTGACTATGCTGGAGACAGAATTGAAAGAAAGAGTACTTCAGGAAGTTGTCAATTTCTTGGAAGTCATTTGATCTCCTGGTATAGCAAGAAGCAGAATATGTTGCTGCTGCTGGTTGCAGTACACAGATGCTCTGGATGAAGAGTCAGTTAGAAGATTATCAGATATATGAGAGTAACATTCCTATATTCTGTGATAATACTTCTGCTATATGTTTATCTAAGAATCCTATTCTTCATTCAAAGGCTAAACATATTGAGATTAAACATCATTTCATAAGGGACTATGTTCAGAAGGGTGTTATATCTTTAAACTTTGTGGATACAGACCATCAATGGGCTGATATCTTTACAAAACCCCTGGCTGAAGACAGGTTTAAGTTCATCCTGAAGAACATCAGTATGGATTTATGCCCAGAATGAGAAGATGAGAAGTTCTTATGTATGAGTATCTTCTGAAATGAAAGTGGATTATTTTTTTTTAATCAGAAGTTCTGATTGAAATCTTTTAGAAATTATGATTCGGTTATCACTAACGTTTCAGTGTCTAAGTTGATTCAGAACCTCTTTTAAAGCAAAACAGCTGTAACGTTTTATCTCGGGATGGTAAACCTGTCGTTATTGTTCATGGATAAGCGCGCGTGCAGTTGAAGGGACGTCGACCATAGGTAACTGTGCTAGTCACCTCTTTTGTCATTATTATCTCTCCTCACGTCACGTAACATTAAATGCCTTTCATCATTTACTCTCTTTCAGTTTTCTTTTTATATTCTTCAAACGTTTCTTTTCCCTCTTATATTTTCTCTATTACACTCTGTCTTTGTTTTCCTTCTCTATCTCTTTGCATTCCTCATCAAGTTTTTTTTCTCTCTCTTGCTCAAACAAAGTTTTTTTTAAAAATCCTAATTCAAACCTAGCGTTCACCTTGAATCCTTTGTCTGGATCTCTTAATCATGCCCTAAGCCTGTTAAAGATCTATGACTCAAAGGCGGCAGATCTCTGCATATCTCGGGATGGCTCTCCTAATACCTCTCAAGTCAGACCTCTTCTGTGATGTTGTTATCAACTTTCACCCAAAGACAGAAGACTTTCTTGAGTTATGGGAAGAGGTTAAGAATGATATTCTTAACTTCTATGTTAAGGGAAAGCCCCGTTTGCAACAGCAGTTCTCTGTCTGTGAACTGTCCCTCTCTTCCTCTTTGGTCTCTTGAATCTCTCCTACAGTGGAGGTTCTAGTCTGGAAGACAAGAGTCCACAGGGATTCTTGATGGGTTGACACAGAATGTGTCTTGCTAGGGTTTTGTTTTTAATTTTTGTAGTCATTTCCTCTTGGGATGATTTTTTATGTATTTGCTAGGAATGTTTCTCATCTTGTTAAACATAGGAACCTTTTGTAATATCTTTTGATTATCAATGAAAAGTTTCTTTGATTTTACATTCCAGTGATTTTATTTGTCGTTTTATTCATCTGAATCTTTTGATATATTCTTTTTGATGTTATGACAAAAAGGGGGAGAAGATAAATGATAAATGATTTGATTAATCTATCAGTTGCTGGGTAAAAGCTCCCACACATTTACTAACAAGAACTGCAAGTTCTATATGGTTTAAGTGTTTTGCAGGTATAAAGAAGTGAAGAGAATCTTCAAAGCAAACACAAGAAGCAAAACCATAAGAAGTGTTATTCTGTAAAAAGAATAAGCTCATGGAAACTGAAGCAAGCTGAGTGCTGTCAAGCTTCAGAAATCAGAAGCAAGAAAGAAGAATGAATCAGAAGCACTGATAATAAAATTTGATCCATATTTGTCTATTTGCTCTGACAAAATTCTATTTGCTCTGATAACATTATTTTAGCCTATATGGCTCTGATACATATCATGTGTTCTAATATACATTTTATGTTCTGACTCGTTCATGCTGACTTTTGTCGTTTAGTTTTTGTTCTATAACATTTCAGGATGTAAAGATGCTCTGATGATGCTCTGGTACATTCAACAATGTTCTGATACAAATCTAGCATGAAGTGATGTTGGTAGAAATTCAAAGCTCTGAAGCTATCCGAGGGAAGCAGAAATCAGAAGCTGTAATTGTTCTAAAGATCCAGAAAACTCAAGTTCTGAAGCTGTCCTAAATGGAAGCAGAAATCAGAAGCTGTGAATGTTCTGAAGATCAAAGAAATTCAAGTTCTGAAGCTGTCCTAAATGGAAGCAGAAATCAGAAGCTGTGAATATTCTGAAGATCAAAGAAATTCAAGTTCTGAAGCTGTCCTAGATGGAAGCAGGAATCAGAAGCTGTGAGTATTCTAAGGATCTAAAGAAATTCTAGTTCTGAAGCTGTCCAATGGAAGCAGAAGTCAGAAGCTATGAATTCTCTAAAGACAGAAGCTTATGTGATCGTCTCTACCGAAATAATCAGGGAAGTCTTTTATTAAAGTTCTTCGAGTATTTATTTCAGGGGGAGATTATTTATCTCAGGGGGAGATTGTTAATCTCAGGGGGAGACATATTCATATGCTTATGCTATAGCTGTGTAATTTGTCTTTTGCCGTCTGCTCTTTCTGATCGCAAATTCATATCATTTATATATGTTTTTGTCATCATCAAAAAGGGGGAGATTGTTAGAACAAGATTTGTTCTGATCAATTATCTTAGTTTTGATGATAACAATAATATGAATTTTGCTTAAGATAATATGGTACTCTAATCCAATGCAATTTCCTTTTCAAGAAATATATAAAGAGTATGCATAATTCAGCGCTCAGAAGCTTTGTCTCAAAGGGTTCAGCATGCAACATCAAAACATGGTCTGGCAAGACATCAGAAGATGGTCGAAGCAGAATCAGAACATGGGTCTATGGAAGCATCAGAAGAACATGAGATCAGAAGCACTGAAGTTCTGATGGTATCACGCTCAGAAGCACTTCAAGGTCAGAAGATCATAAGATGCTATGCACCAAGCTGTTTGACTCTGATGATATTCAAACGTTGTATTCACAAACATCAGATCAGAAGGAAGTACAAGTGGCAGGCTACGCTGACTGACAAAAGGAACGTTAAAAGCTATTAAAGGCTACGTCAGTAGACACAGCGTGAACAAGGCTCGAGGTAGTTGACAAAAGCGTATAACATTAAATGCGATGCTGTACGGAACACGCAAAGCATTAAATACACTCAACGGTCATCTTCTCCAACGCCTATAAATATGAAGTTCTGATGAGAAGCAAGGTTAACGATTTTTGAACAAAAACAACGCCTATTAACTTGCTGAAACTCTGTTCTATTCAAAGCTCAGAATCTTCATCTTCATCAAAGCTCACTACATTGCTGTTGTAATATTTTAGTGAGATTAAGCTTAAACGTTAAGAGAAATATCACAGTTTGTGATTATAGCTTTTAAGAAGCAATTGTAATACTCTTAGAATTGATTACATTAAGTTGTAAGGAACTAGAGTGATCGTGTGGATCAGTATACTCTAGGAAGTCTTAGAGGTTATCTAAGCAGGTTGTAACTAGAGTGATCGTGTGGATCAGAATACTCTAGAAAAGTCTTAGAGGGTATCTAAGCAGTTGTTCCTGGAGTGATCAGTGTGTGATCAGAAGACTCTGGAAGACTTAGTTGCTGACTAAGTGGAGAACCATTGTAATCCGTGCGATTAGTGGATTAAATCCTCAGTTGAGGTAAATCATCTCTGCGGGGGTGGACTGGAGTAGTTTAGTTAACAACGAACCAGGATAAAAATAACTGTGCAATTTATTTTTATCTGTCAAGTTTTTAAAGCTACACTTATTCAAACCCCCCCTTTCTAAGTGTTTTTCTATCCTTCACAGTCTTCTTTTGCTTCTTACTCTTCGGCTCTTCAATAATTTTTGCTTTGCCGCTAGAGATTTCTTTCCTTCTGACATATGCCAGAACTTCTGATTGATTCTCAGCCTCTTGAGAGACATTTTCTTCATCAGACTCTTGAAGAATCATCTTCCTTTTTCTTGTTTTCTTCTTCTCAACAGCTTCTTTCCCTTTCTTCTCAAACTCATCAGAGACAGACTTAGCTGTTAGAACAAGATTTGTTCTGATCAATTATCTTAGTTTTGATGATAACAATAATATGAATTTTGCTTAAGATAATATGGTACTCTAATCCAATGCAATTTCCTTTTCAGGAAATATATAAAGAGTATGCATAATTCAGCGCTCAGAAGCTTTGTCTCAAAGGGTTCAGCATGCAACATCAGAACATGGTCTTGCAAGACATCAGAAGATGGTCGAAGCAGAATCAGAACATGGGTCTATGGAAGCATCAGAAGAACATGAGATCAGAAGCACTGAAGTTCTGATGGTATCACGCTCAGAAGCACTTCAAGGTCAGAAGATCAGAAGATGCTATGCACCAAGCTGTTTGACTCTGATGATATTCAAACGTTGTATTCACAAACATCAGATCAGAAGGAAGTACAAGTGGCAGGCTACGCTGACTGACAAAAGGAACGTTAAAAGCTACTAAAGGCAACGTCAGTAGACACAGCGTGAACAAGGCTCGAGGTAGTTGACAAAAGCGTATAACATTAAATGCGATGCTGTACGGAACACGCAAAGCATTAAATGCACTCAACGGTCATCTTCTCCAACGCCTATAAATATGAAGTTCTGATGAGAAGCAAGGTTAACGATCCTGAACAAAAACAACTCATATTAACTTGCTGAAACTCTGTTCTACTCAAAGCTCAGAATCTTCATCTTCATCAAAGCTCACTACATTGCTGTTGTAATATATTAGTGAGATTAAGCTTAAACGTTAAGAGAAATATCACAGTTTGTGATTATAGCTTTTAAGAAGCAATTGTAATACTCTTAGAATTGATTACATTAAGTTGTAAGGAACTAGAGTGATCGTGTGGATCAGAATACTCTAGGAAGTCTTAGAGGTTATCTAAGCAGGTTGTAACTAGAGTGATCGTGTGGATCAGAATACTCTAGAAAGTCTTAGAGGGTATCTAAGCAGTTGTTCCTGGAGTGATCAGTGTGTGATCAGAAGACTCTGGAAGACTTAGTTGCTGACTAAGTGGAGAACCATTGTAATCCGTGCGATTAGTGGATTAAATCCTCAGTTGAGGTAAATCATCTCTGCGGGGGTGGACTGGAGTAGTTTAGTTAACAACGAACCAGGATAAAAATAACTGTGCAATTTATTTTTATCTGTCAAGTTTTTTAAAGCTACACTTATTCAAACCCCCCCTTTCTAAGTGTTTTTCTATCCTTCAATTGGCATCAGAGCGCCGGTTCTAAGGTGCAAGCACTTAACCGTGTTTAGAAAAGATTCAGGAAGAGAAAAACGCTTCAGTAAAAGATGGCTGATGAAACTGCAAAGTCTACACCTGCATCTACATCTGGCTCTGCTGAGCAACACAACGGTAACAATGGTTATACTAGACCGCCGGTATTTGATGGTGAAAACTTTGAATACTGGAAAGATAAACTGGAAAGTTACTTTCTTGGTCTAGATGGTGATCTATGGGATCTTCTGATGGATGGTTACAAACATCCAGTAAATGCCAGTGGCGTAAAGCTGACAAGGCAAGAAATGAATGATGATCAGAAGAAGCTTTTCAGGAATCATCATAAATGCAGAACTGTTTTGCTGAATGCTATCTCTCATGCTGAGTATGAGAAGATATCTAACAGGGAAACGGCCTATGACATATATGAGTCTTTGAAAATGACTCATGAAGGAAATGCTCAAGTCAAGGAGACTAAAGCTCTCGCTTTAATCCAAAAGTATGAAGCCTTCAAGATGGAGGATGATGAAGACATTGAAAAGATGTTTTCAAGATTTCAAACTCTTACTGCTGGATTGAGAGTTCTTGACAAGGGATACACAAAGGCTGATCACGTAAAGAAGATCATCAGAAGCTTACCCAGAAGATGGGGTCCTATGGTGACTGCATTCAAAATTGCGAAGAATCTGAATGAAGTTTCTCTGGAAGAGCTTATCAGTGCCTTGAGAAGCCATGAAATAGAACTGGATGCAAACGAACCTCAAAAGAAAGGTAAGTCTATTGCATTAAAATCCAATATCAAGAAATGCACTAACGCTTTTCAGGCTAGAGAAGAAGATCCTGAAGAATCAGAATCTGAAGAAGAAAATGAACTGTCCTTGATCTCCAGAAGGCTAAATCAACTCTGGAAGAACAAGCAAAGGAAGTTCAGAGGCGTCAGAAGTTCAAAGAAATTTGAACGTGGAGAATCTTCTGATGACAGAAGATTTGACAAGAAGTAGGTCATGTGCTATGAATGCAATGAGCCTGGACACTTCAAGAATGAATGTCCAAAACTTCAGAAGGAAAATCCCAATAAGAAGTTTCATAAGAAGAAAGGTCTTATGGCAACCTGGGATGAGTCAGAAGATGATTCAGACTCTGAAGATGAGCAGGCTAACTGTGCGCTGATGGCGACAGAAGATGACGGATCAGAATCTACATCAGAATCAGATTCTGAAGAGGTATTTTCTGAACTTACTAGAGATGAGTTAGTTTCCGGTCTAACAGAACTTCTGGAATTCAAGTCTCACATTAGTCTCAAATACAAAAAGCTGAAAAAGCTATTTGAATTTGAAACAAAGAAGCTTGAGTTGGAAAATTCTGAATTAAAAGAAAAACTTTTAAAATTATCCAATAATGTTGGATCTCCTTCTGATTCAGAAAAATCCACTCCTAGTCTAAACCATATTCTGAAAGAATATGATTTAAGTTTCAGGAAGTTCTTATCTAGAAGTATTGGCAGAAGTCAACTAGCTTCTATGATATATGCTGTGTCTGGAAACAAAAGAGTTGGCATTGGTTTTGAGGGTGAAACCCCATACAAACTTGAACCTGTTGATGAAATGAAATTCACATACAAGCCATTGTATGATCAGTTCAAGTATGGCCACTCCCATGATATTAGGCACACTTCACATGCTCAAAGTTTTCACATAACACACACCAAAAAGCATGTGACACAACCTAGGAAATATCATGAAACTCACATTAAAAATTATCATGCTGTTCCTTCTATTGCTTACAATGTTAAACCCAAGTTCAATCAGAACTTGAGAAAATCTAACAAGAAAGGACCCAAGAAGATGTGGGTACCTAAGGATAAGATTATTCCTATTGCAGATATCCTTGGCTGCAAAAAGGACAAAGCACAACATGTCATGGTACCTGGACTCTGGATGCTCACGACACATGACAGGAAGAAGGTTTATGTTCCAAGACTTGGTGCTTAAGTCTGGTGGAGAAGTCACGTTTGGAGGAGATCAGAAGGGCAAGATAATTGGCTCTGGAACTATAAAGTCTGGTAACTCTCCTTCCATTTCTAATGTACTTCTTGTAGAAGGATTAACACATAACCTCTTATCTATCAGTCAATTGAGTGACAATGGTTATGATATAATCTTTAATCAAAAGACTTGCAAGGCTGTAAATCAGAAGGATGGCTCAATCCTATTTACAGGCAAGAGGAAGAATAACATTTATAAGACAGATCTGCAAGATCTTATGAGTCAGAAGGTGACTTGTCTTATGTCTGTTTCTGAAGAGCAGTGGGTCTGGCACAGAAGATTAGGTCATGCTAGTTTGAGAAAGATTTCTCAGATTAACAAACTGGATCTTGTCAGAGGACTCCCTAATCTGAAATTCAAATCAGATGCTCTTTGTGAAGCATGTCAGAAGGGCAAGTTCTCCAAACCTGCATTCAAGTCCAAGAATGTTGTTTCTACCTCAAGGCCATTAGAACTCTTGCATATTGATCTGTTTGGCCCAGTCAAAACAGCATCTGTCAGAGGGAAGAAATATGGATTAGTCATCGTAGATGATTATAGTCGCTGGACGTGGGTAAAATTCTTGAAACACAAGGATGAGACTCATTCAGTGTTCTTTGATTTCTGCATTCAGATCCAATCTGAAAAAGAGTGTAAAATCATAAAGGTCAGAAGTGATCATGGTGGTGAATTTGAGAACAGATTCTTTGAAGAATTCTTCAAAGAAAATGGTATTGCCCATGATTTCTCTTGTCCTAGAACTCCACAGCAAAATGGAGTTGTAGAACGAAAGAATAGGACTCTGCAAGAAATGGCCAGAACCATGATCAATGAAACCAATATGGCTAAGCATTTCTGGGCAGAAGCAATAAACACTGCATGCTATATTCAGAATAGAATCTCTATCAGACCTATTCTAAATAAGACTCCTTATGAATTGTGGAAGAATAAAAAGCCCAACATTTCATATTTCCATCCTTTTGGATGTGTATGCTTTATTCTGAACACTAAAGATCATCTTGGTAAGTTTGATTCCAAAGCACAAAAATGTTTCCTTCTTGGATATTCTGAACGCTCAAAAGGCTACAGAGTATACAATACTGAAACATTGATTGTAGAAGAATCAATCAATATCAGGTTTGATGATAAGCTTGGTTCTGAAAAACCAAAGCAGTTTGATAATTTTGCAGATTGTGATATTGATATATCAGAAGTTGTTGAGCCAAGAAGCAACGCATCAGAAGCAGAGCTTCTCAGAAGCAAAGAATCTGAAGATCAAGTATCAGCTTCTCTGGAGAATCTAAGCATTTCTAAAGAACCATCTGTCAGAAGATCATCCAGACTCATCTCTGGTCATTCAGAAGATGTCATTCTTGGAAAGAAGGATGATCCAATCAGAACAAGAGCATTCCTTAAGAACAATGCAGACTGTCAATTAGGTCTTGTATCTTTGATCGAGCCAACTTCTGTTGATCATGCTCTAGAAGATCCAGACTGGATAATTGCTATGCAAGAAGAATTGAATCAGTTTACAAGGAATGATGTTTGGGATCTTGTTCCTAGACCAGATGGATTCAATATAATAGGTACAAAATGGGTCTTCAGAAACAAGCTCAGTGAGAAAGGTGAAGTGGTAAGGAACAAAGCCAGACTGGTGGCTCAGGGTTATAGTCAGCAAGAAGGGATTGACTATACAGAAACCTTTGTACCAGTGGCCAGGAGTTTGCTGAGTCTATGCAGGCTGAGTCTGAAATGAGCATGATGGGAGAACTCGAGTATTTCCTTGGAATACAAATAAATCAAACATCAGAAGGAACGTATGTTCACCAAACCAAGTATGTGAGGGAACTTCTGAAGAAGTTTAATCTTCTAGACTGCAAAGAAGCCAAAACTCCTATGCATCCAACATGCATCCTAGGTAAGGATGAGGTAAGTAAGAAGGTAGATCAGAAGTTATACAGAGGTATGTTTGGATCTCTTCTATATTTGACTGCTTCTAGACCTGACATTCTGTTCAGTGTTTGTTTGTGTGCTAGATTCCAATCAGATCCTAGAGAATCTCATTTAAATGTTGTTAAGAGAATTCTAAGGTATCTGAAAGGTACTACTAATGTTGGCTTAGTTTACAGAAAATCTAAAGAATACAACTTAGTAGGATTCTGCGATGCTGACTATGCTGGAGACAGAATTGAAAGAAAGAGTACTTCAGGAAGTTGCCAATTTCTTGGAAGTCATTTGATCTCCTGGTATAGCAAGAAGCAAGCAACTATTGCTCTCTCAACAACAGAAGCAGAATATGTCGCTGCTGCTGGTTGCAGTACACAGATGCTCTGGATGAAGAGTCAGTTAGAAGATTATCAGATATATGAGAGTAACATTCCTATATTCTGTGATAATACTTCTGCTATATGTTTATCTAAGAATCCTATTCTTCATTCAAAGGCTAAACATATTGAGATTAAACATCATTTCATAAGGGACTATGTTCAGAAGGGTGTTATATCTTTAAACTTTGTTGATACAGACCATCAATGGGCTGATATCTTTACAAAACCCCTGGCTGAAGATAGGTTTAAGTTCATTCTGAAGAACATCAGTATGGATTTATGCCCATAATGAAAAGATGAGAAGTTCTTATGTATGAGTATCTTCTGAAATGAAAGTGATTTTTTTTTAATCAGAAGTTCTGATTGAAATCTTTTAGAAATTATGATTCGGTTATTACTAACGTTTCATTGTCTAAGTTGATTCAGAACCTCTTTTAAAGCAAAACAGCTGTAACGTTTTATCTCGGGATGGTAAACCTGTCGTTACTGTTCATGGATAAGCGCGCGTGCAGTTGAAGGGACGCCGACCATAGGTAACTGTGCTAGTCACCTCATTTGTCTTTATTATCTCTCCTCATGTCATGTAACATTAAATGCTATCCATCATTTGTTTCATTTTATTTTCTTTTAAAATACTCTTCAAACGCTTCTCCTTCCCTCTTATATTTTCTATATTACACTCTGTCTTTGTTTTCCTTCTCTATCTTTTTGCATTCATATCAAACTCTAGCTGTTCATTATCTGCAAATCCATCATGAACTCTGCATCAAGCCCAGGAAACCATGAAAATGATCAAAACAAAAAGAGAAAAGCTGTTGAAACATCCTCGTCCAAACCCAAAAAGATAAAGATCACCTATGACCCTCTCAAGGTGAATCCATTCGAAGCAAAGTTGTCTGGAAACTATTCTAGACGTGTGTTTCAACCCCCTGGTGAAAGCCCTCCATCATCTCCATCTTCTTCCTCATCTTTTTACCTTCAAGACTCAACTTCCTCTTCATCTAACCTTTCCTCTCCCTCAACCCATTCTCAACCCCCTGAGAATGTTGTTTCTGATAAAGATTGTGGAAGATCTGCATCAGAATCAAGTCTCCCTGACCCCTCGCCTGGTAGCCCAAGAAGCAGTAAATTATGACAGGGTTCAAGACATGCTGGCGCAGATTTTGTCTTAGCTAGGGTCTTAGTCTTTGGTCTTAGTAGTTTTCTTTCCTTGTTGCATCTGCTTGTTAAACATAGGAACCTTTTGTAATATCTTTTGATTATCAATGAAAAGTTTCTTTGTTTTTACATTCCAGTGATTTTATTTGTCGTTTTATTCATCTGAATATTTTGAAATATTCTTTTTGATGTTATGACAAAAAGGGGGAGAAGATAAATGATAAATGATTTGATTAATCTATCAGTTGCTGGGTAAAGCTCCCACACATTTACTAACAAGAACTGCAAGTTCTATATGGTTTAAGTGTTTTGCAGGTATAAAGAAGTGAAGAGAATCTTCAAAGCAAACACAAGAAGCAAAACCATAAGAAGTGTTATTCTGTAAAAAGAATAAGCTCATGGAATCAGAAGCACTGATAATAGAATTTGATCCATATTTGTTTATTTGCTCTGACAAAATTCTATTTGCTCTGATAACATTATTTTAGCCTATATGGCTCTGATACATATCATGTGTTCGAATATACATTTTATGTTCTGACTCGTTCATGCTGACTTTTGTCGTTTAGTTTTTGTTCTGTAACATTTCAGGATGTAGAGATGCTCTGATGATGCTCTGGTACATTCAACAATGTTCTGATACAAATCTAGCATGAAGTGAGGTTGGTAGAAATTCAAGCTCTGAAGCTATCCGAGGGAAGCAGAAATCAGAAGCTGTGAATGTTCTAAAGATCCAGAAAACTCAAGTTCTGAAGCTGTCCTAAATGGAAGCAGAAATCAGAAGCTGTGAATGTTCTGAAGATCAAAGAAATTCAAGTTCTGAAGCTGTCCTAAATGGAAGCAGAAATCAGAAGCTGTGAATGTTCTGAAGATCAAAGAAATTCAAGTTCTGAAGCTGTCCTAAATGGAAGCAGGAATCAGAAGCTGTGAGTATTCTAAGGATCTAAAGAAATTTTAGTTCTGAAGCTGTCCAATGGAAGCAGAAGTCAGAAGCTATGAATTCTCTGAAGACAGAAGCTTATGTGATCGTCTCTACCGAAATAATCAGGGAAGTCTTTTATTAAAGTTCTTCGAGTATTTATTTCAGGGGGAGATTACTTATCTCAGGGGGAGATTGTTAATCTCAGGGGGAGACATATTCATATGCTTATGCTATAGCTGTGTAATTTGTCTTTTGCCGTCTATTCTTTCTGATCGCAAATTCATATCATTTATATATGTTTTTGTCATCATCAAAAAGGGGGAGATTGTTAGAACAAGATTTGTTCTGATCAATTATCTTAGTTTTGATGATAACAATAATATGAATTTTGCTTAAGATAATATGGTACTCTAATCCAATGTAATTTCCCTTTCAGGAAATATATAAAGAGTACGCATAATTCAGCGCTCAGAAGCTTTGTCTAAAAGGGTTCAGCATGCAACATCAGAACATGGTCTGGCAAGACATCAGAAGATGGTCGAAGCAGAATCAGAACATGGGTCTATGGAAGCATCAGAAGAACAAGAGAACAGAAGCACTGAAGTTCTGATGGTATCACGCTCAGAAGCACTTCAAGGTCAGAAGATCAGAAGATGCTATGCACCAAGCTGTTTGACTCTGATGATATTCAAACGTTGTATTCACAAACATCAGATCAGAAGAAAGTACAAGTGGCAGGCTACGCTGACTGACAAAAGGAACGTTAAAAGCTACTAAAGGCTACGTCAGTAGACACAGCGTGAACAAGGCTCGAGGTAGTTGACAAAAGCGTATAACATTAAATGCGATGCTGTACGGAACACGCAAAGCATTAAATGCACTCAACGGTCATCTTCTCCAACGCCTATAAATATGAAGTTCTGATGAGAAGCAAGGTTAACGATCCTGAACAAGATTATTCAAAAAGACTTGCTGAAACGCTGTTAAATCCTAAACTCAGAATCTTCATCTTCATCAAAGCTCACTACATTGCTTTTGTAATATTTTAGTGAGATTAAGCTTAAACGATTAAGAGAAATATCACAGTTGTGATTATCGCTTTTAAGAAGCAATTGTAATACTCTTGAATTGATTACATTAAGTTGTAAGGAACTAGAGTGATCGTGTGGATCAGAATACTCTAGGAAGTCTTAGGAGTGAACTAAGCAGATTGTAACTAGAGTGATCGTGTGGATCAGTAGACTCTAGAAAAGTCTTAGAGGGTATCTAAGCAGTGTTCCTGGAGTGATCAGTGTGTGATCAGAAGACTCTGGAAGACTTAGTTGCTGACTAAGTGGAAAACCATTGTAATCCGTGCGATTAGTGGATTAAATCCTCAGTTGAGGTAAATCATCTCTGCGGGGGTGGACTGGAGTAGTTTAGTTAACAACGAACCAGGATAAAAATAACTGTGCAATTTATTTTTATCTGTCAAGTTTTTAAAGCTACACTTATTCAAACCCCCCCTTTCTAAGTGTTTTTCTATCCTTCAGCTTTATCTTTCACTTTGAATGACTTAACCCTTTGTTTTTACCAATGATTCCATTTCCTTTACATCAATAACATCATTCCAATAATGATTTTGATTTCAAAAATATTCTTTGAGCATTGCATCAAAATTACCATTCTTGAATGAACATTTTATTTGCAAGTAAGCACTCATTTTTCAGGAAGTTCAAACAGTCGAGAAACTTGATCAGTGATCCTATCAGGGGCACGTTGTTTCAAGATCATGTTGTTCATTCAAGATTTGTTTATCAGAATACCATTTCAAGACTTGTACTGGGGCAAGCCATCCCAACATGCATTTCAAGAACTGAAGCCATGATCAGTTAACTTGCAACAATTAGTGAATCAGGGGCAATCTTCTTCAGCAATCCCCAAGCAGTTTTATCAGCCCTTCTCAAGGGATCATCGTTTTGATACAGTTACCAGTGTAATAGAAGTATGTCCAAGCATCTTCTTCGTAAGCAGAATTGGCAGAGTTCCCGTGTTGAGGAATCGAGTTCCTTTCGTGCCTCACAAAAGAGTCTCCCTCAGTTGTAACAAACAATTGCATTGCATTGATCATATATCATGCATAGAAAAATTAAACATCATGCATTGAAACAAATTTCATACTCATTTGCATTTTTCGAGGTTCTGTTGCTATCAACATTTTCACCTTGAGATCAAAGTCCAACTTACTTGGCACCTATCCAAAACAGATGCTTGTTTGTCTTGTCCGTCTAGTGTTATTCCTAGATGTATCTTTTCTTCTTTTAGTATCATTCCTGAAATATTTACACCATGTTTTATCTTGGTTCCCTTCAATCTTGTTTTATCTTGATTGTCTCTGATCATGCTTTATCCTGATCACTTACACCATGTTTTATCTTGGTTCCCTTCAATCATGTTTTATCTTGATTGTCTCTAATCATGCTTTATTCTGATCACTTTCGACCGTGTTTTATCTTGGTTACCTTCAATCATGTTTTATCTTGATTGTCATTTGATGTTGCTTCGTCCATGCTTTATCTTGAACGTCTCTAATACATTCTTCCCAAAGTTCAAATCATGCTTTACCTTGATTGACCTTGGTGTTACCTAATCATGTTTTACCTTGATTGTTATTTGGTATTTTTCAATCATGTTTTACCTTGATTGTCATTTGATGTTATCCAATCATGTTTTACCTTGATTATCCCTTAATGACATCTAATCATGTTTTACCTTGATGGACCTGTGATGATTATCCAATCATGTTTTACCTTGATTGTCCGTTGATGATTATCCAATCATGTTTTACCTTGATTATCCTTTGACGATATCCAATCGTGTTTTACCTTGGTTGTCATTTGATGGTTATCCAATCATGTTTTACCTTGATTGTCCGCTGATGATTATCCAATCATGTTTTACCTTGATTATCCTTTGACGATATCCAATCATGTTTTACCTTGATTGTCATTCGATGTTGCCCAATCACGTTTTACCTTGGTTGTCATTTGATGTTGTCCAATCATGTTTTACCTTGATATTCATTTGATGTAGCCACATTCATGTAGGCCTCAGATATTCTCTTCTCGAAGTTCAATCATGTTTTATCTTGAAAGCTTCTGTTGACTGTCTCTTTCTCCTGTGGAATCCAAGTTTTATCCCTGGATGACACATACCTTTTCCCCCAGTGGAATCCTTTCTTATCTCCCCAGTGGTGTTATACTCCTCTCTATTCCATAATCATACTTGATGCATCCATTAGCATCGCATTATACCTTAGGTTCAAAAATTGTGTGTTTTATATTTAAGTCTCTTCAATTACGTCGAGCTGAGGATTTTAACCCTCACATCTCCGGAAAGAAGAAACTTAAATAGGGGCATCTGTCATACCCCAATTTTTGACCCTAAGATCATACATCATTTGCATCTCAATCATTAATTAAGATCACAATCTTGAGATTTCATTTTTCGGTGTTATGTTCGCTTCGTCTTTGAGGGGAACTATCAAGCACCTAATTTTCTTTAATTTGTTTTATACTAACCAAAATACCAAAAATATTGCTTTGTTTCTTTGTAGGCTTTTGTTTTGTAGGTACCAAGCCAAGACATGCAATAAACAAGGCATTTTTCACTTTTCTGACTGATGAAATCGATTTCCCTACTGGGTAAATCGATTTCCCTGCAGCAATCTTCACCAAAATCACATTCTGGACAGCATGAAATCGATTTCCCTCCTGGGTAAATCGATTTCCCTAGTGTATTTTGCGCCAAATTCTCTTCTGGAACAGAGTGAAATCGATTTCACTCCTGGGGAAATCGATTTCCTTAAGGCAAAATTCAAAAAATATAAGGAGGGAAGCTTGACATCATTTTTGGCACCTTTTTCTTTGATCATTTTACCAATTTTCCACCTCATCAAAATTAACTCATTCATTAAACCCACTTTAACCTCATTTTACCATTTTTACCATTTAATTGCCACTTTAATCACCAATTAAACACAAGTTAATCACCAAACACAAAAAGACCAAATTACCACTACTCTTGCTCTCATCCTATAAATAGAGCCCACTACTCCCTCATTTCTCAAGCTTTTGATAGCCAAAAAAGTTCTTGCAAATTCATTTCTCAAGCTTGGAGAGCCAAAAAATTGCTTGCAAATTCATTTCTCACCCTTTCCAAAACCCTCACCCAAAGTTCATTTTCATAAGATTAGTAAGGTTCACATTGAATCTTGCTAATTTTGAACTAAGCCTCCTACATTTCACTCTTTTCTTTGATTGTTCATCTCCATACTTGAAGGATCTACACTTTGTGCTTGTTCTTGAAGCTACTTCAACACTTTAATTCAAGAATTGGTAAATTTCTCAATTCTAAGATGTAGATCTTTGTTGCTTGTGTTCAATGCATCTTTGATGCTATATTGGTGCTATTTGATGGTGATTTGATGGAAAATTCGTGCTCCAATGGATATGTGATCATAAGGTGTTTGTATGTTTGCTTAAGTCAAGTTTTATGCCTCCTAATGCTGATTTTTTGAATGCTGCGTGCAGGAAATCGATTTCCCTCTGTAGGAAATCGATTTCCACCTTATTTTTTTTTCAAAATTTGAACTCTGCACTCAGGAAATCGATTTCCTACAGAGGTAAATCGATTTCCTGCTGGCAGAATGTGTTTTTTTGCCTTTTTTATGCTTGTTTTGGCTTCCTACTTCCTCCACTTCATTAATATCATTGGATCTAGGATGTTGATAGGTTTGAAATGACCTAATCCATAATATTAGATGAATGATATTAATGATAGTGTGAGTTGATTATCTTTTGTGAATTTTATTCTTCTTCCTCCATTTCATTAATATCATTGGATCTAGGATGTTGATAGGTTTGAAAGAACCAAATCCATAATATTAGATGAATGATATTAATGATAGTGTGAGTTGATTATCTTTATGCATTTTATCTTCTCCTTCTCTTTTTTCTTTTGATCGATGAAAGTCTTAATGCCTTGAGAATTCTTATGGATTCTTGGTGAAGACTAGATCACTCACCTATTTTCTTTTCGTGCGGTATTGCTTTCGGAAGGCGATCTACATATCGTTCTTCTCGCATGCATTAGCACATAAAGTTTTGACCGGCCTCGTTGTAGGGTGATTTCTACATAAATCACTTGGCGATCTGCTTAACATAGCGCAATATTTCGTGTCCCGAATCAAAAAGATCAAACATGGAAGAGAATTGTATGCGGTTGATTTAAGACTTGTGGAGGTTTTATCGTGTAGTCGCTATGATTTTATCAAGCTTCTGATAAGCCCCATTGACTTTAAATCCGAGTACATCATTCACTCACCATAGATCTTCCTACTAACTTTGATAACATACTTGACAAGTTTCAAGATGGTTATCTTTAACACTTAACAACTAACTTTAATTTCCGCACCTTTACTATACCGCTCTTTATATTACCGCTCTTTATATTTCTCGCTTTCTCGCTTTATCGCTTTACTTTATCATTTCATCATATTTACCTTCCGTCATTTTCTCTTTGTCCACTTGGACATATGTTTATGCTTCTGTTATTTTTCTTTTGTCCACTTGGGCCATACTTTATTTTCTTCGCTAAAACACTAATAAATAACCAAAATCTAAAAAATACATAAGGCTCTCTTTGGACTATCGGTTACTATCCCTAGCACTTTGGAGATTCGGACTTATGGACCTAGTACCTTTGGACTCATTCTATTACTATCCTGTGATTGTTCTGTCTGTCTGGCATTGTTCTGTTGTATGTTTATGTGTGCAAGTATTTCCTTGAAAGCCCTTGATGGTTAATTCCAAGGCATTGATATAAGGATTTTACCCGAAAACAGCCGTTACTCTGCCCAATTTTCGTCAGAATCTTAATGTGCTTAATGAAAAATGGTGCTAAGACAATAAGTTCATCTGGATCCCCAAGTGTTAATGTGTTGGTATTGATAAATCCAAAGGATGGGAAAACTACCTTGGCTCTTAATGTCAAGTGTTGGCTTCTTATTCGGTTAGACCGTTTCTTTCCTTAGCTTTTATTTTATGCATTAGGTTAGCCTCTTCATCTCCTCCCATTCTTAAATTTTCAAAATCTTCTCCCTTTTTCCAAAATATTCTTATGTTTGCAAATCTTTTCAAAACTTTTTTTCTTAAAAATATCTTTCGCCCTTAGCGGCTTTTCTTCAAAAGTTTAGACACCGTTAATTGTCGAAACGAGTGGTTATACCCCACGATTTTGAAACTGATTGATAATAACGAGATCTTTTCCGCGTGAGAGAGCTAGTGGCATACTCGTTGATTTTATCCGAGTTGGAGCCCTTCTTTCATTTGCGATGCAAAGAACTTGTTTGTTCTCATGCTCAAGATCAATGGCTGAGTATTTCTCTCTAACGACAACAAAGTGTTTATTCGTTTTAAAAACGTTTTTCCCAAAAGCGGAACTACATTAGCTCTGACTTCTCCATTGCACCGAGGAGGTATGTAGGCCCAAAGCTTAACGCTTTGCCGAGCTTATTTTAAAAATAAAACAAACCGTTTTTAGCACACACACACAGATTTTCAAAAAGGTTCCCGTGGAGTACCACAGATATGAGGGGTGCTTTAAACCTTTCCCTCATATAATCAACACCCGAACCTGAGTTCTCTTTCTTGTTTTAAAAAAAAACAAAACTTTGGGTTTTACGTTCTTTTCCCTTTTCCTTTGAAAAAAATAAAGCGCGGTGGCGATTTCAAAACGGAATATTGATTCGAGTCAATCCCATGGCTTCGATGTCAGATTTTCCCCGCTACAGGGTGTTACAGTATCTGTCAACACTGTCATTGAAACATGCATTTAAATTTTTTTTGAATAATCTGATTAATTTTATTTGAGGATAAACAAAAAGACAAGTTAGAGAGAGTTAGCAAAGTGTATGATTTACATGAAATAAGTCAACACTTATTAACTTATTTTACAAGAAATCAATACAACCCCCCCCCCCCCCCCCCAATTTATCTATGAAAAGTGAGAAAACACATGTTTGGACTTTTCTAGTTCACAATAACTAAAAATAGATGAAAAGGACTGAAAAAACACAACTAAACATGCAAAGACTAATCTAGAGCAAAATCATGGAAGACCAGACTCGCTAGGCCCATCCATAGGCAGGCTAGGGGAAGGCAAATGACATATGTCATAATTAGATGCAAGTACTTCACGGTGAAACAAAAGTTAGCTCGTTAGTCGAAGGACAATGCACTAGGCGAGGAAAGGTGGATAAGCCCACGTGGCAGACATCCAAGCATTGCTTATTAAGGAAGATAACAGGCATGGTAGAGTAGGGTAGACACACTAGGCGCAAAAATAATGCGCCTATCGAGAGGTCCAAATTTTCCCCTATAAATAGGAGTTTCAAGTTCACTTCAAAGGGAGTTTTTATGGAGTGAGGTAATACATAATTGGAGTAGGTTCACCTTGGTCTATAATAGGAGAAAAAGAGAGGGAGCATTAAGGCGGAGAAACTGCTTAAGTGACATGGCGATAAACTTCCAAGATAAACTTTGATGGATTTTTGACAGTTACAATACAATGAGTAAGCTTACCTAAAAAATCTTTGTTGGGGGTTAGATGTAGTTATTATATTCATGTACTAAATAGGTCACGAAGTTCTATGTAATTCTACTTATGCTTTAATATTGATGAATCTTTGATCTTAATGCTTGTTTTTATCTTTGCTACCTAAAACTCGTTTTCATGGTGTGACCTGATATTAAAAGGTGCTTGTCATTACTAGATCCAAATAATCATCTATTGGATACTAGCGCCTAGACATAAGGTTAGGTTCAATATCCGCATCGCACATACTATAGTATGCATTAGAGTAAAGTCTTGCTTTTTATAATTGTTATAACTTAATATTCTATATTGGCTAATAGTTTGATAAATGGGCTATTGGGTAATACACTAATCTTATTGCATTGACACCAAAAGAAGATACAAATGAGAACAATAAGAGGTAATATTAATATTTGAGTAGATGAGCATATTACTAATCTATGGATGTGCATGATAAATACATAATAATGAAATCTATTCTTAGTAAGTTTTTTTATTGTTAACACCGAAATCTCCATTTTACTTTTTGTCATTTATTTTTATGTTATTTACTTTTACGCATCACAACCAATATACAATCCTTCTCTACTTTAAATCTTAAAAACTCTTGAATTGTCTTTGAAACCACCATACTATGTGGATACGATAATTGTACAACTTACTTTTGTTTCACAAAAAATAGTGACTTGAACAAACGATTATTGAGGTGTAATAATTGATTGGGCCAATCAATTATTCGATTAATTCAGCTAATGGATTGTTTCCATTAATTCAGATATATTTTTATGTGTTTTAATGTATATCTAATATTACTTGTATAATATTAAGTTCAAAATGTGATGTGAATTGTATGTCATAAGTATTGTCAATTGGTTTGTGGGAATCAAGATTTCAAAATTCGGAGAAACCCATGGAAGATGCTTAACCGTGTCTACTTTGTCAAGATAAAAGGGGTCCAAATTTCAATATCCCGAGACACCTTTGAGACATGCCTTGCCAGTGTCTACTTTGTTATACAAAGGGGTGAATCAAAATTTCATTATCCAGACTAATCCCTGAGACGAGATTCCCTGTGTTTATTCCGTACATGAGAAAATGAGTGTATCTGAATTAACCCTTGAGACATGATTCCTTGTGTATAGTTTGTAAATGATAAAAGGAGATGTATTCGCATTTTAATATTGGACTAACCCCTGAGACATGATTCCTTGTGTCTGCTTCGTACATAATAAAAATAGACAAATCTGAATTTCAATATTCGGACTAACCCATGAGACATGATTGCATTTGTATGGTCCATAAGGGTCTAAAACTTATACAAATATGCCTCATATGCTGTTAACGAATAGAAACATTCCAAAATGAATCACTATTGATATATTGCATTTTGGTTACTTCAACGACATGAGGTCTTCTTTTAAACTTATGATCATAGAGAACACCTCTATTGTAGATCTAAAATCCAAATCAGAGAATCTTTTAATCTACACTGACTATTAAATAATGGCTAAAATCAGGTATCAGTCACCCACAATTAATAATGAAAGGAATATTAAATTCAATAATTTTGAACTAAAGAAATGTGCAGATGTAAGTGTATGCGGAATACATTTCGTCGTTATGTAACTAAAGATCCAATCGAAATGGATGCGACACTTGCAAAGTCAAATAACAATATTCTAAAGATAATGATCTTAAACTATTTGTTGGTGATCAAATATCAAGTTAATATTATGTTGCATTTAAATTATGGTAATTTATTTTAAATATATCTAAAGTTATGTTATGCATTACATGTATGTGATAATATATGTTAAAGTTCTATTATGAATTCCATGTATATGATTACAATAATGTTGAATATGGATTTCAATATCTAAACAAATTCCTAAAATTGTATTTGATGTGTATTGTGTGTATATACATAAAGTAATTTGAATTTCATTACGTAGAGATACCTATAAGAATCAAAAGATGATTCCGAATTTTGTAATCCAAACACATTTTTACTTGCATTGTAATTATATACATCGTCGGTAGGGTTGGCAATGAACCAAACTAACTCGAAAATAGTTCGAAACTCGATTCGAAAATTAAATCGTTGAACTAGGTTCATGAACTAAATGAGTTGGGTATGAGCTAAAAACTAAGTTCGTTAATTAAATGAGCAGAACTTGAACTATACATAGTTCGATTCGTTAGGTTCATGAGTCAACTCAATTATATATGAGATAGATTATATTGTCTTTAAGAGTAGGTTTAAATATTTGCTCTAAATCTTAGTATCATATTTTATTTTAATCTAACGGTTTTAATTAATAATTTATATTCTCTAGTGAGCAAAATATTTCTACAAATAATTATACAAATAAAATTAGCATCGTATAAATTTCAATCTTATAATTTTTATTTTATTTCTATATTTTTTATTTAAAAATATTAATTTAAAATGTCAAATATATATGTAAAAAAATTACTTTTAAGTCTGTGAAATAAACGAGTTGAACATAACAAGATAAACCTAACGAGCTGAATCGAGATGTTTGTGAACTTCTAACAAGTCGAGTTTGACCTGAAAAAAAAGTTCGAGATAAACTCGAACTCGAACTCAAACTCGGCCAATTCTTAATGAGTCGAGTTTGAGCTGAAAAAATAGTTCGTCATGAACTCGAACTTGGCCAATTCTTAACGAGTCAAACTGAACTGAGACGAGTTCGACTCGACTCGACTCATTTTCGGCCCTAACTGCCGGGTTTTAAAAGTGATGTTATAGTTTTATGATATGTCTAGATTGCAAATTTCAGACAATGCGCAAGGTTATTTTTGGGTGTAAATAGCATGACCCAACAAGTTTTTATTAATTTTGTCCATCAAGGCCAGTCCAAATACAACAAGCCCAAATCAAACACTGAAAAAACAGCACCACTGCACTAGCATACAGTGTATTGTCTTCCCTTTCCTTCCCTCCCCTCTCCTTACAATTCCAACAAGGAGGGGTTTAAGAAAAACAACAACAACAACAGAAAGTGAATGAATGAACAAATGAATGAAGCCGTGATATGTATCACAGTGTCGGTGCACGCCGCCTACTCTACCGTTCTCAAATATCTTACTATGTTAAAGCTGGTCTCATCGACACTGCAATCCAACTGTTCGACCAAATGTCTCAATCAAATTGTCGTCCTTTCAGCATCGACTACAACCGTTTCATCGGCGTTCTCATTCGTCACTCTCACCTCGACCTCGCTCAAAGCTACTACCACCGCCATGTTATCCCCAATGGTTTCTCACTGTCCCCTTTCACCTACTCTCGCTTCATCTCCGCTCTTTGTTCCGTCAAAAACTTCTCCCTCATTGATTCTCTCCTTAATGATATGGATGCTCTAGGCTATGTTCCTGATATTTGGGCTTTTAATATCTACCTCAACATTCTCTGCCGTGAAAATCAGTTAGAAATTGCTCTTCAGTTTTTTCGCACAATGCGGTTGAAGGGAAGAGAGCCTGATGTTGTTTCGTATACTATTATTGTTGGCGCGCTGTGTAAAGCTAAGAGGTTTGATGAGGTTGCTCGTGTTTGGCGTGGTTTGATTGAGAGTGGATTGAAGCCTGATTTGAAGGCATGTGCTGCACTTGTTGTTGGTTTGTGTAGTGTTGGGAATGTTGATTTAGCTTATGAGCTTGTTGTTGGTGTGATCAGTGGTGGTGTAAAGGTTAATTCTTTGGTTTATAATGCTTTGATTAGTGGGTTTTGTAAGATGGGTAGGATTGATAAGGCTTTGGCGATTAAAGGGTTTATGAGTAGGAATGGGTGTGTGCCGGATTTGGTTACTTATAATATTTTGTTGAATTATTGTTGTGATGAGGTTATGCTTGATGAGGCAGTGAGTTTGGTGGAGACTATGGAGAGGAGTGGCGTGGGACCTGATGTGTATAGTTATAATGAGTTGCTTAAGGGTTTTTGTAAGGCTAATCAGTTGGATAGGGCTTATTTGACTATGGTCAAGAGGATGCAGAGCAAAGGGGTATGCGATGTTGTTTCTTACAATACTATTATTGCGGCTTTTTGTAAGGCGCGGAGGACTGAGAGAGCTTACGAGTTGTTTGAGGAGATGCGTAGGAAAGGGATTCAGCCAGACGTGATAACATTCACGGTACTTATAGAAGCGTTTTTTAGGGAAGGTGGTTTCGATGTTGCTAAAAAGCTTCTTGATCGAATGACGGAAATGGGGATTGTTCCCGACGTGATTTTCTATACCACAATATTTGATCATCTGTGCAAGTCCGACAATATTGATAGGGCTCACGTTGTTTTTTGTGACATGGTGGAGAATGGAGTAAATCCAGATGTGATCTCATACAATGCACTCATAAATGGGTTTTGCAAGTCTTCTAGAGTTATGGATGCCATGCGGCTATATGAAGAAATGCAGGTCAAAGGATTATGCCCGGATGAGGTCACTTTCAAGTTGGTAGTTGGAGGGCTCATTAAGGAAAACAAGCTTTCAGAAGCATGCAGGGTTTGGGATCAGATGATGGAAAAAGGATTTACACTTGACAGACATCTCTCTGAGATTCTAGTCAATGCCATTCAGTCAAGAGATGGCACATGAGCAATTGTATTGGTTTGCATTGTGATCCTCTCAACTTCATCACGCCCTTCTTTCAAATGGCAGAGCAACTTAAATGTTTCTCTCTCAACATACTACATGAAAGTGTAGCAAACCGGTGAAGTTACTTTGTTTTTTGCAGGCAGTGACACCTGCATATCAGTATAACCATTTGCATGCTGCTCATGGTGAAATCTCACAGATTTGCATGGTAATATTACACTACTAGTTCCCTGGCCAGCTTCTGGTAGAGAATCCATAACAACGACAATCCTACAATGGTTTCTAGTTGCTAATGAGTTAGTATCCAAATTTTGTTACATATTACCGACAGACTTTTAGCTGGCGGGTTGTATTTGTCAATACAATATACTCATTATATTCTTTGGCCATTTTTTTATACACGGGAACTGTTGATCTGAATCTCACCCAGCACAATTGATATCGGTAATTAATGATTTGTGGTTGAAACCAGGTGCCTATATATTAAGCTGGTGTTTCTTTAGAGTAAGAGTGCTTCTTCTGAATACTGTGACTCTGCTAGTTGATGAAATCCTTTGAGTGGCAGCTCAATTCAGATTGACTAAATTCCAGGCTTATGTTGTAGACACTTCGATGATGATAATTTTGTCATTTTATGGTTCTATGCGATTAATTTGAGTATAGCGTCCTTCTTGGAATAACTAGCTTTAATATCAGTGAATAAAAGTTATATTTCACCGGGACAAAGCTCATACCATCTGTGAATTGATGTGCTGCAGAGCATAAGTTTGAACCACAGATATAAACATTCCTTGTAAACTTCATCTTGTGGGCTACATTCAAGGTTTCGTACCTCAAGCATTGTGGAACCTTCAGTAACAGATTGGCGGCTTACTGTTTGTGTTTATCTAGGCTCAACAGATAATTACTAAAGTTCAAGATCAACAGTGTAGGCTTGTTAGGTTTCAAAGTTCAAATCTATTACATTCTGTGGAAAAACTGTGTTGCTGGCACAAGATCCACAGTTTTTTTAATTAGAATAGAAAGAATGTGTATTTGTTGGACTATACTGTCATAAAATCCAACTTGTCTGACCTATATTAGGATTATTTTTGGTGAATGCTTATCTTCAGTACAGAACTTCAAGCATCTCTAACGAAATGTTACCGTAATCATTCATTACTTTACACATGTTTCTCCTTTATTTCAGCTCATTATTTTATTATTGAAAAATAATTTTCAACATGCTTTTGTTGATTTTTGCATATCTTTGAGGGGAAAAAAAGGAGTTCTTACTTGTTTACTTTATATATCAGTCATTCAACATTAGTACACTACTAAACTCTTGCTCATACATACTGGTGTATAATGTTGTAAATGTATTTTCTGCCATTACATTCTACCCTAGACAATGTTACCCCTTGGACAGGAGTTAATTAGCCAATCAGCAGATTGATTTGATTGAAAAGAGGAAGAAGTAGAAAGAAGTAAAGTAGGGGACAAGAGAAAAATTCAGGTGAAGAACATAATTTTGATTCTCAATTACTGACATTTTGTGCTACTGGGGACTGGGGTTTACTCTTTACATCAATAATCTGTCAGTATTCTATCTAATTAAAAACTTATACTTTCATAATCAATAGTTCTTGGTGTAAGTTTTTATATAGAAATTTTGAATAGCTTTCCACCTGTTTTGAACTGTGTTACCTATCTTATTGCTATAGGAGAAAACTGATATTTCACCCTGAATCAATCATTATTTTGATTTTGAGTTGGCTGTCTACTTGATTTCTTTGAGTATTTCAAAGTGATCTGCTAATAATTCTATGACGCCATGTTGGAGAACTGTTGAATAGATAGAAAATGGAGAATAGTAATTTGTGAACCATTGGTGTTGGATGTTGTTCCACCTGCCACTGCAATTGGGACTGTGGGGATTGCTTAACTATATAAGTGAGCTGTTCTTGGAGAATATAGTAAAATTGAAGTTGAAGACAAGAAAAGAAGAATCTGGCTTTAGCTTCTCTTTTTGACTTGTATATCTGTTTCTATTCAGATTTTGATTTATTTATTGCCAATCACAATGATTTCTTTTTGATTGAACAGATTTTCGCTCAAAAACTTAATGGGTTCCTCTGGCTTATCGAGTGCTTTTAACTTTTCAAGGTTCTTGAACTTGCAATTCGTAGGTTTGTGGTCCATCTCCATGAACTTTTGGATCAAAGTAGAAGGAAGGTATCTTGTGCAGTTGGTATTGTTTGCATGTAAATTGATTGTTTAATAGGAAGGTTACATGTGAATAGGACTCTGACAATTATGACATCTATTAGTCCAAAAATCCATTCCACTTCCAAAGTTTTGTTGTCTATTGTTGACATAGATTCCTATTATATATAATAAAAAGTGATAAGATACATTATCACTTCATGTTTGAAATACTCAAATCGAGTGTTAAAGTAAAAATTAGAAACTTGTGGCCCCACATACTTGGCTAATGTTTGATTCTTTGCCTGTACATGAATCATCCTTGAAGTTCTCATGAAGTCATTCTCATTCTTTTAATGCCTATTAATTTTTGTATTGGATTTGATTTGTTCTGGTTTACATTATCTTAATAACATTTTCATAGTATTAGTCTCTTGTTTCTCTTCATTGTATATTTTCCACAGCAACCATGTCTCGTCGAGAAACCAACCCTCACTTTTCGAGACCACTGCGACCCCAGAATGCAGATCAGCAGCAGCCAAATATTCCAACAGTGCCACACCAATACCACCATGGCGAACCATCTATTCCTGTAGCAGCACCTATACAAGACGTATCTCAGCATCCCCAACCTCATTTTCCATTGCCACGCCATCATGAAGATCAGGTTCCATTGCGTGCAGATAATGATAGTCGTTTTCCACACCACCCTGAAGATCGCGTTCCATTGCGGACAGATCATGATAGTCGTTTTCCATACCCCCTTGAGCAAGAAGGTCATCATCAACCACCTAGTTTACAAGTTCCACGAAGGGGGGGAAACCGCATCAGCCAACCACCGCGTGGAGGCTCGCGCAAAAAGCCTCGAGATCAGGATCTTCGGCCAAGTAAGTCAAGGGTAAATTTTCAAGAGCCATCAGTCATATCACCACCACCACTTGATCATCCTCCCGAACCTCGGCGGCAGCTAGCACCACGCCAAGATCGGCGTCATGGTGGTATAAGGTTTCCTGTAGAACAAAAGTCACCACCTTTAACTTGGTTATGTGCTTGCTTGTGTGTAATATTTTGGCTTATCATAATCATAGGAGGCTTAATAGTACTCATAGTGTACTTGGTTTTTCGTCCACAAATTCCTCATTTTGATGTGTCTAGTGTCACACTAAATGCTGCATACCTTGATGTTGGTTATCTACTCAATGCTGATTTAACGATGCTGACAAATTTCACAAATCCAAACAAGAAAGTACATGTGGATTTCAGCTCAGTGATCATTTATCTGTACTATGGAAGTACCCTTATTGCTTCTCAATATGTTGAGCCTTTCTCAGCTGCAAGGGTCCAGTCAAGATTTGCATATATACATATGGTAACTAGTCAAGTTCAGCTGCCATTAAATGAGGCACAGAGGCTTGTGAAACAAATGGAAAGCAATGGTGTTTTGCTTGAAGTGAGGGGAGTTTTCAGAGCAAGATCAAAACTAGGAACCATCTTAAGGTATTCATATAACCTTTATGGCCGTTGCAGTATCATGGTGGCACGCCCTCCAGAAGGGATATTGATAAGAAAGAAGTGCAGAACGAAACGATGATTTGGTAACACACGATGTATCATTGGAATTTTTTTTGTTCTTGCAAAGTGGGGGTTTTGGTTTTACTATATTGCCTATTCCTCCTATAAAGAACATCTTTATTAAGGGGTTAACATTTATGTTTTAATTTAAGAACATGTAGTTTTCCTTTAGCTACAAATTTGTATCTCAATTTTTTATGCACTAGAATAATTACAGGTTATCACATTTATTCAAACTAATAATTGTTTCTTAATTAAGAAAAAGCTTAAGTAGATGTTGTTTTTAAGAATTGAAGCCACATCAATAAATTGAATCATTTATGGGTCTTGATAACGAATGTCCTCAGGGCACTCTTTAAGCAATACTAAATAAATAAAAAAATCTTTATAAAAGTCAGTATTTTAATTTCCAATGTATTTTTAATGCATTGAATACACGTATTTTTAAAAAAACTTTCATTTTAATCACTTAAAAAGTGCCCTTAGGACACTGGTTAGCATTTTCCTTGATTTATAGGCACTAGATATTAACAGTTTATTGCATCACGAGTTATGAGCAAGTTTCCATTTTTTGTTATGTTAGTTTTAGTTTTGCAGTTTTGCTTTTCCTTATTAGTCAGTTAAGACTCGAGCATCTAATGTGTGACTGCATATCCTTAAATAGGTGATGCTATCATCATCTTAATCAATGATAAATAATATACTTTTCCATTCTCCTTTGTTCTTCTACAGTTTTCTCATACTCAATATGGTAACATTCGTTTTTTCAATCTAAATCCTCGCTTTCTCCTTTGTCGAATCATCTCGGATGGTCCTACACATAGTCAATTCTCTTATGGATCTGACGAGCCCTTATTTTTTTTTCATTCTAGTGATGGTTCCTTTTCTGTTTCCGTCCCTCCAGTTCTCATAAGCTCAAACTTCCATATATGGGCGAGATTTATGCATCGCACTTGGGGTGTCAAAATGAAATTTGAATTTCTTGATGGCACCATTCAAATGCGAATTGGTCCCTTTGATCCTTCTGTTTGTGGTTGAAATTGTCGTAACATGCTCATTCATTCCTTGATTATGAATTCAATTGATGCCTCAATTTCTCAATCCACCATATTCATGTAAATACTATAGAAGTATAACTCAATTTGAAGGAGCGCTACTCTTAAGAGTCAAGGTGATTTGGTTCGTGTGTCTAAGCTTTAACATGAGAGGAATTAGAGATTTATATGTCAATCTTCATCAACACATGTCGTGTTGAGTGTTCTTGTGAGGCTATGCACATTTCTAGGCAAAATCATCAATTACTTTATTCTATGTGTTTTCTCGCCAGTTTAATTGACATTGTTTGAGTTATTAAATATCAAATTCTAATAATTGATAATTTTCCTTATCTACAAAATTGTCTCTGTGATTCTCCAACATGAAAGGAAAACTCTCACGTTTGTTTTTTTATGATTTCAAATTTGGGAAATACCCCACTAGTCATGGTTCCAAACCTCGCGTTTTCATTTATTGCAACCACACTAGCCACACAATTGATACTTGCTATAAGAAACATGATCTTTCACCCCATATACATTGTTCAAATGCCTTTGCTGCTCATGGTGTTGCATATGAAGGAAACGATTTTGGGGTGATGATTCCTCATTTGCAACCCCTGACCATAAATGAGCTCTTCCCCATTTGACTCATGAACAATATGAAAATCTCATCAATCTAATTCCAGGATCTAACATCAATCAATATTCTGTATTTGTTGTTTTCAATTAGGTTTTCTCAATCAAGTCATTACTAGCACTTTATCTTGCAATGCTTTTTCTTGTCATAGTATAAATCTTGGCTCATGGATCATTGATTCAGGAGCTAGCCATCACATATGTGTATCCCTTTGTTGGTTATACTCCTATAATGAAATTACCTCAATGACCATAAAACTTCATGTTGGACATCATGAAGGGAAATTATGATATAAACCCAAAAATTTCCATTAAGTTAATCCTTACGAATGAACATGGTAAATGATAGAATTTTTACCGCTTGTGTCGATTAATCGTTGATGCGGAATCCATAGAATGATCACGAGCAATGAACGAAGAACAACACCTCTACTCAGTCCACACGAACAGACTGTCTTCAATCTTAACGTTAGATGTTATGAATGGTGACTTTGAGTGTGTGGGTGAGAGAGAGAGAGTCTGTGTTTGTGTGTGTGTGTGTGTGTGTGTGTGTGTGAGAGAGAGAGAGAGAGAGAGAGAGAGAGAGAGAGAGAGAGAGAGAGAGAGCAACTAGGGTTTCACAAACCAAATTTGGTCAAGCAACAAATACTTCAGCATAATGGTTCTATTTATAGAACCACTTATGTTAGATGTAAGTTGAACAAGCACATTAAGCACATTGTACCTTACGATGTGTTGTATTTCACTTAAGCTCATTGTATATTATAGTGTTTTGTATTTTATTTAAGTACACCGTACCTTACAATATTCTTTATTTCCCTTAAGCATATCGTACCTTACACTTAAGGGTAAAAATAGGTCAGGTCAGGCCAGACCTTAAAGGGCCTGAGTCTGGTATGCGATAAACTTTTAAGGCTTGAGCCTGACCTATAGTCTATTATAGACCCCTTTTTTTTGCTTGATCCGACTTTTTTTTAAAGTCTGACCTAACCTAAAAGCTTACTTAAAATCCTATTTCTTATTAAGGCTTTCAAATAGTCCATTTTACTTCTTTTTCTTAAAATTAACAACATGCTCTTTTATATACTAGTTAACCTATTTTCTTTTATATATATATATATATATATATATATATATATATATATATATATATATATATATATATATATATATATATATATATATATATATATATATATATATATATATATATATATATATATATATATATATATATATGTGGGAAATTCTTACTCCAAGAGTAAGTTATGAAGACTTAGTCCTCGTCATAACCATTGATTGTTCTCAATCTAATGCCCTTTCACCCCATATACATTGTTCAAATGCCTTTGCTGCTCATGGTGTTGCATATGAAGGAAACGATTTTGGGGTGATGATTCCTCATTTGCAACCCCTGACCATAAATGAGCTCTTCCCCATTTGACTCATGAACAATATGAAAATCTCATCAATCTAATTCCAGGATCTAACATCAATCAATATTCTGTATTTGTTGTTTTCAATTAGGTTTTCTCAATCAAGTCATTACTAGCACTTTATCTTGCAATGCTTTTTCTTGTCATAGCATAAATCTTGGCTCATGGATCATTGATTCAGGAGCTAGCCATCACATATGTGTATCCCTTTGTTGGTTATACTCCTATAATGAAATTACCTCAATGACCATAAAACTTCATGTTGGACATCATGAAGGGAAATTATGATATAAACCCAAAAATTTCCATTAAGTTAATCCTTACGAATGAACATGGTAAATGATAGAATTTTTACCGCTTGTGTCGATTAATCGTTGATGCGGAATCCATAGAATGATCACGAGCAATGAACGAAGAACAACACCTCTACTCAGTCCACACGAACAGACTGTCTTCAATCTTAACGTTAGATGTTATGAATGGTGACTTTGAGTGTGTGGGTGAGAGAGAGAGAGTCTGTGTTTGTGTGTGTGTGTGTGTGAGAGAGAGAGAGAGAGAGAGCAACTAGGGTTTCACAAACCAAATTTGGTCAAGCAACAAATACTTCAGCATAATGGTTCTATTTATAGAACCACTTATGTTAGATGTAAGTTGAACAAGCACATTAAGCACATTGTACCTTACGATGTGTTGTATTTCACTTAAGCTCATTGTATATTATAGTGTTTTGTATTTTATTTAAGTACACCGTACCTTACAATATTCTTTATTTCCCTTAAGCATACCGTACCTTACACTTAAGGGTAAAAATAGGTCAGGTCAGGCCAGACCTTAAAGGGCCTGAGTCTGGTATGCGATAAACTTTTAAGGCTTGAGCCTGACCTATAGTCTATTATAGACCCCTTTTTTTTGCTTGATCCGACTTTTTTTTTAAAGTCTGACCTAACCTAAAAGCTTACTTAAAATCCTATTTCTTATTAAGGCTTTCAAATAGTCCATTTTACTTCTTTTTCTTAAAATTAACAACATGCTCTTTTATATACTAGTTAACCTATTTTCTTTTTTTTATATATATATATATATATATATATATATATATATATATATATATATATGGGAAATTCTTACTCCAAGAGTAAGTTATGAAGACTTAGTCCTCGTCATAACCATTGATTGTTCTCAATCTAATGCCCTTTCACCCCCATATACATTGTTCAAATGCCTTTGCTGCTCATGGTGTTGCATATGAAGGAAACGATTTTGGGGTGATGATTCCTCATTTGCAACCCCTGACCATAAATGAGCTCTTCCCCATTTGACTCATGAACAATATGAAAATCTCATCAATCTAATTCCAGGATCTAACATCAATCAATATTCTGTATTTGTTGTTTTCAATTAGGTTTTCTCAATCAAGTCATTACTAGCACTTTATCTTGCAATGCTTTTTCTTGTCATAGTATAAATCTTGGCTCATGGATCATTGATTCAGGAGCTAGCCATCACATATGTGTATCCCTTTGTTGGTTATACTCCTATAATGAAATTACCTCAATGACCATAAAACTTCATGTTGGACATCATGAAGGGAAATTATGATATAAACCCAAAAATTTCCATTAAGTTAATCCTTACGAATGAACATGGTAAATGATAGAATTTTTACCGCTTGTGTCGATTAATCGTTGATGCGGAATCCATAGAATGATCACGAGCAATGAACGAAGAACAACACCTCTACTCAGTCCACACGAACAGACTGTCTTCAATCTTAACGTTAGATGTTATGAATGGTGACTTTGAGTGTGTGGGTGAGAGAGAGAGAGTCTGTGTTTGTGTGTGTGTGTGTGTGTGTGTGAGAGAGAGAGAGAGAGAGAGAGAGAGAGAGCAACTAGGGTTTCACAAACCAAATTTTGTCAAGCAACAAATACTTCAGCATAATGGTTCTATTTATAGAACCACTTATGTTAGATGTAAGTTGAACAAGCACATTAAGCACATTGTACCTTACGATGTGTTGTATTTCACTTAAGCTCATTGTATATTATAGTGTTTTGTATTTTATTTAAGTACACCGTACCTTACAATATTCTTTATTTCCCTTAAGCATACCGTACCTTACACTTAAGGGTAAAAATAGGTCAGGTCAGGCCAGACCTTAAAGGGCCTGAGTCTGGTATGCGATAAACTTTTAAGGCTTGAGCCTGACCTATAGTCTATTATAGACCCCTTTTTTTTGCTTGATCCGACTTTTTTTTTAAAGTCTGACCTAACCTAAAAGCTTACTTAAAATCCTATTTCTTATTAAGGCTTTCAAATAGTCCATTTTACTTCTTTTTCTTAAAATTAACAACATGCTCTTTTATATACTAGTTAACCTATTTTCTTTTTTTTATATATATATATATATATATATATATATATATATATATATATATATATATATATATGGGAAATTCTTACTCCAAGAGTAAGTTATGAAGACTTAGTCCTCGTCATAACCATTGATTGTTCTCAATCTAATGCCCTTTCACCCCCATATACATTGTTCAAATGCCTTTGCTGCTCATGGTGTTGCATATGAAGGAAACGATTTTGGGGTGATGATTCCTCATTTGCAACCCCTGACCATAAATGAGCTCTTCCCCATTTGACTCATGAACAATATGAAAATCTCATCAATCTAATTCCAGGATCTAACATCAATCAATATTCTGTATTTGTTGTTTTCAATTAGGTTTTCTCAATCAAGTCATTACTAGCACTTTATCTTGCAATGCTTTTTCTTGTCATAGTATAAATCTTGGCTCATGGATCATTGATTCAGGAGCTAGCCATCACATATGTGTATCCCTTTGTTGGTTATACTCCTATAATGAAATTACCTCAATGACCATAAAACTTCATGTTGGACATCATGAAGGGAAATTATGATATAAACCCAAAAATTTCCATTAAGTTAATCCTTACGAATGAACATGGTAAATGATAGAATTTTTACCGCTTGTGTCGATTAATCGTTGATGCGGAATCCATAGAATGATCACGAGCAATGAACGAAGAACAACACCTCTACTTAGTCCACACGAACAGACTGTCTTCAATCTTAATGTTAGATGTTATGAATGGTGACTTTGAGTGTGTGGGTGAGAGAGAGAGAGTCTGTGTTTGTGTGTGTGTGAGAGAGAGAGAGAGAGAGAGAGAGAGAGAGAGAGGGAGAGAGCAACTAGGGTTTCACAAACCAAATTTGGTCAAGCAACAAATACTTCAGCACAATGGTTCTATTTATAGAACCACTTATGTTGGATGTAAGTTGAACAAGCACATTAAGCACATTGTACCTTACGATGTGTTGTATTTCACTTAAGCTCATTGTATATTATAGTGTTTTGTATTTTATTTAAGTACACCGTACCTTACAATATTCTTTATTTCCCTTAAGCATACCGTACCTTACACTTAAGGGTGAAAATAGGTCAGGTCAGGCCAGACCTTAAAAGGCCTGAGTCTGGTATGCGATAAACTTTTAAGGCTTGAGCCTGACCTATAGTCTATTATAGACCCTTTTTTTTTTTGCTTGATCCGACTTTTTTTTAAAGTCTGACCTAACCTAAAAGCTTACTTTAAATCCTATTTCTTATTAAGGCTTTCAAATAGTCCATTTTACTTCTTTTTCTTAAAATTAACAACATGCTCTTTTATATACTAGTTAACCTATTTTCTTATATATATATATATATATATATATATATATATATATATATATATATATATATATATATATATATATATATGGGAAATTCTTACTCCAAAAGTAAGTTATGAAGACTTACTCCTCGTCATAACCATTGATTGTTCTCAATCTAATGGTTAAAATTAATGAGTATTATTTTTCTCTCTCCACATTTAATTACTTATTAATTTTAACCATTAGATTGAAAACAATCAATGGTCATGATGAGGAGTAAGTTTTGATAACTTACTCTTAGAGTAAGAATATCTCTCCTTATATATATATATATATATATATATATATATATATATATATAGGGGACGACTCAAGTGAGAACACTTGGTTATTATGAGAAATGAGAACAATGAATCACGACCATTAAATTTTGATTTTGTTGATTTTAATGGGCTGGATTGGATTCTCTTTCTATGTTGATTTAAAATAAATACTAAGGATCATAGAAAGAGAATTCAATCCAGCCCATTAAAATCAACAAAATCAAAATTTAATGGTTGTGATTCATTGTTCTCATTTCTCATAATAACCAAGTGTTCTCACTTGAGTCGTCCCCATATATATATATATATATATATATATATATATATATATATATATATATTGGTTATTATGAGAAATGAGAATAATGAATCACGGCCATTAAATTTGATTTTAATGGACTGGATTGATTTCTCTTTCTATGTTAATTTAAAATAAACACTAAGGATCATAGAAAGAGAAACCAATCCAGTCCATTAAAATCAAATTTAATGGTCGTGATTCATTGTTCTCATTTCTCATAATAACCAAGTGTTCTCACTTGATTCGTCCCCTATATATATATATATATATATATATATATATATATATATATATATATAATCCGACTTATAAGGCTTCGTAGATTTTTTTAATAACCTAAGTCTGGCCTATTTAATCAAATAGAATTTTAAAAAAACGTAAGCCTAACGTTTTTATTAAATAAGTCAGACTAGGCTATAGACTCCTGTAGGTTGACCAGACTTATTCTTACCCTTACTTACAATGTTCCATGTTGCACTAAATATTATTAGCTTATTGCATCACGATTCACGAGTATGAACAAGTTTCCATTTTTTGTTATTGTAGTTTTAGTTCTGCTTTTCCCTGTGCGCATGCAGGGGCGGAGCCATAGCCCAGTTAGCCCGGGCACGCGCCCGGGTTCAACCCCTATTTTCTTTGTATTCTCTCAATTTAATAGTCGATTTTTAGATAAAATCAGGGGCAAAATTAATAAAAATAAGGTGTGGAAATTAAAGTAGATGAATAATCAATGGTATAAAGTTTTTGCCCAGACTGTTTAAATTTTCTGGCTCCGCCACTGTCTGTGCATGTAATGTGTGACTGCATATCCTTAAGTAGGTGATGCTATCATCATCTTAATCAACAAAAATTAATATGTTATTTTCATTCTCCTCCTTTATTCTTATGCAGTTTTTTCATACTCAATATTAAGTTCCCATGATGCGTATGACCCATCGTGTTCAATGGCCAATCAATCTCAAATCCACTCTATAGGGAGATTTTAATTCGACATGTTTAGTGATTTAGATAATTTTATTTTCTGCATTTATTGTCTTAAAAAAAAATTATGTATTTGTCAAAGATTTGTCCCGGCCAAAAGTGAAACATGCTTATACATTTTATTTTCAGTCCACCATATTGAAGAGAAAAATATTGTTTCAACAACTAAGAGGTCATCTCCAGCTAAACCTCAAAAACGACAACTAAGAGGTCATCTCCAGCTAAACCTCAAAAACGAAAAGGAAGCTCCTTATATTAGCACTAAACCACCACTCAGCTCAGAATCATGTCTAACATCACCACAATTAACCAGATTTTGGTCTACAAAACTATTTTGTTATAGCTTATAACAGACAAAACATTGCAAACTGAACAGTTTACTTCAGAAAATAGAGCGAGTAATATAGTCTATTTTATTGGTAAATCAATGATTTTTATTCGGTTTACATGCGTATCAAATCATTAGTTATAATACTAAATTTTGATTTTTGTCACTTTACTAATTACTCAATTTTAAAAGAACCAAATCCACTTGGAAACACATTTAAAGGATTATCACAAAATAGATTTCCAAATAGATGTACTGACTAGCTTTTGCAAAACAAAAATCCAGATTAAGCCAAACATTTATAAAGACTTTATATTATCAATTTAAAAAATAGATCCAATTCATATTTTGAAGAAAACCAATCTAGTTATTTCAGCCCCTGTTAGTGTTAGCATCTAATCTTATAAAAGAAAAAAAGGAACCATCTTCCAAAAGATAAAGTTTTTAATCAAAACACAACCAAATATGAACTTTTCTGTCACAGCAATGTAACGAAAGTATATGTGGAAGCTTCCATGAAAGGAATGTACAGGATAATCAGATTGCGAATGCTGCTGAAACACGACAATGATCGACCAACACCACCGTTGCTACATTAAGAAATAGTGGAACTGGTTTGATACTGATAACTAATAACTACCATTCTGTGACATAAAATTGAAGAAATCGGCATAAATACACAAGAGGGGAGAAAATATTTATAAAAAAAAAACCAATTATAAGAAAGGTTCAGAAAGCTCCATTTCATTAGAAGCTGTTTGCTGTTGTGTATCAGACCGTTGCTGAATTCCAACAAAGTCCATGCCAAGCCATTGCCATGGCCAGCACACATATCGTGGCCTATTTCGGCCCCTCGAGTCTTCTCTATTCTCAAACTCTTCGAGCTGATGAGTGAGCTCCTCCACCCTGTCCCTTAGTCTAGAAGACCTCAAGTCTGCCAGCTTGAGAGATTTCTCTGCTGCATCTCTGGCTGCCATGGCAGCAGCTGCTGTCTCTTCTTTGAATTTTAATTTCTTCTCTGATTCCAACATGGATTGCTTTGCCTCTTCAAGTTCCTGCTTAAGTGTTGACAGCTGCAGAATAGCAACCAGCATTTATGATTAGGAAAGTAATGTTAATTGACAATAGAAGAAAGTGTGAATGCAAGCTTCTACAATACTATGTTTTGATGAAGACAACTATCATAAGTATGCATCAATAAAGGATGAGCAAAAAGATCAAATAAGCTATGGATCAAGATTGCAACTTTCATGAAGATTAGCTTTGGTTGATTGATCTTCAAGTCATAATGGTACAAGTTAAATACTTTTACATTTGATATTTTTTAGTGCTCAAAAATCATATAAACTTTCATTCATACATATTCAAACTTATATATGCATGGCATAAGTTTCACTCCAAAGTAAACTCTTGTTGAAACCTTTTCCAAAGTCAAAATCCTAAATAAAGGTTTTAGGAACCGGGTTGTCCCTATGGGGGAACCGGTTCCCAGCATTCTCAGTTTTCAGCATTCTGTGGTTTACTATGGGGAACCGGGTTGTCCCTATGCAGGAACCGGTTCCCACGTTCAAAATTCAAATATTCTGCTGTAACGTTCAGCAGGAACCGGGTTGTCCCAGGCAGGAACCGGTTCCTACTGAACCAGTGTGTTTCTCCATTGCATGTTTTCACCCAAACGAACATATATTCTCAAACCTTAAACATTGCATTGGTTGATCATTTTATACTCTTTCTAAAGGGTGTAAATACCTATATAAATATCATAAACTTCAGATTTAAATCTCACCTCTTTCATTACAATTTACCACACTTTTGATCATATATTTTCATCATATATTTGCATACAAGTGTTTTATACTTGAACTTTCATTGAAACTTTTTCTACACATTGTTAGAAAAGTTTATCATTCATACATAAACACTTGAGCACTATTTTATATCATTGTAAATTGTTTTTTGCTTGAAAGAGAAGATCAATCTTATAGATTGATATATGTTCATCAACTTTCTACTCAAAATATATTTTGTTATTTTTGACTTGCTATCCAAGATTGTTGGAAGTAAGGGTTATTGATTAGTGAGAGGATTGTTCTCATAATCAAGATAGTAAATCCAAGAGGATTGTTCTTGGTGGTTGAAATCTTGTTGTCCAGGATTGTTGGAAACAAGTTAGTAAAAAATCCAAGAGGATTGTTCTTGGTGGTTTTGTTAGAAGATTGTAGGAGGAGTCTTGGTATAGGCTTGTACAAAGATCTAACAATAGTAAAATCTCTTTCGTGTTTGAAAGGGGACTGGAGTACTCTCGGATTGTGAGGGGAACCAGTATACATCATTGTGTTCTTTACTTTTCCGCAATTTACCGCTTTCATCACTATTATCAAGAAAAGAAAAGAACCATTCAAAAGCCTTCAAACACTTAACCAGAAAAATAAGTACAAGTATTCTAAAAAACCGGATAAATCTTTGAAAACCTAATTCACCCCCCCTCTTAGGCGCACTCTTATACTTACAGAAAGAGTGAAAGTATCCATCAACAGGTGACTTTTTGTAATCTCATCTTAAAATAATTTACTGTATTTACAGCCTAATTAGTCAATCCCCAAGCAGCACATGCCAGCCAACCCCAAAAAAGATATAGCAGGATGGTAACCTACACTGTACACAAATAAATGCTCCAAAGAAACCCAAAATTAATGGCATAGCATATCATCAACAATTAAAGTCATAGTCTAGAGTATAGACCAATAACCACCATCATTCTCAGGTGCCATTAACAATGAGAAATACTGAGGTTAAAGGGATCTATTGAGCTGGTGGTTAGTAAGGAGTGTGAATGAGTTGAGCCACACAGAGTGCTTTAAGATATATATGTTGCCCAAACTTCAACTCATTTATTCAAGCAAGCCACATTTAAGCACTCGGCTTGACTTGTTTAAAATTTTAAGCTTTAGCCTGGTTCATTTAAATTGTTTCTGGCTTAACTTTTTGTCCTCATTTATTTATTGACTCTTGAAAACTTTAGTTAGGCAAGTAATGAATATAAATTATGACTCTCCAGTAAATGTATAAAACAAAATTACAACTTTCTAGGTGCATGAGCTATCAACGGTCAGCCTGCAATGCTCGAGCTCGACTCATTTAAATAATCAAGTATCATTTCAAGCCTGAGCTTGAAAAAACACTAAACAAACCAAGCACCTAACAAACCCTACTAGAATAATTCATGAATAATTCAGCTGAATTACACTTCCAAGAAGAATCTACTATCATCAGAAGAAAAAGAAGAACAGGCGATGGAAAGAGGTTGTCTAACATTGAAAAGAAACACAGGGTGAAGTTATGGAAGTGGCAGCAAGGGAAAAGGAGCCTTTGAGTATGAACTATGAACTGAATCTGGAAGGAAAGAATCAGCAGAGGTTAAGAGGCTGTCACAATGTATAGGGGCTGCCTGAAAACGTGTTGGCACCTGGAAAAGCAAGGGCTTTGCTGGAAAATGCACTCATCTCCTGCTGGAGATGTGTGGTGTAAAGGAATAGCACATCAACCTAGTTTTTCAATTTCAAAGAAAGAACAATTTGGAGATCTATATTTCCTTTTGATGGGGAGAGTGGACATAAATTGTGAAAAAACATCTGCAGGATAGCTGAAATAAAAAGGGGCCCAAAAGCCCACATATTTAAAATTTAATGGTTATTAAACCAAGGCAGCCCCTAAAACAGTGACTTTACCACTATCCGCCTGCAATTTACATTGCTGCTCCACATAAATGTAAGTATGTAACGTTTGGTGTGGTCCAGCACTCCAGCAGCAGGACGCATCACTACACTGAATTATATGTATATGGTCCTATTAAGTGTTTGATTAATAGCAAAAAAAGTTCCGGAACACCCTAGACCTAAAGGGAAAGAGTAGATATTGAATGTATGAATTCCAGTGATCGAATTGACAGAAACATGGAATCACTAATAACCAGCTTAAATAGTAAATTAACAAAAAATATTGCAATTCTTTCAATTTACAACTGCACAGCTAAAGCTAAACGACATCACAATTCACAAATTGGCAATAAACCAATTGTTCATAAAATATAAATGCATTCAACTCTAAGATTACATGAGCATTACTGAAAAAAGATTAAAATAAAATAGAGAAAAGAAAAATGCAATCAGCTGCGATTTAAAAACTATTCAGTTACACCATCCAAGTATAGCAAACATGCCCAAAAGAACTATTGCCAACAGATAGCATTCCATACCTGTGCCACAAATTCTTGTTCAACGCCTGTGCCTGCAGCAGCTTCTTGCTCTGCTGCCACTTTCCATCTGTTAATTTCTTCTTCAGCAGCCGCAATGTCCATCATTAGCCCCTCAATCTGCATTACAATGAGTCCAATTGATTCTTAGAGATGGAAAAGTGTTGAAATCAAATATTCAAATGACTCTCACAGATTACCCACAGCCTAGAACTATACAACAAAATCTACACTCTAAAAAATATAAAAGTCGATAATACCTTCAGTTAAGGAGCTATATATCAAACTAAACTAGCAAACATGATTACACTTACATTTTCATTTGCCACTCTTTCCTTCTCTTCAAGTTCCTCTACCCGGTGCATTCTATGGTCGAGTTCTTTGGCCTGGGCTTCAATGTGCTGCTTAAGTAAACTCAACTCTGCCCTTAATGTAGTTAAGCAATATGCAACAAAAAAAAGTTATGACGTCAGCACAGCTTGATACTGCTAATACGTAAGTTCTTCAGTGAGGAGTGAGTACAACACTTTCATTTATCTCCAAAGCTAGATACATAGCAAACAACTGTGCATTTGATTCAAATGTCAAGTACCTTAATTCATTTACAGTATGCTGCAGCTCAATGATCTCAAGCTGAGATGCCTTAACAACATCCTCCAGGGCACCAGCCTGCACAAAGGATGCATAAAAAAACTCAACAAGGTATCATCAAGATGCAAACTTAAACGAGAACAACAAGTTTCATTGAAAACCACAAAGAGAAATAATTTTTTTTACCAAAGAGTATATTTCATCCTCTTCTTTTTCCGCTTGGTTTGACCTGTCATTTGACGCTGCAAGCTTTCCATCTCCAAGAAGCTTACTAAATTTGAAATCTATCCCAGCTTCCCTCAACCCATTTTCTGCGGCTAAAAACAGGTCCCTTTTCTTAGGAGACGGATTGGATGTCATCCTCTTTGACAAAGCACTCCTAAGCAAAGAACCAATTTGATCCTTTTCCTTAACTAACCTATTCACAGTCTCATCTAAACTCTTGATCTCATGATTCTTCTCCTCAATCACATCCCTAACTTTTTGAACAACAATCCTAGTCAACTCATGTATGGATTCCATTCCAGCTAAAGAAGCGCGTATATTCTCTCCAATTTCCGTTTCTTGCGGTACAAACAAAGATTCGGACAGTTCCGAATTACCAGCATCGTCAATGATCTTAAAAACACTACAAATCTGGTTGTGAATCTTGGACACAAAGCTCAACTGATCAATCAACAAAGGCCTCAATGATTCCATACTAGATTCCAACTTACACAACTTGTCCTCACACTCATTAACAAACTCCTTCAACTGCAAACCCTCACTCTCTTCCTTCCTTAAACTCTCAGAAACCTCGTCCAACTTCTCATCCCTATCAGCTAAATCCCTCTCCAAACCCTCCACAAGAGAGGTTTTCTTTGCAACCTCATCCCTCAAATCACTGATGGTTGCTTCCAACTGAGAAACCTCAATAGCAATCTCGTAATTCCTTTGCTCCACCTGTTCCCTAGCTTGGTCCCTAGCCTTAACACTTGCATCATTCTGTTTCAACAACTCCTCAACAATCTCATTGGCCCTCTTTATAACACCATAAGTCACCGCAGCCATGCCAGTATATTTCTGCGACCGCGGCAACGCACTCCCACTTCCGCCGAAACCATTCACTTTAGCAGAAACCTTCTCAATTCCCGTAACCATCATATGACTCGATTTCTCAATCTCCGATCGCAACGACTGCCGCTCCACTGCCGCCTCTTCCAGCTGCTTCGCCGCCTCGTCCTTTTCCCGAACAGCCTCATCCCGCAGCCGGCCGAACTCATCCCGTTTCCGTATAGCCTCTTGAGCAAGCACCTTCAATCGGTTGAAAGAAGTCTGTAACTCCGACTTAGCTTTCTCCGCAGCGAGCCGTCCCTGCTTTTCCCGATCAAGCTCGGCGAGAATCTCGCGGAATTTTTCAACGGACACGTCATCGGAGGATGGAGAATTAGTTGCAATCGGAATCGGATCACCACCGTCGTCCTCGACGTCGCTGAGCACCGCATCAGCATCTACGTCGCCGGCGCCAGCCATTTAATTAAACAGCATGCAATATTTGATAAACCCTAGAAATTGTAGCGAATAAAGAAATCGAGATGAAAAAGAATTAGGAAGTAATCGAAATCGAAAGTAATTGTTAGGTGAATAAAGAAGAAACACACCAACCAGTCTCTGAATAATTTCTGATTGGGAAATTCTCGATTTTAATTTTTGTTTTCCAATTCGGGAAATTAAATTTAAAACAGTGGCGCTATGGTGATAATGTTAAAATAAAATTGAATTGCTAAAGTAAAAAATATATGGAAGATGAAAAAGAAGGTGTGTTTTTTTGGGGTGATGTGATTTTAGTTTGATTGGTTTTTGGTTTTTGGTTTTTGTTTGGGAGTGGGGAAGTGGAGATGGTATTGTGGGCGTGAGCGCAGGGGATTGGTTTGGATGAGGAAGAGAGAAGGAAGGAAACTTCGTTTTGAAGGCAGAGAGATGAGAATAAAAACAAGAGACGGAGACAGTGGTGGTGAGGTGATGAAAGAGATGAATTGAAGCGAAATAGAGCGTGTGAGTGGGGAGGGTGATTCTTAACAGATTTGGTTTAAACGCCACGGAAGGCATAATTAATTCATCATAATTTTCAATGTGTTTAAAGGTAGTGCACTAACGGTGTAAACAAATTTTACACATACAACCAATCAAAATTCTTATACTTGCCATGTCATATTAGTTTTTTAAAATTAAAATTATTTTTTAATTGGATACATGGTTGTGATTGGTTGAAAGTGTAAAAAACTTTACACTGTCGGTGCATATCCCTTTTTCTCATTTTCAATAACAAATCATTACTTGCAAATATTTTATTTTAATTGTAACCAAAAAAAAATATATTTTATTTTAATTCATTATGAATATATTTAATCTTTTATGTAGATCAAATATTTTTATTTTTCAATTAGAATAGTATTTGTTTATAATTATGATTGGAAAGAATATTATTTTAATATTTTATAGTGATTCATGCATCTAAAAAGAAAATCTTTATTTATAATTATGGTCGGAGGAAATATTATTTTAACATTTTATATTATAGTGATTAATGCGAGATATAGGTTAAAATTTATTTAAATAAATAAAATATTTTAGAATTAATTATAATTTACAAATAAATTTAGGGTTAAATATACAACACCTCTTGTAATATTTTAATTAATTTTTTAAATTCACGTGATTTTTTTTTTACTTTTTTAATTATATATTTTATTTTCTTACAATTAATATTTTTTAAGAATTAATATTTTAATTTTTATTAATATTTTCTATGAGTTATTATTTCAAAGTATCAAAATTTTACATTGAACCTAAAGTTGAAGTTGCCAAAAACAAGAGCCCAATGACTGAGTCTAAGTGTTTAAAATAGTTTCATAAACCCTTCGAATTGGTATTAAAATTTCGATGTGGGACTTCGTTTACATTCCAGATTCTATAGATAATAATGATATTGACACCTGTTTATGGGGGGCATTACTAATGAGGAATTCAACATAACGAATGCTTACTCAACCATCACTAGCACTGAAAGCTCAACTAAAAGCTCAATTAGAAACCAAGTGGAAGAAAACTTGGCAAGTTCAAGTCCCATAGAGAATCTACATGTTCATTTGGATTGTTTAAATGAATAGCATAAAAACAAAATAAATGATGGTGTGAAGCCAATTAAGTGATACGTTCTCCACTGAGTGTCTTGGTAGAATTCACCATTCATGTACTGCGAAACTACAATTATACTAAGTGGGTTTGGTTGAACCTTGTTGATCATTTACAGTGGTATGAGTTCTTTAGTTTGAATGTTAAAGATTGGTTGGATTATAATATGCATCATAGCATAAGCAAGATAAGTGTAATACCTTCAATAATAGATATCCATACTTGGTATTGTAAAACTGATTTATGGCAGCCAATTGTGTGACACTGTGTCCATCGAATTTAGCATGATAAATGTACCTTAAATATTAAAGTTGTGTTGGAGTTCTGGAACATTTAACTTCAGTGGGAGCATCAAGAACTTTGGTAACGGTAAGAAGTAATAATTATTTACACATCAAGCTTGAAACCTTTCCAAATTGTTCGCTGCATTAATTGCTTGTTCTGATAACCGGTTTGTATTCTCTAATTGTGCCATCTTATCAAAGATGCTATTCTTGTAGTTTGTGCATACTACTTCAAGCAGAACCATACCAAAAGAATAGACATCACTCTTTTCGGTATAAGCATTGGTTCGGGCACACTCTGGTGTCGTGTAACCAAATGTATCTGTCAACAAAACCATTTGCAGTAAGTAATACCACAAGTCATAACAAATTTGATATAACCATTATGTTTTGAATAGTTTACAAGCATGTTTTTGAAATAGTTTACAAGCATGTTTTTGACAGGACAGTGTTGCTTGATTATTAATGATAATTAAAGTTCTGATTAAGATAACAACCAAGCCTACATTTCATAATGAAACATGAATTTGTAGCATGGATAATTTAACAGATTTTAAATAATTACAAGCGTCTCAGCTTATTTTGATCTCATTGAATTTATGGATATGATTACTTTGAAGTGTAAGAAACAATAATAAAATATTGAAAATGTTTAATTTTTTCATTTGCAGCAGCTACTTCTGTCATCTTCAATGGATAAGACAATGAGATTGTAGCACTTGGAAACTACGACATGCTTGAAATTGTTCCAACATATGATTATGGTAAACCTGTTTGAACTTCCCTGCACGTCTTGTTGTGAATTGGACGGATATTCATGAAATGGTTACAGTTGTGTCTTGGTTTTGTGTTGTTTGTGTGCAAAAGAGTCCCACATTGATTTTTACAAAAACGAAATTAGTGTTTATAAAGCAAAGAACCAATTAGTTAATTGAATCGAAAGCAGGCTTATCTGTTGATGCCTATTCACATGCTTATCTGTGATGCATGTTGACATGTTTTACCTGTGATGCATGTTCACATGTCTTACTTGATGTTTTTTAGGGTTCTTTGTGACGTTTCTTGTTTGATCGCATGCTCCCTTAGGTGCTCGACTCCGTCTCTCTAGGAGATGTGGATTGAGATAGAAACAGAACATAGAAACAGAACATTTCATGTTCCCTTGGAATTAAGCTTTACACACACACACACACACACACACACACACACACACACACACACACACAACACACACACACACACACACCTTTAGATTAGAAACTAGCAAGAGCGAATCCTGTGGAGTACCATAGACGTGAAGGGTGCTAATACCTTTCCCTGGCCTAACCAACACCCTTACCCATTATTTATTCGTGAGACCTTTATTTGTTTTGTGTTTGGTTTTCTTCGATGTTTTCCTTTCCTCCTCGTAGGATAAATAAATATTTGATGGTCACTTCATTGTTTTGATGAGTTTTTTCCAATTGCTTCAGTATGATGTTTATCTAAAAACTCATATGAACTAGGGGTGCTCGCGGTGCGGTTTGGGCGGTTTTGACGAAAAAAATCATCCGAACCGCAAGGAAAAAAATCGTGCGGTTTGGTTTGGTTCGGTTGACTTTTAAAAAAAATCCGAACCAAACCAAACCAAACTAATGCGGTTTGGTTCGGTTCGGTTGGTTCGGTTTTTTACAAATATTTTATTGAGCCATACATATACATATAAATGACAACATAACTTTGTATTTATACATTCATACACTATCAAATAACAACAAAATCCTCATATTTTGACAACAACTTTCTATTTAATATGTAAAAAATTAAATTAGACAAAAGTGGAATAATAAACATAAAATAATAGTATAAAACAATATAAAAATTATTAGAATGAAACAAAAAAAATTGAAGAGACGAGAGATTAGTGAAGGTGAAAAAGAAAAAACAAAATAGTTGAGAGATTAAAGAAGAATATGTGCGATAAAAACGAAAATGAAATAAGGAACATTTGCATAAAAATGAGAAGGTGAAAAAGAAAGAATATAAGAGAGTAGAGATTATAGAAAAATAGGGAAGAAGTATGTGGCAAAGAAGGCGCAATAATGCTATTAGAGATTTGTGAAGATCGGGACTAAAATCATATGAGTAAGGATGAGAACAATTTGTTCGTAATCATAAGGCTAAGGTGTAATAGATTTAAGTTTGGGTAGGATGTGAGTTAAGTAAAAGTTAGGTTGTAACATAATGCGGTTTGATTCGGTTTGGTTCGGTTTACAAAATACAAACCGCAAACCGAACCGAACCGTGCGGTTTTGTTAAAAGATGACCCAAACTAATCCGAACCAAATGCGGTTTTTTGCGGTTTCGGTTTGGTTTGGTTTGGTTTGCGGTTTTCTATTGGGTTGGTTTGGTTTTGATCACCCCTAATATGAACCACCACCCAAACCCAGATTCCGATTGTTATTCATCGGAACACGTGTACGCCCCGCTCTATCGCGTCAACCATAGCGCGTAAACAACGCAGAAAAATAGCAGTATTCAACTCGACCTCGGTGGCGCCGGCAGTCAGAAGTGGAAAAACCACTGTCAAACAACAACACTCCACCGAAAAACACCCTAAAAAAATAAGTTTTCCTATCCTAAACCACATGCATTCTACAGAAATACCGAAACTAAAAGCGAAGAAAGGGAACTTACGTAGTAGAAAAGAGTTAAGCTGGTCGGAAGCGTCACACGATGGTCAACGAAGGAAGGAGCACCGAGCAGAGAATGAGGGAAGAAAGAGAAGCGAAAAGTGACAAATGACTGGGATCCCTCCTATTTATAGAGGGGCCTCCCAGCGTGTGCCCGAGCACGCGCCTAGCCTAGCCTAGCCATCATGACACATATATGACAGCACCTGGCTTAACGCACACACACGATGTCACCCCTTCTCTTTCCCACAGCTATTCATCTCCTCGGAAACACTTAATCTCCTCGACGATCTCTCCTCCTCAGGCGAACTGAAGAAAATAACCTCCTCAAAAAGGCGAGCACGTCCCCATCCATATAGGGTGAAAACACCCCTAAAAACCTCAAAATGTCATTCGCATATGCATATCCGAACGAACCCAAATTTTTTTTAGTTGTTTTTGGATATGCATATCCAAAGTATCTCAATATTTCAATTTTATGGGTTTTCGGATATGCATATCCGAATTAACCAATATCCCGATTTTTTTAATTTTATTTAAATTTGAAAAGATATTTATTTATAATATAATTATATTATAATTAAAGTGAGTTATTATTAACAAAGAATAACTTAAATACAAATTGTTATAAATAAGGAATAAAGAGATTAAGTTATAAATATGGAATAAAGAGATTAAATGAAATTTTAACATCAAGTTGCTCTATCTCCAAGTCTAGCATTGAAGCTATACCAAGGATTGCTCTTATGGATGTCATCTTCACCACTAGCGAGAATATATCCTTGAAATCTATGCCTTTCTTTTAATGACACCCCTTCACGACAATTTGTGCTTTGTATCTGGGGTTTGGGTTGTTCTCTTCAGATTTGAGTTTGAACACCCATTTGTTTTTTAAAGCCCTTCTTCCATTTGGTAAACTCACCAAGTCATACGCCTGGTTCTCCTTCAATGTTGTAATTCTTCTTACATGGCTTGCATCCATTTGTCATTGTCATCTGTCTCAATGGCTTCCATGAAGCTTTGAGGTTCTCCTTCATCGGTGAGAGTGACATACTCATCTAGGGAATATCTTCTTGATGATTGTCTTACTCGCATGGATCTTCTTTCTCGAGGTTTTTGGTCCCTCTGATAAGTCTCTATCATTTGCTCTTCCAATATTTCCTGACCTTGTTCTATTTGGTCAGGTTGCTCCATATAATTGGGTTGTATTGTCTGATCAGGTTCAATATCTTGTTGAGGAATCTCTCCCCCTGGGTTTTGTACTACAATGGTCTTTGGCTTCTTAGATTGAATATCATGGATTGTTTGATCTTCATAAAATACCACATCTCTACTTCGAACAATCTTCTTGTTTGCAGTATTCCATAGTCTGAAGCCAAGTTCATCTCTTGGAGAACCAAGGTATATGCACTCCTTCGTCTTAGCATCGAGTTTTTCTCTTTCATCTATGGGAATATGGACAAATGCCCTACACCGGAATACTCTCAATTGACTGTAGGAGGCTTTTTTTTCCAAACCATACTTCATCTGGTATCTCTCCATTTACCGGTCTTGAAGGAGACAAGTTTATCAAATCAATTGCAATTCTCACTGCCTCACCCCAAAATGGTTTGGGAAGTTTTGCATGAGAAAACATGCTTCTAACTTTCTCTGCAATTGTTATGTTATCCTTTCTGCTATTCCATTTATTTGGGGAGTCTTCGGAGGTGTCTTCTCATGTCTTATCCTATGAGCTTTACAATATGCTTCAAATGGGCCTAGGTATTCACCTTCATTGTCACTTCTTAATCATTTTAACTTTCTTCCAGATTCTCGTTCTACAGAGGCGTGAAACTCCTTGAAAGCTTGTAGAACTTGATCTTTATTCTTCAATGGATACACCCACACTTTTCTGGAGTGATCTTCAATGAAGATAACAAAGTATTATGTGCTACCAAGAGACCTTCCAGATGTGGAGCAAACATCTGAGTGAACAAGATCGAGGATTTTCTTTCGTCTTCTTACATCATCTGATCTTTGAAAAGATACTTTGTGTTGTTTTCCTGCTATATAGTCTTCACATGATTCAAGTGGTTGTCCCTTGATATTTGAAAGGTGATATTTAGCAAGAATCTCTAAACCTTTCTTGCTCATGTGGCCAAGTAGTTTGTGCTATAATTTTTTGGTTGCATCTTGAGAAACATTAGTCTCTCCCTTGTTTATCTTTCCTTGCATGATATATACGGAGCCTTCCTTTTTGCCACGATCAATTGTCACGCTCCCTTTGTTAAGTTTACATCTTCCACCATCGAACTGGTTTATCATCCTTAGGTCATCCAACTTTCCTACTTAGATAAGATTTAAACGCATTCTTGTACATGTTTTACTTCCTTCAACACGAGCTTATTGTCATTTTCTGTGATCATAGTCACTTTACCAATACCAACAATCTTGCTTGTGACATGGTATCCCATCTTCACCGTACCAAAATCTCCTCTTTGGTATGATGAGAATAGTTCTTCATGAGGTGTAATGTGAAAAGATGCTCCCGTGTCAATTATCCAAGTGCAATCATCAAATGCAACATTTAGATAATTGTCATCTCCAATAAGTTTTGTAAATAGTATCGTACACTGGAAAAGTCACCGTAGTTTGTGAGTAGTGCAACTAAAAAATTTCCAGGAAATAGAGGTGGGTCAATATTGACACGCTTAAATACCAAGTCTTTCCTTAGCCATAACTTACTAAGACACACTTTCGCAATACTACAATTTAATTCCAACAATAATAGTTCTTTTCTGATGTGGAAGATCAAACAATGTTGCAACCACAGAGCATACTAAGAACTTTATTATTAGTACAACACCGTAGTATCTCAGAGCTCACACAATGCTCTGATACCACTGTTGGAAGATAACCTCCATAATTTCCCTCCTCCGTGAACTCAAAAATAGGCACTAGCGGAAACGTGAAATATAAGCTTAAAGACACAAGAAAATTTTAGCGTGAAAAACCTTCTCAATATGAGAAAGGAAAAACCACAAGACCCTTAGGCCTCTTAAACTTCCACTATAATGATAATGGAAATACAACAACTTCACCCTTAGGTGGAACTCACTACAATGTATCTCTCAATTTACAAGAAACACTCTCACAAAGAAGCTCTCTATGAAGAATAATTTTCTCTCTTGAGCAAGACTCTCTTTCTCTCTTACTTCTTGTTCTTCTCTTTTGTGTTGTGATTTGAATGCTTTGCTTATGGTCCTATTTATAGGAGAAACAAGCCAAATGTATCTTACATGCATCTAGACACTTGTCTTTTGCCTTCCATGCAAAACACCAAGTGTTCTTAGCAAAACATGCACCATAAAAAGTGTTCTTTGTAAGATATGCACCATAATATATGTACACCATAAATCTTTCTGCTTGTCGTCACATGCAACCTTCAATTTTGTCAAATATACGTAGAAATGATGATTTTTTTTAATCTTGATTGATTTCATCCCAATTCATTTGGATGGTAGGTGACTAACATAGGTAATTGATTTCTTAATTTCAACTTATGTATAATTTTTAATGTCAGCAAATATTGTTAATCATTGAGGCAACTACCCACTAATACTAATAACACTTTCCCAATGTTTTTTTAAACAGTTACTATGACTTAAGATATGAAAGTCATTTGGAAACTTGGGTATTTCGTAATTCTTTATCATAATGTTGGGATACAGTCTTATTCTGGTTAGGAGACATTTGAAACATCACTAAAAGAGAACTATTCAGTTTTTAAAATAGAAAATATTAGCTTGTATTTAAAAATATACATGTTAAAAAAAATTAAAATATTTTACATTACATGTTGTCATACTGAATGACTTATGCACGTAGAATTAATTTTCCCCAAATTTTAATAGTAAAATATAAATAGATTGATGGAATAATTTCATTGTGTTTTTTCTAGGAAGTTTCAGACATAGAAAGCAAAGTTGACATTTTTTACAACAAATACCACGCACTTTCATAACAAATATTTCTTCCATTTCAATAAAAATGTACGCTAAACATTTTACTTTTCATAAAAGAAAAACTATATATTTTTGTAGAGTAGAGTACACTTGTCAATAGTATAGAACCTAAAAGATAAAAACAACAGTGGTTGACTGGACATAGCTGGTTTCCTTCTAAAACTCACATTCCTCGTAATTCATTGTCTTCTTCTTCCATAAATTCATCATACTTTGTTCAACAAACACAACTCAATCCATTTTCGTCATTACCGTGACATACACACCCACCGTTTTCTCAATTATATCACAAAATTCCTTCTTTGTAGAAACAAACAATGCATCTAGAGGTATACCTATAGAAACAATATTATTCTTGGTCTTCTCTCTTCTCTTTCATGTTAATTTCGTTCTTCAAGTTTGGTAACTTAATTTATGAGAGTTTATATATTTCCATTTTGATGATTTCGTTTTTCAATTGCTTGCAGCTTGATGCTTTTACTGCTTTGGTTATTATTTTGTGTTTCCTTGGATTGATTCTCAAGGAGACAGTAATGGGAGGGAGTAGTTCAAAAGAGTCCCACTCTCACAAGAGACATGTAACTTCACCGTCATCATCATCATATGGGTCTGTTGGTTCTTCGTCTTCTTCGGATATTCATAACTTTGGATATCCGCAATCGTCTTATCCATATAATAAACCGTATCAAAGACCTAATTACCAGCGGAATACACAGGCTAACTTGCATGATTATTCACGACCTAATAGGAAGTTGGATAGGAGGTATTCAAGGATTGCTGATGATTATCATTCTCTTGATGAGGTAATTGAGTGTATGTTTGATTGGAATACTTGGAATTGATTCGGGATATGTTTAGAATTGATTATAACGTGTTTGGATACTCTCGAGTAAAATTGATTCTAGAATTGATTCTGCTTCCTACAATTGATTCTAGCTGATGTTAGAATTTGTAGTTTTTGGGTCTAAAGGTGGTTTTTTTTATTGTTAAACTCACTTTTGCAATTATTAATTAAAAAAAACTCACTTTCCTTCGCCAGAATCAATTTTACAGAATTAATTAATTCAGAATCAATTTTTTTTCACCGTAGAACCAAACATACACTAAGCTTGTTGTGTTGTGCTATGATATGCTAGTGTATAGTTTGTGTTTTATGTTTAATTGTTTTGGTAATGTATGAAAGTTTGTGTTGTGTATGAAAATTTGATGTAAATTTGTGGTATACTAGTAACCTTATACACATTTTTGATCTATCAGTAGTCCTTTTGTGTTTGTCAAATAATGAAATGATTACACAGGTTACTGCTGCTCTTTCTCATGCTGGATTGGAATCGTCGAATCTAATTGTTGGCATTGATTTCACAAAGAGCAACGAGTGGACTGGGAAGAGGTCATTCAATCGAAAAAGTTTACATCACATCGGAAATGGTCAAAATCCTTATGAGCAAGCAATTGCGATTATTGGGAAGACATTAATCTCTTTTGATGAGGATAACATGATTCCGTGTTTTGGATTTGGAGATGGTAACTAAAAATTTTCATGGTTTTCCACTTGTTCTTTTTTTCTAAAATAGCAGAACTTGATTGTGTTTTTTTTCTTGTCATGCCAGCATCAACTCATGATCAAGATGTCTTCAGTTTCCATTCGGATGAGAGATTCTGCAATGGATTTGAAGAAGTTTTGTCAAGATATAGAGAGATTGTTCCATGCCTCCGACTCGCAGGTGTTGCCTTAGTCAAATTGTCAATAATATCAATATCATTTATTTGCATTACTCATTGAATTTATGTTACAGGACCAACTTCATTTGCCCCTATTATTGAGATGGCCATGACTATTGTTGAGAAAAGTGGTGGCCAATATCATGTCTTGCTTATAATAGCTGATGGACAGGTATCTTTATTGCACATTTCATTCCATTCAAATGTAGATATTCCTCTTTCCTTCCCTATGCAAGATATTGAAAAACCAATACCTGAAATTTGCCATAGGTGACTAGAAGCGTTGACACAGAGAATGGCAAGCTAAGTTCACAGGAAAAGAAGACAATTGATGCAATAGTAAAAGCTAGGTATGTTTCGTAGTTTTTCTCCTACTTCTTAGAAGAGAAAGATCCTGATAATTCAAAGTTAGTCGGGTAGTAAGTAAAGTCCCATGTTTGTTCTAGCCAGGATTTGATTTTGGTTCTCCCGAACAATTGGTCCTTAAGTGAAGCTAGTTAATCACTTTAGCTCAATCACTTGGTTATATGTTCTGAAGTTTATATATGCTATCATCTATCTTGGATTCTTATACTCATTAAATTGCAGTGAGTATCCACTATCGATAGTTTTGGTTGGAGTCGGAGATGGGCCGTGGGATATGATGAGGGAATTTGACGATAACATTCCAGCTCGAGCCTTCGACAACTTTCAGGTTTCACATGGCCATATATTTATTAGCTTTCCACATTCAAATCTTACTATTATGCAGAAATGTAAATAATTTTTATTTTGATTGTGTGTAGTTTGTGAATTTTACTGAAATAATGTCAAAGAATGTGGATTCAAATCGAAAAGAGACAGAGTTTGCTCTAGCAGCTTTGATGGAGATACCATCTCAATATAAGGCAACCATAGATCACAACCTATTGGGGTAAATTGTTGAATAGTTATATCGAAAAATAATATTACACTTACGACCTATTATTATACATGTTTTACTCAGATAATAACTAAATTTACATCATGTCATCATCGATGAATGTAGGACTCGAAGGGGACATTCACCAGACAGGGTTCCATTACCTCCACCTCAATACGATAGAGCTTCTTCTAGTAACAGCGCAGCATATATCCGTTCAAACAGTTTTCAACAGGGCACATCATATATCCGTTCAAACAGTTTTCAGCAGAGTACACATACGAATGCGAGCAACAACATTGAAATGAACACAGAGCCGTCTTCATCTGGTTTATATGACAATAAGGTATTAACATTTAGGACCATTCTTTCCAACTAAAACACCATTATCATTTCTCTGTCACTTTCAATAATGATTCATATGTGGTTAAATGCAGGTTTGCCCGATTTGTCTTACTAATACGAAGGATATGGCCTTTGGCTGCGGGCATCAGGTAACCGATTAAACTATGTGCTGCTGATTCTTCTTGAAGTTAATCTAAGGCTGTCATAAAAGAATGTATAGTATTAAATATTAACCTTACTTTTGTTTCCTCGCATGGAACAGACTTGTTGCGAATGTGGAGAAAGCCTTGAACTCTGCCCTATTTGTCGGAGTACAATCTATACCAGAATAAAGCTTTACTGAGCTTCCAACCTCGGGGCCCGATAAGGATTCTTCCAAGGATTCTTCCCTTGTTCTTGGACGTTGGACTGGGATCCTCTACGACCGGATGCACCATAAAGCCGAAATAGATGATCTATTTTGTTCTTGTACACAATTATGTAACACAATTTTGAACCAAAAAATATATATGTAAGGTTAGGAAGATTTGTTTACAGAATGAAGTGGTGTTGTCTCATTTGTAAATATGAAGTTTGTGTTGTGTGGAAGGTTTGATTTTTTGAACGGATTCATTCAAAATTGATTCCTATATGAAAGTTCATTTCAACCATTTTTTAAATTGTTTTAAACACAAATGAAATAAAGGACTAATTGAAAGGAAACACATGTGGGAACAAGTTGTAGGAGGAGCAATACAGTAAAACTATGGACTTGGGAGAGATAGAAACGTAATTTTATTAAATTATCCTTATCAAGTAGTATTAGAAACTAAACATAAAAGTTAATTGAAAACTAAAAGTGATAATTATTTTGGGTCAATTTTTTTTTTTAAATTGACACTTATTTTGAAATTGAGGGAGTGTTAGTTGTGCAAAAATATCATATGCATGGGTGAGAGTTCAAATCCACAACATTTCACTAGTCCATTTTTAAGAAATGATGGGTTCTAATTTGTAACATCTCATTTATTTTAAAAAAATGACAGATTCTAACCTGTAACATCTTATTTATTCACTTTTAAAGAGTGATTTTCTGTCCCAAAACTACTTGACAAAAAAATTATTTTTATTTTAATAGCGAGAGTCTACAGTATTTCCAAAAAAAATACAAAGTATTAATGAATAATTATAAAATAACACGATCAACTTTCATATAGAGTAGACTATGAGATAAAGATATTAAATTTATATATTAAGATATTATAGGGGTTTTAACACCCAAAAAAATGATATTATATATGTTTGATCAATTTAACACATACATATTTAAGTATAACACTATTGAAATATAACGTTAGTTAATATTTTTTTTATTAATTAATATAAAGAGAAACATGAGTACTATTCTAGAAAATATTATATCTTAAAAATATATTTAAAGTTTTATTTATTATTATTAAATATAAATTAATTAGTGAATTATCTAATATAATTATATCTTATTTTTATTTATATTTAAAATTGATAAATTTTGTATGTATATATATATATATATATATATATATATATATATATATATATATATATATATATATATATATATATATGGCATAACATATAAGAATGACATATTTATATAAGAATGTGAGAATGAATCTGAATCATTGGATTTTAAAATAAATGGTGGAGATGATGGTGAATTTTTTTTTCTCTCTCCTACATGGTTCAGATTTATTCTCACATTCTCATTTAAATAAGGCATTCTCATATGATATGCCATATATATATATATATATATATATATATATATATATATATATATATATATATATATATATATATATATATATATATATATATATATATATATATATATATATATATATATATATATATATATATATATATATATATATATATATATATATATATATATAGAGGAGGGATATTCTTACTCCAGGAGTAAGTTATCAACACTTACTCCTCATCATGACCATTGATTCTTTTCAATCCAATGGTTAAAACTAATGAGTATTATTTTTCTCTCTCCACATTTAATTACTCATTAATTTTAACCATTGGATTGAAAAGAATCAATGGTCATGATGAGTAAGTGTTGATAACTTACTCCTGGAGTAAGAATATCCCTCCTCATATATATATATATATATATATATATATATATATATATATATATATATATATATATATATATATATATATATGAGGAGAGAGATATTTACTTCAAGAGTAACTTATTATAACTTACTCCACATCTTGACAATTTATTCTTCTTTATTTAATGGTTTAAAATAATAAGTAATAGTTTTCTCTCTACACATTTAAAAATTAAAACTAATGTTTCAGATTTCACTCAAATTTTAAGAAATAATGATTAATAAATAGGTTCTAATTTTAAATACATATCACATAAATGTATTTTATATATATATATATATATATATATATATATATATATATATATATATATATATATATATATATATATATATATATATATATATATATATATATATATATATATATATATATATATATATATATATATATAGGGAGCGTATCCAGTGAGAACTGATATTTATGTGAGAAACGAGAACTATCAATACCGATCGTTTGATTTAATTAACGGCTATGATTTAAAAATTCCATATAAAGAACACTTTACTTGATTTTTTTTCTAGAATCGTTAATATTTTAAAGAAAATCATTTAAAGATATTCTTACCAAAAATATTTTTATTTGATTAAATTATTATAAAAATATTGTGAAATATATTTATTATAATCAAGATGTATTTAAAAATTTTATTTTAAATTAAAATTCTCTAAGCTATATATATATATTTTCAAGACTAAAAAAATACTAAAAAATAATGTAAACTTTAAAATATAAGAAGTATAAATTTTTTTAATAATCTTATTTGTATTTAAATTATATTAAATTAAAATTATATCATCTAATGTTTTTTTAAAAAATATTAGCTCTTACAAAATTAATATAATTTATAAAAAAATTTAACGTTTAATTCTTACATTTAACATTTTTAATACAATATAACAAGTCTTTCTTTTTAAAACATGCTACCAAATATTTTAAAAACAATTTAATCATCGCAATGGAAATTAATGAGTAAAAATTTAACAATAATTATATAGAGCAATGGAAATTCAATTGACCCCTTTAGAACAATTTATTTACCTAAGTAAATTATAAGAAAAATATAATTCTATAAACTATGAGATACAATTTTAGATAAGTTTTGTTTAAATTTAATTACAATCGGTATATATAATTTAAAAAATTACACTTTTAAATCATATACTTTAATTAAATTGTGATTAAAATATTTGGTAGCATGTTTTGTTTTAAAAAGAAAGACTTGTTATATTGTTTTAAAAATGTTAAATGTAAGAATTAAACATTAATTTTTTTTTATAAATTATATTAATTTTGTAAGAATTAATATTGTTTTTTAAAAACATTAGATGATATAATTTTAATGGAATATAATTTAAATACAAATAAAATTATTAAAAAATTTATACTTATTATATGAAAGTTTATATATTTTTTTAGTCTTGAAAAATATATATAGCTTAGAGAATTTTAATTTAAAATAAAAATACTAAATACATTTTTATTATAATAAATATATTTCACAATATTTTTATAACAATTTAATTAAATAAAAATATTTTTGGTAAAAATATCTTTAAATGATTTTCTTTAAAATATTAACCATTCTAGAAAAAAAATCAAGTAAAGTGTTCTTTATATGGAATTTTTAAATCATAGCCGTTAATTAAATCAAACGATCGGTATTGATAGTTCTCGTTTCTCACATAAATATTAGTTCTCACTGGATACGCTCCATATATATATATATATATATATATATATATATATATATATATATATATATATATATATATATATATATATATATATATATATATATATGACGACTCTAGTGAGAACACTTGGTTATTATGAGAAATGAGAACAATGAATCACGACCATTAAATTTTGATTTGTTGATTTTAATGAACTAGATTAGTTTCTCTTTCTATGATCCTTAATATTTATTTTAAATCAACATAGAAAGAGAAACTAATCTAGTTTATTAAAATCAACAAATCAAAATTTAATGGTCGTGATTTATTGTTCTCATTTCTCATAATAACTAACTGCTCTCACTTGAGTCGTCCCTTATATATATATATATATATATATATATATATATATATATATATATATATATATATATATATATATATATATATATATGGGACGACTCAAGTGAGAATTAAATCAAACGATCGGTATTGATAATTCTCGTTTCTCACGTAAATATTAGTTCTCACTGGATACGCTATATATATATATATATATATATATATATATATATATATATATATATATATATATATATATATATATATATATATATATATATATATATATATATATATATATATATATATATATATGACGACTCTAGTGAGAACACTTGGTTATTATGAGAAATGAGAACAATGAATTACGACCATTAAATTTTGATTTGTTGATTTTAATGAACTAGATTAGTTTCTCTTTCTATGATCTTTAATATTTATTTTAAATCAACATAGAAAGAGAAACTAATCTAGTTTATTAAAATCAACAAATCAAAATTTAATGGTCGTGATTTATTGTTCTCATTTCTCATAATAACTAACTGTTTTCACTTGAGTCGTCCCTTATATATATATATATATATGACATATCATATGAGAATGTTATTTTTATATGAGAATGTGAGAATGAATCTTAGCCATTAGATTTTAAAATAAATGGTGAAGATTATGTGTGAATCTTTTTTTCCTCTCTCCTACATCATTTATTTCAAAATGTAGGAGAGAGAAAAAAAAGATTCACTCATTATCTCCACCATTTATTTTAAAATGCAATGGTTCAGTGTCGTGCTAATTAAAATGATTATCCAATTTCAACATTGGAAACTGTCATTTGACAAAAACAAAAGAGTGAAGACTCATTTTGGTCCCTCACAAATATTACACGAGTCAAATTAGTCCCTCACAAAAAAAATTGATTCAACTTAATCCGTTACAAAATTTAACTGAATCATATTAGTCCTCCGACTAATATTTTTCTCTAATCAGTTTTTTCCTACTTCTAAACTGGTTCTTTTCCTACTTCTAAACCAGTTCTTTTCTTACTTTTAAACCGTGACTGGACTGACACGTTGGATTTATTTATTTATTTATTTTTTAAATACTAAATTAATTTTTATTTTTAAACAATTGTCAATGAATAATATCAAAAAAGCCAAAATTATTTCTTATAAAATAATTTTTAAACAAGTCATTTTCATGATTTCTACTAATATTAACAAATTCTATACATAAATTTTTACCTATGAGGTCTCAAATCCATGTCCCTTCAAGTTAAATGATTTTCACTTTACAACTAGACAAATCAATTTCTATTGTTAATAAAGTTACTATCATTTACAACTAGAAAAATCAATTTCTATTGTTAGTAAAGTGACTATTATTTCCCTTAAAAAAGTGACTATTATTTACATTAAGACAAATCAATTTTTATTTTTAATAAAGTGACTATCATTTACAACTAGATAAATTAATTTCTATTGTTAGTAAAGTGACTATCATTTACAACTAGACAAATCAATTTCTACCGTTAGTAAAGTGACTATCAATCTAGACAAATCAATTTCTATTGTTAGTAAAGTGACTATCATTTACAAATAGACAAATCAATTTCTATTATATTAAATTAACTGTCATTTAATCTGAAGAGACTTAGGTTCAAGAACATATTGATATAAATTTTGTATTTTTTATTTTAAATTTAGAACTGTTTAAGATTAATCACATGGGTCTGAGTTCAACTCCTTATAAAAAATATTTTTGGCTTTTTTATATTATTAATTTATAATTGTTTATAAATAGAATTAAAAATAAAAATCAATTTAGTATTTAAAAAATGAAAAATAAATAAAATCCAACGTGGCAGTACAGTCACGGTTTAAAATTAAGAAAAAATCGATTTGAAAAAAATATTAACAGAAGGACTAATATGATCCGGTTAAATTTTATAAGGGATTAAATTGAGTCTATTTTATCGTGAATGACTAGTTTGACTCGTTTAAGATTTGTGAGATACCGAAATGGTTTTCACTCTAAACAAAAAATTATCTGCAGTATAAATGGTTATCTAAAAGTAATTATTATGAAGTAGTACTTTCCTAAACTTAAGAATTTAATTGGTAAAAAATGTACATTATGTGCAATTATGATAATTAAATTAAAAATGATTTATATTAGCAATTCATTAAAGTTAAATGAATGAATATTAATAATAAAATCTTAATTACAAAAAATTAATCTAATATAATTTAAAAAATAGAAAATAAAAATAATGTTTAGGAAGCTAAATGAAATTAATTCATCATTTCTTAATAATAATAATAATAGTAATAATAATAATAATAATAATAGAAATTTAATCTTTTAAATGAGATTTGTACATGAGAAATCCAAATTGCTTCAAATATAGGGAAAAAAACCATAAGCTTTATATATTTTTAGAATTTGAATACGTAAAAAACTACTATTGAATCATATATTTTTACTTTAAAGTTTATATTTATTTCTTTTATATATTCTCTTCGTTATTCTATTTTTCTGTTTTTTGTGAGGCGAAATGTATTTATAATAAGGATAAAAAATACAACTAAGAAAATTTTAAAGTATTCATTTTCTTCTAATTGTGAGTTTTTCTTATTAAACATTAAAAATTCCGCACCAACATGCATAGATATGGTCATAAAATATTTGATACTAGAAATGATGTACTTTATTTTTATGTTTTATCTTGTGTAATACCGTATCATAAAACTTGTCATTGCTGTCGCATAGTAATCCAAATTCTATAAGAGCTCTCTCTCTATTTCTATATTTATAGAGATATAGTAAGAGACAGTATCATAACGTGGAAGATAACATCATTATATCATAACAATAGAAACACAAAATGAGTGATTGGTGGCGGTGCATGTTGATTTTCGTCAGTTTTCTTTTGATCGGAGCAACCATATTCATGGTGGAACCGGTGGTGGCATTGAACGGTGTTCCACTTGGAACAAACTCTCGATGGATTGTGAATAAAAATGGACAGAGAGTGAAACTTGCATGTGTGAATTGGGTGTCTCATTTAGATGCTGTGGTGGCTGAAGGACTCAGTAAAAAGCCTGTGGATGAAATATCGAAAGGAATAAAGAGCATGGGCTTTAACTGTGTTAGGCTAACATGGCCTACTCTTCTTGCCACTGATGACACTGTTTCTAATCTAAAGGTTAGACAATCATTGGAGAAGCATGGTCTCAAAGATTCTATTGCTGGTTTTCAATCCAATAACCCTTCCATCATTGATCTTACACTCATCCAAGCCTTTCAGGTACTCATTCAATTATTATTATTTTTAAATCCAATTTATTAATCATTCTTTCACTCATTTTGATATGGTAATAATCTAGTGGTTTTGTAATGATTTCAGGCTGTAGTAAAAAGTCTTGAGAACAATGATGTGATGGTGATTTTGGACAACCACCTAACCATTCCAGGATGGTGTTGCAATAATAAAGATGGCAACGGGTTTTTCGGCGATCAATTTTTCAACCCGAATATATGGGTCACAGGCCTAACCAAAATGGCCACTCTTTTCAAAGGAGTCCCTAATGTGGTGGGCATGAGCTTGAGGAATGAACTCAGAGGACAAAAACAAAATGAAAACGATTGGTACAGGTAAAATTACTGAACAAATTCAAGACTAAAACAATGTAAAGTAAGAAAGAAATAGAGAAGAATTTTATGTTAATGATACTAAGTTATTGTTTGTCATGAATTAAAGGTATATGGTGCAAGGAGCAGAAGCAGTTCATGCAGCAAATCCAAATCTTCTTGTAATTTTATCTGGATTAAATTTCGCCAGAGACTTATCATTTATTTCCAAAAGACCAGTGAAACTATCATTCCAAGGAAAATTAGTATTCGAAGCACACTGGTATGGATTCACTGATGGTGAAGCTTGGGTAAGAGGGAACCCGAATCAAGTATGTGGACGAGTATCTCAAATCGTAAAGAGCACGTCTGGTTACTTGGTGGATCAAGGATATCCATTGCTTATGAGTGAGTTTGGAGTTGATTTGAGAGGTACTAATGTCAATGACAACCGTTATCTTAGCTGCTTTATAGCATATGCAGCTGAACTTGATTTGGATTGGGCCTTGTGGGCATTGCAAGGTAGTTACTACATTAGAGAAGGCGATGTTGGACAGGAAGAGTTTTTTGGTCTTCTTGATTTGAATTGGGCACAAGTTAGAAATAACGGCTTCTTGCAGATGATTAATTCCATTCAACTTCCATTTAAAGGTTATTATATACTCGAGTTTGAATTATTTCTTTTATTGTCTATCAATGGTTTAAGGTTTAGGGTTTAGAATTTCTTTTTAATAGATGATACTATTGTGCAGGTCCAGGGGTAACACAAAATTCATACAAATTAATATTCCATCCTTTAACTGGTCTTTGCGTGAGGAGGAAGTCATCGGCGAAAGAGCCGTTGAGATTGGGACCTTGCATAACTGCTGATGGTTGGAGCTACACGCCGGAGAACAAAATAACAGGAACCAATTTTTGCATACAAGCAGCAAATGAAGGGGCACCTGCAATAATTGGTAGAAAGTGTTCTGGTGCTAATTCTAAATGGAACATGATATCAGATTCTAAGTTGCATCTTTCATCGCAAACTTATAGTGGAAAAAATATTTGTCTTGATGTGAATGATAGAAGAATTGTTGTGACTAATGCTTGTAAATGCTTGAGTCAAGATAGTTCATGTGATCCTGCAAGTCAATGGTTTAAAATTATTGATAGCGGGAAGAGGTAATTGGTCAGTTAAAATTATTGTTATGAATTGATTGATTTTAGCATAAGGTTCTTTTAAATATTGTAGGGTAAAGTTGTTTGACCATGTGTATTTAATAAACATTTCCTCTACCATTATTAAAGGAGATCAGTGTAACAAAAATTCCACTCGTTGCATCACAACCATTCACAAATATTATTTTATAAATAATTAAAACAAAAATTAAATTTTAATAAGTATTTAATGGTCATAATTCAATGACGGTGTAAAACTGTTTTACACTGTCAATACATACCAATTAAATTCTTATTAAAATAGAAGAGACATTTCTAATATTTCAGATAACAATGGTTGAGTGGTTGAGTGCTAACACATGCTTGTTTAATGCACGTGGTCTCAAGTTTGAATCATAATTTTTCCAATTTATTTTCGGAGAGTTTTTTTTAACAAAAAGTTTATTATAAAATAATAGGTAAAAATGATTAAAACTAAAGCACTCTATTTATTTTAATTGTGAACAATTGTTCAAAGAGTTTAATTAAAATACATTGATAGTATAAAAGGATTTCCACAGTCAGTTAATCATTTGAATGTTAGAAATAATTCACAACAAACTATCTCTATCATATCGAAGAGATCAACTATCCATTGGAGTAAACAACATCTTCGCAACGAACTATCTCTATCGCATCGAAGAGATCAACTATCCATTGGTGTAAATAACGTCTTCGCAATGAACTATCTCTATCATATCAAAGAGATCAATCATCCATTGGAGTAAATAACACTTCATAACAAACTATCTCTATCATCTTGAAGAGATTAATCATTCATCACAATAATCACTCTTCACTATGAATTAATAGACTGTTTCGAAGAGACTGTCATCTTCATTCAAGAAGAAATTCCGAGACATACAAGCTTCTCAAATAAAGAGACCACCACTTGATGTCAAGTAATAAATCTGAAAGTATTTGCAATAACAACTATCAGGGAATAAATCCAACTTTCAGAGGAACCACAACAGGTTCTTGTTGAGGGGACAAAGCCTTCAACTTTACAAAATTAATGCACTCTCAATCCAGGGTTCACTGCCTAGAGAGATCCGAATAATGATATATGTCGGAGACAAAGTTCAATCCAAGGCTGAGTTGGAGAGAGACATCCAAGCAAGACACTTCCTAATTAAGAATAATCTCAACAGAGATGAAGACGTTAAAACAAAATCTTTCCCTGAGAAACAAATTTATTGGGGAAACACAAGGATATGGGTCTTTCTGTCTAAAGTTGACGCTTCAATGGTGGGAGTAAAGACCTCACTTGGGGATAAGCACAAAAAGTTTCTCATATATCAAGAGAATACAAATGTGCATGTAGAGAAAATATGAATGGATAAATGAATGAATGTTATGCATATGCTAACAAAACACCAGGGTACAACCAAGCACTCAGCCAATCGTCAGTAGAATCTTCTGTAAAGGTTTAAACTTTACTTGGGAGAGAGAACACTCTTTAAATCAATCTTCAATATTAAAAGGATTCATTCCGAGAAGAAAACATATATTTAGCTGGATTAACTTGTATCAAGATCTAGTTGCTTCATAGAGAATAACAGGATCACAAACTCATCACAACGTAATAACTTTGGAGGAAACCCACTATCCAATTGACAAGTACAGGGGAAATCATGCACACATCTGCAAGATAGAACGAGAACATCTCCACTTAGGATTAAAAGGCTCATGTCCACAAGACCTAGAAGATCAATTCTGTCAGAGGAAGATTCTTGGCTTAGGAAAAAAAACATAGTAACCATCTTGACAAAATTTTGGAATGACCTTGGAAACAACTTTGATGCCTCCAGTTTGTTGGGATGATCAAGATAACCATCACCACTTACCCCAAACTACATGATCTATAAGAAATTTTCCTCAAGAGGAAACCTTGTACCATAAGGACTTTAAATCATCTTCCCCAGGATCTTCAAACTCTTTGACGGATTCGTCGAATCTCTACATCACTACCCTATATTGTATGGTTTTTGAAGGGAAATTTTTTGAACAGAGAGTAACTTGTACCAATTTGGGATAGGTTTCCCTAATCATCTTCAAATTCTCCGGATTGAGTAAACTTAGCATATTTTTTTATCCACAAAGTCTTCTAGGAAAGACGCCTCTTGCTGATACTCAAGTGTAAACTTCCTTGATGTCAAGCGATTGTGTTACAAGTAGAAAATGTTTATTCTAAGAATGAAAATTCTAATGCAACAATTATGTAAGTCTTGAAGATTTTATTTAAAAGATGTCACAAAACTTTGTGAATGAATCACTAGTTTGGGTGCAACATTGATTGATTTTTTGTATAAAAGATAACAAAAGCATATGATACCAACACAAATATTTAGCAAAATTTATGGGAGTCAGGAACACTATTTTTTCAAAGGGTTTAGGGTTTAGGGTTGTAACGTGGTCTGGGTCACGGTTTCAAAAAAAGATTTTAAGGCTCAAATTTTATTTGTGCCTACCCATTCTTCATGATGTTCTTTAGTCCTATGTTCAATTAATTCAACATGTGTTCATCTCTCAAAAAAGATCTTGCGATGATTAAGGCCCTTTTTTGTCTTTGTGTTTGCAATCACCTCTATTAATTAAATTCTTAATTATTTTTCTTTTACTTTTAGTTTATAGTTAATTTAGAATTCAATGATTCAACAAAATAGAAATTTACTCCATTTCAATTCTCTATCAACAAATATTAGATTAAATGCCTACAATATTGTAATGAAATGCTTTTAAAAAAAAAATACTATCTAGTCTTAGTACTACTATATGGCATGGTGGATGGATTAAAAGGGTAGCAGAGGAATCTCTACCATGTAATTTGTCTTATGATAAAGGAAAAATATGGCATAAAAACATCCTATTTAGTATTGACACGTGTGATAAAGTAATGATTCTTTCCCATCACAAAAGTTGCAGACATTTTATTTATACCTTTCTTGCAATAATTATTATGTCATGATCACTCTTTTAAGAAATTAAATTTGTATACTGATAATTTTTATTTATTGTTTGGACCCAAACACAAGCAAGGTAGAAATTCACCAGAATTTGGCTCCAATATATCAAACTATATATTGCATTCTGCATAGAAAAGACAACTTACACCAATTGAACCAGTGATACCATTGTCATCTGATCAAAGAGATGGAAATGGTGCCAAGGAAGATGCAATCTAGAGCTATCCGCCACATTTTTTCGGCTTCAGATGACACGGTTATGACGAAACAAATTCGCGCAACTCATGCTCCTATTGAAGAACATGTGGATGCTAGACCTCTACTTAATATTGTTCAAGACATTTTTCATCGCGCGGCTTCTCTTAACCCCGAATTTGTTCAGGTGTGTGTATGTATATATTAACCTAGCTAGTACCATTTCGCATTTTCGTTGTTAACTAACCGGTTTTGTTCAGGACATGAAGGATAATAATACTAAGGAATCTGACTTGTTTGAAATGCTGGAGATTTCATATCACTCAATTAACAAAATTTCGTGCGAGGTTTGGTTTTCTTCCCGTAACCGTGCATTAGCATGAATATGTCAAAATCAAGTTATTAATCTCTTGATGCATGTTTGTGCCAGATATCTTGCAAGTGTTTGATGAGTGGAGGAGATGCTCATGCAACAACCATAGGAATACTTGGAATGCTATCAAGCTATTCATGGGATGCCAAAGTGGTGATAGCATTAGCAGCATTTGCAGCCAACTTAGGAGAATTTTGGCTTGTTGCTCAACTTCACGCCACCAACCGTCTTGCTAAGTCGGTTGCATTGTTGAAGCACATTCATGAAACACTGAATCAAGTTGATGACTTGGGGCCTAAATTTGAATCTGTCAACAACCTTCTCAAGGCAATGTTGGAGGTTGCTAATTGCATTGTTGAGTTTCATGAGCTTCCTTCTGAGTATATTGATCATGAAGCACCTGAAACATTGACTGCTTCCACTCTTATTCCTAGTGCTGTTTATTGGACCATTAGAAGTATTGTGGCATGTGCATCACATATTTTAGGCATTGTTGGCTTGGGTCAAGGGTATATCTATATCTTAGTAACTCTTCTTAATTTCTTTCTTGCACCTAAAGCAAGTATCTTCTTCTTTTTGTGTTGCTAATTTAGTGATCGCGGGTTTGTTTTGATAAAAATCTTAATTAAGTGTGTATCACAGGAGTGCTTATTATATAACTTTAACTATCTTGTGTTGATTTTAGATATATGACATCAACAATTGAGACATGGGAGCTTTCAAGTTTGACTCATAAGCTAGAAAGCTTGTATGGTCACCTTCAAAAGCTGCTAACAATTTGTCGTCAACATTTAGGTAAGGAAGATTACTCGTTTTAGAAACTCTGCACGCGTATTAATGACGAAGATGATGAAGAAGCACTGTTTTGCTTTTATTTAGATAAAATTTCTTTAATCTACATGCTTTGTTACGTTGTGATATAATGCAGATGACAATAAACAGAGAGAAGTATTTGAAACACTTCAGCACCTTTTTGAGACTTCACACCAAGATAACATTAAGGTTCTCAAAGCTTTGATTCACTGCAAGGGTGATCCATTGCCAGTGTTTGATGGTTCCACAAAGCAAAGGGTTAGCATAGATTATGTTATTTCTGCATTTAACGCATAGTATATATGCATTAGAATGATCTTTAATGAAGATCTGGGTCGTCTTTGTCTTTGAGAGCGTGCTAGGCGGGCGGCCTCAAAAGTTGACACGGTTAAACCGTGGCTAAAAATTGCTTCATTTAATATTTGTTAATGTTAAACTGTGGCAAATAGGACTCCAATTTGTTGTCACATTTCATCTGTGACTAACCTACATAAAGCCTCTAAAAACTTTAAGACGGCCCTGATGAAGACTTGCTAAGAATGACAACAATGCAATCTTACAGTGACAATTTGAATCAACTAATCTATAATTTATAATCGTATAATTATTTTTCTGTTCAACTCAAGGTATTTTATCTATTTTCAGGTTAGCATTGAGGCATTGAGGAAGAAAATTGTGCTGCTCTACATAACAGACCTGCACAATATATCTGACCAAGAGCTAGTGATTTTTGAACAAATGTATCAAGAGTCGCGTCTAGATTCAACGAGGATAGAGAGTCAATACGAACTCGTTTGGATTCCGGTTGTGGAAAAGGGAACTGCGTGGACCGAATCAAAGCAGAAGTTCGAGAGGCTGCAATCAATGATGCCATGGTACTCAGTTTATGACCCTTCACTTTTGGAGGCAGCAACCATTAGGTACATTAAGGAGGTATGGCTTTTCAACACAAAGCCAATGCTTGTGGTGTTGGATCCACAAGGTAAGGTTGTGAACCTGAATGCAATACATATGATGTGGATTTGGGGAAGCATGGCTTATCCTTTTTCTAGCTTAAGGGAGGAAGCTCTTTGGAAAGAAGAAACATGGGGACTTGCACTATTGGCCGATACAATCGATCCATTGCTCTTTGATTGGGTTAGGCCTAGTTTTTTCTATCGTTATATATGAATATATGCATGCATATCATCAATGTTTTATGTTATGATCATCAATTTGAATGCTTACTTGTTTCAGGTATCAGCAGGAAAGTACATATGTTTGTATGGAGGGGACGATATGGATTGGATCCGTAAATTCACAAGCGCGGCAAAATCCATGGCAAGAACTCTACGAATTCCACTCGAAATGATGTATGTAGGAAAAGCCAACCCTGGACAAAAAGTTAGAAAAATCAACAAGTCCATATATGAAGAAAATCTAAGCAACATCCTAGCCGACCCAACGATAATTTGGTTCTTTTGGGTTAGGCTAGAAAGCATGTGGCACTCCAAATTACAACAAAACAAGACAGTGGAAACTGACCAAATAATGATGGAAATAATGAGAATCCTAAGCTATGATAGCAGTGATCAAGGTTGGGCTGTGATAAGTCAAGGAACAATAAAAATGACCCAAGGCAAAGGCGACTCGTTTTTGAAGTGTGTTAATGAGTTTGATGAGTGGAAGGATAATGTGAATGAGAAAGGAGTTTTGCCTGCAATGGATGAGTATATACAAGGAATCCAACAGCCACACCATTGTAATAGATTGATACTGCCAGGAGTTGATGGCACAGTTCCAGATAAGATTGTGTGTGCTGAATGTGGTAAACCAATGGAGAAGTTCTACATGTATCGCTGCTGCAACGAATGAATCGTTACTATGGGTGAAAAAATAACATTGCATCTTTGAATAATAAGTATAGAAAATAACATGGAGATTTTATGTGTTGTATTATGTTTGGCATTTAAATTTCAAGGGTGAGAAATGATATTGATATCTACTTATCAAAATAAATTATGTAAGTATAACAACACGGCCGAGAAACAAACTGCGATAGTGAAAATTCGCAGACGTTGTTTTTTTAATTAACAAATAATTAAGAAAGAGGTTGGTGTTGAAATTGATACACGCTTTCGTTGACACGTACTTCAGCGTGAAAAACTAATAAAGAACGCAACGCATATCAAAAGCGATGAATAACACACTAAAAAGCATAATTAATGAAAGAAGAAAAAAGAACTAAACCTAAATGAATTGAAGTGTTGAAATAAGGGTGCATATGGTTTGTTATTAAGAAAAACATCTTATAATATCCCCATTTTTGTATGCAAAGGTGCACTTCAAAATTCATGTTGATGCAGGTTGTTTGAAACATTGCTGAAAATAGATGGAGGATGTCGGATGCAAATCAAGCAGGCGCTGAATTTGAATAGAGTCAACTCCAGCAAATTCCTATCAAGGATAAGCTTATCTCAATGACTGCCATCATTGAAAATGGTATCAAGATTCAAAATCTATTTTAAATTGATATTTAGATTTTAAATGTATGCGTGATAAACCAAGTATGATGTAAACTACACTTCAATGTCTAAACATCACAAGTAGAACAGAGGCATGTGAGACATGTAAAAGAAATAGTTTATTTACAAAACTAATAGTTCAATAATTTATTTACAAAACTAAAATACAATATTTAAGCATACATTAAATTGAATAATAGTGTACATACATACAACAAAAAATGAATCAAAAATGTCATTAAGGAGTAGATTTAGTAACCGACGTAACAGAATTCCAAATTTGAGCAATAGGCGAAAGAATATGAGGCAAAATAGCCCCAATTCCATTAAGAGCCGCACCAGAAACAACACCAATTGCAAATGTCTCGACATAACCCGGCTTAGAATCCAACTTCATGTCAAGTACCGCAAGTCTATTGTTAACCGAATCCATCTTTCTAGAAGATTCATTCAAAACCCTTTCATTTTTACCTCTACCAGATGAAATCACTCCAAATAAAGCTTTCTGCAAATCCTCAATAACCTTCAAAGAAGCTTCATTTGAATCCATTCCTTGAGATTCATAATAAGATATCAACTCTTTTGGAGAAGGAATCTTCTTTTTCTGATTAGATTTCAATTTAATTTCAGGTATTAACGGTGCTTTTGGACTACTTGATGGTTCCATTTCAATTACTGGTAAAAAAAACAAATAAATCGTTAGATTTTATTATTTAATTAAACATTGCAGTTAAATTAATTAAAACAAAAATTGAGCTTAATTATAGAGGTTTGAATCAAATGATTTGGAATGTACCAGTAGACAGGTAACATAGTGTAGTTAAAATTACACAACGTTGTTTAAGACTGGTTTTTTAGGTTTGATTTATGCTTCGGGAAACTTGAAATCCTCTTACTTGAAAGAAGAGGTTTCACCATTGTGAAGCAACAATTCATAAAACAAAATTGAATTTAAATTATATTATGAAATATAACAACACGACTATGAAACAAACTGCGATAGTGAAAATTCGCAGGTGTTGTTTTTTCGTTAATTAACAAATAATTAAGAAAGAGGTCGGTGTTGAATTTGATATACGCTTTCGTTGACACGTACTTCGGCATGAAAAACTAACGAAGAACGCAACGCCTATCAAAAGCGATGAATAAAATGAAAAGAGTGTATTTCACTGAAGAAGAAAAAAAAGAACGAGAGAATTTGAAAGTGAAACATACTATGAATCTCGAAGAGACTCTGATTTCGTCTCGCGGCTAGGTTTATCGCCTTAGATGATGATGATGAACCTTGCGCTGGCTCTGATTTTATAGTGTAACGGAACTAAACCTAAACTGAACTGGTGGGTATATGGGCTTTGAAAAGGTAAAATATGAAAAATGGGTTCCTAGGCCCATAATGAATAAACATTTATAATTGTACCCTAACACTTATTTCTTACCCATGAAACCATTTAAAAAATACTTTTTATATTCTTTTTGTTGTATAAATTTTTATCATTATATTTAGGATTCTCCGTCAGTTCATATCTTAAATTAATTTTTGGTATAAAAAGATTTTTTTGAAATGGTACATATTTTTGGAATTCGGGTTTTCACTCGTTGAATCGGGTTCGGATGCCGGTGGATCCCGCATATTTGGGTCTGCCTGTCATCCCTACGTGAATTAACTAAACTTTAAAAAAAATTGCATCTCACAAAAAATTAAAATAATGTAGTAATTGGCGTTGGATTTCTTAGGAAGAATCACGGTTCGATTCCACATAACTGCAATCGGGAGAGAGCTAAACCCACTTGATGTCAGGACTGACCTACGAACCGGACTATATCGGTGGTGATAAGCCAAAGAAAATGTGAACCAAAAATTTTGAACTAAGTATTTCATAAGTCATATTTATAAATTGAAAATTTTGAGTTAAGGTTTTTGGAAGTTAAATTCATCTCACCGCGGAAAAAAAAGAATTAAAAGTACAAAATTGAATTTGAAAACTTGAGCTAAAGTTATTTAAAGCCAAAATTTCATCTTCCAATTTAAATAATATATGGGATAAAAGTACAAATAGCGTGACAACTCCAATTGGGTAAGGGTCATCAGAAATTTTAAGGATTTGTTGAAGATTAGAGTTATCTCACACAATGAAGTGACAAGCTTTGTATATGGGGTTTCTTTGTGTTAGAGATCGATCTCTTTTTAGTATGATAATAGCCAAGGATTTTATAGCTCCCCAAGGATCTTGTATCGAATGAGCCAATTCTCCTTGTAATATAGCAACCCTCGCGTAGTGGATGGTTGGTACCCAAAAATTTAAGAAAATAAGTTACCCCCAGAACTTCCTGTATATCGAAAATTGACCCATCACACATTTCCCTTATGGGAAGTCGGGCGATGAGTCCAAACAATGGGCGATCGAACCAGATGAATGGGGCTCGAACTAATACATGGACGACTCAGGAAGGACAAAGTGTACGCCTATCACCCTCTCCCTCAAGTCTCCTTCAATTATTTCAACACGGTCCCTCAAGCACAGGGGCTCGTATTGGTTCGAGAGCTTAAACCTTTCACTTTCGAGCCTTGTACATAAGTTTGGTCGAGGAGCTTACCCATATCCTTATATGAGAATTGGTATATACTCTTCTAGCAAGGTTTAGTCGATTCCTTCAGGCGAGACTTTGTTGAGTTCCTTGAGCGAGATTTTGTTGATCCCCTCTAACGTGACTTTCTTAGGTCCCTCTTACGAGACTTTGAGGAGTCCATCGGACGGGACTTTGTTGTGCGGCATCGCCTTGCATGGGTAGTTAAACCTGTGACACGCACCAGAATGTCAGAGATGCAACTTTCGCGTAAACTAGGGAAATTCCAACGTCAAGCACTGGAAAAAAATGGAACGTCAATTTGACGGGAGAGACTGGAGCGCTACTTAGTCAAAATGCGTGTTGCATTAAATACAACTAGTGATGGTCCTTCTTGGAAGTTAAGTTTGGCCTTATTTCATACATGTGTGTGAGACTCGTGAGATTTTTCCCTTTTCTTGAAACAATTGAGATAGTCAGATGGGGATAGGTTGTCCTTACCCCTGTCCCTACCCTTATAAAAATGTGAGACTTCTTCCTTTTCACCTTTTTTCGACAAATATTTTTGCAAGAGTTTGTACTAGTGTGAAGTATACCTTCTAGGTTTTTTGATCGATTTTACCGGTATGCTTTGTTAGATTGTTCTTGGATTTCCTTTTCCTTTTTGATACTGTAAATAGTGACTCATGGATCTTTATCAGTAAAATTTGTGCTTATTCAGATCCTTTTTCAGGATTCAATGGAAAAATGTAACAAATGTGTTAAACTATTGAACTTTGCATCCATATATTCTTGTGGGGTAATAATTTAGGCCTTTTAGCAATATATTGATCTCTCTAGTATTTGACACGAAGAAGATGTGATCCAGGAACCAAGTTCTAAATAGGAAGGATTTAACATGTCCACTTTGGTTGGTTCGCTCATTTTGTATTTCTATTTTTATCTTCCCGTTATTTTTTAAAGGAGACAATAATTTCTTCACGACGGTCTAGCATGTAATTGCCTCAAGGGATGGCAAGGAATCCTACGTTAGGGTCCATCATGAAATTGCCTCAAGGGGTGGCAAGGATTGTTATTTGAGGATCCAACATGTAATCGCCTCAAGGGGAAGCAATGAGTCATGCGTGAAGATCCAGTATGTAATCGCCTTCGAGGGTGAAAAGGATTCCTACGTGAGTATCAACATGTCATCGTCTCGAGGGGCGGCAGGGATTCACATACAAGGATCCAACATGTAATTGCCTCGAGCGACAACAGGGATTTCTATGTGAGGATCGAGCATGTAATCGCCTTAAATGGTGACATTGATAACATTCCCTTGCTCCAACAATACCTGCACGTAAGATTAAAATAGTACAAATGTAACGATCGTTTTTCTTTAATTATTTATTTATGTGAGTTATGTGAATTAATTGTGCAACTATGTGTTAATTATATGTTTAATTGATTTTATGTTGTTTTATTTGGGAATTATTAGTAAATAATATAAGATAGTAAGTGTTGTTGATTATTGGGCCTAAGTTGGTATTAGTAAGTGAGGGGTGCTAGTTAGAGCCCATTAGTAATTTAAGATAGTAAGGGTTTAACTAAAATAAGGGTTTTAGAGGAAATAGAAATTAGAAGTTCATTTGGGGTTTTTGGTGAAAGAAGAGAAGGGAGGAGAGAAGAGGAGAATCTCAAGGTTGAAGATAGAGTTGGCTTCAATCCAAAACCTAAGGTAAGGGTGGGATTCTTTCATGCTAAAGGGATGTATGATGATGTTTTGGGTGGGGTTTTGATTGTATGTTGTTATCCATGATTGTGTAGAGATTGAATAGAGATTGTTAAGGTTTATATTATACTCCTATGAAATTGTGAATTCAAGTATGATTGTTGATGTTATGATGTTAGAAGACCTATAATAGATGTTATAATTGTGTTTATAACATGTATTCTATTGTTATTCGTGATGCTTGGTGTTTTCCAACTTGATTGGATTGAGTTTAGGGGTTTTAGGATGAGTTTCATATGTTGTTTTCTGTGTTTGGGGTTTTCTGAAAACCGCCAGTTCGCGCCGCGAACCTCTTGGCAAAAACTTGAGAAAATTGGATTTGCTCAGTTCACGCCGCGAACCCTTGTTGGCGGCGCGAACTGCTTGGCAGAAACTTAGGGATTATTTGATTCACTCAGTTCGCGCCGTGAACCTTGTTGGCGCCGCGAACTGCTTGGCAGAAAGTTAGGATTATTTGGTTCACTCAGTTCGCGCCGCGGACCTTGTCGGCGCCGCGAACCCTGTTTTGCAAAACTTTTCCAAACTTTGAAATGATGTAACTTTTGAACCGTAACTCCTTTTTAAGTGTCGTTTGAACCTAGGCGAAGCTATAATTGAGATCTTTCCAATGAATATGATTTAGGAATGCTTATAAACCTTTTAGAATCTTTCTTTAAATGAATCTGTTTGATGTTATGATTTGTGTGGTGAAGTGGTGTGTGTTGTATGATGATGCTACGTAGCGACGTGATTGGGAAGTGGTGAATTACTATAAAAGTAATGATGTTTAGTCGATATTTGTGATGTATTGTGAATGTCATGTTTGTATGGATGTTGCATTTATTGAGTCACATCCATTGCATAAAGAGACGGTGGCCTTAATGGTAAAAAGTGACGGTGGCCTTAATGGCAATTAGCGACGGTGTGCCCAATGGCAAATCTTGAGACGTGGGAGTTTTACTCCAAATGGTACCACATGCATTTGCATAAGTCGGGTCACATGTGAATTGCATTAGAGTCTTAATTGATTATGATATTGTGATTTGATGAAGATATGATTGTTAAGACGTGGTGACTTGATGATGAGATGTTTGTTGTGATTGTGTTGGAACCTTACTTATGAATTGTATATATATTGTCATAGTTGAATTGATGACATTGTTGCCGTTTCTTAAGTTGATTATGTGATGTGAAATCATTGTATTGAGTATTGTGATGAGAAGTGGTGACCAATGTATGATCTTTTCTTTTGCTTTGAATATTATCATACGTTTCTTTATAATGAATGATATCTCACCCCTTATGTTTGAATGTTACCCTCCGTTGGTAACGTGCAGGTAACGACATGGAGCAGCCGTATACCTTATAGCTCGAGTCGGTGTGTCAATGCTCTGATACGTAGCACTCGGGGGGATGTTTGCGATACTTGCTTGTGTCTTGTTTTATGTTGATTGTCTTTCTGGAACTTTGATGTTATGTCTTGTGGAGACGTTTTGGACCTATTGTGCCATGTTGACAAGAATATAAGATTTGGATATTGTGTTGTTATTTGGATTCCGCTGCAATATGATGAAGTTGTTTGGATTTAAATGTTCGATGAATTATGAGTTTCCTCCTATATAAGTGTTATGTATCCATGTACTTTGAGCATGAATTGTAGTTTTGTTTAAGTCGAATATGTGACGCCTCAAATTAGTTGCTTGTTTCGATGTTTTATACTCTGTTTGCTCTTATTAATTGAGGGGTAGATTTGGGGTGTTACAACAAACGCTTACATAAATTAAGTGAAGGTCTTACATAAAACCATGTGCCACCCAAATAACACGGGAAAAGAGTACCCCCTGGAAACATCATTATTCATACAAGCACGAGCAAGACTAGGATCCAGTTAAACATAAAGTTGTTTACGGTGATTTCCGGTAAACAACCGCTAGTCTTCCAAACTATAGAATATACTTTGGTTACTCGCAGGATCGACTAGATTGATCCTAGGACATAGTCAAAAAGTTTGTCATTTGTGATAAATTGGTTCATATTTGTTGGTTATTTGGCCTCGATATAAGAAATAAATAGACAAAATATAAAGACTGATAATCACCTTGTTATACACGTAAATATAACTCTGGCGAAAGATGGAGTAAAGATAAACTTGTAAGAAACTTAAAGTACAGGAATGTAAATTGCAGAATGTAAATGCTTCGAAGTAAACCTAAACGAAAGATAAAGTTGCAAGAATGTAAATAGCTGAAATGTAACGAAAGATAGAAAATACTGAAAAAATACTTGCATAAAGATGAATACAAATGTATTTAAAATGGTGGTGTCATACGTACATTTCTCAGCGAACTCGTTCTCTTAACACTTGATACTTGAGTAATTTGTGAGTGATTTGTACAAAATGAACACCTCGAATCCTAACATTAAGACCCTTATTTATACTAATTTCGACCCTAACGGTCCTACACTAACGAAATGCCACGTTGCTCGCATGCATGCACTTCGAATCCCTGAGGCGCCATCTGTCCCTATTCGGTTATACAGAATGTTTCGAATTTCAAATCCTCCCGCCTGAATTCTCCTTCGATACGTGGCAACGTGATCAAAATCGAGAATGTTACGAAAACACGCCAAGCTTCAGTACCCTTCGTATTCCGTAAAAACGCTTAAGTCTTAAAGACAATTTTCTTCGAATCAACTCCAATTTCCATTATCTTTACTTCAACTTAAACAACATCCTCAAACATGGCCATCAGTAGCCATTTATTTCTCGAAAATGGCCATCAGAAGCCATTCTTCTTCGAACTCTAATTCTTCAAAGAATACTTTCTTCAATCAAAATCTCCAGCCAACAAAAGTATACCAACTAAATAAATGAGGTCCACTCCTACAACTGTTGCTTCCTAACAGTGATTCTTCTTCATTAGATTTCATATTTTTCTCCACTAGAACGGTGAGACCCTCTTATGTGGGTGCTTCCCCTGACGGTTTTGCTTTAGAGTCCATTATGTTCAATCTACTATTCTAATTTCTTCAGCTTCAAGCTTTACACATAACATTTTCTAGCAATCTCCTGATCCCCCATCCTCGTATAATGCCTACTCCCCTAAATGGGAAAGGGTACTTCGTACACGGATATTGTGGAACTACGTGCTTGTAAGTTTAATCAGGAAGTGATCAAAGACAAGCAAGTCTTGTGTAGGCATGTTAACATCATATTTTTTATGATGACAACTCATGAAGATACAACATAACTTTAATGATAACCCATAAAGATGTGACTTGACATTGATGACAACAAATCATAAAGATAAGTAATTACTAATATTGTTTCAAGCAGTCAGAGATGTATAACATAGTTTGATCAAAGCTCTTCCTCAAATAAAGTTGAATAGTTAAGGTTTAATGTTCAATGTGATATCCTCTGATGACGGTGTCTGACTTGAAGATATCTCAATCCTCGTCTCCAAGAAGTTAAAGTGAAGTGCTTATGTGATTGGTGTATTCAGTAAAAGACTTGAAACTTTAGAGTGTTAAAGAGAGGAAGCGCGAAAGCTAGCCTGGTCGTGTATGAGTGATCATTGTTTTGTAAAAACATAAGGAAAACTTCACCTTGGTTAGATATAAGTTTGTATAAAATCTCTGTATGAAAGGAAAACTAACTGCTTCAGTCCATTGTTCGATGTTTGGTTAGTAAAAACCTGAAACTTCATTATTCCTTGTATAAGGGGGTTCGTGAGGTTAGCCTTCTAAAATCTCATAAGCATTATTGGAAACTCTCAAGATCAATTTTTAGGGAGAGGAGTAGGTCACATCACAACATTTAGATTGAACCTCTATAAATCACTAATGTTGTCTCTTTTCCCTTGTCTCTTTACTTTCTGCATATTTTCTTAACTCTGATTTTCTGCTACATATCCAAACATTTTCTTGAAAATGTTTTTAAACTCTGATTTACAAAAAAAAAATTGTTTCAAATAACGTTTTTTGAACCCCCACAATTCACCCCCCTCTTATGTGTAAAGTCACATGTTCAACAGATACATGATGGATAGGGTGACCCCTGGCGGGCTAAAGGTTAATCGCCATATGACCATATAATATGATGAAGGAGCAAAAAATCACTAAATATATTACCCTGATCTATTTAGAAGTTTCCTTTGGCCTGGAAACAATCTTCAATGTTATTTACCCTACCTGCACCGACTCTCTTGAGAATCATACAAAAGATCCTCGAAAGAGCTTAAGATCATTCTAGTCTAAGCGGAACCTCACAGATGCATCCTATTAAATTTAATATTATCTTATGAATGATGTTTACATCTCAAATATAATGCGTTGAGCATTATTTTTTAAATGAAACATATAAAAAAACAATTGTAATTTTCATCATTTTAATGTTATAGTAGGATTTATTTAGAGTTGTTTGACACATGTTACGATCTATAGAAAATGTAAATCATGGAGTCAATTGTGACATTTTAAAACGATAACAAAAGTAATATTGGAACAAAGAAATAATATCTCACTGTGGAAGTCGATACAAAATTGGTTTCACTACAAAATGGAAGTGGGTATTAGTTGTATTTTTAAATAGAAGTGTTAGTTACGGCTGAAATGTCATAGATTACAAAAAACACAAAATAAAATTGAACCTAGATAATGTTGTTTTGTGTTTGTCACGAACGAATAAAAAATTGTAATTCAACTTAATTTTTTACTCTTGAAATCGCGACATAGAGTATGTTGTGACTAAAAATATCTTTTGGCAAGTATAAATCCATGTAGTCTAATGATTAAACCTTATATTTATTTATTGTCATGACAAATGAAAATATAATAGGGAATCGTCTTCTCATAAGTTTTAATGGGCAAGGAGAATGATAATAACACAGAGACATTGTGAGGATATAAATTGTGTTTCTAATATTTGTACCTAAAATTATATTTGCTTCTATGACATGGTTGGCTAGCCTAGTAACTTTCAATCTTGTACCATTACAAAGTTCTTCTGATTGGTCCAAATTCCTTATCAACATTATAGTTGCGCAAATCTTCAATTTCATCGACTGGTTTGCCAAACATGAAATTTTTAGGCAACTCAAGAATTATAGTGTCAATTGCTCGAACGCATCGTTATCAATAGCTTTTGATTTTTCTATAAAATCACTACTCAAAAACTCCTTTTACTCACCTTCATGAAAAAATGAAGTACTAATATATATATATAATGATACTTTTAAAAATAAAGGTATGAAAAAATAATAGTTATCTTGAAGAAAATTTGTGATGAATTCATTTATCTCATCCATTATTTTAATAGTTGATGTTGAAATGGTCCTACTTTGCAGGAAATAAAGATTTTTGTAGTTTTGAAGGAGATTTGGGTAAGTACTCGTAACAATCGCTTCAATTGGGTAAATAAAATCTGTTATTAGTAACTCTTAAGGAAAATACTAATTTCAACAATACCCATCATTTGGTTCAAAAAAATTTCCATCACCTACTTGTAAAATCCATTTTGAGAACAAATAAATATCTTTATAAAGGCTTGAATTTGAACCACTTTGTAATCAAACATTTTTTATTAGATTTAGAACCCTGCAATATTCCTAAATATAAAAATTATTTATAGTTGCATGCACAATATCATACTTACTACCTCTTGGTATAACAAGTATAATTTATCTGAAATCATTGACAAAAACTATAACTTTTTCTCCAAAAGTACTCTTACATGCAACTTTGTCACCAATCATGATGTCCTTCAAAAACTTGTTAAGAGCTTCAAAACAAAATGTATTTGCCATAGGAGTCGCATCCCATATAAAGAGCTTCGTTAGTTGCAAGTGCTTATAAAGGTCATATTTTTTTGTCAATGTTAAAAATAGATGATTCTAGACAAAGAACTAGAATCTTTAATTTGGAATGTGTTGTTCTTCCTCCTGGTAACTGTAAACTTGCAATTTTTCTTGATGCTACATTCAATACAATATCATGTTTAGAACACAAAGTAGTTGAAAATATGTTCCACATTAAAGTTTTATCAATCCCACCATAATCACATTAGAAAAAAAAAAGTTTTTTTTGTTCTTTGACAGCTTGCATAATTTCCCTAAAAGTTTCAATTTGTTATTCTACATGAAGAAAAAAAGAAGCATTAAGGAAATAAAAAAAAGTTCCATAAAAAATGAAAATTCGAGCAACTTCATCCCCAACATCAGCCTCTCAATGTCCGACGAAAAAAAATCCTCACGAAGTTTACTAACTACCATCACATGAAGGCCAAAAGATCTCAGTCTTGCCAATATTCAATGTGAGACCTAAACTTATACCTATCTCCCAAATCATGTCAAGGGCTTTAGCCACCTTATGTGAATATCCTATAATAGTCCCATCACCAAGATACCAATCATAAAGAAAAAGCTTACAATTGTCTATAACTTGATGAATGAGTAGGTGTGACACAAGAGAAAAAATGAACGACCCTAACAGGTCACCTTGTTGCACTCCACTAGCTGACATTATATGTCTATCTTAAAGGTACAACCTTGCTGTTTGGCCATAACGAAAATCAGCCCACAAAGAAATAGATGACCATCACACCCTCACCTCGTGTAATAAGGCTGATCGATCTACCATGTTGAAAGAATTCAAGAAATCTACCATGAACATAACAAAAGAATCATCACTGTGTCGCTTGCTTAACACCCTGTTGGCATTATGCAAAATGGCCTCAGCGCCACCCTACACCCCAACCCCAAACTGAAAGTCATTGAAATAATGTGCCACAACTTTATTGACCACTTTCATAGCAATATTGGATACTAACCTCCTCTAAATAGAACCCATGGCAATTGGTCATATCCCGCCATCAAGCTTTAATAACGACGTCAAGGGTGCAAAGGCAACAAATTCTGCCAAACTCATGCCACAACAGAACCTTCTCCACCCAGTTCGTCTAATATATGATGAGCACATAAACCATCTCTACCACATGACGTCCCTTCGAGAAAGGATTTAATGCACTTGAAGTTAGTATCAACATCAACCACTAGGGGAGCTTCGGAGAACAAGGTGAGTGGCATGAGGGGAAGTGGTATGTACGGGTGCTTAGCCTCCAAAGTCTTTGTTGTATGTCCATATTGGGGGCCACTCTGGATGACCTCATCACCTTCACATCCATTGTGAAATGGCTATCTGCAACCTTGCAGAGGCATTGCTTGACATTAGAGCTCATATTTTCATCTTCCTTTTCAATACGAGCTCCCCAACGACCCACGTTATCTTACTCAGAGCTACCTGTTACACTATTAACTAACTTGACAAAACCATTTGTATCTCTCCAAGTAGCCAAATACTCCAAAATATGGCATTGTTGCAAGAACTTCTGATTTCCAAACTTGTGATCCCACTTATTTTGAGGCTTAACCACTTGTAAAGTATAAAGAGGAAGAGGTAACAATCAAACCCAATCACTTATAAATTCTGGATCAACAACCACCTTATAAAAATCATCTTTCAATGCTTGAGAGAAAACAAAACGACAACTAAGAGGTATACTTTTCACAATGAAGATAGGTACTACAAGGACTCTCTCTAACAACTCTGTATCCAATACAACCTCCTTAGTAATTTAGAGGTTATCTGAGTCTGTTGTTGTGGATGGTTTAACAATACCCCTACAACGAGACTTTCGACCTTCCCTGTTCCTTGAGTGACACGAATCAGACCATTAGGATGATGACACGTCGACTCATGGCATGAAAGCTCATACACCTTCTACATAAACATTGCTCAACCACCCTCAAAGACTCTTTCACTGCCGTAAATAAATCTCGATCATTCTCAATCGTATTACGTGTGACATTTTTCTGTTTGTCACTATATATGTGTAACATCTTTAGAGAAGACACCATACAAAAAATACCCTTACTCCCATCCTTACCATCAGGACAGCAATGGAACCCTCGAAATGGACAATATAAATCCCCTATTTGAGTAGAAACCATTGCAAAATTTTGCTTCTCCCCTACTCAATACAAAAGATGTCTAATTGAGAAATTTTAACAAACACGTAAGCAGCAGCGAAAGAAAATTTTCCCATGGCTGTGTTGTTGTCTTGCTCTACTACATCATTGAACCCTGAAGTCTAACATTTAGAAGGTTGCTCTTAAAAACCAATAAAATGTTTGTTTCAAACAAAATGAAAATGAGGTTTGGTGTGAAAGGGAGATGGTGAGGTTTGTTTAAAACACTCAATTTAAAAATGGATGGTACATTGACTCTATTAGAGGTTAGAGTATAATTTTGAAGAGTTGATTGTAATCTTTTGTTTATGTGGTTACGAGTCTAGTATTCATGTTGCAGTTTTTGTGCTTATTGTAAGCTTTACATCATTTGAAAGAGGAAACACAAAACATGATGAAAAAGATTGAACTTCTTGAGACTTCAAAACGGCTAAACATCTTGAATTTTTTTGGCCGATTTAAACCCCTTGATCTTCTTGATGAACAACTAAGAATAGAGCAATGTATAAATAAGATAGAAAATTCATTTTGTAGTTTAGCCGAGTTTGATCTCACTCTTGAGTAATAAAATATGTTAGATCATAATATTTTTCTTATATTCTCCTTGTCCAATCTTATATAATGGATGTTGAATCTATATTAAATATGTAAAATTCAATAGAGCGAAATACTATACAATAGTTTTCTCCTTTCTCCATTTGCATCACTTAGTAATTTTCAATAGGACAATTCTAAGGTGAAGTCATCAAAAAAAAACTTTTTTGGTGAATTCCTAAATTTGACTAATCAAAAAGCAGTATTGTCTTAGAATTTCCTGATTTTGACTTAGTCAATACCAGGTAGGATTATATAGTGCACATCATTACTGTGTACCTCCGTGTACCTGATAGATCAAAATTTTCAATCTTTATCTTTAATCTTCAACTTCTACCTCTAAATCCAGATTTTTCATTTTCATCTTGTATATCCATAAATATTTATTTTCCTTTTCATTTTTATTGCGATTCAAAAAATATGTTAAGAACTCTCATGAACTCAAGAACACAAAAAAAAAACAAAATCATGATTCTTAACTGTTTCGAGCAAATGAATACACCAGCGAAATTTCACCACGAACTTGATTATATAGTTAGTTTTTCATAAAACCTCATAATCAAGCCGAATCAAGTGTGTTTGTGTTCGACTTTCACACAACTTTTTTGCTTCGATTTTCACGGCTTGTTTTACAATTCTGAATACATATTTGAAATCGTGGTGAAATTTCGATTCCAACGGTATATAATTTATGAATTAATTCGTTGATTTGATGATTTTCGATTTTTTGTGCAAGAACTCTCATGAACTCAAGAACACAAAAATGGCAAAATCATGATTCTTAACTAGTTCTAGCAAATGAGTACACCATTAAAAGTAGAATTTCACCATGAACTCGATTCTATAATTAGTTTTTCATAAAACTTCATAACCAAGTCGGATCGAGCGTGTTTGCGTTTGAGTTTCACGCAACTTTTTTTCTTCGATTTGTCAAATTCACAGTTTGTTTTGAAATTTTGAACACATATTTGAAATCGTGATGAAATTTCAGTTTCAACGGTATATATTTTGTGAATTAATTAATTGATTTTGTGATTTTCAATTTTTTTCATGAGATATAATTGAAGATGATGAACACAAGATGGTGATTCCGAATTTTAAACCGGGTGGAAATGACTCAACTAAATGTTGAAGATGATGATTAAATTTTTTTATAAATAAATTAAAAAAATAAACTCCCTGTTACCTTAATCCAAAGAATAAAAGTTACACATGTCTCTTATAAAACTTGATTCATTCCTAAATAACTTTTTTAAATATTGAATCTCACAGCTAAAATTGGAATAGAACTTTATAATTTTATAGATCCTTTGCCCTATACCACAAAAAGTATAAATACATGTGATCATGTAACTACTATTTTTATTATCAAGCTTTTACTTTCCTTATCGTGACTTTAATTTTACAAGCAATCTACGAAATCATAAAATCTTGATCCTGATCAGCCAGACACCCAATAGAAAGTTGCCAAACCTTTATCTCACCATCTAACGAACCACTAAAAACAGAAACGACACCGTTCGTTGAACTTTCATCATCCCCATCCGGAATTGCCGCCAACGACTTCACAGGTTTCTGGTGCCCATCAAGCACACCAACACAGCAAAACGACCCATCATAAGCTCGTTTCCAAATCCTAACCGTCCGATCAGCGGACCCACTTAGTAACAAATCAGAGACGTTGATCAAACACAGTATCGCGTTCTGATGCCCTCTCAGAGCCCCAATCACAACCATATGATTCGCACTATCCTCTCTCTCCCACACCAATATCGAACGGTCGCATGCACCCGAAAACAACACCGAACCGTCGTCGTTTAGCGCCAAAGCATTAACCGCTGATTTATGCTTCTCTAGGGTAGCAACAAGAACGTGTCTTTTTTCTCCAACTGGTTTCGCCCAAACGCGTATTCGTCTATCGGATGATCCAGTGTAGACGGTTCCATCGTTAGAAACTGCAACCGCGTTGACCGCATCTTCGTGAGCTTTGACTGATTCAACGCAACGAAGATCGGAGACTCTCCATATCTTAAGCGTTTTATCCCACGAAACGGAGTAGATAACGCCGTTAGAGACGGCGAGGTCTGTGACGGTGTCAGCGTGTTCTATCCAGAGACGTTTATTATGGCGACGGACAGTGACGTAGTTTTTCGGGAGGAGGAAGCGGCGGAGACGGTCGTTGACGGTGGGGAGAGTGGTTAACTTGCGGTGTTGATTGTTTTTCCAGACGCGGATTTTGCAGTCTTGGTGAGTGGTGAAAACCATGTCTTTAGAGAAAGTGATGGTTTTAGTGGAGCCGGAAGTTGCTTCGGAGTTAAACGTCTGGAGATTGGTACACGTGTGACGATCGTAGACGTCGATTTGGTTTTCTGTTGCGGCGTAGAGGAGGTTGTTTTGGAGAGCGAGGGAGGTGATAGGGCGAGAAGGGTGGGGTGTGAGGGAGGTGAGACAGTGATAAGAGATGGAGAAGTTGCTGAGATTGTTAGAAGAGAGTTTCTGCAGAGAAGGGACGGAGGGGAGTGTTTGTATGGAGTAGTTGCTATGAAGAGTACTGGAAGTGCTGTCATCGGAGGTTAATAACGAAGAAGATGAAGTACTTGAGTCAAATGCATGTTGATGTTTTCTTGACGGGAGGAGTTCGACGGTGGAGTTGTGGGTGGCGGTGGCGCAGTTGGCGGAGGTGCAAGTTTCTAGCCATGAAAGTAACCGCATGTTGAATTGAATGAGAGTAGAATATGGATATGGTGCGAGGAAGAAAATATAGATAGTTTTTAGAAAGTGAAATGAGATGATGAATAAAGTTTAGATTAATTGAGTGGGGTTATGAGAGAAGCCAGATAAGGGGACAAGAAGTGAGCGATGGGTCCGAGGTTAATTATTTTCTTAATGCGACGGGCGAGGGTATCTTTCTCTCTTTGTATTGTTATTTGGTTGAGACAGAGATGGAGTGAGCATTTATTAAACTTGCCGGATGATTATTCAAAAGCCTACTTGACAGATGGGAAAAGCTCAGTTTTGGCTTGTTTGTAATTTGCTGGTGATGTATCCTCCACTACATTTGTCTCGTTTATAATGAGTAGGATACTACACCATATAAAGACTTTTGGTGTAAATATCATAATTTTAACTAGTACCGTAAAGTATCTAAACAAGTAGTAGTAATTTGTAAGAGTGATTTGGCTATTCTAAGTCAAAAACTTAGAGCAGGTTAAAAGTTAAAAACTAGTGTGTTAATTCAACATGTATGAGATACGAGTGGAGTTAGGCTACGCACCAAATAAATATTGGTAAAAGAAAAAAAGCACCTAAAGCTAATTACATAATTTGCCAATTAAAAAAAAATCATTTTATTGTTTTTATTTTTCTTTTTTTTTATGTGAAAGGTTGATGATTTGTTGGAAACTCAAAAATTAATAGAGAAGTGCCGTGTGAGTAGAATACGCATTTGCTGGATTCACTTAGATATTTGCACTTACTAGTTTTTGTTTATTATTTATTTTGGGGTGAAATCGTAGGCAGTATCCAAGTTGCCATTTTTTGTTCATATATTTTGCACACTTGCATTTTTCCAAAATAAATTAACGGTTTTTGCGGTTAACTGGTTGTTCTCGGTTTCATCAGTCAGGCTAGCTGTATTCAATCATCGAAGATATCGCAAGTATTGTGTGGGACTTTAGAAGCCAATAGGAGGTTGCCTTTTGAGAAATAATCTTGCAAGTTGCAACTGCATTGGCTACAACTTAAAAAAAAAAATACATTTATTCGGTCCCACGGTATTTTCTTATCATGAAAAATAACTAGTAATTTTATTCTTTGCCAAATTCTAAAAACCTATTGCATGCCATAGTTTTTTTAAAGGATTTTTGTTGATTAAATAGTTGAAGTACATAGAAATTAGTGGTGGAGTAATTAATATTAAATACTAATTAATATTAATATATTAATATTTGTTGAAAAGAGAGAAAAAAATAATGTGCTTAAAAATTGTTTAGGCGGGATTTAACTTAAAATTTGACACTTAAATGTGTATTCTATTTTAGTAGTAATTTGGCGCTTAAATGTGCTTAAAAATTGTTTAGGCGGGATTTTACTAACAAAATATTTCTTAGTATACTACTACTAGTCGTAATAAGTTTTTGGTAAGTTTTGGTTTTAATTCAAGAGTTTATGTCGGAGAATAGATTCTCTAATTGTTGAAATTTGTACTTAAACTCAAGTTCCATTGATGGAATCTAGTTAAGTCCAATCAATTGGCTAGATATTACTTTGATGACCATAACTTTGTTCTTTCCTTACCTACTTTCTTCATTTTAAATAGGTTGTAGTTTTGTCATTTTAGGAATTTAAATGGACCATTACAATCACGCTATATTGGGTTGGCTCATCACACTCCACAATGACGAGAAAGAATAGAGAGAGTGCGTGAGAGAAACATACTAAGAAATATGGATATATCTACGCGAGTCACAAAAAGAAGAGAGAAACTAGTCGAGTAGATGACAAGAACGACAAATACAAGGATATTATGACATGTTACCAGAGGACAATGCTCTAGTAGAGATCAAAAGGAATTTTTGTGTGAAATGGATAATTATTAGGCCTTTGCGTTCCTTAGAAAAAAATAAGAAAGGGATTTGACGGTGGAAGACGTAAGCTGTTTCATCTCCAATAACAAGAAAGAGAATAACAACGTGACTCAAGGAGAGAATATGGAAAAGGAAAATTCGGCGAGCCCTGCAAATAAGGAAAACAATAGGGCAACCAATAAGGGAAAGTGGGAATATCTAATTTGACTCAGTTTCCTACATTTGAGCCTTAAATGCAATTGTTGGTCGAGATGGAATTAGTTAGAAATATAAGCCAACTGGACTTTTATGACTCGAATAAGGAAGTCCAACAGAAGGAGGTAGGTGGTAAAAAGGATCGTCTATTGGTGGAAAAAGGAAATGAAAATTCTATAAGTGGGGAAGGAGGTGGGATGAGTCAACAGGTAATAACAGAGCCTTGCACGTTTTAAATTCAAGATCAACCGAGTATCGAGTTTGCATTAATTACAAGATTAAAAAACGAAGTTTGGCAGGTAGTGATCGTAGAAGGTGATGTGGCAGTAGAAGATGCAACGGAGAATGTTAGGTTTCATAATACAACTTATAGGAAGATTCTTGAAGGGGAAGAATATACAGAGGCTCGAGAAGAAGTAGGAAAAGGAAATCAAGTAAGTGAAAATAATATCAAGACAGATTCAACACTAGACCCATGTTTCAAAGAAGGGAGAGAAAGAAGAAATAAGATCTTAAGTGAGAAGAAATAAGAAATTTCCGAGGGTCGAATCTCTAGGGAGACAATGGAAGGAAAAAAAGGTAAAATCATCTTGCTCTCATCCTAACCTTAGTGGGAGTGAGCTAAAGTCATGGGCTTCACATGGAAAGATAAAGGATATATCACAAGGAGTGTGAGAGTTTGGTAAGTAAATCGAGGTTCGCAGTTCTGGGGATAAAAAAGAAGCGGTGGGAAAATTATCTATCAACGAAGCTATAGACAAAAAGGCTTCGAAAAATATAAGAGAGGAGGGTAGAATTAGAGGGTGAAGTTGTGCGTAAGGAGTGAAGTTGAATTGGAGTATTAGTGAAGATATGAATATAGTGAGTTAGAACATTAGAGGTTTAGGTGGGGCGGTTAAAAGGAAAGAGGTGTCTCTGGTAAGATAATAATTATGGATGAGGTGGAAGGGTCGATGTGTGAAACAATGCGGGGAGATAATAATTATGGGGTTAGCTTCAGGATAGTAGAAGGGAGATCATGGGGTTGTTAAAATTGTGGAATACTAGAACATTCAAGAAAAAAGTCAAAATTAGGGGTGAGCACTTCATATGAGTGGAAGGATATTGGGGGCCAGAGGGGATACAAGTAACCATTGTGAATGTAAATGCCCCATAAGATTCTAGTGGAAAAAAGAGGTTTTGGAATGATTTAAACGAGTTACTAAAATCAAATCTGGAGGAAAGGTGGTGCATGATAGGAGACTTCGATGCGATAAGATCTGAATCGGAAAGGAAAATAGTAGGAATTTTTCTCATAAGAGAAGATATGACATGATTTCAGGAATTTATTTCAAAGGCTGGTCTAGTGGATTTACCGTTAAGAGGGAGGCGTTTTACTTGTTCTAACTTGGATGGGTCATCTATAAGTGGAACTGACAAATTCCTCCTTTATGAGGGATGGATGCGTCAATGGCCGAATTTTTTTCAGTGGTGCTTGAAAAAAAGACTCTCTAATCATTGCCCCCTGATGATTTGTGATAAAGAGGTGAATTGGGGCCGAAGCCTTTTTCGTATGTTTGAGTGCTGAAAGAGTTAGAAGGGTATCATAAATTTGTGGAAGAAACCTAGAAATCGTTGGATGTGAAAGGATGAGGCATATATTTTTGAAAAATAGATTTAACTTGATCAAGAGCAATCTTAAATAGTGAATCAACATTCATATGGAAAATATAGATGACAAAATTGAAGGAGTAAAAATGACAGTGAACCAAATGGAACGCAAATGAGAAGTAGTATTGTTGTCTCCTAATAAGGTTAGTACAAAGAATACTATGGAAAAACTCATGACTGAGATGGTTACGAAAGGGTGACGCTAATTCAAAATTCTTTCACCAGTGTGTGGCGATTAGAAGAAAAAATAATGAGATCCTGTGTATAGAGACACAAAGCTCGAAACTAGTAAGAGTTCAAGAGATAAAACAGGAAAAAAATTAATATTTTTTTGAGGTGTTTAGAGACTGTAATGTGAATAAACCAACTCTTAGAGAATTTGAATTGAAGAAGATTGGTACAAAGGATAATGATAGCCTTATAGCTAAATTCTCAAAGGAAGATATTAGAGGAGTGGTGTGAGATTGTGATAATTTAAAGATCCCCGACCTTGATGGGGTAGATCTAGGGTTCATTAAGGTATTTCATGTAGATGTGATTTTTATGTGAATAATGAACTAATGGTCCCTAATTTTCAACTCTAAAATTAAAGTATTTATAGAGAGCATTTGGGGTTGGATTATTAGACCCAGGAGTGTTTATTCTTCCACTCCATTTAGAAGCATGGCATAAGGGAGAACCATTTTCTCCTATAATCATGGTGGGCTTGGTTTTCCTTCTTAACTGACCCATATATCACGTTGATGTAGATGGCCACGTCACCACCCACGTTCCTTGGATTGGTGGACCGTGCAAATTACGCTGGATAACCCAAACCCAATTCAGGCGTCTTACAATAAGTCATGGACGACCTAAGCGTGATGCTGATGCTCGCCCAATATTCCTTCGTGCGGGGCCACTATAGTACTCAAGCATCCCTAATGAATTTAACATTGCTTCCTATGAGTCTTTTTCTTTTAGGCATGATAAACTTATTATAGTGCATGAATTGAATTAGTAAACTTTCAAATAGTTTACATATCTAATTAAATAATTTTTATATATTTTAGAGTTATTTTTGTATTTATATAGTTTGAAGATTAAGTTGGAGGGAGTGTTAATTTAAGACTAAATTAATGTTATTCACAAGTAAAAATGGCGGTGCAAATAGCTATGCCCAAAACAGTTTATTTAATCCATATAAAAATAATGGGCCGAGTTAGGTTCATTTAAAGAGAAATTCTTATTCCACCCCATATTTCCAACTATATCCTTGGTAATTCCGATTTTGCCCATATAAAACAGGAAATATATTTCTGTTCTTGCATAAAAAACTAGATTAGGTAGAGCTTGCCCTCAGAAACGAGGGAAGCCTAGGGAGAGGATGATTTGTGACTGACTTTGGGGATTCGGGTATCACCATAGTGACTGGTATTGACCCAAGATGGTGTCTGGCTTATCCATCTTGCGGGAGCCCCTTTGGCGGTCTTTATGAAGTGATATATGGAGTTTCTTCTGAGTATGTTGCAGAGAGAAGTCATGAGGAATGAAAGACTTGGATCCTTTGTCTGAGATCTTGAGGCCTATTTATAGTGTAGGCCTTTAGCGCATACAAAATAGTCGTGATTAATGCCCATGTAACCGTCCATTAATCACTTGTAACGTCCGTAACCGTATCCTAATGACCTTGTAACGCTTGTAACCACCTCATGAATGGTTTGTAACCACCACCTAAGGAGTTATGCGTCTATGTCTGGTCGGTTAACGCTACCCGGTCCGGGGACTTATGGGATGTATAATTGGCTTCCGATTAAGTACATGTCCTCTGCTTATATGCAGTTCTCGGCTGAACTACATGCTTATGATGCCTTTGGTACCCGGTTATGTAGCTCAGTGGGCTTGACTTGTAACCACACCCGACTTGCATACCCGGCCACCCCTAAGGTCTATAGTCGGATAGGTCCCTTTGTGCATGTAGGGTTTATGGTAGGGTAGATCCCTCTGCCTGTGTGGGGTCTAGCCTGTTGGTAGGTCATGGCCTTATAAGAATCCCGATCCCGGAACAATTTCCGAAGCACACCTTTTTTTAAGTTGCATTTACGTAAAACCGGAAATACACTTCCGATATAAAACCGAAAAATGTATTTCTGGTTTCTATGCATACAACATGGCTTGGATATGCTTTTGTATATCATCACTAAGTACCATCTCCCATCATCAATATCATAGCATCAAAGACAACAAGGGGGGCACAACAACACCTTTTTCCACTTCAAGCTTCATGCAACACTTCCATCAGCATCATCACGTCACTTGGTTCAAATCAAAACAACGACGAGTCGCTCGACAAACCGCTCCGATTCACGTTTAACAATGCAACATCGAATGTTCAAAACCCGCATCACAAACATCACAACGCAACAACTAACCTTTTAATAATGTTTTGGTGCGATCCTAAAAAAGAGTAAAATATTTTGGTAAAATGGTTTTCTGCTGAGATTTTAACGAGAAAGGACGTGAAACCAAACTCATGCTAGTGTTTTTACATTACTAATGACTTGTTAGTAAAACAAAAACACCAAATTGTTTTAAGAAAGAAAGTAAGAAAAAGTGTGATAAAAATTGAAGGTGAAAAAGGAAAGAGCATACAACCCAAACTTAGATATGATTATAAATCGGAAATACATTTTTGATTTTTTTATCGGAAGTGCATTTCCGGAATAAATTTTAACGTAAAATGGGGTGAATCTCAAAAATGAATGAATTATGTGTGAGGGTGCGAACCAAAACTATATTTCCGATTTCCAGGAGTATTTTTGAAATTTCACGCGGTGCACTGGAAAAATATAGGGTGAATAAGGAGTTCTCCTTTTAAATGGGCCTTACTGAAAGTTCAAGCCCAAGGAAACTGTTTCACAATTCGTCTTCCCTTCCAATCTTAACAAAGCAGTGGAAAAGAAAAGGAAATTGTTTCTTCTGAAACTGAATCGAAGCAACGAAGAAAGCAGAAAAGGATCCAAGATGGTGAAAGTAGCAACGTACTTCGGCATGTCCTTGGCAGCTTTCGTTTTCTGGCAATCCATGGACAAGGTCCATGTCTGGATCGCTCTTCATCAAGACGAAAAGGTTCTTTCCCCTTTTCTTCTCGCTCTTCATCTTTTAAATCAAAATTCAATTCCTGTTATTCACCTTCTCTCAATTTCATTATTCAATTTCACTATTTTGTTGTTCTAATTTTACCTTCCCTCGGAAAAGGGGAAAAAGTGAAAACCCTAGATTTCATTTGATGTATTCGTATTCATTATGAACATTTGAGCAATATTTAATGTTATTTATTATTTATCTGTCGTAATGTGATGCAGCAAGAGAGGTTGGAGAAGGAAGCGGAGATCAGAAGGGTCAGAGAAGAGTTACTGCGACAGCAAGCCAATCAGAGGGATTCTTATTGAAATGAATCATGTTGTAATTTTTCTATCCTTTGCTTTGTAATTTCTCTTGCTATCAATGCAGTGTTATATGCTCGAATAAAATCGTGTACTGGAAGAGCATTTTAAATTTAATTGAGTGGATATTTCTCCTGCTTTTTCTACATATTATTTTGTTCCATAAAGGGTACTTGCCGGTAATTGTAAGATAAGAACAATACTAGCTTTGTTTGTGTATTAGTGCTTCTCACCGGTTATGAACTAAATTTTAACGGTTTATATGGCCTGATTTTGTCGATCCAGAACCTTTATTTTTCTTTGAAAGCATGAGATTTGGAATCCAACTTAGTAGGTAAGTGGCTAGAATGTAAGTCTCTGCATTTGTGGGCTATTGATCTGGCTATGATGCCTATTACTTGTTGCTGCTTTTTTGAAAATAAGCTTTGCCTACACTTCTCAGTGTTTGTACTGTATTTAAATAGTACATCATCTTGACTATAAGACTGATAGGCCTCCTTAGAAAGAAGTTGTCGTGACTCCTGCAAGGAGAATTAGTTTCAAAGCACATATGTATTGACTGTGGCAGCCTATTCAGAATTACTAGGAGCTGACACCGAGTGTAGCATTTTCTATTCTGTCAAGCAGTGGTGTCCATGGCGGATGGCGGAGAGCCAAAATACTGCCATACCGGGCACTTTAACGCACTGTTATAGCGGATTATGGCGGAAAAATCCGCAATACGGGCTGATATTTATTTTTGCGGTGTACCCAATAATCAACATGTATATCTGCCATAGGGCAGCCATGGCGGATATCTGATAATACTGCTGTCAAGTAGTTTATTTTAGGTCACTTATGTTTTATCTTTCTGTCAGTTATGTTTAAATAATTAATTAATTATCTGTGTTAGTTATGTAGGCTGTAATGTTCAATAAATAGTAATAGAGCAAGACATAGTGGGTTGTCTCGGGAGTTATTGAGTTGTTAGTGGGAGAGACCGAACTCTACATTTGGGAAGGGGAGAGAACCAAACTCTTGAATCTTGGTGTGTTTGTGTTCTTGTTATGTCCTTGTAATCTTCCTATCATTATTGTAATGTCTGTGTGGGTAATATTATGGTTGTGAATCATTGGCTAGAATTACTACTAAAAAAGTGTTTGTATTGTGCAAATTACCAGCTCAGTATCAGTTTCTGTCACAACCCTTTACTATGGTTATATTGATGAATCACAATGTAACAATACTAACAGTAGCTGCAATATGTAGGTGACTGCATAATGATTTGCATGCTGGATTCATTCTAAAGGTATTGAGAGATATTATTGGAATCATAGGCAAGTGCTTATAGAAGTAGAAAATCTCCTATTGGGCTTTAGCTGTTCAAAATACTAGAAATTCTAAAGAGAGTACTCAATGGCAGCATAGAGCGGACATCATACTTTAGAAAAGTGTCCTGACGACCTGACTGCTGTAGGAAACTCAGCGTTGTATTTTTATGTTGTGTGGGTAGTGATAGAAATCACAGCCAAGTCAGGGAGGATAGCTCTGCTGTGCCAGTAAGTGGCAAAAGTCTGATTCTCCCCCCCTCTTTTTTCTCAGTATGTCATTTTTTGAACTCCTTTGAGGATTAGGAACCATTTAGGTCTTTATCTCAGACAAAACACCCGTTGCCCATTTCCTTCAATCTCAAGCCCACAGGGTGTTTGCTGCTCTTATTGCCAGCCACTTATTTTATGGTGAAAATTGGCCCTTTTCTTGTTGAGCAGAGCACTTCGTTTTGCAGTGAATGTTCTGACCTTCCTATGTTGCCTCTGTTTGCAGTCATTTTGTAGTACTAGTAACTTCTATCCTTCCATTTCCCTGTTCACACACGATGTGGCCTGTGGTATGATGCATTTTTCAATTGTCAGTCAATGTTTTCTATCTTCCTACTTTTTGTCATCAACTTTTAGATATGATATTGTTTATATTTTAAACAACTTTTGGGGATCGGCAAACACAAAAAGTTGTCATTAGCAGCTAAGTATACCCCCCTTTTGGCAGTTTAATTAAACTGGATATACTCCGCACTGACACTAGGATTCGAACTTCATGCGGGTGGGATTTGTTGTCTTGAGCAGCAAATTGGACGGTCAGATTTACTACTTATATTGTTAATGTTATTACTGGGTTGTTTATCGATTATGTATGCAGTAAGCTTTATATCTTATTAGTGGAATCAAATATGGAAAAAGAATATAAGGTGTATGGTTCAACTTTTTGGCACAGATGTGCCACAAAATCCACGGAATATTTCAGTGGTGATATGGCTTCTGACCTAACATTATTTACCAGTTCGCTGCAGGACGTGATTAATGGCTGATAATTATAGGATTTATTTAGACTGATTTGTTTGAGTTTATAATACATGTGAAACTGTTTACATTCATACACGTAAAACTGTTTGGTAAAGTTTATATGAATTTATCTAATGACATTTAAGTTCAAGTCTGTTTTGACCCAAAAAAAGTCCAAGTCTGCTATGTTATTATTTGTAGCTATACAGTTTGCTACAGATCCTATGACAAATAAAAGGCAAACCTTGATTGCCACTTCATTAGAAAATAATTCAATTCCGGGAATATTAATCTAGATTCCTTAGCTTCCAATTAAACAGGATGATGTCCTAGCTAAAGTGTTTCCTTTGACAAAATCTTTGATGTCAATTTCAAGCCAGGACTACTTGATTTTTTTATTACCTATCTTTTTTAGAGTACTCGACTTTAATCTCCCGACTTGAGATGGGAATTGTATTAAAACTTAATTGACAATGATAATTACAAAGTTAGTTGCTAATGTGTCAAGTACAAATCAATGTATTTTAACTTAATATAAGGCGCAAAACTTGCAAATCAATGTTTTTAACTTCATAATTTGTATATACAAGGAACCGTTTTTCACGAGTATAATACTTCTTAACAAAAATAAAAGGAAGCATTTTTCATATAATAAAATAAATCGAAGTAATATTTCATTTTTATTTTAATTTTCGTAAATATTTTCTCTATAATAATTTTCTTCTCTCATTTTTATTATTGTATCTTAAAAAGTTAATTAAATAAATACTAATTATATTTTCATGTATTTATTTGGAGTCTCTTAACTTTACTTAAACTAGAGTCCCTCTGATGAGACTTAGTTGTCTCTCAGGCAACATTGAGTTGAGTCTTCTAGATAAGTCATAGTCGAGTCTTTCTAGCGAGAATTAGCCGAAGCGGTAAAGATCTTCATGTGGAAGTTCAACAGTTTAATTATTTTGTAGGGTGACAATGATCATTTTGTGGAAGTCCAAGAATTTAATTATCCTATAGACTAACAAAGATCTTCACGCGGAAGTCCAACAATTTAATTTCTATGTAAGGCGAAAACGATCTTATAGTGGAAGTCCAACATTTCAATTTCTCTATGAGGCAATAAGGATCTTCATCTGGAAGTCCATCAATTTAATTATTCCGTAAGGCAACACTGATCTTCTTGTAGAAGTCCAACAAATTAATTATCTAGTAAGAGGACAAGGATCTTCATGTGAAAGTCCATCATTTAAATTTGATAGCAAGCCAAACCATAATAGCCTGCTACAAATATCAAAATCGTCTTACAAGAGTTTTATAAATAGGCGACCCGCCTTCCTACCAATCAAATATAATAATATCTCAAATTGAATAAATTTCAAGTTCTAGGAATGGGCCAACTATCTAACTCTTCGAGTTTGTTGACTCTACAAGGCAACTTCTAATATATACAATACGATCCATCCCACTTAGGTTACAACTTTCCTTATTGGACGAACATGACGACTTGTCATAACATTAAATCACCTTTTTACATCTCTCCTCGAAACACATTGGAGTTATATGGAAAATTCTGATATATACAATGCAGTCCATCTCATTTAGGTTACAAATTTCCTTATTGGACTGGCACAATGACTCGTCATAACATTAAATCACCTTATTGCATCTCTCTTCGAACTACAATGTAGTTATATCTTCTGACTGCACTTTATTTAGCGGAAAATTCTTGAATATGGGCGACGTCTCTTGACGTTTCTTGTCTCATCAATTAGGTCATCAACATATCTTAACCATGCCTCGTTTTCCTCATTATTGAACTTAGAACGTCCCCATGATTGTTGGACTAAACCATAATAGCCAATCAATATTGCCTATACATGTTTTGTATCATGACCTTAATATATTATTTGTTAATATATATAATATTAGGCATTATATTTAAATTATTACTTGTATATGAGATAATAAAGTCATTCGAATAATTAGTCTGTTTAATGATACATTAAGAATAATGTTCTGTTTAATGACGTCTCAAGATTATATATTATTCTTAAAGTATATGTATGTAGTCAAGCTTTACTGTCACATATGACAACAATGATGCATAGAGACTATTGTGTGAGTAGATTGATGATAGTATCTCACAGATCATGGTTATTAGTTACTAAGTCTTTACATAGGTATAAATATTAGGAGTAATATTTATATTGGATTGGTCCACCATGATAATACTACATAATATGTTATGTAAGTGCCATAAGTTATTCTTATAGTGATAATGATGTATACCACTCTTCGACATGAAACCATTAAGGATCCAAGAAGTTGAGTCAAGTGCTTTATTGTCAATCAAACGTTGTCCGTAACAAGATGACCATAAAGATGGTTGATGAGTACTCCACAAATCTTGCTAAGGAAGAGACCTAAACAAGATTTTATCCTCCTACATATACATGAGTAATATCTATGAGTCCCTTGATCGGGTATGATTGTAAAATGTATGGTCATGTTCAAATAATTCAATTTAAGATGTCGAGTTTATTTGTTGTTATTTAGTATACTTAGAAATCAATAAATAAAATACTAAACTTTACTAGGGTGACACTTAATATAGATATAAAGACAAAAAGGTAATTGTACACATGATCATTATCATAAAAATGTTAAGTCAGACCACACAACATTCTTGTCACTTGGGTAGCAGAGATGTGTTGCTAAATAGAGCTGATTATTTATAGTATTAAATAGGTAATTTAATATTATTGCCAGTGTTACAAGAATCTACAGGGTCATACACATAGACTACTAATAATGGAATCAAAGATTAAATTAAACAAGATTTAATTTAATTATTTGTTAATAGTATTTAAATATATAATTTAATTAAATACGATTTAATTAAATAAATGAGATTAACAATTAATTAAATATAATATAATATAATTATTTTATTTTATTTTATTAAAAGAGTTTAATTAAATATAAATAAGATTGGGATTATCTTTGGAAAAATCCAAAATAAGAGAATTACGGTTTTATTAAATCATTACAAATCCTAGTTTTTAGTTTTGTCATTCTAAAAAAAAGGCTAGCGCTGCTTTCCACTTTGCACTCGCGTGGACTTCGTAGAGACGATGAAATTTTCCGCGCTGGTGATCAAAGCTACAACACGTTTCAAGAGGTATTTCGATAATCCTTCTTATATTTGGTTTGTGATTAATAATTTAATCAAGATCCGTTCACTGAGATAGTTTCTCTTAGAGATCAATTTTTTTTATTTAAAAAACACTCAAAAATCCCTTAAGTGGTATGTTGGTGCTCATTACTTGCCCCAAACTTGGTCCGTTACGGAACCTAAAATGTATAGTAAGGTGATGAAATAAGGCCTTAGTGTGGTGAAGCAAGTTGTTTTTTGGTTTTCACCACTGGACCACCGAATCTGGTTCGAGGGTTAGTTCTGACATTAATTGGTTCCTGCGGTCTATCGAGAATATCTCTTAGTATGATAATGATGTGGGATTTTTTACACTAATACCACAAAGTTGAAAAGAAATTTCCACCTTTTGAATAAAATTACCTAGATCTCGCATTCCATGCACGTGCTCGACTATCCATTGGTCGAGCGTGCAATAAATTGTTTTTGCCTTCATCCGCTCGTTCAATTATTAGTCGAGCGTAAGCTTCATTTATTTGAACTTCACATGTTCAATCATTAGATGGTGGAGCACATGTATAAAATGTGACATTTGATAATTTCATTTTAAAAGATGATAATTTAGTTTTTTTTTTTCAACTTTATGGCATTAGTGTAAAAAAATCCTAATGATGTGGATATGACTTACCGAAGCAAATCAATTTTCCTAAGTTAAATTTTCACCTCCACACCAATAATTGGATATCACTAAATTAAAAAAAAAAAAAAGTAACTTATTATCGGTTAAAAATCATTAAACAATGTATCCAAATTATCCCATACATGAAGTTAAAAGAAGCCTTAGAATGATATCCCTGTTTGGTGGATCTGAACAGTACTCTACTCAGGTGAAGCTATATAAATCAAACGGTCTAAGATCAATCAACCCCACCCTTTCACACTCGAAAAGACAAATTCACCTAAACTCACCGTCATCATTCCAAAAAAGAAAGGTTAGGTTGTCTTGTTGGGCTTTACGGACAGACAAACCCAAAACAAAAAATATATTCTAAAAAAGAAAACCATAATACTCCTAACAATAACAGTAAAGGAAAGAAAGAAGAAAGAAGAACAAGAGACAACAACATCGAAAAGAAAGAAAAAAAGGGTCCATTATTCATTGTTTGATTGGGAAGGAAGAAAGCATCTTAGGAATACAAAACAGAACAATTCTCAAATTAATGGGACCTATGTAACCTCCTCTAATCTTGTTAATTGTATTATAGTTCAAAACAAATGGGTACTGATAGAGCTTTCATCAACCACTTTTATCTTCCCACTCGCTTCTTTCACTTGGGATCAAAGTCTTCCTCACCAACATCAATATCTTCATCTTCTTCATTGTTGTTGTCTTCACGATCATGATTTTTTGCCTAATTCTTGCTACTGGATCTGAATTACACTCTTACAGATCCACTTTTAATTTTTACGACTTTTCAGCTTTTTCTCATGGACCCAGCTGCTTCTCGTCCTGCTGTAGTCATCGACAATGGCTCCGGGTACTTTTTCACACTCCATTTTTAATATCCCAATTGGGTTTTATCTCTTTTTTTATTAGTATCAAAATTGGGACACCACGTGTTTGTTGAAATGTCTGAATTAGGTTTTAATGCTTTTGTGATTGAAATTGTGTGTGATAATAATGGAACTGAATTGAGTTTAGGTTGAATGTGTAAAAAATGGTGTTTGTGTTGTGTTGCAGGTATACCAAGATGGGGTTTGCTGGTAATGTTGAACCTTGTTTTATTGTTCCAACAGTAGTTGCAATTAATGAGTCGTTTCTGAATCAATCGAGGAGTTCTTCTAAGGGAAATTGGATTGCGCAGCATAATGCTGGTGTTATGGCTGATCTTGATTTCTTTATTGGAGATGATGCACTTTCTAAGGCTCGGTCTAGCAGTACTTATAATCTCAGCTACCCAATTAAACATGGTCAGGTTGAGAATTGGGATGCCATGGAACGATACTGGCAGCAGTGTATATTCAATTATTTGAGGTGTGATCCTGAGGATCATTATTTTCTCTTGACAGAGAGTCCATTGACAGCGCCAGAGAGTCGCGAGTATACTGGAGAAATTATGTTTGAGACTTTTAATGTGCCTGGACTTTACATTGCTGTGAACTCCGTGCTTGCTCTGGCTGCTGGCTATACAACGTCTAAGGTATGTAGTTGGTACCTATGAAAATTATTGTGTTTGTGTATTATGTTGATAGAATTATGATGGGATATTATGACACTCTGATTTATGAAACCTTGCCTAGTGGAAATATGTTTTTCACTGTTATATTATGTTGATAGAATTGGAATGATAGAATGGAACTAAACTGTTAGTCTTAAAGGGGGTTTATTTATTTAAACTTGTGGAAAGTCTCCTGTACAACTTGCTAGCTATCTAAACACAAAATGTATAAGATGATTTATCTGCTCCCGTGGTTTGATGCTTTTGGATATCTTGCTTGAAACTGAATGTGAACCACTCTGTTGAGTAAGAACTTGTTGTAGTGGATTTATCATCTGTTGAATATAGAATGTAATGTTGGTTCAACATATTTTATAAAAAATATTGTTTCTTGAATTTTTTAGGCTGAACTAGAATTTTTTTAGTGTGAGATGACAGGAGTTGTAGTTGATATCGGAGATGGGGCTACACATGTTGTACCAGTTGCGGATGGTTATGTTATTGGAAGTAGCATCAAGTCAGTTCCTATTGCTGGAAAGGATGTTACTCTTTTTGTCCAGCAGCTAATGCGGGTAAGTAATCTTTGTATAAAATTAGAAGGTTATTGGGCCACCACTTGTCCTGAGTTAAAAAAATATGTTAATGTATACTTGATAATGTTGAAGGTTATCACAGTTTACCAGTTAGACTAGATAACGAAACCATGCCCGGGTAAATGCCAATCATGGATGAGTAGGATTTGATGTATTTATGATAATATTATTTATGTTACTTTTTTTTGGATAGATTATTTATGTTACTTTGTTAACAAATAAAAGTGATTTGATTCTTGATCCGCAAGTTGTTAATCCTGATTCATGCTCTGTCTCATGTTGGCATTGATTTATGCAGGAAAGAGGAGAGAATATACCTCCAGAAGACTCTTTTGAAGTGGCTCGGAAAGTGAAAGAAATGCATTGCTACACCTGCTCTGACATAGTGAAGGTTGTCTTGAGTTCAGCGCTTATATTGCTTTGGCACAATCATTTGAGTAGTTTGTGGTGTGATGCTAGCATTAGTTTTTTTTCCTTGGTTTTTGTTAATCCCAACATTTTTTTTGCTAATGTCTAAACTTCCTCACCACTTTAATTTGATTTTTTATTTATATGTTAAAAAAGGGATGTTAAGTTATCTGTTGGATTTGATAATTTTGCTTTATAATAATTATTCTATTTCTCTTAGGAATTTAATAAGCATGACAAAGAACCAGCCAAGTATATCAAGCAATGGAGAGGCGTAAAACCAAAGACTGGGGCTCCGTATTCCTGTGATATTGGCTATGAACGCTTTCTTGGACCTGAGGTTTGTTCTTAGGCTTTTTAGACTTTCTCTATCCTCTGGTTTGTTCTTAGGCTTTTTAGACTTTCTCTATCCTCTGTACTAGATCTATCAGATGGTTCTGAATTATAATACCCGAACCTACATTATGAACTGATGAATTAAATAAACATATGCCTGACTAGTTCTCATTTCCTGTCATGAAATTAATGAGGACTACAAAAGAAAATGCTAAAAACTTAAAGTGACATTATTCATTTGGCTTGCCCAGATATCTTCTGTTAATAAGGTCAAATTTTGTTGCTTTTCCTTTTTGAGTTATGAAAGATTTCTAAAATCTAATAGGGGATGGGGAAGTGCAGGTAATGCAGATCCTGTCTGGGATATGAACCTGGGATTACTGATTATGTAGTCTCCTAGTCCTAAGATACTTGATGATACCACTTTGCTATTGATCTTGGTACTCCTTAAGTTTATTCCTTCAACTCTAGAAGAAATCAGGAAAATGTAGTATTCCTTAGTGTAATTGTGTACCCTTGGTGTAATAATTGAAGTAATGTACAGGTTTGGGTCATTTTATCTATAGGATTGGTGATTTAAAGAGACTTATGTGTTTTCCCTACTACTTTTGTAGGTTTTCTTTAATCCTGAGATGTATAGCAGCGACTTTACCACTCCTTTGCCAGTCGTAATAGACAAGTGCATTCAGTCTGCACCAATTGACACAAGGAGATCACTGTATAAGGTTAAGCACGTCATCTCAATTTATTGGTAACATTTTATATAAAATAAGCCATGAAAATGCCTACTTTTGAGGCCCAAATATTTCAGTATGCTGTTTTAACATGATATCCTTCAAATTTTAAATTTAGTGAGTAATCAGCTTTACCTTAGTACTCCTTCCGTCCCACAATGAGTGACCCATTTGTAAAATAAAATTGTCTCAAAATGAATGACCCTTTTCAATTTACAATGCATTTTTTCCAATTCTATCTTCATACTACTTTCATCATTTTCAATACTTGATAAGGAGTGCTTTAGTAAAAGAATTATTCTCTCTCTTTCATTCATACACTTTTCTTAATCTGTGTGAAATGATCAACTAGACCACTCATTGTGGGACAGAGGGAGTATTAGAGAACTTCTAATGTTCAATCTTAAGTGAAGTACATCAGCTCCATGTGCTATATCAGTCCACAGACAAGCCCAGATATTTAATTTGGGATCTTATTAAATTCAAGGCCTCCACTCTATGTGTCCTTAATGATTGAACTCTTAACCTTAACCATTTGCCCATTTGTCTTTTTCATTTCAGAATATAGTGTTATCAGGGGGATCAACGATGTTCAAGGATTTTCATAGGAGATTACAACGTGATATAAAGAAAATTGTGGATGCTCGTGTCCTTGCAGCTGAAGCACGCCTAAATGGGGAGATAAAAGTGAGTTAATGGATATTTTTCACTTAAATTGACGATTGCATAGGAAATTCTTGTTTAATCTTATTTGCACAAGCTATATGGAGTAAAACCAGTCAACCATTGACACATCATTGTTTTATATTGAATAATTACATAAATATTCATTTCACATAATTTATAATAATGGTGTGTTCATTGTTGATTGGTTGGCTTACTTTACTTAACTCACGAGTCAAGGTCTACCCAAGTCCCTCTCCATATTCACACATGTTTGGAAGTAACTCTCACATTGGCAATGTTTACGAATAGTCCAGAAGCTATATATGTATTGGTTTGACCTGGCATTTACTGGCTCTTTTTTTTATTGTATGGATTCCACAGTCACATCCCGTGGAGGTCAATGTACTCAGCCATCCTATCCAAAGGTTTGCAGTTTGGTTTGGAGGATCTGTGCTAGCATCAACGCCAGAATTTTTTACGGTATGCTGTTTTCGTTTACTTTTTTATGGGTTATATAGCTTATTAGTTCCAGTGTTCCACTAGTTCTTGGATAATTTTAGTTTGGAAACATGATACTGAAATCTGTGTAGAATCGCGAATTGAGTCTCTAAAATTATAGGGTCGGACAATTCGATCCTAAAAAACTTACGAAGTTCTTTAATGATATCTGAAATTAAAAATATGATCAGAGTAATTTCTCTGATACAATTTTCCAGAAAATACATAAAGGACTAATTTGATCAATGATTTAAGAGAAATGCTAAGGACACTCTTTTCAACACTCTCAAACAATCACTCTTTTATTGGTTGAAATATGTGTGAGTCCTACCACTTTATGTGAGACCTATTTCCAAAGTGTGGGACCCACACAATGTTTCAACCTATAAGAAAGTGAGTGTTTTAGAGAGTGTTGCTAGCATTCCTCAGGATTTAAAGGCCTGATTTGGTATTTCACTAAAACATAAGATTACTAGGTTTTTTGGTCGTCCTCCTTGTAGACTGATATGTCTTTTTAATGATAAAATTGTTCTCTTAGGGAGAGAGAGTCCATAATTTCTTCTTGTTTAACTTCCTAAAATAGAGGTTCCCACGACCATTCCAGATGCAAAGCTAATCTGTGTAGAATTTCTGGCTCAATGTGCAGGCTTGTCATACAAAGGCAGAATATGAAGAATATGGAGCAAGCATTTGCCGCACAAATCCTGTTTTCAAGGGGATGTATTAGAGAAAGGATGAATTAGCTGATCACAGATGCTGTATGTTCTCTTGTTATATAAAAGAATTAATGTCTGGTTGTTTTGATTCTCAATTCTCCTCACCGTCTATCTTCCGATCTATATTTTGGATGGGAGAAGTGAGTGTAAAATATGTATATTCAGTGAAAAAAAATGCATTTCCAGTTTTAATTCCTAGGAAGCCAATTTCATGTCATCATATGGTTAATACGGTTGCCTGCAGGTCCAGATGATGTACTTATTGGTAGGTAGAATTTTATTTTTGACAAAATGTTGGCTGAGCTGAATGGCAATTTTTAGTGTTCAGCTTAGAGTTTGGTAATGTTGCATTTTTTCATTTGTTGTTGGGACTCATAACATTAAGTAACTTCTCTAGGCCGGAAATTAAATTCGTTGGAATTGAATTGTAATACTAATAAGCACTAGTGCAGATTTTCTGTTTATGTTAATTTACACATATTTTTTGCATTTTTCTAAGTATGTAAGGCACACTTCAGAACTATTAATGATCTGATATATATAGTTTTTTCTTCTTCATATGAGGCAGAGATACACTCTTGTAGTTTGAAACTATTCTCGTAACATATATTTTTTTTAATATATAACAATCCCTCCGCTGTTGTATTTATGCAAAAATAAAATAAAATGGACACCTCTTGAAAAAGTTGGTTAATTGCATTTAAATGATGAAAAAATAACATTGCTTCTCATTTTGTCACTGACTTAGTATATTTTGTTAAACAGTAACTTCTTTCATGACCCTTGAAACTTTGGCAATATATAAGTCACGCCTTTGGAAAATGAACTTGGAAACATGCCAATTTAGGAATATACTATTTCAAATTGGAAACATATATCATAACTTAATTCAAGGTTAAATTAGGAATAACAATATTAATTATAATATTAGCATTTGAATTGTGCTAATATTTATTTAAACCAAATAATTTTAAGTTTTTTTTCTTCTTACAAGAATTGAGAATTGAGGTGTTCATATGTATGGGATGAACGGTGATATTCGATCCAAACTCACTAATTACTGAATCTATTTATTTAGAGGTGTATCTGATCTAACTGTGTATATGAGTTGGGTAAATTTAATAAATTAGGTATAGCTATTCAAAATGACAAAAAATAAATAGGTTAGATTGGACAAACTCATTCAAAATGACAAAAAATAAATAATTGGATTGGGTTATTATGCGAACGAGAAGTTAACTTGCCATCTTCTGACTTATACTTAACACCCTCTATTTTGCATGCTTTTACCATATACCATTGTTTAAAGTTATCAAATTTAAAAAAGTATGAGTTTTTATTGGAAATTTTAAAACTATACCAAAATTTTTGAAAAAAATATCGAGTTTCGGAATTTACATGAGTTTTTTTTGGAAATTTCAAAACTACACCAGAAAATTTGAAATTTCCACGAGTTTTTATCGGATATTTTAAAATTATATTGGAAATTTTGAAATTTTTGGTAAAAACTAATGAAAATTTTACAAGCAATTTTAAAATGTGTGCATTTTTAATGGAAATTTCAAAATTTAGGGTAAAATCTCTTGTATTTTTTTCCAAAATTTTTAAAATACATGTTTCTGAAAATTTTGAATGAATTACCAGAAATTTCGTTCAGCCATTTTGTTCTTTTTTTATCAGGGTCATTTTTGGCAGTATGCAAATATGGGTGGTGCCAGGTTTAAAATTTGAAATGACAGATTTTAAGTGAACATGATTTTAAAAAATGAAAAACCATTCAAAATAATTGGGTTTTGGATAATCTCACCACCAACCCACAAAATCATGAGTAAATGGGTAACTATTTTTTCTACTTTTTTTTCTTCTTATTTGACGAATGATGACTTTAATTTTGGTTGCTTCAATTACAACCTTTTAAATTTGTTTATTTTATGAGTAATAATTTTAACTTATTTAGGGTGTCTCAATTTAATTCTTTAAAGTTTCAAGTATTTTATTCTAGATATTATTGTAATGTAATTTTGTTTTTTACAAATATTTATGATGAGCTTTATGATGCATTTAGACATTTGATGCTTAAGAAAATTGCGCTACTAGGTAAAAAATGTGACACATTATTTATTCAAGTCAATCCAATCCATAAATTGATGGTTTTATTCAAATTGATCCAATAATACCGTGAGTGATTATTTTACTTCACCCAACTCGATATAATTTGTATGGATTGAGTCTTAGTTTTTTTTTATATAAATCTCATATATTAATATGAAAAGAAAAAAAGATGGGCAATGCCAGACTCACAATGAAGCCAAAGGAAGGAAAACAAAAGCTGTTAAGCAAACCTAAAATTGGGCATTCTTAAATTGTTCAAAGTGATTTCCTTTCTAATAACCAAAGGAGGAGAATTCCACAAGAGGAATCCTTCAATAGAGAGGCCTATATTAGCTAAAGCGTCGGTACATCGATTGCCTTCTCTATAGGTGTGGGAAATCCAGAAATGCATGGTTTTGGATATAGTAATGCAGTTACACTATCTGTTGCTTAATTGCCAAGGCACCAACATAGGATTAGAAAAGGCCATGACAACAATTTTGGAATCCGATTCAATCCATATTGAGTTCCAATTGTTATTCTTGGCCTTTTCTATTGGCAATATGATAGCCATAAGCTCAACATAGAATGAATTTTGGATGCCAAGATTAGAAGCAAAACATCCAACACAGTCTCCAATATTATTCCTGAAAATGCCAGCACAAGCAGATAAACTAGGGCTGCCTAAAGCCGAACCATCTGTGTTACATTTCAGCCAATGACCAAACGGAGGGCACCATATGACTTCTAAGATTTAAGGAGCCTTAGGATGACATGTTTGAACACTAAAGGCTTTGAGGATACTGAAATCAGTAATAGAAGGCCCTGTAGCAAGCTTGGTATGATTTATTGTCAGAGCAACAGAAGTAGTGATGGAGGAAATAATTGCATGGTGAGACACAAGTTTACCTTTGATTCTGAGCTGATTCCTGCAGTACCATATGGCTTTATAAATAGCCATCACAACTGCAGTAATGACTAGAGCACATTGAGGACTCCAACCTTTTTTGCTAACATTTACAATGGTTATTGCAAAGGTGAAATCAATGGATTGGTTCAGAATATTCTACAGTCAGTTCCACAAATTTTTGGCAAAAATGCAATCAAGAAATAGATGTCTAGAGGACTTAGAGTTCTTGTTGCACAATGAACACATTGAAGGCAGCTGACAACCTCTGATGGCAAGTTTCTCATATGTAGGCATCTTCCTATGAATGATTCTCCATAAAAGTGATGAGTTGGAGGGAGGTATGGCAGCATTCCAGATAAGCTTGGCCCATTGGTGAGGTTGATGTGATTTAGTAGTGAAGGAGTAGGCATTCTGAAGTGTTAGAGGCCCTGTAGTTGAATGATTCCATATTAACTTGTCCTCTTTTGGTTCAATGGGAATTACAATGCTAATTGTAGCAACATTGAGCCCAGGAAATAAAGCTAGCAATTCAGAAGAAAAAAAACCATTGGTGGTTGAAGATAAAATCTGCCACTTTTCCTTGTAGTATAGGACCAAAGGATTGAGGTAATTTAAAGTGGTTCATTAAACTTCCTAACTCTGACCAATCATGAGTCCAAAAATTGATTTTGCTTCCATTGCCAAAGAGCCAGGAAGAGTTGGACAATAAAGTTTAAAAATATGATTTGATACCTAACCAAATGGAGGAATACATGTGATATTTGATACACTTGTTGCCTCTAATGATTCTACTTCTAAGGAATGTAGCCCATTGATTTTCAGAGTTGAACATGTCATGGCAAAGCTTCAACATAGATGCTTCATTTAAGTGGGAAAGAGATCTGAGGCCTAATCCACCACAGTCAATAGGGGTGCATATAGTTTTTCAAGACATAGTTACTAATTTTCTAACATTTAAGTCTCCACTCCAAACAAAATTCTTAAAGATGACTTCTAACCACTTCAACAAGGATTATATCCTTATCCGTGATAATCTGCATAGGTTTATTACAAATATTAGTAAAAAGGGAAAACTAAGATACAACTACTAACAAATATTTTCTTAATTTTTCATTTCAATGTTGCTTTATAAAATTTATAAAAATTATGTGTTTTTTTGAAAATCTTGCTAATGTTAATAAATATTATGATATATGAAAGGATTTTATTAAATATTATATGATGTTTTTTGTCATATTTAAATATTAAAAATGTATGAAACTGTATTGAATAAATTTATAATATGATGTTTTTCGTCTCATTTCATTTTAATATAATAATAATAATAATAATAATAATAATAATAATAATAATAATAATAATAATAATAATAATAATAATAATAATAATAATAATAATAATAATAATAGTAAATTAATTAGATATCGTGTATTTTGTATTGTTAATATACAAAACTCATTTTTATTTATCAAATAAATAGATTAGAGAATGATAAAAAAAATTGAGAATAATTTTTATTTTAGCTTTTCTGTTTGATTTCTCCATTCAATGATTAAAAAAGGAAGAAGAAAATTAAATCAAGCAAAATTTTAATTCAAAACGAAATTTTTTAATCATATTTTTATAAATTAAAGATAAAATTTTATCTGACCTTAAAAATTACTTAAACATATGTTTTTTTGGTTTTGACCGATTTTTTGGTTAAATTCTGATTTTTTGTATCCAATTTTTAAGTCTAAATAGATATGTTAGAGTTTCGATTTCTGATTCTACACGCGATCTGGTCCAATTTTGATTACCATCTCTATATAATAAATTGTATTGATTACATTGACATTTCTGCCAAAATGTTTAATTTGTATTTTGAAGAAAATGTACTATATTAGCAAATCCATCTTAACGGAATTGGTTGAAGGTCCCATTATTTTTTTTAAAACTAGGTATTTGGCCCTAATAATGAGTTGAAAGTCTCATTTTCATGTAATTAAAAAGTCAATTATTTATACAAAATAATAAATCCGATTAAACATCTTATTGAATTTATAATATTTACTAAAATTAATTATTGAGTTAATTGATATGTAAAACAACATAAACTATTTAATTAGTATTTAATTATTATTTATTAAGAAAATAAGAATAAATCTGATAAAATAATGACAATTTATTATAAACAATTTAGAATAATTTAAGAAAGTTAAAAGGTAAAGAATCTAATTTTAAGGGGACGATTTGTTTCCCGGATTACAAATTTATTTCTAGGAATATAGGCTAGAATATTTTCTTTTCCAATATTTATTTCAAGTTTTAATAAAAATCATGTTCAGGAACCGAGGAACTTATTTTGAACATAGTTTCATCACTTTTTATTCTCGGTGAAAATCTTTTATTTCCTTGTGAATAAGAACTAACTACCTATAACTTCTCACTTTCAAATATTTTAATTTATTTATTTTTTCTTTTAAAATTTAAATTAAATGTATTTTATAAAAAGAATTTAAAGGTAGTGCACTGACAGAACATGTAGACGGGAATAAAATTCCCGAAAATAATATTATCAGGAATATCATTCCCGAGTTATAATTTCATAGAGAAGTTAATTTGACATTTTTATTTATTTATTTTTTGCGTGAGAGTATTAAGAAAAGGAAAAAGATAAAGAAAAAAATTGTTGCATTTGCATGATTTAGATTCCGTTTGGTTCCATAATCAAAAATCTAATAAAAAAATTAAAAATTTAAATATTTTATTAAATTAATTTTATACTATTAACTAATAACCAGATATATTTCGGCAAATTATATTGGTAGTTTTAAATGATTTTATATGGATTGAATTTTTTTTACAATATGCATCTCCTTCAACCTTTTTTTTATTACTCCATAATGTTTAATGTTGTAATTGTCAAATTAAACTAATACGTTTCAATAAACTAATGCGTTAAAAAAAAAATTTCACCGCATCTCAACAATTTCTATAGTATATAAATATTCATTAACTCGGCTAGTATAAAGAGAAAAAAGTGGAGTGCTTATGAAAAAGAAAAGAGTGATATCTGTCTCTTTTCACATTTCACACATCCTACCTCATAAATTTATAGATTGAAGTTCATTAAATAATAAATATTACACAAAATCATAATAAGTAATACATGACTCACTTAACCATTCAAGGAAAGCTCCATGCTCTTATAAAATTGAACAATCATCACGACAAACACATGACACATTTTTATAAATGACGAGATCCACTAAGCAAACACCATGCACGACTGACCACAACAAAGTTAAGGAACCCATAAGTAATACTCAATGATCATATACACGATCAGAAGTAAAAGATTCCGGCGACAGCGGCGGCGACAGCCGTACCGACGGCGGAGAATTGAATGGAAGATGCACCACCACTTGGTGGAGGAGTATCGAATGCACCCGGTGGCACTGGTCCACCGATGGGTGCGGCGACGATACCGCCGTTTGCTGAAGGAGGGTCACCGCTTCTGGTTCCAATGAGAAAGTCTGAGTCATCTTCTTCGTAGTCATCTTCGGAAGGCATTGGTGGATCTACAGCACTTGAAAGGCCAATCATGGCCAACATTATTAGGGCAAGAACAACAACATGCCGTGAACGTGCCATTTGTGTATGTGTTTGTTTGTCTCGGTTGTTGTTGTTGATGTTGTTCAATGTAGAGGTGGGTTTTGTTTGTGGGTGGAAGAGATGTTGGAAAGGGTTCGTTATATATATGCAAAATAATTCAAAGTTCTTCCTATGTTTGTGGATAGCCATTGCTCAGATTTTGACTATTTACAGGAATATATGGTTATTATTGGTTAGTTTTAATTTTAGAGTATTATTATTGGTTAGTTTTTGAGCTATTATAGTGGGAAATTTGCTCAAAATAAAATTTGAGTCTTCCGGTTGTTGTTGATGTTGTCTAAAGAAGGAACAGGGGCTAGTTCCAAATTGTAATATTTAGGGTCTCAAGTATTCGATCCATTTATTTAGGATATTGGCCCAACTTAATTCCACTTTCTTTTTAGATTAAAATACATGTAGTTGCAATATAATAAAAAGACATTAAGGGTTAATTATTGCACATTTAATATTTGTTCTTATAAAAATTTGAAAGAATTTTAAAATCCGGACGCACTATATAATACAATAAATCAAATCCATCCGAAATATATATGTTTTAGATTACCTAAAGGTTGAATTGATCAAAACTCAATTCATCTCAAATCCATTGTACATGATCCAAAGTTTCGATTTCTGATCTCCAATTTTACTATACTCATCTTGAAACTTTACCTAAATTGAACATTGAAGTGCTAACCATGCAATTCCATCCCGCGCCACCGTAAAGGAGATCAGAGTCACCGTTCAAGATCGACAACTACCCAACTATCTTCATTTCTGGTTCCTAAGCGGAGCTAAAGCATCCATCCATTTATGGTTCTCGAACGGAATAATGACGGGGTCAAAAGGCATATTTCATGAAGACCAGGCTGAAGATTTGAAATGTACCATCCAGCCTAACATCGGGAGCGGCACCAGAAAGATACCACAAGCTTATAGTTAATGGCGCTCAAATACTGCAAGTTCAAGAGTCATATCTAAGGAAGATTTTTGACAGGTTTGGTATGTCTAATTCAAAGCCCGTTATAACATCAACAACTCAACAATTCAAGCTTAGTATAACTCAAAGTCCTGATACTGGAGTCCAAAGAGCCTATAGGAATAACGTACCATATGCAATGAGCCATGTAAGCAGGTACACGACCAACCTTGGAAAGGCGCACTAGCAAGCCTTGAAATGGATTCTAAGATGCCTAAAAGGATTGTTGAGTAGAGTTCTGATTTAGGGTGGTGCCAAAGGTAATGATAACATAGTTTAAGTTGAAGGAATTGCTGACTCTGACTATTTAGGGTGTATGGATACCATAAACTCTTTTTCTAGATATGTTTTTACTATGTTTGGTACAACAATCAGTTGGAAAACGATACTTCAAAAGGTTGTAGCTTTATCAATCACTGAAGCTGAACATGTTGTCCTTATTGAAGCTGTAAAAGAAGCATTGCGGCTTGAAGGGTTTGCTAAAGAATTGAAACTTCAAGGTCAAGCAATCACTATTAAACTTCAAGGACAAATAATTTGAGACAAATAAAAATAAGAAAGAGGACACATATTGTGAGACGGATGGAGTAACACTCTTTGAGAAAGTGAATTGAATAACCACTATAACCAACTCTCTCTCTCTCTCTCTCTTTAACTCTTCTCTTTATTTCTTCTTGAATTGAACGATTTCTTGTTTGATAAAGAAACTCCCTTTCTCACAAATTTATTTTGTTCTTCACACTGATTTTTCAACAAATTTTTTGATAAGCTTTATCAAATATTACACTATTTGACATTTCATAATTCCTCAAAACTTGACTAGGGAACTATATATTTTTTTAGATAAATAAGAAGATATGTTTGGTCAATGAATATTAAATTATTAATATGACACATAATTACAGGGTCCGGCCCAACATAATGTGAGGCCTAAGACGACTATTAAAATGAGATTTTTTTCATCCACTATAATTAAATATTTGATTTTTAGAAGAAGTTATAAGATTTTTTACGACTACATTTTTTAGTATCTACTAGGAAACTAATGTTAATTTTGGTAGTTAAATATTTATATATTTTTATTATCAAGGTTGAATTATCTTTCAAATATAAAATTGAATATGAAATCCTTTTTATACGGTGAGTCATGTTGTCCACTCTCACATATTATGTTGATTAAACAAAAATCTTTGTATTTTTTAAAGCTTTTAAATAAGCAAGAGTAACACAAGTAAAAATGAATTTTTATAAAATTAAAAATAAAATTTATAATTATCAATATTTATTTAAATTTAAATTATGAGAAATATAATTTTTTGTTTATATATCATATTTTATTTTTATTTTTTTTTTAAATAAAAGAATATATATATATATATATATATATATATATATATATATATATATATATATATATATATATATATATATATATATATATATATATATATATATATATATATATATATATATATATATATATATATATATATATTTCAAAAACAATTAATAAAACATCATTTTCTTACCAACTAAGCTTAACAAGCATCTATACACATTTTCATTTTTAGAGAAATATACTGAATTTTAATTTTTTGAGGCTTAAAATACCTTTAAAAATTTTTTTTTTTTGAAGTCCAAGGCGAAGGTTTACTCTTGGGCCGGCCATGAAACTTGCAACGCATGCATTAAACCAACATGAATTACCACTCGACCATCTGTATGATGTTCAAGAAATCTATATATATTGAATAAATAAAACTATTATAAACCTAAAATAAATATTTTAAAAACATCTCTTCCATTAAAATAATTGTAGATGGAACTTTTATTGAGTTCACATGGTAAATAAAATTACCCTAACATACTTAAAATAAACTTACGTTAGATCAATGGTTTCATAAAAGTCTTGGATAATGTAGAGGTTGACTGAATTGACCTCTTCCCACTATCAATAATTTTAAACCATTGGCTTACAGGGTCACATGATTTATCTTGGTTCAAGCATTTACAAGCATTGGTCACAATGTTGTTGTCACCATCCACATCTAGACAAACATGTGATCTACCGTTAGTTTTTGATGAAAGATGCAACTTGGAATCTGAGATCATGTCCCATTTAGAGTCATCACCAGAGCAATTTGTGCTAAGTGTTACAGGCTTCCCTTCATTCACCACTTTTATGCAATTATTTGTTCCTTTTCTTAATACTATGTTTTGTGGCGTGTAGTACCAACCATCTGAAGAAAAACATTGACCCAATTTCAACACATGTTTTTCCGAAAAATTCGAGATGACGCAAAGTCCCGTTAAAGGATGGAATATAAGTTTGTATGGATCTCCTTGTATTATGCCTGGACCTTGAAATGGAAGTTGGAAGGAAGTAATTCTATGCAAGAAGCCACTATTTCTAACTTGTGTCCAATTCAAATTGAGAAGACCAAAAAACTCTTCATGTCCAATATCCCCTTCTCTAATGTAGTAACTACCTTGCAATGCCCACAAGGCCCAATCCAAATCAAGTTCAACTACATATGATATAAAGCAGTTAAGATAACGGTTGTCATTGACATTAGTACCTCTCAAATCAACTCCAAACTCACTCATAATCAATGGATATCCTTGATCCACCAAGTAACCAGATGTGTCCTTCAAATTTTGAGTTACTCGTCCACATACTTGATTTGGGTTTTCATTTACCCATTCTTGACCATTAGTGAATGAATACCTATGTGCTTCAAATACTAGTTTCCCTTTAAATGATAGGTTCACTGGCCTTTTGGCAATGAAGGATAAGTCTGTGTCAAAGCTTAATCCAGATAAAATTACAAGAACATTTGGATTTGCTGCATGAACTGCTTCTGCTCCTTGTACCATATACCTTTAATTCATGATAAACAATAACTTAGTATCATCATCAACATAACATTCTTCATTTTTTTCTTTACATTGTTTAGTCTTAAATTTGTTACCTGTACCAATCGTTTTCATTCTGTTTTGGGCCTCTGAGTTCATTCCTCAAGCTCATGCCTACCACATTAGGGACTCCTTTGAAAAGAGTGGCCATTTTGGTTAGGCCCTGAACCCATAGATTCGGGTCGAAAAATTGGTCGCCGAAAAACCCGTTGCCATCGGTATTACCACAACACCATCCTGGATTTGTTAGGTGGTTGTCCAAAATCACCATCACATTATTGTTCCCAAGGCTTTTTACAACTGCCTAGGAATCATCACAATAGATTATCCCAATCAACTCAGAATTTGAATTTGAATTGTGTTTCTTTAAAAAGTTTTTTCTAATCAAGATAAGTAAGTTATTTTAGGTAACTTCTAACAAAGTCTGAATTTATGAGGTTAATAAATGAGACAGTTGGTTCAAAGAGACTTCATTACTATTGCAACCAAATCAGTAAAGAGTATTTATACACACACATTCTATTTTCAATTGCAGTTTGAATGAGATAAAACACGTCTTGTTATAGAAAAAAAATCAATAATGGAAACTAAATTATGAGATTAAATTCCAAGTCTATTGTTTTTTCACTTATATATTCAATAAAGTCAAATGACACCATAATCATAATGCCTCTCTATTTACCACTATTAATTTTAAGTCCGTGACGATAATGGTTAAATCGAGGTGTGAATCCAACTAGAAACCATGTACATCACTAGATTTTTACCAAATAAAAAATGAGTGAAAGAATAATTAATAAACTAAATTAAGAAACAATAAATAATTGAAGGAGTAGTACCTGAAAAGCTTGGATGAGTGAAAGATCAAGGATGGAAGGGTTATTGGATTGAAAACCAACAATAGAATCTTTGAGACCATGTTTCTCCAATGATTGTCTAACCTTTAGATTAGAAATGGTGTCATCAGTGGCAAGAAGAGTAGGCCATGTTAGCCTAACACAGTTAAAGCCCATGCTCTTTATTCCTTTCGATATTTCATCCACAGGCTTTTTACTGAGCCCTTCAGCCACAACAGCATCTAAATGAGACACCCAATTCACACATGCAAGCTTCACTCTCTGTCCATTTTGGTTAACAATCCATCGAGAATTTGTTACAAGTGGAACACCTTCCAATGCCGCCACCGGCTCCACCATCAATATGGTTGCTCCGATCAAAAGAAAGTTGATGAAAACCATCATGCACTGCCACCAACTACACATTTTGTGTTTATGTTCTTATGAATTATGATACTGTCATTTATATATATAGAGAAAGAGAAGTTATAAGATTTGGGGTATCTATATGCGGCAACACGCAACATGCATTATCAATGACAGGTGACGTTTTCTTGTATGTTTCTTTGTTTTTCCTTTTAAGCATATGTAATATAGTCTTCTACTTGTATATGTCTTTCACTTCTTTTGGTACAACTTTCACTTAAATCATAATTATTACAGACACAAGTTTTATGATATGGTAGAAAAATGAATGTATTTGGTCTTTTATTTAGACTACATACATTCATTATTTAATGAATCTAAAAAGAGAATTTTTACTTATAAATCAGGCCGGAGTAGTATTATACAAAAATGCAAATGCATCATAATTATTTGAAAATTCAAAATTCAAAAAAACTTGTTTGAATGTAATGTTTTATAATACTGTATTTAAAAGTAGTTTTCAATTTTCGTGTTTTTAAAACTAAAAAACAAAAACTGCTTCAACCTGTTTTCCATTTCAGTTTTGTGATTTTATATGATTGAAAACAAGCTAAAACTAGTACTTTTTATTAATATGGAAAAAATGTAATATAAACAAGTATTTTTTTTCTCAATTAAGGCTTTGCTTACAATATATTTTTTTTAAATAGCTGGTAACGAATAATGTTTTATTTTTACTAAGCATTGTCTTCCATTCTATTGTTACAAATTCATACAATTAAAAATTTAAACTAAAAAAAGTACTTTATTTCAAAATAAATATCAATATAAAATATGAAAAATGTGTCAAAATAAATATCATTTTATATGTCTAATAAGGTATTAAAAGTGAATTATTATAAAATGTAAATTGCAATTCTTGAATTAAGGTTGTCTATATCACCCTCAATAGCGTCGTATCTCAAATATATTCGACAATATTTTTAAATAGTAAAATATTTGTATACTTATATGATATGCATCTATCCGAAATATCAATAAAAGTAATAATATTTTAAGATGTCCGTTAATATTATTTTTTAAATATTTTAAAATAACTTTTATTAGATAAAATTTTTGTTTAGTTTTTTGCTATGAATAAAATTTAGTTATTGAGTCACTGAATTTAACTTTTACTTATATTCATGTGCACCTTTAAACTTAATTATTAATCATATAAAAATAGATTTTTAAAATCAATTGACCAAATAAATTTTTTAGTCTTTTTAACAATAAGTATATGAAACTTAGACCAACAAACAAATCTTTTTAATTTTATATTTCTAAAACAGTTTTAAAAATAAGTTTACCAAACAACTTTTTTTTTTATTTTTTATTATTCTCTTCTTACAAACAGTTTTATAAAATTGATTTATAAAACAAATTTTAGAAATTGAAAAGCAAAAGTAATTCAAACAAGCTCTAAATATTTTGTTTGCATTTCTATGGTTGCGTACCTGGCTTAAAGGACAGTATTTCCAACTAGAATATAGTTGAAGTAATACATTTCGAACAATATTAAAAAAAGAAATGATAAATAGTTAAGAAAATTAAACAGTTTTTTTTTTAATTTCTTTTTAATCCGCAGAAATTGTTTAATTTAAAATTTTACCAATCTAATTGATGTTAGTTACTTAATCTACAACACGTGTTAGTTCCTACTTATAAATAACTTTTTAGTTGGTTAAGATTGTCACTTAACCAACAAATAATTGCCGCACGCAAACACTCACACACACATTGTAAACAATTTGATTAACAACTTATCATAGTTACAACATTATCATCATCTTCTTATCATTTCACTCCTAAATTCATCACAATGTGTGTATGTTCATTTGATTGTTGCGATAACAATTGACATCGAGAGCTAAATTCATCATTATGCTTGTGTATGTTCATTTGATTGTTGCGATAATAATTCACATTGAGAGCTTAATTTTTCAATTTAGGGAAACACGAGAGGCCAGTAAAAGATTATAATTGAGAAACACGTGTTGAGGTGAGTGATTTTCAATGTTCTTGTTCCGTAATCATGAATATATATGATGATTTTCTGTCGGACATCTTGGTTCTTGATGGAAGCATTATTAACAATGGATTGCTTTGATGAAATCACTTTTTGGATCTCAAATAAGTGCTTGAAATAATTCAAATGTACAAAGGACAACATTCAAAGATTCAAATAAAAAAGATTACAAACTTTGCTCCTACATTCAATAGAATTTGAACTTCTATCATTTTGAAAAAAATATCAAAGGTTACAAGATCAAAGAAGGCATGACACATCGTAAAGAAATATCATGATGGTTGAGAAAAGATAAAGCATGTGAAACTTCAATTTTGGAGCAAGAAGTTATGAATTGATTTAGATGGAAGAAGATTAAAAGATAAATGGTTATTTTTTTAAATTAATGAGTGTAATGAATAAATTGAAAATCAGCGATGAAGTCATTTCTTATGAACAAATGAAGCATGAGACATCTTATAGAAGTATCATGATTGTGGAAAAAAGTTGAAGAAATTGAAACTTCAATCTTAAAGGAGAAGTAATGAGTTCGTGTAAATGGAAGAATATCAAAATACAAGTGATCACTTCTAAAAAATTAATTGATGTAGTGAATTAAATAAAACATAGGCACATGGATTCAACCTCGAGGAGCGTATTCTTCCATCTTTTTCATGTTAACCCCCTTCAATGAAAAGACTTGGTCATGATTTAGTTTCCATATGTTACGCTGCCGACAAAACCTTCCACGCTTACATAGAGAGTTGGAAGAACTTCAAGCTGGACTATTTCTTAGATACCACTATTTCTCCCACTGCTCATACGGAATTCTGTGTTGTTCCTCCTCCCTCATTGGGGTCGGCCAAGTGTACCGACCAAGTTAGACGGTTTTGGTCCTTCGACTACTTTATAGATGCAACTTGTTTATATTATGCGTTGTACGACTCTCTTACTGATGCAAAGAAAACTATGAAGGTGACCTTGCTTTCGTTCTTTGCTGATAAAATATGTAGTCGGGATATTGCTGGTTCAACGTTTCTAAGGAAATGAAAACCTCTATGGTATTTGGCCTTTCCATGTTTTACTTGATTGTTTGTTGATTTTTGTCGCGCTTATCTCGTCAATTTTCCTTTCCTTTCAAATATGATTAAGAGGGAGAAGAGAAAAAGCTCCTCGGCTCTGGTCGATTTTGTCGTTCCTGTAAGAGCGGATGGAAATTCTTTCCCCTATAGAGGGAGTCCACATACGTACTCAATTGTCCTCTAAACATCGGAGCAAGAAGAACCATGATATAATTGCTTTGGTCGAGAAAAAAAGGACCTTGGTAATGTCATTAATTGGGGAGTCCCTCTAAAAGGTCGGAAGAGTATGGGTCTGCTCCTGCTAATCACTTGTCGCAAAATCTTGGGAATCCTCTTCTCTCGGTAACCCCGTGAAGGCTGGTCGGATGCCTCAGACCATGCCATAGATAAAGGAATGTGTGTCTACTGAAGACTATGACCATGTACGTAAACTCTACAAAGCAGGTAAATCCGGATTATTGGCGAAGTTGGATTTTTACCTTCTGCGAGCAACTTCCATCATGACTCTGTTAGTGGTCATTCGTGAAGAGCTAATGGTTCTTGGCGCTCTTTCTTAAGAGGTGGAGACTTTGAAGCCTCGTTATGGACTAGCCGAGTTGAAAGTTATGGCTTTAAAGGGAAGTCTTCTGAGTTGCGTCAACGCTTGGACCAAATATCTCTTTTCCCTAAGGAGGTGAACATACTCGTGTCTCTTACGACCTTGGAAAATCGGGTGCCTCAACTAGAGTGATCTCTTGAAGAAGGGAAGAAAGGTTCTCGTGAAGTGGAACATATGTTGGAGGTCTCGTCTTCAAGACTCCTGGTAGATGAGACATAGCTTGAGGAAGAGAAGACCCTTCATTCCCAAGAGCCGAAGGCCCTCTAGGAAGAGCACATCAGTTTGGACAAATCAGTTATATAAGGTTTTAAGCTGAATGAAAAGGGGTATCCCATGGTGGGGACATTGTAAAAATAGTTATTTAAATCTCTCTCAATCATCAAATAAGGATTCATATTCCCCTTGCCTAAAGACAATATGATCTTATTGTTCAGAATGAAATATCCCAAAATTTGTTTGCTCGCTTACAAGTAAATTTCTTCTATTAATTAAAGATTTCATATCTTACAATATAGTTAATATATTGTATGTTATTTTAAAGTATTAAGGAGTTGTATATTATTCCATTTGTAACATTGAGAATGAATCTAAACTTGTTGAGTTTCTGCAACTAACAAAACTAATTATATGCGAAATGCCCCAATAGCAGATAAATTTTGTTTTGAGGCTATCCACAAATCATTGAAGGTTATTATGAATGATGATAAGATGCACCTAAGCAAATATTTAGAGGAAAAGTAGTTATATTCGGTGGTGACTTCAGAAAATTCTACCAGTTATACTAAAAGAAACAATATTTTATGTTGTGCATATCTATATACTTGCAAGTATAATTGCCAGTTAATTTTGATGATAACAACTAATTAAGCATCTTTAAAGATGAAAATTCTATAAGTTAAACAAATTTTGAATGTTAAGAGTTTTTCACTTTTTTGTGACATTGGGAGTTGATATCAAATGCCAAGTAAAGCTTATAGCTTATGGTGATGACACTTGATAAAAAAAAATCTCAAACCTTATCAGTCAAACAATCCAATAATTATTATCAGTCAAACAATCCAATAATTATTGTAGTGCTCAAAGACTAAAAATTTCTTGTGAGAACTGTATCGTAATAGCCAATAGGTGTTGTGGGCTGTGGCTAATTTATTTTATTCAAGAATTCTCTTTTGTTTATAAAATAAAATAATAAAAATAATTAATCACACAATTAAGTACGTACGTGTGTTACAAAAGGAATTTTTATCTATTTTTATAATAGTGAAGACCAATTTTGGTCACTCACGAAAATTACACAATTCAAATTAGTCCCTTACAAAAAAGGACTCAATTTAATCCCTTATAAAATTTAACCGGATCATATTAGTCCTTATGTTAATATTTTTTTCAAGCCGATTTTTTTCATACTTTTAAACCATGATTGGACTGCCACGTTTGCTTTTATTTTTTATTTTTCATTTTTTAAATACTAAATTGATTTTTAATTATAATTTCATTTTTAAACCATTCTGAATTAATAAAATCAAAAAAGCCAAAATTATTTTTTATATGGAATTGTACCCGAGACCTTTAAAAAATAGCTTAAGTCTTTACCACTAGTCCAATGTACATTCATAAAAATAATTCCTATGATTTTTAATAATATTAAATGATTATGAATTTAAAACAAAAAAGTTAAAATTTGTAGCAATGGAGTCTTAAACCCAAGTCTGTTAAGGTTAAATGATAGTCACTTTACAATTATACAAATCAATTTATATTGTTAATATTCTCATTAATGAATACTTAAATTAATAATTAAGAACAAAATATTTACTTATTTTAAATAACAAACAAATAAATATTTATTAATTTAAATAATATAAAAATTTAAAAATAAAATTAATAAAATATAATTCCAAAATATAATTAATCAAATAAATAAATTAATTAATATTTAATTGAATTACTATTAAATTAATTGATTACTATTTAGTTTGAATTAACAAAATTATTTTAAAAATTAATTGATTATTTAATTAAATTGATTAAATATTTTAACAATTAATTGAATTACTATTAAATTATTTAATTATTGTTCAATTTGAATTAGTTTAAAATAAGTAAATATTTAATTGATCACTATTTAGTTTGAATTAACTAAATTATTTTAAAAATTAATTGATTATTTAATTTAATTTAATTAAATATTTTAACAATTAATTGAATTACTATTAAATTATTTAATTTGAATTATTTTAAAATAAGTAAATATTTATTTGAATATTAACAATAGAAATTAATTTGTATAGTTGTAAAGTGATTATCATTTATCAGACTTAGGTTCGAGACCCCATTGTTACATATTTTATAATTTTTGTTTTAAATTCAAAATTATTTAATATTTTAAAATTTTTTGGGATTTATTTGTCATGAATGCATATTGGCCTAGTGGTAAAGACTTAAGATAGACTTGGGTTGGATTCCTTATAATAAACAATTTTGGCTTTTTAGATATTATAAAATCAAAATTGTTTAAAAATGAAATTGAAATTATTAAATCAGAATTGTTTAAAAATAAATTTAAAAATAAAAATTAATTTAGTATTAAAAAATAAAATCAACGTGGCAGTCCAGTCACCGTTTAAAAATAGCGAAAAAACTGCAGTCCAGTCACTGTTTAAAAGTAGCAAAAAAACCGGTTTGAAAAAAATATTAATAGAAGAGTTAATATAGTCCAGTTAAATTTTGTAAGGGATTAAATCGAATCTTTTTTTGTAAAGGACTAGTTTAAGTTGTATAGTTTTTATGAGAGACCAAAACGGATCATCACTCATTTTATAATAAACAACAAATAACACTATTCATTTTAGTGAACAATGAATGTGTTCCATTTTACAATCACAATACATGAATGTGTATGTGTCCTATTTCCCGTGTCACAATTTATGTTTTCATATCACATCTCTTTGAGAGAAAACACACAAAAGTGAAGTGATAAGAGTTGCACTCAAAATATAAGGTCCAAATCTCATATCAATTCGGATAAGAAAAGAATCTTAATACCACAATTCCATTGGTTCTCATCTCTCCAACTTTACTTTACCAAATATAATTCCAAACCAAAATTTTCTCCTAACCTGCAAAATCCACACATCATTCACACTCTAACCACAAACACTTCCACTCCTTCATCAATCAATGGCGTCAACCATAATTGCAATGACCATGATGAACACAAAGTGCTTCAACACTACAACCTCACCAAAGCTCCACAACCCAACAAAACTCATCACAAAACCCACCTCACTCCTTTCCCTCAAGAACCTTCTTCCAAAAGCAACTCCCTCAACAGAAAACACCAAACTATCATCTTCCATAGCAGGAACAGCACTTGCAGGAGCAATATTCTCAACCCTCGGAGCCTGTGACCCTGCTTTTGCAGCACAACAAATAGCTGACATAGCTGAAGCATCATCAGATAACCGTGGTTTAGCACTTCTGTTACCTATAATTCCTGCCATAGCTTGGGTTCTGTTCAACATTCTTCAACCAGCACTTAACCAAATCAACCGTATGCGTAACAAAGGGGTTATTATTGGCTTGGGTCTTGGTGGATTAACTGCTTCAGGATTTGTGTCAACGCAAGATGCAATGGCTAGTGAAATTGCTGCTATTGCTGAAGCTGGTAGTGATAATAGGGGTCAGCTTCTTTTGTTTGTTGTAGCACCTGCTATTCTTTGGGTTCTCTATAATATTTTGCAGCCTGCTCTTAACCAAATCAACAGAATGAGATCAGACTGAAACTTTTTCCTATAATGAAATAAATTTAGTTTTTTTTGTTGTTTGTTGTTGTTCTTGTTTCTGTTGTTGGATATATATACCATTCAATTCTCTTGTAACGTGTATCTATAATGTTATATCTGTTTTTTCTTGATCTTCTGTGTTTGGAACATGCATGTGCTTAGATTTGCAAATTATTAACTATTGTTAGTTCTGGTGTTCAAGTGAGAGAGTTGTGATTTTCCTTTTCCAAAAACTCTTGTATACTTTTTTTGTTTCTGCTTCATTCAGCATTCAGCTTGGTAATAACAATGAGATTAATCTTAGATTGATTTTGACACCTTGTCTGATTTTTCTAGCGTGTTGACACTGCAAAGGTATCAGATACCATACAGCGATACGTATGAGAACACTGATTTTTCTGCGATGTGAACACTGATTTGAAGGATTACATAGTCGTTTTCTTCAAGTTGCTCAGGTTATGAGAGTTGTGCATTGTACAAATTTTGCAATGTTTTTTGGGGACACATTGGAAGAGAAAAAATAAGCTTTGACAGAATTTAGTGAAACTGACCAGCATAATGGCGCATGATATGTAGCTGAATGCTACTAAAATGTCATCCTTTAGTTACCTCAATTGATAGCCAGTAATGTGATAAAATCGGCAGCCAAAGCATTTAAATGACTTATAGGTCAATTTCAAAGAGCTGATAAATCATTAATCTGTAATATTAATGAATAAGATACAGATATGTCAAAATCTCCATCTAATAATATTTTATATTGTTTTGGGTCGATCACAAGGTCAATACATAAAGGTGTAATTACAAGCAATATGAGAAAAGACGCGAGGAACAGGCACGACTTCGCTCAAACATAGAACATATAATTCCAACCTCATTCTAATTTTTCATTGCTGGATCTAATCAGACAGTGATCAACACGAAGCGTTGGATTAAGCGAAAGCATTTATAACTGTCTAGACTATATAAAGCTCTACATGCGCCATATCCAAGTATTCTATTCACTCTCACAGCCAACCTAGTTCTCATTCACTGACTGACTAAGACGTTGGAGAGCTAATCTTACAAGTCAACCCCACTCTGCCGTATCAGAAACAAAATACACCATATTTGAACTCTATTTCACTTCATCGTCAACTACTTCTGATTCCAAAACCGAACAGTAGCGTCGTGTATGCGAATCGATTTCTGTGAAACTCCACGAAAAATATTTCTTTAAATTGAAAGTCGTTAAACATCCGATCTTTTTCCTATTAAATCATCAATCTCCTCCATGCACGGATCATTGATGAAACTCGTGAAACAATGGTAACATCGAAGGCTACTCGATCATCTGTTCAACGCAACATTGTCGTTGTGGTCGCTGCAAATCAATGTTCCCGATCTTGCAAGGGAGACTCTGGTTCTTCCTATGACCGAGGAAAATACTATATCAGTGACTTCTCATTCAACTCCTACACCACGAAACCCAGTCCCTCTAACAATTGGTTGAGATACATTCCAAATCCATCAGACTTTCTAGTCTTTTTAACAACCACTCTAATGATTGTGATGTCTTTATTGTTGAACTTGAGACTTCACACAATAGGGGGTTGAATTGTGTGGTTTGAAAAAAATTAATTTTAAAACGTTTTCAAATTAAAAATAGAGTTTGAAAAACTTAGGCAGCATAAAATAAATAGTAGAAAATAAATTGCGGAATTTAAAGAGTTAAGGAAAGAAGAAGAACACCAAGATTTATAGAGGTTCGGTCACATATATAAGAACCTACTCCTCTCCCCAATAATTAATCTTGAGAGTTTCCAATAATAGTTGAGAGTTTTTAGTAGGAAAGACTCACGACCTCTCTTATACAAGGAAACGATTGTTGATCTTCAACCAAATAATATGAGACGGTGAATATGGGTGTTTGTGTCTTTTCTTCATTATATTGTTGAGAGTGAAACGACCAATCTTCCTTCCCAACAGTGGATTAAAACAATTAGTCTTCTTTCCACGAACACGGACCTTGGAGCGCTTAGTCTTCAAGTTCCAAAAAAACTAAGCTCAATACCTTGGTTTAAGCCGGGTCAACCAAAAATCTATGAGATTTTAACTGGGTTGATCTCAAATCCATGAAGCTTTTAATACTGGACTGAGTTTCAACCTATCTTGGTTTTAATCGGGTTGACCAAGAACCTATGAAGATTTTAACACTGGTAATCTTCAACTAAACCTAGGATTGATCGCACAATCCCCAAATATAAGCTTTTTATAGGATGAGTTTATAACCCAAATAAATCCCTAAATGGACAGCATTCATAAAAGTGTGTACAAGAAATTCTCTTGGTGAATTTTATAATTCTACCCGTTCCAGAATTACAGATATATCCTCACAAATGAAGTTTTCTTACAAACATATTTTGCTAAAACATTTAGTGAGAGAAAGTTAAATAAAACTTTAGAGAGAGAGAGAGTATAAGAGATAAAAGTGTTAAAACACGATTCTGGATGTTTTGAAATGCGAAAGAGACCTCTATTTACAATCATGAGGTTGATTCAAAAAGAAATTTGCATTTAACGTATTTTACCCTTAGCTAATCGATTAGAGAAATTTCCTAATCGATTAGATAATACAAATACATGTTTGTAAGCTCTCAAAATGGAAGATTAAGATATCTAGTCGTTTCACAGAATCCAGGCACATTCAAACTAGCTCAGACCTTAAGTTTGTGCATTTCTAATCGATTCGGCATATGCTCTAATCGATTAGAAATGTCAAAATTTTGCTAATGCCTTATTTTACTCCTCCAAATTCATATGATACAACTTCCAAAAAAATTTCAAAGTATTTTCTTTCGGTAAATTATTTTGAAAAATAATTTTAGTGTGTGTGTCTGTTTTAGCCTTGTGCTTTTATGGAAAAGTTTCTTTGTTTTACATATGTTCACTCACTTACTAAATTAGGAGGTTACTCATTTTCTACAAGCTGTTGCCATGTGCTGCTCTTTATGTTGGCACTGCTTAAGATCTCTTGATATGAGGCTTTAGATTATTTCCATTTAATTAGCCTTCATTGGATAGTCAAGTTTATCAAATCATAATAATTAGGTTTACATATTTAAGCGCTTAATCGTTCATGCTTGACTTATCATAGTTGTCATCAGTGTTGTCATCATGGTGGTTGTCATCATCAAAAGTATATGTCATATTACCTGCAAAATAAGGTTACACGTTCTCCCCCTTTTTGACGATGACAACACATCTATTTAGAGAGGTGGTAAAATAAACAATATAGTTATATTTTGAGATATTAAACTCCCCCTAAGTTAGATAGAAGATATATCTTCCCCATGAGAGTATACTTCAAAAAACACCAGAATCCATAATGTATCTTGCAACTACCAATCACTCTTAATCTTAGAGTTGAATAACCATAACAATGAGATTTTGGCTAAAGGTTGAAGATGATTGGTGTTCAGAAAAATCTAACACAACACTTAACTAGAACACACAAATTAAACACTTAATGAAGTTTTTATTTAAGTTTGAATTGATAGAGGAAGTGTTTGTGAAAGGAAAAACCTCTTGAGTTTTTAAGGATTGTGAAAAAAATGGATAAATTCTTATAAAGAGATAAATAAAATTATTTATAAATTTGCAAGAGACAAGGAACAAAATAGTTGAAAAACAAGCAATTTGATTTGACTCGGATCCTAAAATTATGATTTAAATCAAGTGAAAGAGTGACTTGAACCAAGATGATAAAATCTGGATTTTGCATGTTTGATTTGAATCATGATATTCATTGTGTGATTTGGGTCAAGCAATTATCTGATTTGAATTACATAAGTAGAGGTGATTTTCCAAAAAATTGTTCATGCATAATTTAAATCAACCATATTTGTGATTCAAGTCAAGTTGCCTTTGATTCGATTTAGGCAAAACCCTGACTTGAATCAAGCCTGCGTCATCATTTTCCAAATTTCACTTATACGCTTGATTCGAGTCAGCCAATTTGTAAGGTTAGGGTGAGAGTATGTTGGGTCAGGTTAAGTTTTGCTAAACCTAAATCTACTCTGTTAAAAACATTAAAGTCTAAGTTTGGCCTATAGCCCGCGATAGATTTATTTTTAGGCCTGAGTTTGACCCCTTCGAATGCTTAATTAGCTTGATAGCCTAATTAAAAGCCTAATTCATTTGAACATATGTAAATTCAATTATTTTTATACAAACTAAAAGAAACTAAAAGATCAATCATACTAAATGTTTGTTTGCATTCAGTTATTTGCGCTTACTAAAAGCCTAATTATTTTTGTGTTTTAATTCAAAGTAAAAAGTACAATATAATAATAAAAATGAAATTATTTATATTTAATTAAATAGGACAACCTGATAGACTTAAAAGAATATTCTAAGTTTAAGGTCTAATCTTTTTAACTAAATTTGTTTATAAAAGATTAGGTCTTTTCTTAGTTTTTTAAAATCCTGCTTCCGGAGATACATATTAGGAAATACCTTTTTTGTCAAAATTTAAATTTTTCTTGAAACTAAACTACATATACGAAGTAGTTTAAGCTAGTAAGTATTGAGAAAAACTTCAAAATAATTTAGTTAAGAGAAGGTTCCGTAATTACACCTACGAAATAAATTAATATTAAATAAAAAAGTATTTTTGGAGATATACCTCCAAAAACCTAAAACATTTTTGAAAGCACATGATGTCGAAGTACCCAATGATGAGGTTAGAGTTTCTCAAAATAAATATATTGATACACATTTAATCACACTTAATTCTTTTTTAAAAATATGTTATAATTTGCTTGATTTAAAATGTAAAACCCCCTCCTACCCTCCTTTCAAAATCTCTCACAAAAAGACAATTTTATTTTGCATTTGTATATGTTATGTTGGAAAGAGTGCCGATTGAAGATTGGGTGTATTGAAATGAAATGCTATTGATGCAGAGTAGCCTGGGACCAATATTACTGTTCCTATACGATGCAATACATGAATGGTGATTGACGAAACATGTATACAAGAGTGCAGTTTATGCATTTCACCTCATTGGTGTTCTTGTTCGGTAACTTCACATCAACAATGCAATTTTTGATCGTTCGTGCTTAACATCCCGTGATCGATGGTGATTCTTTTCCAGCTTTGGAATTGCCCCCTACTCATTCCCAGAAAAGGCCAAAAAGTCATTTTGTAATTGTAGCTTTTTTTTTTTAATAATCTAATGATTTGTATTTAATAGACAATTTGTATTTTTTTTAAGATTATTTTTTTGTATAATTTAGGCATCATTTTCACGCAATTGTAAAGATTCTTTAAGACTGAGAGAATTATAATATAAAAAATAAAAAATTTCAAAAGATTTAACATAGCTGCACACTTAAAAGTGTATTCGAATTAAAAAAAAGTTTAATTGTGATAACTTTTTTTAAATAATATTTCTATTGATTTAATAATAAAAAACACAATTTATTTTTTATTATATCATTAATTACAATAATAAGTATGTAAATGTAATAGCAAGTTTGGTGTTTCAAGTTTTGTCTGAATCCTCTTTAATTTCTTGTCAAGTCAAAAGACTAGTTTATTTTGATTTTTTTTTAAATGATTTTTATAGTGTAATATAATTTTGTATAAAAAAAATTTTAAAATTTCTTTCATAAAAAATTTAAATAAAAATTTAATTTGAATAGTTATGCTAAAAATGTTATTTTAAGTATTTTATTTTTTTATTAAAGCATTTCTTAAATATCAAAATTTCAAAAAATCACTTAATTTTGAAACTATTTCAAATAGATTTTCATAAAAATCATTTTTGAAATACCACTTTTTCAAAAAAATTATAATTTTGACTATGATTTGAACTTCAATAATGTTTGTTTATGTTATTGAATATCAAAAATAATGTTTCAATATAAAAAAACTTATAATATTTTAAAAAACAATTTTGTAAAATTTATTTTCAAAAATAAAAAAAATTTCTTTAAAACTGAAACAAACCGATCCAAAATTAATTGGAACAAATGTATAAATCTTTATTTTCTTCTTGACAGTTTTTTATCTCACATATTTACCGTCAGAGTAATTCTTGCATCAATTTTATGGCAAATATATGTTTTAATTGTAGACCTCTCTTATTTTTTAATTTCATCCCTTTGGACATTAAAAACGTTTTTGTACAAAATAAATTAGGAATATTTAACTTCAAATTTTTTTCTTGATGGATTTTTTTTGTTGTAATTCCATCCTTTTTATAATTTTTCCTTTTTAATAAAATTTCACTAAAAAAAGTCTTGTACAACCTAAATCTAAAACTACTTTTAAAGTAAAATTATTAAAATATATTTGAAAAATGGTTTTTTTTATTGTTTGAAGTCTCTCTTTTATCAATTCAACTATAAAGTAATATATACAATTAATGTTTATATTTATAATAAATTAAAATTTTCTAAGACATCATTTTTATTCAAAATTTTGAGATTTAAAACTGTAATAGAACCCTTTTGAGTTTTATCCACACAAGTCTTTCATAAAAAAAAATTTGTTTGACCTTTTCATAATCTATGTAGGTGGGACAAAAATGAAAGTGGGACGGCTCATACCTTAATACTATTATTTTTAGGATCATGTTAACAATAAAAACTTGGTGTTGAAAAAAATAGTTTTTTCAAAAAGTATTTCTATAGTTCGAAGAATCGAAAAAGTATGAATTCGATAAAAGAATATATGAAATTTTGATCAATTTTACTAAAATAAAATGAATGATACACTGACAGTATAAAAAAGTTTTATATTGTGAACCAATCACAATCATATATCTCAACAAATTATTCTGTTATATTTAAATTATTAAGATGACAGGATAGTTTATTACATTTTTATTGAATGACAGTGTAAAATATTTTTACAAGGTCAATGGATCACCATTAAACCCTTTTCTAAATATTTAAGACTCACTCTCATGTCCATTTTGTTTATTACATCAATTTTCATTCAACTTTGTTTTATTATTAACTTTTTATTTTGAAAAATTGTTTAACATTGCTGTTTTTTCATAATTGTGACGCTATGTACAATGTCAGTTTCTTATTTAAAAATAAATAAATATTATTTTGATTTTACAATTAATAATTTTATATATTAAGTTAAAACCCTTTTACCAAATTATTTAATTTAAAATTGATATAATTAGTAATAACTTGTATTTTACTCAGTGATATAGAGAAAGTTAATTTCAATGACTAATAAATATAAAATTAAAATTTTAATAGAAATATATATAATGAATAATCACATTCTTATATAAATTTTTATAGAATATAATTATTAATCAAAAAGAAAATAAAAGTCATATTCAAATAAATAATCTTAAGCTCTATACATATTCAGTCAAAATAATAATGAATACTACATTAAAGAACAAGAGTTAAATGGTTTTTTATATAAACTAATATCTTGTAAAAAAAATTCTATAATAATAATAAGAATGTTACAAAAATTAAAATAGAATAAATATTAAAAATTAGTAGACAAATATATATATATATATATATATATATATATATATATATATATATATATATATATATATATATATATAATGTTTGTCTAAAAAAAATAAGATAATTAAAAAATATAATAAAAAAATGTTTTTAAGGGCACAAATATAAATAGATAAAGGAAAATTATTTTCTTAAAAGAAATAATAAAATAACATAACCAGAAGATGCGTTTATTTTGGCAAAAACTTTTATATAATTTTTCTTAATAAAAATATGATATAGTTAGTAAGAAAAAGTAAGGATTTTTATAGAATGTTTTTGGAAGAAATGTTAGATTTATTAAATAATTGAAAAAAAAAATTTAAGTTAGTGACATTTGATAAAAATATGATAATTAAAAAATATAATATAATTATCAGGAAAAAGTTAGAATTTTTTTTTGACAAGTTAGTGGAAAAAATTTCTTTTTATTAATAGAATAAAATAAAATAAAAGGAATATAATAAAAATATTGAAAATAAATAAATATAATAGGTTATTGGAAACAACAACAAATGTGATTTGAATAGCTCAAATGTTTTTTTGCTAGTAGGATTAACAATTAATACTTGTAAATCAAACGGCTTTCACATTAGGAAGAATTATATTTTTTTCAAAATAATTAAAAAAAATAAGAAAATAGAGTTAAATAATATATATATATTAAAAAGCATAACTTAATTAATTATTAAAACTAAAATATTGGTTTTTTTGTCAAAATTAAAAAAACAACATATAAGTTACTAACTTACTCCATCATAAAGCTAAAAAGTTGATGCTGAAAAAAACTAAAAAATATTTTTAATAATGAAAAGAACTTCAAAAAAAAGTATGAATGAAATATATAAATATATGAACTTTTTCTTTTTTGGTAATATATATATATATATATATATATATATATATATATATATATATATATATATATATATATATATATATATATATATATATATATATATAAACTTTTAATTTGACCATATTTAAAGTCTAATAATATTGAAAAATGATATTCATACGTCAAATCCATACACTACACCGATATACTATTCACAAATACGTGAACAATATTTTCACATTATTTTGAAATTTTAATAGATTTTTTTTAAAAACTACTTTGATTAATGAAATATTAAACAACAGTGTTATTTCTGGCGACATAATTCATTCTGAATGCATCATGAACAGTTTTTAACTATTAAATATTGAATTTATTAAAATACATGAATATCTCTAATAAAGGAAGGGTGGGTATTAATAAAGTAGCAATAGCATCATGATGTTATGTAATAATATTTTTGGTGACTAGTAGCATTTTTCAATATTAAAACTTGGTTAATAAGTTTGGTTAATATATATTCTAATAATAAAAAATTAATATATATATATATATATATATATATATTTACATATATAATTTAGATTTTGATTAATATTATGTATAAAATTAGTTAATACACAATTTATAATTTAGTTAATGAGTTCTCTAACATAAAAACTTAAATAGTAAAATAAAATTGTTTAATTGAGTATAAAAGTTAGTTAATACATTTATAATTTAGTGTCAGAACATGATTAATAGTATGCATTTTATTAGTTAATAAAGTAGTGAAAGTGGCTAATGAATTATAAGAAAAATAATTGGTTAATCACCTATATTTTTGTGTTAATATAAATGTGAAGTTGGTTAATGATATAACTTATATTAATAATGTTGTAAAATAAATTTATTTATTTTTTAAATTATTTTTTCTTAATAAATAATATTGTTTACCGTATAAATACGGTGAATATGGTGGATGTATCATATATGTGTAAAAAATTGTGTTGACATAGCAATGCTGAATAAGATCATGACATGATTCTTTTGATTTGTACGTTCCAAAAGAATTGTACATAATCCAAATTAATTCACTCCATTAATCTCCTTGTCTTGTTCTCTACTTCTCCTATCCAATCATACCTATACATGTCAAAAATATTCATCACATAATTAACTTGTTGGCTAAAGATCGGACCCATTTGGTACTTTATCAAACTCTTTATATTCTTTTGCATCCTACCTCAATCAATGTAGCATGTTTTATGCCATTGATGGATAATAATTAGCATTTTATTTTAATGAAACAGAAGAATACTTAAATCCTTAACCTCATTTCCCATTTTGTTTTCTCCTCTCCTTTTTCTTTAACCTCTCTCTATTGACATGAAATTCACATTAACAAAACCATTCATTCTTCGTTGTTTTCTCATCTCTCTTTTTCTCTCCCTCCCTTTTCTCTTCCTCCATCTCTTCTCTCCCCAACCACCAATAACCACCACCATCGCAACCACCACCGTAACAACCACCGGCCTAAAAATTCGACCCGGTTACACATCCTACGAAACCTACATACAACGCCAACTCAACAAAACTCTCAACCCAAAACTCCGCAAAATATGGACCACCCGCGACTGGAACCGCAAGATCCCAGTTTTCGCCAAATTCTTCCAACAACTCCAAACCAACAACCTCCTCCAAAAAACATCCAAAGCCTTATGCATTGGCGCGCGCGTTGGACAAGAGGTTGAAGCTCTACGAAGAATCGGCGTCGTTGATTCCATCGGAATGGACCTCGTTCCGTATCCACCGTTGGTCGTCAAAGGCGATTTCCATAACCAACCGTTCGATAACGACACGTTCGATTTCGAATTCTCTAACGTCTTCGATCATGCGCTCTACCCGCAGAAATTCGTTGCTGAGATTGAACGGACGTTGAAGCCTAACGGCGTTTGTGTGTTGCATGTGGCGTTAGCGCGGCGCGCTGATAAATATTCTGCTAACGATCTTTACAGTGTTGATCCTCTTGTTGCGCTTTTCAAGAATTCTGTTTTGGTTCATGTGGTTGGTGTTGATGGGTTTGGTTTGGACACTGAAGTTGCGTTTCGTAAGAAACCACCCAATCGTCATAGATTGTAATTGCTTCTTTATTTTTCTTGTTATTACATTTTATTTTATTTTTGGATATATTTTAATGGATTTGTAGATTTTTTTTTTTTAACTTTTAAATGAAGCATCTATGTTGATTTGTAACTCATTTCTTAATTTTTTATGATTCAATGCATAAATATAAGGAGTTTTAAAAAACAGTCCGTGTAAAGATTTTTACAATTTTAATTGATTTCAGTTGTCTCAGCATAAATTAATTTACTTTTTAAAATAAAAAATAAAATAATAGTATCATCAATCAGAAATTCTTGTTAAATCGATTTTTTAGGCACAACTAATAAGAAGAGAGCAATTTTTTTATTTTTTTAATTTTAATTTTATTTTTAATTGGATTCATGAGGTGATTGAGATTATGAAGGAGAGAAAAAACTCTTTATTTATTTTTTAATTAATTAAATTTTATGATTGGTTGTGTATAAAACAATTTTTTATATCGGTGTCCATTTAAGAATTTTCCATCATCAAAAGCGTTTTATTCAGCCGTTACTTTAGAGTAGCAGTAGCCAACAAGAAGAGAATTAAAATTCAAATCTTTCACCTAATATTAAGTTTAGTATTTGGTGAATGGTGTTAATTGGGAATCTGGGAGCTGATTATGGGATCAGTCCTTTGCTTGTGGATGAGATAATTTTAATGCTTTAATTAGTTAAGTTTACTCTAATTAACAAAGTTAGTTTATTGTTTATAATGTTTATCAATATTGTTAAGTTGGACTTTATATTATTTTGAAAAGGTTAAATTTTTCTTTTTTTGGTTTATCACTACCAATTTAGTCCGCTCAGAAGTCAGTTCGTTCTCTCTATCAAGTGAATTTCATAATAGTTCATGTATTTCGAGTAGTTATTATACTAGTGATAACAAAAAGTAAATTGATCAAATTTGACAAGAAAATTTTTTTTATTAATATTTTATATAAAAACTTATCCAACAATAAATATATTAAATGTTTTTAAATTAAATTAAATATACATTAAAAATAATAATAGTAAATAATTTTAAATTATTTAACTTTGATATAGTGATATATTTGAAGCTTTTTTTTCTTATAAAATGATAGGAAAAAGTACTAATTAATATTAAAATTATTTAAATATTATATTAATTTTGTTAAATTAATTTAATTAATAGTTATATATGGATATTTATCTGTCTAACCGAAGCATCTTTCCCGTCACATTTACTTATTATTTTTAAGAAAAATTCAAAATATTTGTCATCTGACTATTTAATGTTTGATATTTATTATTAAATACTTTTATCATTTAGTTATTTAATATTATGTTATATTTTATAATTTATTTTAAAAAGAGTTTAAATTTTAAATGAATTTTATCTAAAATATATTAATACACAACCTAATTTTATAATAAAGAATTTTTAAAATATAATTCTTATTGAAAAAGTGCTCTTTTTTGACATAATAATATATAATAAAGTGCTCATTTAAACAACAAGATTATGGATGCTTTAACACATTTGCACTTCACGTAGTGTATATGTTAATTACGATGTAAAACAAGTCAAGCATAATATATGTACAAATGTAATTGGATTGAACTTTGTGATTGTGTCGTTTTCTCTAGTTGCGCTTAGTGCTGTGGCACGGTTAGATCGATACGTTGCAACCAGTCCTAGGGGATGGGAAAAACAAGTTATTAAAGTATCACTTTCATTAGAGTTAAATATATAAGGGGGTTCTCTTCAATATTTTATAATTTAATTTTAATTTTTCAATTTTTTTTTTTAAAAATAAGTCTTTCAAAGATTTTCCGTTCTCATTTTTTATCCATTACGTTAACTTTCTCTTACGAAAACTTTCTCTTACGAAAGCCGATTTAAATTAACAATTAGTTAAATTTTGACACTCTACAAGTGTACGTTTATTTCAAAATTTAAAATTGTATTTCTCATAATAATATTCTCGTGATTCTTGTTCCTAGAAATATTATTCTCACTTATATGTTTGGTAGAAATTTAAATTTTCAAGAAATAACTGTAAAATTTGTTTAATTTAAAATTATAATAAAATTAATATAAAAATAATGTGAGTGACAGTGGGAAGTTATAGTTAGTTAAATTTATTCTCATGGAAATGTTATATTCTCACCCTTTAATCTTTAATAAAATGAAAGGAAACCTTGAAATAATTTCTTAAAACTTGAATCAAACATAGAAATATCACATTTCCATAGCCATATTCCTGAAAATAATCTTTAAACCTTGAAACAAACAACAAATAAATAGATTACCACATTGAATTTTGTTAGATTAAATTATTTGATTGCATGAAATTCGAATATATTAAAAGCTTCAAACAAAGCTTATAGGCTATGGTGCCTAGAGCCAGGTCACAAGTAGAGTATCACCAGTTAAGATGTAGTTTTCAATGAAATTGAAATGGCTTTTAAGGAAATCGATGATGTTGGTCAAAATGCAAAAATATCTGACGAAGAGCTGGAACATGTAGAGATTTCTGTTGAGGTGGAGCACGTTGGTGCTGAATTCCATATCCCAAATGAAGTCAAAGAAGAAGTAAAAGATGTTGAGGAAGTTGAGGAAACTATCGATGACTACATATTGTTAAGAGATAGGTTGAGAAGAGTCATCAAGACACCTCAGAGACTTGAGTATGCAGATCTTATAGCTTATGCCTTAATCTCTGCAAGTGAAGTTCTAGACGAAGAACCTAGAGACTATAAGAAAGTTATGAGGAATCGAAATAAGACTGAATGACTGAAGGCCATGAATGATGAGATGAAATCTCTTCATGATAATCACACCTGGGAACTAATCAAGAAACTTGTTGGAGCAAGGTTAGTCATCTGTAAATGGAATTTCAAAGTTAAGGAAGGAATCGATGGAGTGGCGTCGAAGAGATACAAGGCAAGGTTGGTCGCAAGGGGTTTCACTTAGAAAGAAGGTGTCGACTTCAATGATGTGTTTTCTTCTGTTGTGAAGCATATGTCCATTCGAATGTTGCTTTCCATGGTGGCACAATTCGATCTTGAACTGGAACAGATGGATGTGAAGAGTGCATTCTTGTATGATGATTTAGATGAAATGATCCTGATAAGGTAACCTGAAGGGTATATAGAAAAGGGGACGGAAAAGTATGTGTGCAAGCTAAACAGGTCTTTATATGAACTAAAACTATCTCCTCGACAATGAAATAGGAGATTCGACAAGTTCATGGCACGCATAAGGTTTGTTAGAAGCCAGTTCGACCACTGTGTTTACTTTTGATTTCTACCTGGCAATTCATTTTTAATTTTGTTGCTTTATGTGGATGATATTCTCATAGCAATCAAGAATGTTGAAGATGTAACGAGGTCAAAGGATGAACTCAATAAGGAGTTTGATATGAAGGATCTCGGAGATGCATCCAGAATTCTTGGGATTGACATTCGAAGAGATAGAAAACAGTCGAAATTATGCTTATCTCAAGAGGCATACCTACGGAAGATTTTCGAAAAGTTTGGTATGTCGAATTCAAAGCCTATTGTGACTCCGACAAACCCTCAATTCAAGCTGAGTATATATCAGTGTTCCCGCACTGATATCGAAAGAGCTTATATGAATAGCATCTCATATGTTAATATAGTAGGTTCTTTGATGTATGATATGGTATGTACTAGACCCGACATATCATAAGCAGTAAGTCTTATAAGCAGGTACATGGCGAATCGTGGAAAGGCTCACTGGCAAGCATTAAAGTGGGTTCTAAGGTACATAAATGGGTCTCTGAACAGAGTCCTAATTTATGATGGATCCTTGTGTGAAGATAGTAAAGCAGTAATCAAAGAATATGTCAACTCTGATTATGCAGGTTGTGTGGATTCTAAAAAATCTATTTTTTTATATGTTTTCACTATGTTTGGCACAACTATTAGTTGGAAAGAAACACTTCACAAGGTTGTTGCTTTATCAACCACTGAAGCGGAATATATTGCTCTCACTGAATCTGTGAAATAAGCATTGTGTCTTGAAGGCTTTGCGAAGGAGCTGAAACTTCAAGGTCGAGGTATCACTGTTAAATGTGACACTCAAAGTGCTATACACCTGTCGAAGAACTCAACATATCATGAGTGAACCAAGCACATCGATGTGAGGTTACATTTCATCAGAAGAGTAATCGAGCATGGAAAAGTCCAAGTGCTGAAGGTTTCGACATATCACAATGTTGCTGATATGATAACCAAGACATTGTCGAGTTGCAAGTTTTTCAACTGTATGTAGTTGATAAAGCTGCATGAAGAAAATTAGTTTGGTCTTTGATACTATAGAGTTTGTTTCAAGGTGGAGATTTGTGAGAATTGGATCGAACTCTATTAGGTCGAAAGGTAGCTTATGGTTCGATAGAAAATATGCATGAGGTCGAAGCTTGTTCACATGTTGCTGTCAAAGATCTACATATTGTAGTCAAAGTATGTTCTAGTATGTGGGTGTCAAAATGTTAGGGTTGTTAGTATTTCGAATTAGGCATGTATATTATATCCAATTGTTTAAGTTACTTTGTACCCTAAGTTAGCTTGTAATGAGTATTTGTGAAAAAAACCATTAGTTTAGTATGTTAGGTTTATTATAAATAACATACTAGTCTCTCATCATTGCACACGACAAATCCTAATTTAGGATGAGGGGTTATTTGTTATTCTTGTAACACTTGTAATCTTGATTCAAAGAGAAAGTAAAGAATAACAGATATAACCAATTCCTTGTTGTTCTTCTTGCTTCCGATTGTGTTCCCTATTATACTATGTTCTTGGCATCGTTTTCACAACAAAAACTTGCATTACATCAAAGAAAAATATAATGTCAGTTTTTGTTAATGGAATGTTGGTGATTAGTTATTTTAATTTTGACAATATGTTGTGATTGTTCTTTGTCAATGTTTGAAATTTGCACCCTTTTTTATTGTTTATATTGATAGAAAAAATATTTGTCAATAAATATTTTATTATTAGTTATTTTGAATTGTGATAACATGTATGAATAAATGATAGACAAATTATTGTTGAAATTTTGACATAGTTTGATCAATTTTCGGCCTAACTTTGGGCCTAATTTTTGTCATATTTTGGCCTAACTTTTCCCCTATTCATTTATTTTTGCCATAGCATGGCATAATTTTTATCATAGTTTGACATAATTTTTTTTCCAAAGTTTGCCATAATTTAAAACATTACTTACGACATTTCCATAAAACATTGTCATAATTTATAAAATTTTAATTGTATTCATTTGTATTGTGGAAATACATTTAAATTTAAAAGTATGATATAATTTTTCTCCTTAATTGTTTTAATATTTATATGGTGTGGGAAATGAGGTTAACGAGTGGAGTGAATAGTTAATGAATAATTTATTTTAAATAAAAATTGTTAACTTGTGTTAGTATTATACATGTGTGTCTACACGAGCTCGTGCATTGCTACTCGTTTTTAAGGTGGCATGTCAGAACTATCATAATAGCGAAAATGAATGTCCATTTATTTATATTTTTGACAAGTTTTATTGAAATCTAACATAAATTTTCAAGTAATTGGTGTTAAAATAAAGAGTCATGCCTTTTGATTAATAAGTTGTTTGTTCGTGCAAAAGTTAATATTTCTATATATAGTTTATATAAGGAGTATGTAAGATATTGGATCAAACTTTAGTATGATCGAAGGGTAGCTTATTGGTTCGAAATTTTGACAGGATCTTAGCATGGCGTTGAAGTCTGATCACATGTTGTTGTCAAATTCCTGTAAGCTGTAGTCGAAGTATGCTCAAGTATGCTGTAGTCTAAATGCTAAGATTGTTAGCATGTCGAATTGGGCCTATTTGTTAAGCCCAATTATTTATGTTAACTTGTTCCTTAAGTTAGCTTCTCTAATGGATCTATGTGTAAAAGCCCATTAGTTTAGTGTGTTAGTTTTATTATAAATAGCATACAAGTCTCTCATCATTGCACACTACAAATCCTAATTAGAGTGACAGAGGTTATTTGTTATTCTGTAACACTTGTAATCTTGTTTCAAAGAGAAAGTAAATAATAGCAATTTATAACCAACTCCAATGTATTCTTCTTGCTTCCCTCTTTCCTACCCTTATGAGTTTCTTGCCAAGAAAAAAGCATATTATACTTTGTTCTTGGCTTCAATTTCAAAATAGATTGGTGCGTTGAGCATGGAGAAGATGTCGTCATCAAAGTATGAGATTGAAAAGTTTACCGGAGAAAACGATTTCGGTCTGTGCCACTTGAAGATGAAAGTCCTACTTGTTCAACAAGGTTTTTTAGAAGTGTTGAAGGGAGTCGCAACCATGGACGTTGCGTTAATAGAGAAGGAGAAAACGACAATGGTAGAGAAAGTCCATAGCATCAACTTATTGAGCCTTGGTGATAATGTTCTTAGACCGGTCTCAAAGGAGAATATGTCATCAAGATTATGGGTAAAACTCATAAATTTGTACATTACCAAATCGTTGGTAAATCGACTCTACCTGAAGCAAGCTTTGTATTCATTCAAAATGAGTGAAGACAAAGTATTGGTTGAGTAGTTGGATATGTTCAACAAGCTGATTCTTGATCTTAGAAATATCAATGTTAAGATCGATGATGAAGATCAAGCGTTGTTGTTGTTTGCTTTGCCTAGGTCACATGCTCACCTCAAAGAAACTCTCTTGTAAAGAAGAGAGTCCCTGAACTTTGAAGAAGTTCAATCATCCTTGTATTATAAGGATTTGAACGAACGAAAGGAACAAAAACCCTCTTTGACTGGTGAAGGACTGTCGGTTAAGGTGAAATTCACAAAGAGAGTTGGCAAGTTCGACAAGAAGAAGGGTAAAAGTCAGCAGAAGTCTCATACAAGAAAAGTGTGCCCTAAAAGCCTAAAAGATCGTGGAGGTGAGGATAATGGCAACGCTGCCATTGTTCAAGATGATTTTGACTCATCTGATGTTCTTGTGGTTTTAAGGAGTGACTCAAGTAAAAAATGGATTATGGATTCAGGTTGCGCTTGGCACATGATTCAAAACAAAGACTTGTTTTTGGAACTATGTGATCAATATGGTGGGTTTGTATTGTTGGAAAACAACAAAACTTGCAAGATTGTAGGTGTTAGATCTGTGAGATTTAAGCTTCATGATGAGTCAATACGGTTGTGATGTTGTTGTTGAAAGTGCATTGAAGTATTTTGTAGTTCATCTTCCTCAGTTTCCTTCAATTTACTTTTGACCCTTTGATTTTTAGCCTAGTACCCCTTAGGATTTATCTCACCCTTACCTTGGCCAAGTTACAACCCGAATAAAAGTCCTTTTGATCTTTGTGCGCATGTATTTCAATTGCGTATGTAAAAGTCTTTTCATGCTTATGGTAGTACTAACTTTCATGTTGTGCTTTAAGTGTAAACAGTTAACCTAAATAGTAGAGAGTTGAGAGAAATTTTATCCAGTGAGGATCTTGCTGCTTATGATGTATTCTTTCATAAATTGTCTTCTTATTTGCTTTGACTATCACAAAATAATGCTCAATAACACCATATTCTTGAAGCTTATAATTAGAATTCTTCTTGCATTTTGTGTCCAGAAAACCTTTGGAATTGCATGTTTGTTTTGTTCTTGTTTTTCATTTTTGAATTTTGATTTTCGAATTAATAATTTTGTTTTGAGTGCAAAAGTTCAAGTGTAAGGAATTTGCTCAATACATTTTGATGCACACTCTTCTACTACTATACTTAGGCAACGGTGTAGTTTATTTTATTATTTTTAATATTTTTGTGTGTTTTTATATTTAAATTTCTTTCTATCTTTATTTTATTTTCGCACTTTATTTTTAGCTTAAACAGCTAATTGATACATTCTCGCTGTGAAGACCATAATTTGAGCTACGAAAATCGGATTGACGCATTTTAATATTTGTTGGAAAGCTAAGAGAAATAGCTACAAGTTTTGTATTGGAAGAAAAAGCTAGTTCGAAGTTCAAAAGCCTCGAATAATTTGTTGAAGTTTCAGACTTCAGAAATATTTTATTTTGGGCCGGTTTTTTTTATGTTTTTCGACCCGGTTGGGTTAGAACCCGAATCATTGTTTCCTTTAACCTTAGTTAGCCGGGGTACTGCTCATTATTCACTATTCATGAAATTATTTTTTGTGCTGTACGATTCAAGGAGAATAATCCCAAAGCAAAATCTGCTGATTACAGGTTCTATCAAAATACTTTAAGGTTATAAACATTTCAATCCAAATTCTATTCCTTTCAATGTTGTTATGTACTACATGGAAAGGTTGTTGTCATTACTTGAAAGTTAAGTAATTTCCAACTAACTCTCTAACAAACTCTACAACTAACTACAAACTAAAACACAAAAAGAATATTCATATTCATTCATTAATTATATTGCACTAATGCACTTATATACTACATGGAAAGGAGTTGTTGTCATTACTTGAAAGCAGTGACAGAGTCAGAAATTTAAGCAGTCTGGGCAAAAACTTTACATCATTAATTATTCATCTGTTTTAAATTTTCACACCCTATTTTTTACTAATTTTACCCCTAATTTTGTCTAAAAATTAGCTATTAAATTACAAAAAAAAAATAGAGGTTAAGTCCGGGCGCGTGCCCGGACTCGCTGGACCTTGGAACCGCCCCTGCTTGAAAGTCAAGTGATTTACAACTAACTTTCGACAAACTCTACAACTAACTACAAACTAAAACACAACAAAAATATACAAATATAGTACCATTATATATATATATATATATATATATATATATATATATATATATATATATATATATATATATATATATATATATATATATATATATATATTTCCTTTCAAAAAAAGTAGTTATTACATCTGTGTCAAATTATAAATTATTTTATAAAAAATATTTTGACTTATAAATCGTTTTACAATTTTAATAAAATATTGATATTTATTTTCTCATCATTTCTCTTACCATTTATTAGTTTATTTTCTTTTAATTTTTTATTTTACTCTTTTTAATATTATTAATAAAAAATTACAAATTCTATCTTCATATTAAAGTAACTATATATGCCATAAATTGTGTAAAATAATAAAATATTATATCTAAATTATATATAAATTAGAATGAGAAAGGAAAATGTAAAAAGTGGAGTCTTTCGGACCAAGTTCTTGTATGAAGAGGGTTATACATTCAACTCTCCAAAGTCCAAACACCAAATTGATCAACATATATTAGATAAGACCTCATATTACTTGATATTTTAAAATTAAAAGATTAAAAATGCATTTAAATTGAAAATATATATATTATCTCGACTATTATTTTTTATTAAGCAATTTGTATTTAACGGATTTTGAACTTGAGAGCTTCAGAAGAGTATACTCTCAGAATCCAAGCGTTTCACCGCTAGACCACACACTCTAGACTCTAGTCCTTGCGATTCCTACGTCGTAAACCAATGGACATGCGCCAATAGTCGAGAAGTTGGTCCGGAATTAAACGAGCAAAGGCCCATTGAATTGAGTGAGCCCAATAAGGTGTGCATCTTGGTTCATACCCTATTTTACGAATAGCAGCTCTTGCATAACCTTCAGGTGTTGGTATGAATAAAGAATCTCTTCCAATAGATGCTACCTTTGATACCATGTTCGTCGCAACATACAGCGGTACCTTCATTCCATGTCAATATTATCACGCTAAGAAAAAATTAGATTACCTATTAATTAGTAATTAAACTTAAAAACAAAAATCTTTATATATACCTGACATTGCACGTGAATTCCATATTGTTTGTACTCCATGTGTAAACATCTTGAAAATTGATCTACATAACTGTGAACTTTGTTTTGTTAATAATATTTCATTCAGTTTTTATTACAATTTTTTTAATAAAATTATCAAATAGTTAATATATTTAAAGTAATATATAAATAGAATACATAGGTTATTTAATAAATTAAAAAATAATTTTTTTTTCATAAAAAGAATAAGAAATAGTATTAATATTTTTAAAAATATTGGTATGTATGAACTAAAATTTAATTAAATAAATATATGTTTGATATTTATACATTTTCTTATTAGTAAATTAAAAAGAGAAAAAGGAATATGCATTGAAAGTGTAAAATATTTTAACACAGTCAACCAATCACAATCATGTATTCAATTAAAACATATTTTTAATTTGAAAAAACTAATATGACATGACAAGTGTAAAGATTTTGATTGGTTGTATGTGTAAAGTTAGTTTACACTGTCAGTATACTGCCTTAAAACTCAATTAAAAAACAATAGATTTTTACTTTTAAGCTTAAAAAATTAAAAATGACACATACATTTAATATTAAAATACTAACCAAAGATAAATACATGAATATTTTTATCATATTTATTTTCAAAGTAAGTTAATAATTACTCCCTCTATCCCAAATTATTTGTTGTAATGGCACACTTCACACAGGTTAAGAAACAGTAGCAAATGAAAGAGAGAGAAGTGTAGAATTTTTGACCAGTATGCCACACCCATGTAAATGTATACCCTAAATACCACCCTTTGAAAAAAATTTCCCCAAATGCCATCTCTTTTGACTTTTTCTGGGTGGCCGCCGTTTCAAATGAAGGATGTGACATAGGGCATTTATGTGGCCGCCGTTTCAAACGGAGGGCACCCTTTTTTTATTTTTTTTCGTTTTTTATATTTAAAAGAGTTTTTAATGATTTTAAATAATTTTTGTTTTATATAATTAGTTAATAATTATAGTTTAATTATTTAAATAATTAAAAAAATATATTTTTTAAATAATAAGAGACAACAAAAAATAATAAATACATAAAAAAAATAATTGGACATTTTAGTGAAAAATTATTTTATTAAATTATATTTAATAAGATAATATTACGCCATGATAATGCGATAGAAAAAAATCAACTTTGTCCTGGACGATTATTATCTTGTGGTTGTTGCAACAGGTGACTTCCGGTTCCACATAAAGTTGATATATGTATACGTAAAATTCGACAAAGTTGTTGATCTGTTGCAGTAGGCAGAGCAGGGGCAGATGTATGCGGAAATGAAGATGTATCACAAACAGGGACCTTGTTTGGAAAAAGTTCTAAAGGGTTGAAATTTTCAATATCCATATTTGTTGGAAAGCATGTTGATTGATGTGTTGTTGAGGTGGGATTAATGGAGTCTACGGTTGCGACGTAACAGTCGGAGAAATTTGAGGTTGATGGTTGTTTAGTTGAGTACGGTTAAGTGAAGTTGGGATTAGAGATTGGAGTGAATTGGAGGGGTGGACGAAGGTATTGTTCCTGTGGATGTTCATGCATGAAATGTATTGGTTGGTGTGGTGTCTGGAAATGGTAATTTGTTTGCTGGGATGGGGTGTACTAAGTTTGATGTTGGGTAGGATTGTAGGAGAATTGTTGTTGGGTTGGTTGATAATGGTATGGTTGTTGTTATTGTTGTGGTGTTTGGTAATATTGGGATGGTTGGTCGTATATGTTGGATGAGGAGGGTTGTGCGGATGGTTATGGCTTGGTAGGTTTGTGAATGTTTGTTGTTGGGTAGGTGGCATTTGTGATGCAGAAGCTTGAGTGCGTGAATCAACAAGTCATTGATCTCCAGAAGCGTATACATACGGTAATGATCTATACCAATTCATATATTCTTGAGTTGGCGTAGACTGTGGGTCAATCATAATTCCAGTCAAGCAATACCTGGCCACGTGTCTCCATTTTTGTTGCTCTCTGCGGTACAATTGAGTTTATTTTGTTTTCCATGATTCTTTCATTGCCATCTCATGGTGTTCTTTAAGGCAATGTGGTTGGGTTGGTATTTCTTAATGGAACCCAAATTGCAACTTCACCCTATCAGACGGTTGCCATTCGAGAATCCACAAGCATATGATCGGCGTAGTCGTATTCCAAATTGTGTGGTCGTCATTGTCCAGGGGCGGTAAGTTAATATATGGTCTCTATATAAACTGTTGTAGTGTAAAAGTAAAATTTTAGTGTATATAAAATTGAATTGAATTATAGTGAACACAGAAACAAAGATAGATAGATATTTTACATTTCCATGGACCATGTGATCAATGAGGCTATGGTATCCATGGAGATGATGTTGAGGGGTACCCTCATTTTTTTCTTCTTTGCAGTCCACCTATAAACGTATGTAAGAATAAACTATATGTAAGAATAAATAGTTAAAAAATTAAAATATAATACATATTTAAAAAATATTGAAAAAAATAGCAACCTCGAAGCATACGAATATGATGGTGGCATTAGACGGATGGGTGCTAAAAATGGCAATCGAGTATATCCCCACGCTTGGATCAGTTAAACACACCCTCTCATTCCATCAACTTACACGTCTACAGATTTACAAATCTCTCTATATAGACAGGATAACACAACTGATCCTTTAATGTATTCATTGCATTCCTCCAAATTTTGAAGCAATGGCACCCACATGATGTGCACATGTTTACTACTTTTGTCGGGCATTAGTGATAAGGCAATTAAGAGTAGGTTAAAAGTTCTAGGGTAGGTTGTTAAGTGCGCAGCAGTTGGATTTTCATTAACCGCATTATTTAATAATAGTGATTTAAGCCAAGAGATAAGAATCATTCGATCCTCCTTTAAAGCTTCCGGAGGTGGTTGAAGGACCAAAAAATCAAGTCAGGTGTCTAAGTCAATTTCGGTAGGACCGATTACAGCCCTACCATTGACACGTAGATTCAATAACATACTTACATCTTCCAACGTTATTGTACACTCACCAGTTGGAAAATAGAATGTATGTGATTCGGGCCTCCATCTTTCAAGTAAGGCCATTACAAAACTTGTATAGGTATGGATATGTGGCAGCGTGGCTATCCTTGCAAAACCAGATGTCTCTAAGTAAGGTAGAATAACAGCAAGAGGATCTAATTTTTATGGTTCCTTATTATAAAATGATATGGATCAGCAAGCTATAATAAAATTTGACAAGTATATTTAAGTGATGCAATGAGTATAAATACCATATAAACATTAATATATTTAAACAATTACCGCAGCATATTCGGGTGTTCCTCTGTGACTAGCACCAAACCAAAAGAAATACATTATAAATGATGAGAAAATTTAAGAAATTAGAAATTTTAAGAAAGTAGAAAATTTAACAGAGGGAGATGATGATAATGACATGTGAGCCACCTATTTAAGGGATTTTGGTGGGTTTTTGTGCAGTAAGAAAATTAAATAAATTGGTTACATATTTATTGTAGTTGGCTGGGTACATCTCCTAATTAATGTACCCAACCAACTACAATAAATATGTAACCAATTTATTTAATTTTCTTACTGCACAACAACTCACCAAAATCCTTCAAATAGGTGGCTCACATGTCATTATCACCATCTCCCTCTCTTAAATTTTCTCACCATTTATAATATATTTCTTTTGGTTTGGTGCTAGTCACAGAGGAACACCCGAACACGATAATTGTTTAAATATATTAATGTTTATAGGGTATTTATACTCAATACATCACTTAAATATACTTGTCAAATTTTATTACAACTTGTTGATCCATGTCATTTTAGAACAAGAAATCATAAAAAATTAGATCCTCCTACTGTTATTCTACCTTACTTAGAGACATCCGGTTTTGCAAGGGTAGCCACGCTGCCACATATCCCTACCAATACAAGTTTCGTAATGGCCTTACTTGAAAGATGGAGGCCCGAATCACATACATTCTATTTTCCAACTGGTGAGTGTACAATAACGTTGGAAGATGTAAGTATGTTATTGGATCTACGTGTCAATGGTAGGGTTGTAACCGGTCATACCAAAATTGACTTAGACATGTGGCTTGATTTTTTGGGCGTTCAACCACCTCCGGAAGCTTTAAAGGGTTGAATGATTCTTATCTCTTGGCTTAAATCACTATTATTAAATAATGCGGTTAATGAAAATTCCACTGTTGCGCACTTAACAACCTACACTAGACTTTTTAACCTACTCTTAATTGCCTTATCACTAATGCGCGATAAAAGTAGTAAACATGTGCACATCACGTGGGTGTCATTGCTTCAAAATTTGGAGGAATGCATGAATACAGTTGGGGACCAGCTATCTTATCCTATCTATATAGGAAGATGGGTAAGTCTGTAGACGTGGAAGTTGATGGAATGGGAGGGTGTATTGAACTGCTCCAAGCTTGGGGATATACTCAATTGCCATTTTTAGCACCCATCATGATGATGCCACCATCATATTTGTACGCTTGGATGTTGATATTTTTTTACAATATTTTTTTAATATATATTATATTTTAATTTTTTAACATTATTTATTCTTACATGTAATTTATTCTTACATACGTTTATAGGTGGGCTGCAAAGAAGGAAAAAAAATGAAAGGGTACCCCTCAACATCATCTCCATGGATATTGTAGCCTCATCGATCACATGGTCCATGGAAATGTAAAATATCTATCTATCTTTGTTTCTTTGTTCACTATAATTCAATTCAATTTTATATACACTAAAATTTTACTTTTACACTGCAACAATTTATATGGAGACCATATATTAACTTACCGCCCCTGGACAATGACGACCACACAATTTGGAATGCGACTACGCCGATCATATGCTTCTGGATTCTCGAATGGCAACAGTGTGATAGGGTGAAGTTGCAATTTGGGTTCCATCAAGAAACACCAACCCAACCACATTGCCTTAAAGAACACCATGAGATGACGATGAAAGAATCATGGAAAACAAAATATACTCAATTGTACCGTAGAGAGCAACAAAAATGGAGACACTTGGCCAGGTATTTCCTGACTGGAACTATGGTTGACCCACAGTCTACGCCAACTCAAGAATATATGAATTGGTATAAATCATTACTGGATGTCTACGCTTCTGGAGATGAATGGCTTGTTGATCCACGCACTCAAGCTTCCGCATCGCAAATGCCACCTACCCAACAACAAACATTCACCAACCTACCAAGCCATAACACATTTAACCAACAACAAACTCAACCATTCGCACAACCCTCCTCATCCAACATATACGACCAACCATCCCAATATTACCAAACACCACAAGAGCAACAACCATACCATTATCAACCAACCCAACAACAATCCTCCTACAATCCTACCCAACATCAAACTCAATACACCCCATCCCAACAAACAAATTACCATTTCCAGACACCACAACAACCAATACAGTTCATGTATGAACATCCACAGGAACAATACCTTCGTCCTTCCCTCCAATTCACTTCAATCTCTAATTCCAACTTCACTAAATTGTACTCAATTCTACCGCCATCAACCTCAAATTTCTTCGACTGTTACATCGCAACCGTAGACTCTATTAATCCCACCTCAAGAACACATCAATCAAACCGTCTTTCCAACAAATATGGAATTCGAAAATTTCAACCCTTTAGAACTATTTCCAAACGAGGTCCCTATTTGTGATACATCTTCATTTCGGCATACATATGCCCCTGCTCTGCCTACTGCAACATATCAACAATTCCGTCGAAGTTTACGCACACATATACCTACACTATATGGAACCGGAAGTCACATGTTGCAACAACCACAAAATCATAATCGTCCAGGACAAACTTAATTTTTTTTCTATCGCATTATCATGGTGTAATATTATCTTATTCAATATCATTTAATAAAATAATTTTTTACTAAAATGTTCAATTATTTTTTTTTATGTATTTATTATTTTTTGATGTCTCTTATTATTTTTTAAAAAATAATTTTTAATTATTTTAATAATTAAACTATAATTATTAACTAAATATATAAAACAAAAATTATTTAAAATTATTAAAAACTCTTTTAAAATATAAAAAACGAAGAAAAAAAAAAGGTGACCTCCGTTTGAAATGGCGTTCCATGAAGGCCCTCCGCCACATCCTCCATTTGAAACCGCTGCCACCCAGAAAAAGTCAAAAGAGATGGCATTTAGGGAAATTTTTTCACAAGGTGGCATTTAGGGTATATATTTTCATGGGTGTGGCATTTTGGTCAAAAATCCAAGAATGGTGACTTTACTAAATTATTCTAATTAACTATTTGTGTATTCGAAATAACATTAATATTAAGAGAAGACAATAAATTAAAAGTATTTATTAGAGGGTACAATTGAAAGATTAAATATAAAATGGAATTGGTAATGCAAATTATCAAATATTTTGGGAGAATTTTTTTCCTAAATGTGACATTTATTTTGGGACAAGATAGTAATATTTTATTAAAATAAGGGAGTAATATTTTATTGAAATGTCAATTTTTTTATATTAGTAACTTGTTGTTATATAAATTTTAAATAAATAAATAAATATACACCTTTTAAAATAGTTTTTGTTTTTAACATGTGCTCTAAGTACACTTCTTAGACACATTTAATTATAGTTTTATTTTACAAAACCTATTTAATTATAGTTATATTATATGTACATATTTTCTCCATTTTCTTAATCCTCTATTTCCATTCAATGCATGCCATGCTATGCTATTGCCCACTATCACATCATGTACGACCAATTGCTCTGCTCTGCCTGCAAATTTCACCTTCTTTTGACATTTTATTTATTTATCCTCTCACCTCATTTAATAGTCGGTTCAGTAGTAAAAACAATTTTTAAATCAAAATTATGCAAAGAAAACAAGTTTAATAAGTTTATCCTATCACAATTGAAATCCGTCAACTTATTATAGTAGATCTCTTTTATAACTATTCTTTTAAAATATTATTCTAAATATATTTTAATTAAATGTATAAATGAGTTATCACGTAATCGAATACTATGTGTTTGTCTCGATTATGTTTTCTTTTACTAATTTTCTTAGTAATAATTCCGCTTGAAAAATTAAAACTTATTAAGTATAAATATATTTTTATATCTAACTTCTATCAACCTTTTTAAACCTACTCGAATGTCTAGAATCATAATAAAATGTCGCTGTCGTATTACCTCGGCAACCAACTACCTTGTCCTTTTCAACTACAAAGACATGATTTACTTTTGGTGCATAATAAATACTTTTTGTGAATTACGAATTCTATATATACTTTAACAATTAAATAATTTTAGCCTAGAATTTTATTAATCTTAAAATGGAAAAGTACTTTTAGTCCCGGTAATTAACCTCTATAAAATTAATCACAAATAAGAATTGATGAAAGAAAGTGAGAAAAAGAAAATAACTTACGCTTTAGTTGCAGCATAGATTGTAAAGAGAGGATGCGAAGGCACAACCACCGCAGCACCGGATCCAATATTTACGATTGTACCCTTCTTCCTCTCCATCATTCCACCCAGAACCGCTCTCGTTATTCTCGTTGTACTTTCAATGTTAACCCTAACAATCTTCATCCAAATTTCCTCATCCACTTCATGAAAGAACATAGCCTTAGGGTAAGTGATTCCAACATTGTTGATCACAACTCCAAGATCCAAAACCCTAGCCAAAGCTTCTATTTCCTTAAGACCTTCAGAAACCTCGCCGGAAAAGTCGATTGTAACGGTTTTGATCTGGACGTGAGAGTGTTTTGCTTTGATTTCGGTTCTAACTGTTTCAAGCTTCTTTGAGTTTCTGCTTACGAGGATGAGGTTGAGACCAGAGTAGGCTAGTTGGTAGGATAAGGCTTTTCCGATTCCGTCGGTTGCTCCTGTGATTAGAGCCCATGAACCGTAGGTTTTGGTGAGGTTTTTCTCGGATCGGAAACAGGTGTTGAAGATCCATGAGGTGAGTTTGATGTTTGTTGTTGTTGTTGTGCAATAGAATGAATTGTTGTTGTTGTAACATGATGAATTGTTGTTGTTGTTGTTGTAACATGATGAATTGTTGTTGTTGTTGTTGTAACATGTTGATGTTTGTTGTTGTTGTGCAATATGTTGAATTGTTATTGTTGCTATGACATGATGAATTTGTCGTTGTTGTTGTAGACCCTATGGTCATTATTGATAAGTTGTATTATGTTGATAAGAATTAATTTGAATAGATGTTGTATGTCGATATGATGTGATGATGTGATTGAGACGTGGTAAATTACTATGATACGGTTATTGCCATAGAACCTTGGCATTGAGTTGATGTTGTTTAGTTGATGTGGTTATGTTGTTTAAGTTGATTATGTCGTTCAAGTTGATTATGTCGTTTAAGTTGATTAAGTGGTTTAAGTTGTGTTTGTGGATGTGCATCATTTGAGTCGCATCCATTGCATTGTTTGAGACGGCCCTTGTGGCAAATGTTTGAGACGGCCCAATGGCAAACTGTTTGAGACGGGAGTTTTACTCCAATGGTACCACATGCATATGCATAAGTTTGAGTCACATTCGAGTCGCATTTGAATTGCATTTGAATTGTGTTTGGATTGTTGAGATGACGAGGTGTTTGTTGTGACGTGATAATGATATGTTTGTTGTGATGTATTTGATATCATACTTGTATATTTGAATATGTGATTAATGACATCATTTCCGTTTTGAAAGTTGTATTATACTGATAAGTTGTTTTACGGTTAAACTTGTTGTAAGATGTTATGTGATGCGAAGTGGTGAAATTATGTATGATCTATATCTCCTATATTATTTATCATGCATTCCTTTATATTGTAAGATATCTCACCCCTTTGCTGATATTTCCCCTACCATGGGAAATGGGCAGGTACTCAAGATTAGTCGTGGATGTTCGAGGTTATCTATGTGAAGTCTTTATGTTACTTTATGGCAAGTCGAGTTGGTGTCCATTGCTCTGATACGTAGCACTCGGGGGGATTAGTCGCTATTATATGATTATTGTATTCCATGATGAAATTTGTGTTAAGTTAAATTGAAAGGTGTTTATAAGTTTAAGTTGTAAGTGGTGAATTAAGTTTTGTTCCGAATGCTATGTATCTTTATTAAATGCAATATAAGTATGTTTGTTTTGGTTTAAGTCGAATTGTGACATCCCATCTTTGATGAATATTTTAAAATGCACTCTGATTTTCGCTTATAATTGTGGGGTAGATTTGGGGTGTTACAATAGTGGTATCAGAGCAGGTCGGTCAGTCCGGCCAATGTTGTCTAATGATGTTTATTCCTGTGTACACGATGAGTGTGTGAAACACTATCGGTACTTGTTGTTCTTCTAATCGTTGTCTGCAGAAGTTAGTTTGAAGCTAAGTGGGGGAGAAGCTATGCTTCTCAAATGTGTTCAGTTGTAAGGTGTTAGTATATTGATGCTGAGGGCGACAATGCAAGTGTTGTTGGAGTTTGTTGTTTCCCGAATCGAAGGTGACTTGGATTTAAGATTTTGGTTGCTAGTAACTTGGAATCTCATGAAGAAGGTGAGAAGGAATTGTTAATGTTTACTACCCGAAGGATGAGGGCTCTGTAGAGATTGGTGATATGAAAGTGTGGTTCAAGTTACGGTTGTTTATGAAGGTAACTGTTAAGTAACAAGAATAAGTTCTAGAAGATGGAATTTAAAAGTTGTGATGTTTCGGCAATACTGATGGACTGTGAAGTCATTGGTTGAGTAGCCTTGTGTAAGATACCGATGTTGGATCAGTAATTAAGTGAAGTATTGCGGTAGACCTTGCGGTAGGATTATTGTAAGTGATTGAGATAGTGGTAGGAGCTATTGAAGTTGTTGAAACTTTCTGAAGGGCGAGTAAGAGCTGGAAGTGCACAGAGATGAGTATGATTTCAATAATAAGAAATGTTAATAATGGCGTACAGGAATTTTGTTCTGATGTATCATAAGAGGTGTTTTAGAAGGTAGCTGCAAGACGTAGATGTTAGCATTTTCGGATGATTTTGGAAGATTAGTGAATTATGGAATTATAGTACTTCTGGTGACATGAGTACAAGTTAGAAAAGGAATATTATTAATGTTGGTAATGATGGTTTATACTCCATTATGGTTGTCGGCTATCTATTGACAAATTGAGGACTTGATCACCTTTAATCTCTTGTTGATAGTAGACGAAATCGTGATTGGATGGCATAGACGTGTATTGCTAGCTTGATAGTGCGTAAAGGGATGAATGTTATGTCGTGAAGATTGTTGCTCTCTGGTTGGTGTGAATCAACGGAAAAGTATCCATGAATGATTAAGAAGTAACGAACAGATCAGAGAAGTTGGTTTATAGGCGAGATAACATCGCAAAGTGAAGGATTGATGATGTCGAGTGAGCATCGATTTTGGTAATGGATGTTTAAGGAAGTCTGAACTAGATTGATTGTGAACCCTGTAGTTGAAGGAAAGATTTTACGTGGACGGTGACTTAAGATGGATTATCAGAGTTGCGCAGCGGATGTGTAAGGTGGCGCAGTTGCTATGCGTGTGTGTTTGTTAGAGGTGAAGAACTAGGTATCGAAAGCCTAGGATAATGATATATCTTGATCTGCATGTTTGATTTGGTGGGTGTTGAGATAAGAACAATGTGTCGGAAATATGATATTTTCTCGTGAATACTTGCTGAGTTTATAAGGATAATATTGGACTTGTTAGTTTATGGTGATGTTGGGTGTATTCGTTGAGTGATCTTGTTAAGTTGATGCTATACGTGTTCTGGTTTCTGTTATCGTGATATTGTTGTTGGACTCTGTAAGTAAGAAGTGATATTTTGTACTATGACTGAGTTGATTATCTTGGCTATGTTGATGACACTATGAGAGTGATACAACGAGGTAGAGAGAGAGTTGTTGGTGTTTGTTGAAGATTGGAATGTATAATTATGGGAATAAAAGTATGTATGTGTTCTGATGTTAAGGATGTTGTTACAATAATGGTATAGTGTTGGACACCCGAGTATATGAGGGTTATGAGTGTTACTACCTTAAGAATCATATGTCAAGGTATGGTTGAGCAGTGATGACTCTGTTGCTAAGTTAATGAAGTAAGATTGTATCTCCACATTTGAGCGTGTTATTATTATTGATACCTTAAGTGTTGGTAAGTCGGGAGGTTCGTGAAATGGTCGGTAAGTTGTTAACAAGTATGTCGTAGAGATGTAAAATAATTGACGCTGGATTTAAGTCAGATTAAGTTGTTTTGGTAGTGGAAGTATTGTCAAGCGCAACTGAGGATCAGAGAGATAGAAGCGAAGTTAAGGATGATTATGTCGGATAGATTTTCGAGGACGAAAATATTCTAAGTGGGGGAGAGTTGTAACGCCCCGAATTTAATTAATTATTTAATTAAATTGATCGAGGACTTATTCATTGGAATTAGTTGAAGTCGGTATTTATCGGTATTATTCTAAAGGCGTAAATTGGATTAATATGTTATTTTGAGCAGTTAAGTTGTGGTCGAATTTATTAGTCGGATTAGTCAGAGAAGCACAATTGCGAGTTAGTATTGTTAAAGTTATGGATCGATGGTAAATGTGGAATATTATTGGAAATAATATTCAGTTATGTTGTGCGGTTAATTATTTATGTGTGTTAATTGGATTAATTGAGTCACTAAAGAGATATTATGAATTGGGCCTATATAGAATATGAGATTGGATTATGGGTTAAGCCCATTAGTGAGAATGATAGTAAGAGTTAGGGTTTTAGAGGTTTGGCCTCATAACTCATTTTGTGGAAAAGAAGAGAAATAAGAGAAAGAAGAGAAAGAAGGGAAGGAAGAGGGAAAGCTATGGCATGAAGAGGAAGAACTCCATTGATGAAGATGAAGCTTTTGATAAGGTAAGGGTGGGGTTCTTATTCTCTAAGGGTTGGCATGATGATGTATATGGTGGGTTAGATTGTATGTTATTCTCCATGGAAGTTGTGTGTAGAGATGTTAGGGTTTATGAACAAATGTGTAAATTCATGATTTGAAATGTGTTTTAATTGATGTTTGATGATTTTTATGATGTTAGAAGATCCATAATATGTGTTGTATTTGTGTTTATAACATGTATTCCATTGTTGTTCATGATGGTTGGTGTTTTCAGCTTGATTGGGTTGAGTTTGGGGGTTTTTGGATGGGTTTCGTATGCTGTTTTCTGTGTTTGGGGTTTTCTGAAAATCGCCAGTTCGCGCCGCGAACCTCTGTTCGCGCCGCGAACTGTCTGGCAGAAAGTTAGGAATTTTTGAATTCGCTCAGTTCGCGCCGCGAACCCTGTTTTGCAGAACTTTTTCCAAACTTTGAAATGATGTAACTTGTGATCCGTAACCCCGTTTTAGGCGCCGTTCGAAGCGTTGGAAAGCTAACGCAATGAACTATATCATGATGAAATAAAATGATTCATAGGATCTATTCTCCTATTATGTTTATTAGGATTAAGTGATGAACTATGTTGTGTTAACATGTGAAGTATGTTCTTTGCTATGAATCAATGTAACCATGCTGCGGTATAACTTGATGTATGTTTTCCTTATGACGATACAATGTTATTGAAATGATAATGTGTGACTTCCTTATAATGAGATAATGAGATATGTGATGATATGCATAATTGATAAAGATGTTGTATGCTATAGGTGATTAATTGTGCGTATTTGATATGTATGAGTCGACGATGATGTCATGTGATGAATTAAGAACATATATGTCTTTATTAGGAAGTTGAATATAACGTGTTATGATGATTACTTGAATTAAGGAATATGAAGAATTTGTTGATGTTTGTTGTTGTTGTGCAATATAATGAATTGTTGTTGTTGTAACATGATGAATCGTTGTTATTGTTGTAACATGTTGATGTTTGTTGTTGTTGTTGTGCAATAGAATGAATTGTTGTTGTTGTAACATGATGAATTGTTGTTGTTGTTGTTGTAACATGATGAATTGTTGTTGTTGTTGTTGTTGTAACATGTTGATGTTTGTTGTTGTTGTGCAATATGTTGAATTGTTATTGTTGCTATGACATGATGAATTTGTCGTTGTTGTTGTAGACCCTATGGTCATTATTGATAAGTTGTATTATGTTGATAAGAATTAATTTGAATAGATGTTGTATGTCGATATGATGTGATGATGTGATTGAGACGTGGTAAATTACTATGATACGGTTATTGCCATAGAACCTTGGCATTGAGTTGATGTTGTTTAGTTGATGTGGTTATGTTGTTTAAGTTGATTATGTCGTTCAAGTTGATTATGTCGTTTAAGTTGATTAAGTGGTTTAAGTTGTGTTTGTGGATGTGCATCATTTGAGTCGCATCCATTGCATTGTTTGAGACGGCCCTTGTGGCAAATGTTTGAGACGGCCCAATGGCAAACTGTTTGAGACGGGAGTTTTACTCCAATGGTACCACATGCATATGCATAAGTTTGAGTCACATTCGAGTCGCATTTGAATTGCATTTGAATTGTGTTTGGATTATTGAGATGACGAGGTATTTGTTGTGACGTGATAATGATATGTTTGTTGTGATGTATTTGATATCATACTTGTATATTTGAATATGTGATTAATGACATCGTTTCCGTTTTGAAAGTTGTATTATACTGATAAGTTGTTTTACGGTTAAACTTGTTGTAAGATGTTATGTGATGCGAAGTGGTGAAATTATGTATGATCTATATGTCCTATATTATTTATCATGCATTCCTTTATATTGTAAGATATCTCACCCCTTTGCTGATATTTCCCCTACCATGGGAAATGGGCAGGTACTCAAGATTAGTCGTGGATGTTCGAGGTTATCTATGTGAAGTCTTTATGTTACTTTATGGCAAGTCGAGTTGGTGTCCATTGCTCTGATACGTAGCACTCGGGGGGATTAGTCGCTATTATATGATTATTGTATTCCATGATGACATTTGTGTTAAGTTAAATTGAAAGGTGTTTATAAGTTTAAGTTGTAAGTGGTGAATGAAGTTTTGTTCCGAATGCTATGTATCTTTATTAAATGCAATATAAGTATGTTTGTTTTGGTTTAAGTCGAATTGTGACATCCCATCTTTGATGAATATTTTTAAATGCACTCTGATTTTCGCTTATAATTGTGGGGTAGATTTGGGGTGTTACAGAACCAGAGAGGTGAAAATATTCCATGTATCAGGGATCTTCATCCTCTAACTTTTCAAATGTTGCCTCAAACTTTCCAGTGTCATCCATCATCAAGTAAGTGGAATTCTACCTTGTAGAAACATCAAGACAGTTTTTTTTAATTGTTACCTCAACAATTTTAGTACACCTTAAAGTTTAAAGCTCTTTGTGGGCAATACCTCTTAAACCTAACATCGTGAACAATTTCAATAGCGAATTCATGGTCTTTTTTTCCATCTCTCACTACCACGTTTAAGATATGGTTAGCACACCTCATATGTAAAAAAATTCCCTTCACCCATTAATACGTTATTGTTCTTAAGTATTTTCCAAATAAAACACATCCACATCATTACATGTTGCATTGTAAAGGGTTATTGTTGACACATTCCTAAGCCTTCATTTTGTTAAAACCTCTTATACTTTCTTACCAATGGTTTCACCTTTGTGATTTGAAACTGAATTGAAACTTTTTTTTTGTAGTTCCATGTGTGCAGTGGTGGCCATATAAATAAGGTTTTGAATGGAAGTCCAACAGTATGTGGTTAGAGCAACCCTAGCACAATCAAATTTAAAGAGCTTTAAGTTATAACTTTTCATCTAAGTAAAGCAGGAAACAATCCCTAGCAATAGTCCTCCTTGAAGGGATAGCCATTTGTGGTTGTAATTTTTTACATAGTTTCTTAAAAGCCACACCCTCAACCACTCTAAAGAGATGCTCATTAAGGATGGAAAAGGTGTTAACGGCCTTCCTACATGCTGCAGCATTGAATCTTTGGCTTGTAGAACATATAAAACCATCCTCGCCACTTACAAGGTTTCTTTTTGTAGGATCTTTCAATAAAAGGTTAGGGTTTTTGTGACACACTTTCGAATAAGCTAACATGTTAGATGTTCCATGTGTTTTAGGGTCGCATCGATATATTTTGTGACAGTGTTTACATGCGGCTATTGTTCCAGGCTCATCCACTACAATGTTAAAGTCTGACCAAACAGGGAAAGTTTTCCTAGTTCCACTAGCATTAAGTTTCTTTTTTCCCTATCAGTGGGAAGGGGAGGGAGTACGGCATTAGCATCTGCTGGTTGTATTGGTTTAGTAAGGGAAACATGATTTTCCATCATTGACAAAATAATGGTAAATTAAAAACAGCCATACACACACACTTTTACACATACATTCTTAAACACGCATCCATATATCACTTTTAAAACACACATTTGTTTAACACTTAAAAAATACCTAGCAACAACCATATATCACTTTTAAAAGACAAATTTATTTAACACTTTTGAAAACACAACAACAACAGTCATACATCACTTTTAGAAGAAACATTTGTTAACACTTTAAAGAAACACAACAACATCTATATATCACTTTTAAACACACACATCCATTTCTCACTATTATCGGAAGAAGATGAAAAGTTGTTTTTGAAGTTTTTCTTCGACCAAATGAAAGTACAATTTGACATATTTTGTCCTTTTATAAAAAGAGACCCGAGAATATGTCGAATGGCTATCATGGTATAATAGTGTATAAGTATGACTAAGGTTAAAGATTGATAAACAACACTTTATTCTCATTACAATTAATTAATTAAGCATTTTGTATAAATTTTATTGATAAACGATTCTCATTGTTTCAGATCCTAAATGAATTTACTTAAGCATTATGAAATAAGCACTTAAATAACATACATTTGATGAATACATAATAAAAACAACAAGTAAATGAACCTCAAAATTATATAAAAAGTTGAATTCTTGCACAAAATAATTGGACCTTAAAGTTCTCGAGAGGATAATATATCCTTACCTGTTGTTCAAGACATCCTGTCACCCATCCCTATGCCTAGAGATCAATCATCTCTTAATCCTATGTCTCATCTTGAGCCTATGCTATCAAACCAAAATCATATCACTCATAATAATGCAAGTCACCCTAGTATTTCCATGTCCTTTCCACTTGTTAGTCCTAATACTAAGGTCAATGAAATTGCCATAATCCAGACTCCTTCAACCGAGTCATTGTCTCCTTTAATACAAAACTCAACTACACACTCAATACAACAACTCAATGCTCATCATATGCTAACTAGATCTAAGATTGGTCACTTTAAAGCAAACGTGTTTCTCTCTCATGTAGAACCTACTTTTGTGAAGCATTCTGTGGCTCATCCTGATTAGTTTCAAGCTATGCAGCTTGAATATGATGCTATTATAGCCAATCAAATTTGGATAATAACATCTCCGACTCCTCATAAAAAGCCCGTGAACTGCATGTGGGTGTTTAAAGTGAAAGAAAACCCTGATGGAACTATTAATAAATATAAAGCCCGACTAATTCCAAAAGGTTACCATCAACAATATGGTTTTGATTTCAATGAAATTTTTTCCCCTATGGCGAAAGCTACCACCATTAGAGTTGTGCTCACTTTGGCTTTGACCAATAACTGGGAATTGTAGCAAATCGACATCAACAATGCATTTTTTAATGGCTCATTACAAGAGGAAGTTTACATGATTCATCCTCTAGATTTTGAAAAACAAGGGATTGATTTTGTGTGCAAGCTATATAAAAGTCCTATATAGCCTCAAATAAGCACCTAGGGCCTGATATGGCAAACTTACTCAAGCTCTTGTTCACTTTGTCTTTATTCACAATAAATGCGGTCATTCTCTTTTCATCTATTCACATCATGGGGTCACTTTGCATCCCTTAGTTTATGTGAATGATATCCTCATCATTGGATCATCATTTACACTTGTTCATAAATTAATAAACTCCGTACAACATTTGCACTAAAAAAGTTAGGCACTCTTGCGTATTTCCTTGGTATAGAGATCAAACGGGTATCTACAGGTGGAATCATCCTTACTCAAATCAAATACATTTGTGACCTTCTATCTCGGGAAAATATGTGGAATGCAAATGGTAATCCAACTTCTATGCTCACCAACGGCAAACTTAGAAAACATAGCACGAGAATCTTATTAAATCCTCATTTGTATTGCTCTATTGTTAGTGCACTGTAGTATGTGTGCTTTACACGACCTGATATTGCTTTAAGCATTAACAAAGTGTGTCAATTCATGGTATCTCCTTTAGACTCGCATTGGGCATCTGTGAAGAGAATTCTAAGGTATCTTGGTGGCATTACTACTCATGTTCTTCTCCTATCTTCTGCTCCTATGGCTCAGAAATTCTCGTTGCATGCTTATGGAAATTATGACTAGGCCAGTGATCATGATGATCGTCGCTCCATGTATGGCTCTTGCATTTTCTTTAGTTCAAACCTTGTATCATGGAGCTCTAAGAAGCAACCTCTTGTTTCTTTCTCTAGCACTAAAGTTGAGTAGCATGCACTTGCTCACACTATGTCGAAGCTTATCTAGTTGGAAACCTTACTCAAAGAACTAATTGTGCAATATTATCCTCTCACTCTATTGTGTGATAACCTGAGTGTTGTCCTGTAATCTCACAATCATATTCTTCGCGCACACACAAAACATATTAAGCTAGATATTCACTTTATTCGTGAACGTATCATTGAGAAAACAATGAAGATTCAACATTTTCCTATCTCTTAACAAGTTATTGATACACTCACAAAGCCACTTGGAATTGCTTCCTTTCAAGACCTTTGAACATAGCTCAAGGTTGTCACCTTCTTTCCTCCTTGATCTTGTGGGGGGATATTAGAAGAAGCAGCAAATGTTGCATGAGATACATGATATGAACATGACTAAACTTACGCATGCATGATGTAATAATCATCATAAAGTTGAACATGCATGAGATAATTAGCTATGTCCTACTTGTCATACCCCAAAATTTGCCCACAGTATTTCTCTTATTCAAGCTTCAAGTCCATAGGTAAAAGCTCATAAACACACTCTCCTATACAGAAGCTCTGAACTAGGGTTTGATTAATTCGATGGAAAATCATTGAATCAATGGCTCAAGGTGGTTCCATAGGGTAGCTAACATCCCGAAGTATCTCCATATAAAGTTTCAAGTCAAACAGAGCAAATTTAGTCCCTCAAATCCTGATTAGGTCAACAGTCGACTCTCAAGGGCAAAAAAGTCATTTCAAGTCAATATATAGTCAAAACTCAAGATATTTGGTCAACAACATCCTCATAACCCTAAAATCATCATTTGATCAAAGGTTGATCATGATGATGCAAGGAAAGATCAGAGAAGTCAAGAGTCAAGAGTTACTATTTTGGGCATGAACTAAAAAGTCAACCAAACTTTGAAAATTCACCAAATATTCATACTTCATCAGAAAAATTCCCACCAAAGCTCATTTTGAAGAGAATTCATTCCTCTATCCAATGGTCCAAGAATCAGAGCCCATAGGTCAATGGTTTAAGAGATATGGCTGCATACATTATAGGTCCTTTTCAAAAGTCAACAAAAAGACATTTTTTTCAAAAGGTCATAAAATGAGAATGGAAAATGATTTTGATATAGGACCAAAGACATTGGTTAGAGGACTCTCTAAGGTTTCCAAAAAGTCCAAGAACACTTCCATACCTCAAGAAATGAGAGAAATACACCTTGTCAAAGTTAGGCTATTTTGGAGGGAAAAATGTGAAAGAATTTGAATATTTTTGCAAATAGGGCCTAAGTTATTTTGATTCAATCTTGATCCACAAGTCATCTAAAGCCTCAAACCTAATTCCCACGAAATTTTAATTTTTATTTGATTTTATATAAATTTTTTGATCATTTAAATATGATAATTAACTTATATAAATCATGAAAATCAAATATTCAATTAAAGACTCCATTCCAATCAAATCCAATCACCATTTAAACAAAATATTCAATCAAATTTCGTGCAAAGGCTAATTGGAAAAAAATTGGATTAATTTGGCCAAATTTAGAAGTTTTTAAAGACAAATTCCCAAGCCAATTTTCAAGATTGCAAATTCATGATTCACTAAGATTTTTTCTAAATTTATCAACCCTAATTCATCCATTATAAATAGATAGCAATACCAGATGCAAGGGGGACGAAAATCTGCAGAGAAAGAACCCTAGTGCCATTCAAAAAGTTTCAAGAAGGAGCAACTTCGATTTTGAGGATTGAGAGCAATTCAACCCGTTCTGAGCATTGCTACTCACTCCCTGAGGATTATTGAAGGTGTTTGAACAGTCATACGGCATCAGCAACCCCAGAACTATCTCCATTAAGGCCAGGTTTGTCGTGAATTTTCTTGACTCGTATTGCATAATTCATCGCATATAAACATGATTCGGATGCATATTATGATTTGTTATGATGCATAGAGTGATTCTGGATAATTTATTAGATGAATGCGTGACTGTATTGAGGTATGCCATTGTTAGAGATTAGGTTTCCGTTTTAGGGTTTTTCGCTACAGGTATTTGTTGGCCAAATTAAGGCCATAAAGGGACGCGTGAGGTTCATACGAACTCGATCGCACCCTCGCGAAATATTTCTATGGCTGCTTGCAGGTATTCGAAAGGGGGCGATTTTTGGCTACGGACAAAACCGTCGCTATAGACTGTTGCAGAGTCTAAGACGACGGCCAGAGGTAGGGGATGACTGCGTGTCAGTTCCCCATTGGTTGTCCCTGGGCGCGCGTTTTTGAATTGGAGCGAATGGATCATGTGCATCAAGAAGCACGCGTTATTGTATTCCCTCGTCTGTCTAGCCTTCAGATTGCATTCTCCTTCAATCCAACGCGCCAGAATGTGCCGGTCCACCGTGAACCATCATAGAGGCGCAGCACGCAATCAAAAGTTAAGTTTTTCTTAATTTTTTTTATGTGATATAGTTTTTATTTTATTTATATATATATATATATTATTATTTGTTTTCTTTTTCTTTACTCTATAATAATATAACAAATAAAATAATTTTATAAAACCTTTTTTTCTTTCTTTCATAATTTATTTATTTATTTATTTATTTCGTGTTTTATTATATATTATTTATATTAATTTTTTTTTAATTACATAATTATATATTTAACCATATATTTATTTTAATTACCTATTTTATTTTATATTTATCTATTTTATTTATTTCAATAATTCATAGAAATCATTTCTGCTTTCGATTCAATTACTTTATCCCGATTTTATTAATTAGGTCGCAAGACCAATAATTAATTAAATTATATCATTGTCTTATTTAAAACCGTGCCCTATTCAGGGTTTACGAAGAACATGCCAATACACTGAAAAATATTTTCTTTCTTTTGTGCCTTGCCTTTTCAGGGTTCTCGACATGGTTCACTCCGACAACGCGCCCGATCAAGAACCCAGAGCTAAGTACCTTAAAATTAAAGTCTATTTTTGTTTTCTTTTAAAATCAGGGGTTTGTTTTGCCTTCATCTTTCCTCAGCCTTTTTGCCTTTTCAGGGTTAGTCTCAAGGCATCCTTCGATCACCAACCATATCAGATCAAATGCAAAGCTAAGTATCTATTCTTCTTTATTCATTTATTTAGCCTTTCAACATTTATCCTTTTATTTTAGGGTTAGTTCTTTTGCCTTCGAACCGATGATGCACTCACCCACTTTTCTGTTTGTTCTTTCTTTTCCAATCTTCAGGGTTTGTCAATTGCCAAAGCTACGCGTATCGGTAACCCTAAAACCCTAACTCTAATATTTTCTGTTTCAATTATTGTTTATTATCCCGCTGGTTTCGATTCCCCTCTCCTCCGCTGGTTACAATTTCCCTTCCCCATATTGCTATTGTTTTTTTTGCTTTATATTAAACTGCGTGGTTAGTAATCCTAGGGAGTGCAAGTCTTAATTGAATTAGATAATTAATTACAAATAAATGTTGAATTAACCACGTGATTGTTGCACACACGCACACTTTTGGGGTAACCTCTCTGTTGCCTTGTTGCCTGTTGCCTGTTGCCTTTGTGTTTTTGCAGAATAAGCCATGTCCCTCGAATTCGAAGATACCTCAGCCATGTTGCCTCGAATACTAAAGGTCATACGACCCTAAATGATGCTGCCTTCGATACACAATATGACCTCGACCCTCGGAAGTTGCCCACGAAAAAAGGCTGAGGTATCTTCTGGTTGCCTAACGAAAATGGCTTATTCTGATTCTTGCCTTAGACTACCTGCCCTTCTATGGCATGGGACAGTCTCATGGCAAAGGATGCTTCGACGACCCTTCAACCTCCAAACGAAAGGCTTCCTGCCCTCTTATGGCAAGGATAGACCCTTTCATTCTGAAAGGCTAAAAAGAGACCTATCATCTGAGTTTAAGGTAATTGCCCCTAATTGCCTTGCAATGCTCATCTTTAATATTCTTTCTCACAATTCTTCGAAAACTGGCTACGCTCATTTACGAGCTAAAGTCCACTTTTTTCTTTCATCTACATTTTCTAAACAAACGAGCAAGCAAAGCAATTAAGAGCCCATGGAAAACCATGGATGCAAAGGGTGCCTTACACCTTCCCTTTGCATAAATTACCCCCCGAACTTAGATTTCTTTAAAAAGGTTTTTTTCTGTTTCTTTTTGCCTTTCTGATTTAGTTTGGATAAAATAAAAGTCGGTGGCGACTCTTGCTTACCGCGACATTTCGATTATTAAAAAGTCAGTTCACCGTATTACAGAACTGGCGACTCTGCTGGGGATCAAAATTCGATAAAAGAGGGGTTACCTTAAAAGTTTAGGATTCACTTAAATGTTTTCTATTGTTTGCTTTGTTTGTTTTATCTTTCAGGGGCGTTTTGGGAAAATTGAAGGACGAATCCTATTCCCGGATTCAAGAACACTTAAGATTAGGAGTGGCATAGTCATGGCGACCTCTTTCACATATGTGGGAGATGAGTCAATATGAAGTTCACGCTTGAGTTAGGACTCCATAGCATATGCACACCTTTCTCAAATGAGGGAGGTCTATGTATGTGTCTGTGGGTGCGCCGGAGCTCAAGGACCTTTAGTTACCCTTAACCCATCCTGGCCTTTAGGAACGTAGTGGGGGGACTACCCTTGACAAATGTTAAGGACTAGTCGCTACCCGATGCTACAATTCAGATAGGTTCTTTCTCAAAGTATCATTGCATGGTGCAAATGCATCATGTCCGAGGGTGCTTTAGAAGGGCTTACAATTCTGGATAACTTGTAGAACCTGTTGCTGAAATCTCCTTATCCATAGAAATGCCCTTGGGAAGGACACCTGATCTAAACTCCATGCAAGCCTTAAGCAAAAATTGTGTGATTTGTATGAATTTGTTTTTCTGTGATGCATCATGCATACATGCATTCATGACATGGCTAACTCATCTCAAGGAGAAAAAGGTCTTTTAACCATAATTTGTTTTGTAGGTTATTTAAATAATGGGAATCCTAATCAGAAAACCTTTCTTCCTCAACTTCAAGAAAGTACCTACTGCATTAAGACTCTTATGTGATGATATTACTGGTTCTCTTGTTCTTTCTGAATCTCTCAACAAACTGATGAGTTTAATGCGAACCAAAGTGGATGAAGCTCTCCTCAACTCTATGATGCAATTTTATGATCCTCTTCTCCATTGCTTCACTTATAGAGATTTTCAACTGGTACCTACATTGGAAGAATTCTCTTACATAATGGACATGCCCATACCTGATCAAATCCCTTACACTGGTGAGGAAGGAGGTCCTAAGTTGGAAGACATTGCTGCTGCTCTACACCTACCAAGATCAGAAATTAACAAAGTTTGGATCAACAAAAGAGACTACTCTGGGATACCTGTGGATTTCTTGATCGAGAAAGCTAAGATCTTTGCTAAAGCTTTAAGCATGGATGCCTTGGAAAGTGTTCTAACCCTGTTGATATATGGACAAGTTCTTTTTCACCGCTGCGACAAAGTTGTTGATAGGGCTGCTATCAAAATCTTCCTTAGCAAGAATCCTGTTCCTACTCTACTTGGTGATTTATTGCATTCCATCAACGCTAGAGTAACAAAGAGACGAGGTTGTGTTCTAGGGTGCATCCCTCTCTTACATAGGTGGTTTATTTCTCACTTACCCCGATCCTCAATAAAGAATGAAGAAGGTTTGACTTGGATTCAAAGGATTATGGAGCTTTCATACGACGACATCATTTGGTATCCAAAGAAATTCGAGGGAGTTCAGTTATACGACCGCTGTGGAGAGTTCCCTAATGTGCCTCTTCTTGGCATCCATGGAGGAATTACCTATAACCCTATACTTGCTCGACATCAGTTTGGTTTTGCTTTGAAAGATAAGCCCCGCTCCATATATCTTAGTGCGGAAAATTTTGACTATGGTTCAGATACAACTGAAAAGAAGAATCGCTTCATTAAAGCTTGGTATGAAGTAAAAAAGGTGGGTGCAAGAGAATTGGGAATGAGGATCGATACTCCTTCAGATCTTTACTTTAAATGGATTTATGACCGAGTCGTCGAGTTTGGCATACCACATCCATCTGACACACCCGTTGTTCCGAGGATCACTCCTCCTGAGGTTCACATAGAACTGGAGCCTTATGTACCCGCTCCAAACGAAGACCTTGCTGCCACCATTGCTTATTTAAGACAAGAAAAGGCTGATCTTGAGAAGCGTCTACAAAAGGTTGAAGCAGAAAAAGCAGTATTAGTGGCTAATGCTAAAGAACGAGATAGTATGCTTGACTATTTCTCTCGCAAGTGGAAGATTGAAGACTTTATCTCACCTGACCAAATACAATCATGGGAGTTAGAGATTGATAGGCTCATTCAAGAAAAGAACGAGATGGTTAAAGCTCATAAAGAGGAAATCAGAGGATTGAAGAGAAAGCGCCGACTTGAAGAATGATTCTTTTATTTTATATTTATTATTTAGTATTTCTTTGATGTAACTTCAAAAAATAACAGTAACAAAAAACATATAATACATTGGTTTTTATTTAGAATAATTAACTTATTTTGTTTCTACTTTTCTTTTAAATGTGTTAAAAGGCCTTTAACTCCTTGAGATCATTGCATATGCATAAACATATCATTCATAAACATCACATCACAGGTTTCATAAAAACAAATGCCTCATCTTTCCGCTGTTTATTTCAGTAAGAAAGATGGATCTCGAACAATCTGTCAAAAATCTTCAGGCTCAGAATAACCAGTTCCAAAAAGTAATCTTTCACTTGGCCAAGGGGCAAGAAGAATTGAAGGCACTTCTGATCGAGAAGGAGAAGAATCAATATAAGTATCAAGGTGGTCAAGATAATCAGAGATCCAAGCCTAAGCGGTCATTTACTCCATTACATATGTCGCTGTCTCAAGCTCTGCAACAACTGCTCAATCAGAACTTGATAACTCTATTGCCTCCATATTCACTTCCTACTAATCCCGCTCCTGGGTACAAGTACCATGCAAGATGTGCTTATCATTCAAACAGTCCTGGTCATGATACAGAGGATTGTGGACCGTTGAAGCACATGACCCAAGACCTCATTGATTGCAAGATCATTGACTTCAATTCACCTGAGAAACCTCATATGGCCAATACTGGGTACAATCGGAAAGGTCGCAATGAACCCAACCAATCTGTGGGGACAATTCTAATCTCTACACCAGTTCGACAACAAATACACAAGTCAGATACACCTAAGCGCCAATTCGCAAAGATCAATATGACTCTGGCCGAAGCATTGCAACAATTGCTGAAGAAAGGGCTAATCACTTTGAAGGATCCTCCGAGGAATCCTAGTACCTCCTCTTCTCGTTATAAGCCTAATGCAAGGTGCGCATATCACTCCAATAGCCCTGGGGCATGATACGAATGATTGTTGGCCATTGAAGAACAAGATTCAAGACATGATCGATGCTGGTGAAATTGAATTCTATCATCCCAAGACTCCTGTGGTGATCACTACTCCTATGCCTAATCACAAAAAGATTGATTAATACCTAGGAAGATGAACTTTTTAGATCATTAGATTTACTTTCATTTGCAATTTCTATTCTGTTTGTTTAAACATTCTAATTACGATAGACATTATCTGTTTTAATAATCATCATCAGTGCATTGCATATGTTTGTCTTGATTAAATTATTTCGCTATCACTCTTTTTAAATTATGTCGTTACTCTGCATATGTTTTGTGATACTCAACTCCTGCTAAGCTGTAAGCCTTTTAAGGGAGGATGACGAGAACGATACCGCAACCTCATACAGTATGCTTTCGAACAGACTATGCTGACGATGTACAGGCATTGTTTCAATTCCTAAACAGTGGAGATATAAGGATGTTAATCCCTCGTTAACCCCTTTGAGCCTAAGAAGTAGAAGTTTTCTTTCTTGTACTAATTAAAACCTTTGATTATAACCTGGGGCAGGATAGTTCTCAGTTAATTTGGCTATGCATTCTATTTTAAGAGAATCATTTAGTACACCTTTCAACAAAGGTTTCAATCACAAGCGTTCATCCGCACACATCAAAGAAGTGTTGGAGATATCAATCAAAAGACAATGACGGTTCATCAATCATCAAACAAGGCAGTCAATATATTTCAAAAAAAAATGGAAAAAACATATATACAAAGAAAAGCCTGCTAAGTCAAAAATAAAAAAGAAGACTTAGGCAAATATCAAGGCATCCCGCTGACTGTAAGCTCAAAATAGACAGTTCAGGCAAAAATTAGGGATATCAAAAAAATGAAAAAAGAGAAGTCAATAAATTCTTGAACAACTCAAAGTTGTGACTACCAAAAGGAAGAAGTGACTGCCATCTCAAAAGTTCTCCTTGTTTGCGAACCATCAACATTATCAAAGGCGCAAATCCAAAAGTCTCTTGGAACCTGAATGCATAAGTCGAACCAACTGAGCTTAGGAATGAAGAACATCACGAAGAAGGGGATGGGTATAAATAAACTTTGAGCCTTTATCTTTTGTTTCTTAAAACCGTGAACCAAGCCACGTTACAACCCTTGAAAGTCCTAACTGAAGCATGGTTAGTTCGAAAGCATACTGTCACCAAAAAGGTATCCTGACTCCTTAAGGTTTACTAAAATGCGGAGTGGATATTTCGCTTCTACAAAAAATAGCATGTTTTACAGATATCGCTCTTTCACATCTCCTGTTTTAATGTTTTCAAAAACTCAAGACAAACGTATGCATTGCATCTCATGAATCCATTATTAAACATATTCTGCTACATAATTTCAAATGTTAGCATCAGAAAGAACTTGTACATGGAACAACTAATGACTGAAAGTCATCCCGACAGACAATGTTACTCCAAGAATCCATGTCTCTTACGTATACAAGGGGCATGACACGCTTTGCTCAATCAATCTGGGGCAATCCAGTCAAGATTCCGAGAATCTCTCAAATACCATACAGTCAAAGGCATACATCTCAAGTGGGTTTCAAAATATTTCCCGATCAATCTGGGGAAAGCAAGTCAAGATTCCGAGAATCTCTCAAAGATGCAAAAAAAAAAAAAAAAAACAATCAGGGGCATGCATCCAAGCAAATCCTAATCTATCTCCAATCAACATGGGACTTTGTCCTGGACCAATGATTACTAGGGGCATGTCGCCCATAGTTCATATTTCGTAAAGTCCTCGCGAGGCAAATCTTTCCACAGTTTCTACTAACTGGGGCAAACCTATGCAAGTACAGTTTGACATCTTGATCAACACTCAGTGGTGTGCCCTAAATCAAATGGTAGTTACTATAATACTGGGGGCAACTTTCAAGACACCCACATCTCCCCACAGAGTCGGGTTCACAAAATCACATCCCCTCGGAGCAATCACTAAGAAGACGTCTTCCAACAACAAAGGCATGGCTCCCCAACACGGTTTACATCCCTATTTTCTCTTTATCCCCAATCAGGAAATATCAAGCTACTGATCATCCCAAAGCAGAAATCATAAATCCCCAGCTGAGCATCTTTCAAGACGAAATCAAACATCAAAATCACAGAGACCTGGAGATTTATTCTCTCGACTAAGACAACATAAATCATGTTTGCATACCATAAATCATAAACATAGTCATACATCACATACATACTGAACTCACGCATAACATACAAAGTTTCTCATTCATTACATAAACGCATGCATCATGACATAAGAAAACTAACCTCTACTTTTCAGGATACTACTATCTCTATTTACAAGAGTTAAGTCGACACCTTTGACGGTTCCTTAACAATCTATTCTCAAGTATTAAGTCGACACCTTTGACGGTTCCTTAATACATCAGGAGTTAAGTCGACACCTTTGACGGTTCCTTAACGACACACTTCAGATATAAGTCGACACCTTTGACGGTTCCTTATACAATCTATCTGCATATCTGAGTCGATACCTTTGACGGTGCCTCAATGATATGCTTCAAAGTTAAGTCGACACCTTTGACGGTTCCTTAACGACACACTTCAGATATAAGTCGACACCTTTGACGGTTCCTTATACAATCTATCTACATATCTGAGTCGATACCTTTGACGGTGCCTCAATGATATGCTTCAAAGTTAAGTCGACACCTTTGACGGTTCCTTAACGACACACTTCAGATATAAGTCGACACCTTTGACGGTTCCTTATACAATCTATCCGCACATCTGAGTCGATACCTTTGACGGTGCCTCAATAATATGCTTCGAATTTAAGTCGATACCTTTGACGGTTCCTTAAATAACCCAACACAGATTTAAGTCGATACCTTTGACGATTCCTCAACATTCAAAAAGGGGAAGACAACAAAAGCAGAAATTTTGCAACAATCCATACTCCAACAACTACCAGATGGCATCTACAAGCCCATCTCCGACAAAAGTCCCTACTTCAAATAAGGCAAATTTCTTGGTATTCTTGTGTTCAATCATCTTCCACCTTCAGATACCGACTGGCACACAAACCACTCTACACCTTCAGGTTTAAGATAATTGAACAGGGGCAGCTGTCATACCCCAAAATTTGCCCACAGTATTTCTCTTATTCAAGCTTCAAGTCCATAGGCAAAAGCTCATAAACACACTCTCCTATACAGAAGCTCTGAACTAGGATTTGATTAATTCGATGGAAAATCATTGAATCAATGGCTCAAGGTGGTTCCATAGGGTAGCTAACATCCCGAAGTATCTCCATATAAAGTTTCAAGTCAAACAGAGCAAATTTAGTCCCTCAAATCCTGATTAGGTCAACAGTCGACTCTCAAGGGCAAAAAAGTCATTTCAAGTCAATATATAGTCAAAACTCAAGATATTTGGTCAACAACATCCTCATAACCCTAAAATCATCATTTGATCAAAGGTTGATCATGATGATGCAAGGAAAGATCAGAGAAGTCAAGAGTCAAGAGTTACTATTTTGGGCATGAACTAAAAAGTCAACCAAACTTTGAAAATTCACCAAATATTCATACTTCATCAGAAAAATTCCCACCAAAGCTCATTTTGAAGAGAATTCATTCCTCTATCCAATGGTCCAAGAATCAGAGCCCATAGGTCAATGGTTTAAGAGATATGGCTGCATACATTATAGGTCCTTTTCAAAAGTCAACAAAAAGACATTTTTTTCAAAAGGTCATAAAATGAGAATGGAAAATGATTTTGATATAGGACCAAAGACATTGGTTAGAGGACTCTCTAAGGTTTCCAAAAAGTCCAAGAACACTTCCATACCTCAAGAAATGAGAGAAATACACCTTGTCAAAGTTAGGCTATTTTGGAGGGAAAAATGTGAAAGAATTTGAATATTTTTGCAAATAGGGCCTAAGTTATTTTGATTCAATCTTGATCCACAAGTCATCTAAAGCCTCAAACCTAATTCCCACGAAATTTTAATTTTTATTTGATTTTATATAAATTTTTTGATCATTTAAATATGATAATTAACTTATATAAATCATGAAAATCAAATATTCAATTAAAGACTCCATTCCAATCAAATCCAATCACCATTTAAACAAAATATTCAATCAAATTTCGTGCAAAGGCTAATTGGAAAAAAATTGGATTAATTTGGCCAAATTTAGAAGTTTTTAAAGACAAATTCCCAAGCCAATTTTCAAGATTGCAAATTCATGATTCACTAAGATTTTTTCTAAATTTATCAACCCTAATTCATCCATTATAAATAGATAGCAATACCAGATGCAAGGGGGACGAAAATCTGCAGAGAAAGAACCCTAGTGCCATTCAAAAAGTTTCAAGAAGGAGCAACTTCGATTTTGAGGATTGAGAGCAATTCAACCCGTTCTGAGCATTGCTACTCACTCCCTGAGGATTATTGAAGGTGTTTGAACAGTCATACGGCATCAGCAACCCCAGAACTATCTCCATTAAGGCCAGGTTTGTCGTGAATTTTCTTGACTCGTATTGCATAATTCATCGCATATAAACATGATTCGGATGCATATTATGATTTGTTATGATGCATAGAGTGATTCTGGATAATTTATTAGATGAATGCGTGACTGTATTGAGGTATGCCATTGTTAGAGATTAGGTTTCCGTTTTAGGGTTTTTCGCTACAGGTATTTGTTGGCCAAATTAAGGCCATAAAGGGACGCGTGAGGTTCATACGAACTCGATCGCACCCTCGCGAAATATTTCTATGGCTGCTTGCAGGTATTCGAAAGGGGGCGATTTTTGGCTACGGACAAAACCGTCGCTATAGACTGTTGCAGAGTCTAAGACGACGGCCAGAGGTAGGGGATGACTGCGTGTCAGTTCCCCATTGGTTGTCCCTGGGCGCGCGTTTTTGAATTGGAGCGAATGGATCATGTGCATCAAGAAGCACGCGTTATTGTATTCCCTCGTCTGTCTAGCCTTCAGATTGCATTCTCCTTCAATCCAACGCGCCAGAATGTGCCGGTCCACCGTGAACCATCATAGAGGCGCAGCACGCAATCAAAAGTTAAGTTTTTCTTAATTTTTTTTATGTGATATAGTTTTTATTTTATTTATATATATATATATATATATATATATATATATATATATATTATTATTTGTTTTCTTTTTCTTTACTCTATAATAATATAACAAATAAAATAATTTTATAAAACCTTTTTTTCTTTCTTTCATAATTTATTTATTTATTTATTTATTTCGTGTTTTATTATATATTATTTATATTAATTTTTTTTTAATTACATAATTATATATTTAACCATATATTTATTTTAATTACCTATTTTATTTTATATTTATCTATTTTATTTATTTCAATAATTCATAGAAATCATTTCTGCTTTCGATTCAATTACTTTATCCCGATTTTATTAATTAGGTCGCAAGACCAATAATTAATTAAATTATATCATTGTCTTATTTAAAACCGTGCCCTATTCAGGGTTTACGAAGAACATGCCAATACACTGAAAAATATTTTCTTTCTTTTGTGCCTTGCCTTTTCAGGGTTATCGACATGGTTCACTCCGACAACGCGCCCGATCAAGAACCCAGAGCTAAGTACCTTAAAATTAAAGTCTATTTTTGTTTTCTTTTAAAATCAGGGGTTTGTTTTGCCTTCATCTTTCCTCAGCCTTTTTGCCTTTTCAGGGTTAGTCTCAAGGCATCCTTCGATCACCAACCATATCAGATCAAATGCAAAGCTAAGTATCTATTCTTCTTTATTCATTTATTTAGCCTTTCAACATTTATCCTTTTATTTTAGGGTTAGTTCTTTTGCCTTCGAACCGATGATGCACTCACCCACTTTTCTGTTTGTTCTTTCTTTTCCAATCTTCAGGGTTTGTCAATTGCCAAAGCTACGCGTATCGGTAACCCTAAAACCCTAACTCTAATATTTTCTGTTTCAATTATTGTTTATTATCCCGCTGGTTTCGATTCCCCTCTCCTCCGCTGGTTACAATTTCCCTTCCCCATATTGCTATTGTTTTTTTTGCTTTATATTAAACTGCGTGGTTAGTAATCCTAGGGAGTGCAAGTCTTAATTGAATTAGATAATTAATTACAAATAAATGTTGAATTAACCACGTGATTGTTGCACACACGCACACTTTTGGGGTAACCTCTCTGTTGCCTTGTTGCCTGTTGCCTGTTGCCTTTGTGTTTTTGCAGAATAAGCCATGTCCCTCGAATTCGAAGATACCTCAGCCATGTTGCCTCGAATACTAAAGGTCATACGACCCTAAATGATGCTGCCTTCGATACACAATATGACCTCGACCCTCGGAAGTTGCCCACGAAAAAAGGCTGAGGTATCTTCTGGTTGCCTAACGAAAATGGCTTATTCTGATTCTTGCCTTAGACTACCTGCCCTTCTATGGCATGGGACAGTCTCATGGCAAAGGATGCTTCGACGACCCTTCAACCTCCAAACGAAAGGCTTCCTGCCCTCTTATGGCAAGGATAGACCCTTTCATTCTGAAAGGCTAAAAAGAGACCTATCATCTGAGTTTAAGGTAATTGCCCCTAATTGCCTTGCAATGCTCATCTTTAATATTCTTTCTCACAATTCTTCGAAAACTGGCTACGCTCATTTACGAGCTAAAGTCCACTTTTTTCTTTCATCTACATTTTCTAAACAAACGAGCAAGCAAATCAATTAAGAGCCCATGGAAAACCATGGATGCAAAGGGTGCCTTACACCTTCCCTTTGCATAAATTACCCCCCGAACTTAGATTTCTTTAAAAAGGTTTTTTTCTGTTTCTTTTTGCCTTTCTGATTTAGTTTGGATAAAATAAAAGTCGGTGGCGACTCTTGCTTACCGCGACATTTCGATTATTAAAAAGTCAGTTCACCGTATGACACTACTATATATACTCATCCCTCTCATCATGTCCAACGCAACTCAAGTTACATAAAGTGTACAATAAAATTCTCAATAACATTTTAACACATAGCCTCATGGGTTGTTCTTCATAACCCCGCCAACATCCTTTTCTATAGAAACCCGGAGAGAAACATATTTTTCTTTAGATCTTGAACCTTCATCAAATTCTTGAGCCTCCAAGCTCGAGTAATCACCCTTTTAAAAATGTTGTGAAGTCTCCCCGATACATTTTGAAATTGTTTTGGATTTTTTTTTTAAAGATTATCCAATGGTCCATATTTTTCAAATTTTAAAATTGATCCTTCTATTTAAAAATAAAAAAATTTGACCAAAATTTTTCTGTAATATGCATTTTGAATCACTTTTGATTAGAAGATATAATTTTATCTTACAATTTTTTAAACTTATATAAATAGTCCAACAAAATTTAAGAATGAAGACTTATAGTTGATCCATACAAACTTAAGAATTTAAAAATGAATAAATTTTAATTAACGAATTTAAATTGTTATAGATTTTATTTTAATCGACGGATTGGGGCATAATTGAGTGACTTGAGATGAAGTAGAACAAAATTTTATTATTTGAATTAGTTAAAATTGGACGGAGCATAATGAAATTGATTGATATTGATTTCATTTTATTTTATCATTTACTACCATATTTTTCTCCACAAATTTATGTGTACAATAACTTTTTTTAAGTGTAATGAAGAACTTTCCGAAATTTTAATGAAAATTTTAGATTCATTATATTCCACTCGATTTCACTTCATTCAATTTAAGAGATAAGTTTCTTTCGGTTTAAGACAAGCTTCACCTCCAATTTCTCAATAATTTCCATTTATGTCATATATAAACACAAATCCAAGGAGATGAGAAGATACCACAAGGACTATTTTAAAATGAGCACAAATTGAAACGTAATAAATTGGAGATAATTATGAAGTTTTCAGCACTTGTAAGAAACTAAACGTCGAGACAGACAAAGAATTGCAATATGGATGCTTCCAACAAAACCACTAGCCAAAATCCTTCTCATTCTCTTATTATTTAGGACAATATAAACCATTTTGTCAAAGCCACACAAAAAAACTTCATTCTCTTATTATTTAATTGACCAAAGTTGTCCTCTCTCTCCCCAATCTCATTTATAAAAAATAAAAAAATATTAAATAATCAGAAAATATGGGTGATACACTCATAATGTAAAATAGTTTTGCACTGTCAATCAATCACAACCATGTATCTAATTCCATCAAACTTTTATCTTTAAAATTTTTAAAGACATGGCAAATTGCTTGTTTTTTATTGGATGACAGTGTAAAACTGTTTTACAGTGTCGGTGCATATCCATTAAACCCTTAAATAATTAATGTATTTAGACAATATATATTAGATAAATTATCTTTTCAATTAACCTAAAAGTTTGTCAGTACTATTTTGTCTTGTATCAATTTCATTAACAACAAACTAACCACCAAGCTTACAAGTAACTTAAATATTGGTTTCCATAGCTAATAAGCCAATATGAAAATAATAAGAAATAAGCAGTGTTTCACCTTCCCAATCAATCATTTAATAACACATTCTATTTCAAAGTCAATCAATTGAAAATATTAGTAAGCTATTACTCATCATTATTATAACATCATATAGTACTATAAATTATGTATTAAATAAAATGCATACATATACCATTACCATTATCAGTCATGGTCAGCAACATCATGCTGCCTGCTGTTAACATTTTGTCTTCATTCAACGACACCAATCCCACTTCCAAACCTCACATTTAAATAAAAGATTCCTCAATAAAAAAACAAAAGCAAAATATACAAAAATTCAGGTCATAAACATGAAGAAAGTATATAGAAAAGTTTCACAAATGAAAAAATTAACAATAGTATCTGCTTACTATAATTGCAAAACGTAGTTATTCATTCATTCACCTATTTACATATATTTATATTATAACTTTTTTTTGGCTGGAGGGTATTACAAGTTACAAGATAGATAGATCCATGGTATGTATTAGGTGGCAAAGAAAAAGTAAACAAAAACAAAACTAAAAACTACAATGATTATTTCTTTTTTCTTTTTTTCTTTTTTATCTATTTCTTGATTTAACGACAGAGGTAGCCTCAGAACATCTCAAAAGAAAACTGATAAGAATCATATGTTCTTTGCACCAGAGCACATATCCTTGTTTGTCTATGGTTTGAAGCAAAACCACTTTTTCTGCAAAAATAAATAAATTATATTATCATCAAATTTCACCTTCATAAATCATAACAGACACTATTGTTGTTATTTTAAGGATAAAATGTATTGATGTAACCAATTGAATTAATATGTTACTTTGGCGGATTTATCGTCATCCTTGCGCGAATCAGATCTTCGCTGTGAATTAATTCGGGCTGATCCTCCCCCGCCAGTTTTTTTCTCATCTCTGGCTTTGTTGAATATAACAGTGAATCCTTCAGCTGATGCAGGATCATTTACATCCCATTCTCCGAATTTGGGTAAAGGCTTTCCTTGTTGTTGTTCATACTGCATATTCATATATTCAAAACATTGATTAAATATAAATGATCATCAAGAATCAAGATACCCTTTTGTACATAATAAAGGAAAGATGATTCATTTATGTTAAATTGTGTATAAAATCATTGGTTTGGACAGAGAACTTACCGAAGCCATGGTGTTTGAAGCTTTGTGATGATTGGTGGTTTACCCAAATTTCAGAAGGGGAAAAGGAATATAGACAACAAAGAAGAGACAGAAGAGAAAAATATATATATAGGAAGAAGAAGAGAATGAAATGAATTAAAAAACAGGTTGGAAATGAAAGATTTTATAAGAGGGGTGAGGAATGGGAAACGATGCGGAATGCAAGCTGTTGTTACATTCCTGATTGGCCCACTCGTACAACACGCGGCTGATTTGGTTTTTCTGTTTTTTGTTTTTTCCTTTTTATTTTTAGAAGAATATTCCTTTAAAGGGTAACAGAAAATGATGGGTTAGTCCTAAAGGAATGAAGCCATTTTCCAAATATGGTAATATAATTAACATCATTAACCAAGCCAACTGATATAGTAGTTTTTTTTGTTACAAATTTTAGTTATCAATTTATGGAATGAATCAAACGACAAGGGTTTCGACGTAATTACAGCAGAAACCTATACAGAATCAAATTTATTTTTTCTTAAAAAATGGAGAAATAATGTGCTATCGATAGTTGCCGTAGTTGCACGCAGAAGATTCCCAGTTTATACAAACAAAAAAATAATAGTTGCTGCATTTGCAAACAGATCTCTTGGATTGGCCTCTGTATGATCTGAGTCTCTGCACCATAATTCTTGTATACATAACACCAAATCTAGACAGTGACGGGGGACGGTTGAGGAGAAATAGGAGGTTGAGATTTATCTATTGAGATTTTTTTTTACCAGGAGTTATAGATTTACTCGTTTCATTTCTGCTTTGATGTGTATTTCCATAAAAGCCCTCCAATCAGGTTGTTCACTGCATGAGAAGCGATGGGAACTGCGAGGCTAGAAGATAAAACTGTAGCATATCCATAAGCAAGACCAACAAAGGTTGCCCTGATGGAAGAAAAAAAAAGATTCTAATTAGATCATGATTGATGTGATCTTCAGGCCTTGGTGATAAAGAGATGGTTCATGGTAGTGAGAGTCGTGGGGAAGAATTTAGATTTTAGAAAGATATGCACCAAATGGCGAAGGAATACTTTCGACCGTTGCCTATATGCAAAACACCAAAGATGAAAGCTGCTACCCCAATACTCTGCCAGTTCATTCCTAAAAGTGGCAGAACTGCACCACGAAAAAGTAGTTCCTGGAATTCAAGTTGATAAGATGTCATTTTAGGTTAAGTAATGAAAATTAAATTAGAATAGTAAAATAAGCCGAGAAGAGTAGTTATGTTTTAACCTCGCTAATTCCAGGCAAAAATGCAACGACAATATAATCCAAAGGTTGGAGTGAGCTAAGGACCTGATTGGGAAAACAAAATAGTTTCAGAGTTAAGAAACACAAAAATGACAAACAAAAAGTTATCACAGGCAGGAATTATTCACTGAATTCAATAACTAAGAACTGTTGGATTAAAATCAAACTACTCTATAATTTTAAATTCAGTAAATCAGATTTAAAAGTTAACTTAAAATTGTGTGTAGTAGACCAATCTTCATTCAGTAGTACTTAATGTCCGGCCGGCTGCAGGGACAGTATGATATTTTGATCACAGAGAATCTATTTCATTCAGTTACCTGTCTATTGGCTGCCTCACTGGACTCGGCAAAATCTGGCCAAGTCTTCAGTAGCAAATAGCGGCTCGATGATATTAATACTACAAGTCCTGTAATCAACTCAAGATGCCACATTTCAAAACCAACTGCAAATAAGAGACAAATATCTTAAGATATTTCTCACATCATAATAAACATTTTCAACACATTTGTCAAGTATTTACCAGAAGAAACAAGTTCATTTGAGGTCACAACAGAAATCATGTTTAGATCAATTAGAAGTCATTTCATGTTAGCTTTAAAGTTCCACCACCAGAATACGAGATAGTTTAGATTACATGCTAGTGTTCACGAAAAAAATCCCAATTCACTATAAAAAAATCTGAGCATGTCTAGCTTCACTCCAATTATTAAGAGCATTCCATCCACTCAGAGGAAACATTGTACTTTCTTTCAAGCTTTATGGTTGAAAATTGGCAAATTATCAACCTTCATGTTCAATAATTTCCCCCTGACATAGCTTACGAAAATCCAAAATTGAAAGGTGCATTTCATTTCAGTATGTTGCCACCAACATCAGTACTGCTTCATATTTGAGAATAACGTATTGTTTATGCAATTAGAAGCTCATAAATAGTACTTGATTCATATTATCTTGTTACAAATTCAGATTAAAGAGAATTCGCAGAAGTTTGAAAAATCAAAAATAGCACGATGAAGTAAAAAAAGTGTCATACATGATACTTCTGTAGAGCAATCCAAGACCGGCAATCCTTCTATTGACGCAATATGAGACACCTGCAAGGTGCAACATATTACATAATGTCTTGTGTATGCAAATTTCGATGGCTAACTAAGAACCTTCAATGATATGTTCATAAACTTAAAAACTCTCGATTCAACTTCTCCTTGCTAATATGGTGAAGAAAGATCAAATCAAACTAAAATAATTTCTATGATGGCTAAATGAAACATAGATTTCTTGTATAGGCGTGCTTATATAATTAAAATAGACAATACAATAGAACTGAAAAATGCGATAAAAGGACAAGAACCTGGCGAATGACTGTCCCAAACGCAGCTATAAGACCAGAAGTTATTATGCAAGCCTGAAGCACAGCATTTCTGGAAGGAAAAGGGTTAGCATTCTGAGCAGGTGGTATAAGAGAAGTGTCCAAATTATCATTTTGAACAAATTTCTCATCTGAAATGTCACCACCATATGACTCTGGTGGTCCTTCTCTTTTGGATTTCTTCAAAGATTTCTTGGCAAAGCAACATGTGCCATATCTACTTCCTATGAAAAAAAGCCATATTATTAGGCTTGTTTGAATTATCTGATTAAGAGTTTGGGAAACTCTTGATTAGGGTTTATCTTCATTTGTGCTATTTGGTAATAGGAAAATCAATCAAAAAGTATGAAAGAAATAACAAAAGTGCGAGAGAAATTAGAGGAAGTTAAGAGAGTAATTAACTGTGAGCTAGAGTGGTGAAGATAGAAGGAGAATATGTGGTGTGAGCTCTACTTGTGCTACCGCAACAACTCCAGCAGTTGAGAGTGAGAGAAAGCATGAACATGATGTGTGAGTGAAGATGAGACTGTATTTTAGTTTGTGCGTGTTGCTTCCTCTAACTTCCGATTTTGTGATTTCAGACACACCCTTTCTTCTCTCAAACCGCTTTTTCTTCTTTCTATAGTCAACAAATCGTTTTATAGTTAAGAGGAAATGTTGGGAACAACTTCTCAACCATCAAAAAAATTGAATATTATACATTCAACTAATTACATAATATTAACAATTTAATATAATGTATTAACTATTTATTAAATAGTTTTTTTAAAGTATTTTTACCAAAAAAAATTATGTTGAATAGATAAGAATTTACAGAATTTTTTTTTAAGATTGATTTTTTTTACGATAATTTAAAATCAAAATATAAACAAGGAGGATTTTTAATCAATTAAATGCATACGCAATATCAAAAATATCTACTCATGTGACTGGAGCTCACAATATCTCATTTATTTTAATTTTAAAGGATAAAATTATGTTGATTAGTTTATTATATATATATATATATATATACATTATTACTAAATTATTAATATTATTTTTATTAATAGTTCTTAAATATTTTGTTCTGTTTTGAAATTAGAAATAAACTGATGATCGAAAGTAATGGTGGGTCTAGCTTCCGACGCGATGGAGATGGGGAATCTTCAAGATTAACACTCCAATGCGCAAATCAATATGTGGGGAAGAAGAGTGAAGTGATATTGTTTTTGAAAGTTGTTACTTCAATTTGGCATCTTCTCTGAAGATTCTAGAAGGGTTGTTACTCCCTTAGAGTGTTCGGTCGGGGTCGATATGACAAACACATAACACTTGCCCTCCAAGCCCATTTTTATGCTCAATAAGGTATGGGTTTGTTACTTCAGCATCGAATGTCGTGCACTCACACATTTATGTTTGGAAGAGCAAAAGAAAACATTTTACTTTCATGGGAATTTAGGCATTTATTGCTTCATGACGATGACTCGTGGACAACTTCATACAGGTGCAAATACCTAAAAGGATATTTTAATTGTATCTAATTTTTTGTATTGGATAAATAAAACTTTACATTTTAAAATAGAAATTTCTTTATGCACCCATATAGGGTGGAAACACACCCCTAATATTTCCAAAATACCATTTGAATATGCATATCCGAAGGCACCCTTATCACATTTTCACTGATTTCAGATATGCATATCCGAAAACACCATGAACCAGTTTCGGATATGCATATCCGAAATATGCTCTAAGTGATTCATTTTTTTCAAAACAATGATATCATTCTTTTAAGGGTTAATGAACTTTTTCGTCCCTTTAAATATTTCAAATTTCGTTTTTAGTCCCTCCAAAAATTTCCTTCAAGAAATCGTCCCTTCAAAATTTTTCTTCCGAACTATTGGTCCCTAACGTCAAATTTCGTAGCTAATCGGTAGCTAAAGTCGTAGCTAATCTCTAGCAAATTTGACGTTAGGGACCAATAATTTAGACAAAAAATTTTGAAGGGACGATTTCTTAAAGGAAAATTTTGGAGGGACTAAAAACGAAATCTGCAATATTTAGAGGGACCAAAAAGTTCATTAACCCTTCTTTTAAAACCTCTTATTATTCGACAAAATGTAACGGAAAATAAAAACTACGTAATCTAGAATAAGATACCGGTATCATAATATGGAAATACTTGTCCGATGAGTGCATAATGTCAAAATATTACAACACAGAAAAAAGGTTATGAATAAAACATAAATAAGCAACTACTACTGAGTATGCTTAATGCGAACACCATGCGACCTCCTCTGCCTCCTATACGTCGCCGCACCAACCGCCTCACTGACAACCCTCTCCATGATGGCAATCGCCTCTGGACCGCTCCGCTACATGATCCCTTTGTCCAATGCTTCCTGCCTAATTAGCTGTATCCACTGGCATATTGGCAGGAGATCAACGGCATGGTCATCCTCGGTCTACAGGTTCTTCAAGAGCTCCTCATGTGTTGGCCTAGGTGAGCATCCAAGAGCACCGAGTGTCATGATAGGATGTGACACCTGATAAAACCATGTCACATAAGCATCTACACAATTCCAGCTTTGGGTGGCCACCATACGCCGATACTCCTCAAGCACCAAATGATGCGCCAAATCCTCAAATGTAGCAGTGAGATCTCGACGGGTAACGGTGTCGGAAGCAGCCTCCAAAGGAAATCTCGGTATCATCTGTACACGTCCAAACTGTCTCATGCACCGCTCCGACAAATATCTGACCATGGTGTTGGTCCCACATGCCAACCAGCCAAAATATAATGTGATGCGGTCGAATGGGACAACATCATTGTAATCACTGAAAGGCGTCCACTGGATATCATCATGAGCAGTACGATCGAGTATGAATCCACCTTCTAATTCCCCATATGGAGGACGTATCGTGCAGCCCTAGGCATGATACGTAGTCGTGGATGCGGTGGAAGTATGAGATGATCCAGCTTTGAAACACAAATAAGATAATATGTTGGTGCACGTTAACGAATAACATATTAAATGTGATATAATTAAAAATAAATGTACCGTGAGGAGTGTGTAAGAGCCATTCAATTGTCTGGTCCTCCATAGACTTGCTTCATTCAGCTTCTGGTATAGGTATACCATAATGGCGGTCCCTAGTTCCACTCGTGCACTCTAGTCAAATTAATAGCGTACTAGAGGTATGTCATGTCTATGTAGGTGACACTTTTGTCCACAAAGAGGGATGTGCCAACCAACAACATGAACCAACACTGAAAGCGCAGGCCCAGTGGTACTCAAGAAAAACCCCATCACCCTCTTCCTCGGACTCTGCTGCCGCCACCAAGTGGTTCTCATATAGCTCTTTTAGGATGGAGAACCAGATATGCGCCCCATTCGTTGCTCGACACTCAAAATCAGTAATATATGGGTTCATTCCCATATGATCCAACATCCACTCGATGGCCTCAATCCGTTGTATCCGGGAATGGTCCAATAACCTCCCTCTGGTCGGCAGGTGGAGAAGACACGCTATATCGTATAGGGTGATCGTCAATTCCCCAACAGGAAAGTGAAAATAAGACGTCTCCTTGTGCCACCGTTCCGCAAAAGCCCCCTACATGCGAACAACCATTTTTGCAGACTACCATTTCTTGCCTAACTTATTCAAAATCTAATTTTTATCATCTAAACACTATCATTGACCTACAATAACTTCAACCTACAACATTATTCTAATATCTAACAGCCCTAATAACATTTACAAGCTAGAGTGTAAAGTTGTGGAAACTTACAATTTCTTGAAGCTTTGAGTAGATGTTGAATGGAGTTTTGAACCCTTTATCAATGTTTGGAAGGAGTTGTAGAGTAACAATGCTTTGAATACAACTTGGCAGAAATGAGTTTGAAATGAAAAAGTTTTAATTTTGAAGAGAATGAACAGAAGGCGTGGTTGTTTGGGTTTTGTGAAAAACCGCAACAATTTTCAGATATGCATATCCGAAGACAATTTTTTTTTTTAAAAAAAAAGAGTGATTTCGGATATGCATATCCGAAAACATTTTTTTTTTATAAAAAATGTCTTCGGATATGTATATTCGAAATCACCCTTTTATGTGTCTTCGGATATGAATATCCGAAATATAGAAGTATTTTAGATTTTTTACGGCGGATTTGTAAGAATGTATATAGGTGTAAAAAGAAATTTCCATTAAAAATATACAACTAAACCAACCAAATCATTTCAAATATTAATATAAAGTCTAAAAAAGGCATTAAACCTTTATTTTGGAAATGGATCATCTGCTGTTGAGCAGCAGTGCAGCCTATGTTTTGTGAGAGTAAGGAGAGAGAAATTGGATATCAAAAAAGAATTGCTGAAGATGAGAGAGAGTAAAAGGTAGAGAGATAGGAACAAAAGGTAGACATGAGGTAGAGCAGCAGTAGACGATCCAAATCCCTTTTTTTTCCATTAGCATGATATACTCCATGCTATCTATTATTTTTATTAAACAATTTTTTAAAATATTATAACAAACATAATTATTTTTTCTAATATATTACATAATATGATTTATATGAAATTTATTATTTAAATATTTCTTTATAGGAATAATATTAATAAAAATATGATTTACTAAAAAAATTTGATCGCATAAAATGGAACCAAATCAATTTGTAAAAACAAACAAAAAATAGCACTTCTTATCTTACTAGGAATAAGAGGAAAACAGCTAGAAAAAAAATCGAAATTAAAATAAAAACAAAAAAAGAGTGATCAGCTGAATCAACGGTCAAATGATGGTTCACAGTTCACACACAATGTAATAGCATTGTGAAATATTTTGCCATTTTGAGTATTAAGCAGAATTTGCATGTGGCTTCATCCTCCCTTTTTTCCTGTATTGGTCTTTACTCTTTAATCTTCAACTACTTTTGTCTCAATAAAAGTGGGATACATTATACTAAAAAACCCATCAAGACAACAATGTTACCAAAGATAGAGAAAGCTGGGAAGATGAAAAGAAAGAGCTTGAATGATGCTGAAAATGTTTCTCATATTGAACCAATCAACCTTAACAACCAGGTAAAACCTTGTTCATCCACTGATTCTTTTTTTTTTTTTTTTGTTTAGCAATGTTGATACAGTTTATGGCTATTTTAGCTTTTAGACTAGTTAGTTTGTATGATATGAAAGTAGATTAAACCCTCTAGCTTTATTTCTCTAGATATTATGAAGATGGTGATTTTTTTTTTTTTTATAAAATTTAAATATTACTTAAAGGAGGAATTTTTATTGAAAATAAAAACATGATCTTGGAAGCAAAATCAGTTTCTCCTTCTTTTTTTTCATTTAACTATCTTAGGAAATCATTTGTTACACGGAGATGAAGCAAAAAAAATTAGGGGATGTTTTGAACATTTTTTGGTTCTCAGTTTTGCTAAACCTATTCATGGATGTATATGCTTGGTACTCATTTTGTTGCTTTGTATATATGTTCAGTTTGCCTCTGGCAGGAGATTCTCTATAAGGCTGGTTGAAAAGGGCACAACATTATTGCCAGGATGTTTAGAGCCTCCTATGTTAAGAGGACATTGTTCTGCCACTGATGCCATCCAACAACATGATGTTCTTCCACCTCAAACCATCAATTCTGTATGGAATAAATAATGTTTCTTATGCGCAATATCTATTTTATCGTAATTTTTCGTGCAATTTTCTGTCAACTTTATCAGCACGTATGAAAATTCAACGGACTGAATATATTTGGTGCAGGCATGTCAAAAGACTGATATTGTTGAAAACTCAACAGTAGGTGTACCAGAAGTAATTGAGGAAGAAGATGAGGCTGAAAGTTCAACCCCGTCACTTAGTCTTAAACTAACTGAAATTGTTGCCATGGTGAGAAATGATGATGATTCCGAAACACAAAGCCGGCCTGAAGATAATGCATATCAAGTGAAGCCGGAGTATGTGGAGATATTAAGAAAAATCATCAACAAGCATGGAGATATTGCTAAGGATTGTAAGGCAAGAACAATGAAATATCGTTCAGTGATGTTGGAGAACATCTGTGAAGTCATATATGCATTGGACAACCAAAATGTTACAAACGTGAAAGGAGTGGAACAGATGATTGATCAAATCAATGATGTAAAAGTCATGGAGGTGAAGGTTGATTGGCTTCTCACGAGGCTAAATGAGATACTTGAGGCAAGACAAGCTTTTAAAGAGAGTAGCAAGCTAAAAGAGAAAACAGACAGCATTACGGAATTTATTGAAATTGCTAAAAAAGAATTGAAAGAAAGTGAAGATGATAAGAAGAAATTCTCACAGAAGCTTAAGGAAGCATGTGATAGAGAGGCTGCATGGAAAGCGAGATTGGCTGGAATGCAAACAGAGTCTATCATGGCATATCAAAGAGTCAAAGATGCCACATCTAAAGTTAAACGTTTTCTTAAGTGTTCCCTGATCGATGGTTTGCTCTAGTATGTTGCAAATTTCATCTCCTTTTTTCTTTTTTCTTCATATTAGTGGTTTTAGGATTGGTTATGTTTAAACTGGTTTAATTTTAAGACTTCTGTTTCCTAACTCATGCATGACTTAAACAATTATATGCAGATTTTGGTAACAAATGTGTAGGGTTATATCCAATTATATATATTTATGCATGGTGATTTGAATTTCCCTATGAATGTGCCTTATAGTTTTGGTTATTTGATGACTTGGTTATATGAATGTGTCTGAATAACTTTGAGATTTTCTGAGGAATCTGTATTGAAGGCTGTTGGGAGCTTCATCTACTTAGAACAGGGAAAGGGATGGTCTAACATATCGATATTTTAGTATTTAACAGTTAAAATGTTTTTATGTACAACTATCATATTTCCATAAAATGATTAAATGCATTCAGTTCTAAATCTAATAGTCCTCTGGTAACATAGACAATGTTGTAATATGGCGCTTATCGTTGATGGAAAGCCTAGTCTTACCAGTCTTTTGTTTTATTATTACAAGAATGTCTTTTTCTGTCTTCTAATAATCAATATATAGGTAAGCAATATTAACATTTATTGAATATTTATAAGCAATTTGAACTATATATATTCTTTTGGTTCTTCAACTTCATTTTCTTTGTCAGAAATGGTGACAAGATTTCAAGAACCAAATGTTTTTGCTTACTAAAATGGTTAAGAGAAAAGGTTTGAAGAACCAAATATTTTTGCTTACTAAAATGGTTAAGAGAAAGGAGTGGAAATTGGAGGGCTGGTGGTGGTAGGAGGAGAAAGAAGAAGAAAAAATGCATATAACTATTAGAAAAATCAATTTTGGCATATATTAAAAAAAATTAATTGGAATGCACCGACTATCTAAAGAAATTTTACACCGTCAGTAAATGGTAACCGTCAGATCTTAAATAAATATATCTAAAGTAATTATTATAAATGGTTGCGATAGATTGATTGTGTAAAACTTTTTATATCAGACAGATCTTGAACCGATTGAGCTTTTATACCCAGATGAGCTCAAAAATCGATGTGGAGATTTTTTACTGGTTATTATTCACGAATCTAGAAAGAGAGCTTTTCTCTAAGTGGCAGAACTCACGAACCAAACAGAAACCAACATTAATACCCAAAATAAATCTTAGTGAATTTGCAATAATACCCTTTTTAGAACAACCTCCTCACTTAAACACAAGAACGTTTCTCAAAGCGATATGACTAAAAATATATGAGAATGAAAAATATTAGAGAGAGAGAGAGAGAGAGAGGAGAGAATATTTTTTAGATGGAAAGAAATGAAGGAGAGAAATCTATTTATAGGCCAAAGGATGGTTTGAAACATGAAACAATCCATAGACGAAATTGGTACCATAAATAATCGATTGTTTGAACCCAATTTCGAAGATTTTAATAGAGAACTTTTACCTTTCATTAAGACAATATCATAATCAATTATCAACTTGTTTCGCCCTTATTTAAACGATTAAGTATTTGGTAAATTGATTAGGCAGTTCAAAAACTTAGAGGCTTCAAAATCAGTTTTAGCGATTGTGTGTGATATAGCCATATTACTTTACAAAAACGACCTTGTGTTTTTACAAAACAGTGATCACTTTAACAGATACGACCAGTCGAGCTTTCACACTTTGTCTCTTTCACACTCTGAAGCTTCAAGTCTTTTTTCCATATATAACAATTATATGATCACTTCACTTGAGTCTTCTTGTGTATGAGGTTTGAGTTACTTCAATTCAAATGCCATCATCAGAGGATTTTACAAGTGTCTTATGCATCTTTGACCGCTTGAACCAACTTTGACACTTGTTTGTTGTTGTCCTAAAGTCACTATAAAGGATGTTGCATATTCACGTGTTTTAATCATCAAAACCATGATGTTATCAGGGCTAGTCATATCTTGCTTATTTATGAGCTTTGATCATTTCTTGTTAAACCTGCATGCACAAGTTTTACATAACACCCCCGACATAACCTAATTTTTAAAGAAGGTGATTATAATTAACGGTTTATCCAGGTAAAGCTCTTCCTTAGACATGTCGCTTTGTTTGTAGACGTGTGAACCATTCCCCTTCAAAACGTGGCTTTGGCTCCAAAAGTTACAAAATAAGACCAAACATCGATATTCTGATTCCGTCTCTATGACACAGGCCTTCGCATGAGCCTCTTCATTGAGAGGGGTAATAAAAAAACCAATTTTCGAAATGTTTTATGCCATTGGAATACGCTTTGAAGTAATAAATAATATGCATCAGTATAATCAAGCCTTGACCCTGAACTCAATTCAATGCACTCTATTGTACCTTGAAAAGACAGAAGAAGAGTGATATATATATATATATATATATATATATATATATATATATATATATATATATATATATATATATATATATATATATATATATATATATATATATATGAGTTTCCTCCCTGATAGTTACTCCAGTATTAGAAGAATTTGATTAAGGCCCAAGTCACAAAGTTCAATTGAGAGGGAGAAATCATCAAATGGTTTAGACCTTCAACTTTGAAACTATGAAAAGGAAATCAAAGATCTAAGATTTAAAAGGTGCACTCATAAAAAGGTATAACGTATTATCCAATGTCACTACAAATCCTTTTATCTTTCTTAGTGATCAATACACACTAGTTAAAAGAAGGACCCACTTCAAGAAAAACCCTTTTGAGACTACCTTCGCGAGCAAAGATAGAAACAGTTGCCGAAATTGTGGAGTCTACCCAAGCAACAGAAATATCCTCCTTCACTTTTTGAGTCATGGTGGGTACGTAAAAAAATGGTTTGTTGCAAGAACACAGATGATGAAAGAACAAAGGTAATATACAAAGAAATTGTATAATTCTCCTAAAAAAATCGGGCAATTTCTTACTATAAGAGAAAAATTGAGCACTATCAGCAGTTCAAGTTTCCTATAAAAAAACACCCAAGTACTCTAGTTGCCAAAGGTCATCATGGTAAAGTATCTGAAGAGACATCTAAAGCATGAAGCGCATTTAAGGTGAAGATTCCACATTACAATGACACCACATCACGACTTTTCACTCCAATCAGGAAACGACCAACAAAAAAGACAAATGTATCAAAGCTCTCACCCTACAAAGCAGAGGCAGTGGCTTGATCCAGAGAGTTGAACGATCCACCGCATCACATGTGGTGCATGTATTTTATCCTAATTAAGAATGCATGTAATCTTATAGATATCCGCAGTTCACGCCAAAAGGTTAGTGAGTAGTTATATCCCCCCTAATATACAAGGGGAAACACGCCATTTTTCATGTATTTTTTTAATTCAAATTCCACCGCACTACAAACTATCATTGCAATCTGCATCCGCTGATCACTAATTGAATCTGATTTCCTTGAGGAACAATTATAATTTAAAAAAAATACAATTTAATATGTAAAAACACAATCTAAAACTAGTCATGTAAACCAAGCCAAATCAATACTCCACTACCTATAATAAATAAAGGTATTTTAGTAAATGATGTTAATCTTTTCATTAAAATCAACACATCTAATCATTTTCTTAAGAACCGCACAGCTCAAATAGGACACTTATTATGAGACGGAGGGAGTATTATTTTATTTTTGTATGAAATAGTTGTTTCTTAAAACAATTCACATAGCACTACTAAGTGGGCATAAAAGGAAAACAACCTAGTTCTGAAAGTGGCTGAGCTTGGTGGCAATGACCGAACCGGAGGAAAGTCACATTCAGGAAATGGATTGCATGTGGAGTGTACATGGTACGATGGTGAGGATTAGATGGATCAACGGTAAAACATGATGGTCCACCATAAACCACATTTAGCACACTAACACTTGAAATAGCAATGTGAGAATCTTCTATTTTGAGTATTTTGCAGTATTTGCATGTGGCTTCATCCTCTCTTTTTTGCTGTATTGGTATTCTTTCCTAGTACTACACAGCCACTAATTTGTCTTTATCCTTAAACTACTTTTGTCACAATAAAAGTGTGATTCAAATATTACTCATACTCAATAACACAACAATGTCACCAAAGATAGAGAAAACTGGGGAGATGAAAAGGAAGAACTTGAATGAAGCTGAAAATGTTTCTCATACTGAACCAACCAACCTTAACAACCAGGTAAAACCTTGTTCATCCACTCTATTTTTTTTTGTTTAGCAATGTTGATATAATTTAGGGCTGTTTTTGCTTTTAGACTAGTTAATTTGTATGCTATGAAAGTAGATTAAACCCTTTGGTTCTCAGTTTTGATAAACCTATTCATGGATGTATATGCTTGGTACTCAATTTTATCCTAACATTCAACTTGTTGCTTTGTATATATATATTCAGTCAGATCCTTTGGATTGCTCTCCTTCTGTCAGAAAGAAATTAAATCCGAATTGCAATAGCCGCCGCATTTTGAGATCTTCTAAAAAGCGGGTTGAAACTGAAAAAACATTGCCAGGACGTTTAGAGCCTCATATGTCTCCAGCTAAAATTGTTGAAAATTCAGCAGTAGGTGGACCAGAAGTAATTGAGGAAAAAGATGAATGTTCATCCTTATCCCTTAGTCTCAAACTAAGTGACTTGGTTGCCATGGTGGGAGATGATGATGATGATGATGACGATTCGGAAACACAAAGTCGGTATGAAGACAATGTTAATGCATATCAAGTGAAGCCGGAGTATATGGAGATATTAAGAAAAATCATCGACAAGCATGGAGATATTGCTAAGAATTGTCAGGCAAAATCAGTGAAATTTCGTTCGATGATGTTGGAGATAATCTGTGAAGTCATATCAGCATTGGACAAGAAAGATGTCACAAACTTGAAAGGAGTGAAAAAGATGATCGGTCAAATCGATGATGTAAAAGAGATGAAGGTGGAGGTTGAGTGGCTTCACACGAGGCTCACTGAGATACTTGAGGCAAGGCAGGTTTTTAAGCAATGTGGCAAGCTGAAAGAGAAAATAGACAACATTACGGGGTTTACTGAAATTGCTGAGAGTGAATTGAAAGAGTGCGAAGATGAGAAGAAGAAATTGTGGCTGAAGCTTAAGGAAATATGTGATATAGAGGCCGATTGGAAAAAGAGATTGGCTAGAATGCAAGAAGAGTCCATCATGGCATCTCAAAGTGTCAAAGATGCCATGTCTAAAGTTAAACGATTTTATAAGCGCTCCCTGATCGATGATTTGCTCTAGTATGATGCAATTTCATCTCCCTTTTTATGTTTTCTTCATATCAGTGGTTTTAGGATTGGTTGTGTTTAAACTGTTTTAATTTTAAGACTGTTGTTTCCTAACTCAAGCATGACAAAAACAATTACAAGTGGAATTTCGTAACAAATGTGTAAGGTTATATCCAATTATAAATTTATGCATGGTGATTTGAATTTCCATTTGAATGTGCCTTATAGATTTGGTTATTTGATGAGCTGATTGATGATAAAAGATGTTTGCAGTGGAGCTTATTAAGTATATTTGTAGTGAATGATATTGGAAGAGCGATAACACTGATCCGATGAGGGGATGCAGCTCTCGCGAATTTTCGCAGCAGAGACTTGATTCCGAATATGGTGTTGAGGAATTGTGAGGGTTCTGCAAGGTTTTAAGAGATTGTGCGAGAAAGAAATTTAAGAATGAGGTTGTGACAGGTTTGAAAAATATTCCATTACAAAATGAATTGATTTAGGAACTGTTGCATCAACAAGTGATGAATGGTCTCACTGTACTGTACTATACTGGAAAACCATGGGGTAAGAAAGTCACTAAGTTTAATCTATTCCTGCACTTTCATATATGCACTGTCTTGATATTTTATTGTTGATGGAAAGTCTAGTCTAACCAGTCTTTTGTTTTATTGTTACAAACATGTCTATGTGTCTTCTAATAATCAATATACAGATAAGCAATTTTAATTGTATTAGAATAATTTAAAGCTAATTTGTTCAAGATATATCCATATATATATTCTTTTGGTTCTTCGACTTCTCTTACTTTGTCAGAATTGATGACAAGAATTCAGGAATCAAATGCTTTTGCTTACTAAAATTGTTAAGAGAAAAGAGTGGAAATTGGAGGGTTGGTAGTGGTAGGAGGAGAAGAAGAACAAGGTGACCTCATTTAGATCATATGAAATCGTCCACGTACCTCCAGAGCAAAACACGAGGGCATATGCCCTGTTCAAGCTTGCAAGCACGAAAGGTGTAGGCGGTAACCATTCTCTCATTCAAGAGACATCGAACAAATCTAGTCTCGTCACACCTAGCCTGGTAGTGGCCATGAATGACAGTACCGTGTGCGCCTCTCATGGATGAGACTGATAATATTTTACAAGTCAACACCCTACCGAGCGACCTTGTAGAGGCCAACCTCATAAAGAGAATGACATGTTCATATTTGATCATTTGAAGGAAAATATATTGAAGAGGCTTGTCAACTCCTTTGTTAAAATGTGCGGAAAAAGACTGGAATGACCTTATCTTTAGCCAAGCACCTTATCATAGGGGTGACTCTTCCCATTTTATATAACTAGTATGTCATTATAATGTACTTGGCGGTCAATCTTCTCCCCCTTTTCACCTCCGACTCATCCTCTAGTAATAGGTCGTTTTCAAATATCTTAATATGGACGACCTCTGTTCCTCTGACCTATGACTAGCATGTTTCAAATTTTGTGCTAGGAACCATAAATGTTTTTTGAATCATTGTCTTGTTATGACCTTGTCTCCAGCTTTGAGAGCAGGTATGCCCTAAAGTTCTCATTTCCTGGTGCATAGATCATTTTAAAGTGTTTGAAATTTTTGGCCATCTCTTGAACCATCTTTAAATATCTTAGCAAATGTGCTTCCTTGGTTTGATACTCATTTGTCAATTAGTTTATGACAAACTGAGATTCACTCTGGGCACAAAATTTATGGCCCCAATTTCTTTTAATAAACTCATTCCAACGATTATGGCCTCATATTCTACTTCGTAGTTTCTAGCATTGAATTTGAAATGTAAGGACTGCTCATTCAAGTAGCTTCCTGGACCTTCCAATACTACTTCGACTCCACTCACCTTCAAATCGTAAGATCCATCTGCAAACAAGATCCATGTGTGAGGATCTTCTTCCTTCATAGATGATATGAACTCCACCAGAAAGTCAATGAGAATTTGAGGTTTAATTCTACTTCTTGTTGCGAAAGTGATATTAAACTCTCATAATTGAATAGCTCATGGGACCATTCTTTTTGACAAACCCAGCTTTTTTCAACACAAGGAGCATAGGATAATTTGTCTCTACTATGACATGATGACCCTAGGGTCTTAATTTTCTTGTTACGACGATGACTACCAACACTAACCTCTCAATCTTCTGATATCTTATATCGACTCTTTTAAACACCTTGTTAACAATTTAAATTTGTATGTTCTCGCCTTTACTTCTTGTACCAGAACCGAGCTCATGGCATTATTCTTGGTAGATAAATACATCAATAAAGGCATTCCTTCCTTTGGGAGAGATAATACTAGAGGGTAGGTGGAAACATCTTTAGCTTTGCAAACGTATCTTTCTTTTGTGCATTCAAACATTTCTTTCTTCTTTAATGTTAGCATAAATGGAATATTAACTGTTGGTCTTCTTTGACAGAGTTAGGACTCCATAAGTTAATTATGGCCCAAAACTTTTTAGACTTAGCCTAAATTCCTTTTCTTGTGATCTTGAAACCTAAATATTTTTTTGGTTTGAATAAAAAAAAAAAAGAACATTTTGTTGGATTTAGATGCATGATATACCTTATCAATGACACCACTTTGTTGTTAAGGTCCTCACACCTCCAAATTGCGTCCAATATGATTGGCAAACACAATATCCATCGCCCTTAAGTAAATTTTCCTAGCGTTTTTAGGCCAGACAATATTACTTCATAACAGTATTTTGTAATTATTGGTCATGAACATTGTCTTGGGCGTGTGAGGTGGGTTCATTTTAATCTGATTGTAACCTGAGCACGTGTCCATAAAGTTGAACACTTTGTAGCCAATACAACCATCAATCAACTTATCAATGTTAGACAACAAATAGGGATCTTTTGGACAGGCTTGATTAAGATCAGTGAAGTATACATGATGTTGCAGTGTTAGCAATCAAAAGTGTAAGTGTTTGTTTTGTCGTATCCACAAGGACTGATACAATATCAATGTTGTTAAATAGTTACTATGGTTTTAAGCGTAAGTTTGCAAGATTTTTTATTATGGAAAATTACATAATGTAGAACGGATGAATGATAAATAAAATTTTAGAGAGATGAGACTTGCTGGGATTGGATTTCATCCACCGATTAAATATGCAACTTACTAATCAGCTATACACAATCTAAACATCTATCAATATCATTACGCATCGCACACAACAGAGTTTATGTCTAAACTTCTGATGAGATTTCAACCTTATTGTTTAATCGACGATCTCTCATCCTATTAAACAATACAGAAGCATTAAGAATTGAAACTTTATGTGAATGTTAAGCTAAATTTATGTCTAGAATTTATAATCTAACAGAAGTTCATCTTAAAAGATAACATTGATATCAATTATTAAATAAATTGTATATAACACCATGATCAATAAAAAATTTCTCAACTCATTAAACAATACAATAAGCATTAAGACTTGATACAAAGTGAATGTCAAACTCCAAATCTATGTCTAGACTTTGGTCTTTGATAGATGATGATCTTAGGTTAAGAATTGAAATATATTTGTCAATAGAAAATCAAACTGTATAAATAACATAAAAACAAATATTAACATCTATATTGATTCATAACTAGTTCACAAAACAAAGATCAGAAGAAATACATACGATTACAGTTAATTACATCCAATCCCAACAAAAAAGAGATTAAGCTACGTATGGTATTTGATACAAGTGAGGAGAAAAAAGATGGATGAGCATCAATTTTGATTTTTTGACACTCGATGCATATCCAGCCTTGATTCTTCTGATTCTGATTTTCTCCAATGTGTCTGGTGTATTTCTCTCTCAAAGTTGGTGTCTATATCCAAAAATATGAAGAGGAGCTCTATTTATACAAATATAAAATAGGCGATCGCACTAAGCCCCAACAGACGGCGCTTAGCGCGGCTACAGGACAAAAAAGAAACTTAAACTGCCACAAATCGCGCTAAGTGTAGAAAAATGACACTTAGCGCACTACCCTCTACTCCAACACCTCTAAGCATGCTTTGAAGGCGCTAAGCGCGGTGGGCTAAGCACGACATTTGGCGTTTAGCCCCATCTGCAACATTTTTCCTTTTTTTCCCAACAATTCATATTGAAGTCATTTATTTGCCTTTTGATGACCAAAGCTCCTCCAATGCACACAAACCTAAAAAAAATAAAGTGTAAAGATCAAACTAAATAATATTTACATAAAAGTTGAGGTTTTGACTTGTTAGTCAAATGAATTAAGTTAATAAGTGCCACTTTCTCATGCATAAATTCACCACAATTTGACACTTATCAATACACACATTTGTCATTTCTTGATGGCTTTTTGACCAAATCCATGTTTGAGAATCGTGAAGGATATTTGATTTCATTAATAAATGTGGCCTCTTTTAATTTTTTAACCTCTTATGTGATAACAATTATTTTTTCTTCTCAAACCTTTTATTTCCTATATATAACAGGCTTGGACTGTATTTTGAGTGCGCCCAGGCGAATAAATCCATATTTTTTGTAGCAATCCGAAAATCTCGACTTCCTAGCTCTTTGATAGAGGTGTTCTAGTCTTGTTAGTTGGGAAGCTTTTGGAAACAATCTATACTATTTTCAAATCCTCTATAGCAATTAGACGATCATCCAAGAATTCCTCTTTCGGGTCTAAATCCACAAAGTTGATACTACGGGTGTTGGGCTTTAAGGAGGTTACCCCTATCTCTTCTTAATCTTCAAACTATCCTAATAACACTTTCAGGAAACTTCCTGGTATCTCTTTATCACTCCTATTCGACTATTATCAAGAGGATATTTCATGGTTAGATAGATGGTGGATAAGACTACTTCTAACGCATTGAACGCAAGCCTACCATGGTGATGTTGTAAGGTGAAAGTGATATGGCCACATACTCGCACTTGCTCTCCCGAAAATTCAACTAATGAGCCATTGAAAGGCTGGAGAAGTTCATGGTCCAATTGGAGTCTTTAGAATGCCTCCCAATACATACCATTGGTCGAGCTCTTGGGATCAATGAGAAATATTTTGATATCCCAATCATATATTTTCACGCTATTGACCATAGGGTCATCCTTGTGAACTACTCCCTCCGGTCTCGAATATAAGCAACAAAAAAATCTATGGTCTTAAATATAAGCAAAAATCATCTATAATTATTACATTTAATGTCATTATTCCAGATATAACCCTACTTTTTCACATTTCTATGTTTTTAACGTTTTCCCAGGCAAAAAGTAGGGGTAAAATTAAAAAGAATGTAAAACATAAATGCATCTAGACATTTTTCTTAAAGGGTGGGATTTTTTGTAAAGTACTTATATATGAGACTGAAGGAGTAAGATTCTTACAGTTTCTGGATATGAAAAGCCATATTTGTCAGAGATGTTAACTTCAATCCAGATAGTGGCTCAAAAATATGCATACCTAATTGACATATCTCCTTTAAGAAAACTTGATTATCTTCTTTTTGCAAACCCTCCAACGATGGTATTAAGTGTGTGGAAAATCTGCTCGGCATCTTCCGGGTCCCTATTTCTTCTTGGTTAGGGGCGTCTTAGTTGACTTCTCTCGAGCTAGAGCGAACTTTCTCAATTGTTACGAAAATTTCCTTGCATGTATCTCCTTAAAAGGTCTTCTTAAATAAAACGTTTAATCTTTTCTTTATTCTCAATGTTATTCTCTTCTTCTTTTACAAAGCATTATGTTATTGCCATAATCTCCTCAATTGAATCTGTCAGCTTTTGTGCGAGCAACTCATTGAATTGTCATGCCTTAAGGCCATTCTGAAAAACCCCTATGAACATTTCTAGATTAGGATGAACCACCTTAATCATCACTTCATTAAACCTGACCAAATATTATCTCATGGACTCATCATTTTCCCTGACGAACAATAAATAAACTGGTTGTCGAGACCGTTATATGCTTGCTTGTCGAGAATTGATGGATTGACTTTATGGTGAGCTCCTTCTATCTGACTATGGAGAACTTCGACAAGTTCATATGCCACCTTATTGTTGTCTCCTTGAGCGTTCCTGCCAAGAGTTTGCATTTGAGAGAGTTTGTTGCATTGATTATGGCCATTTGGGTATTGAATACGTTGATATGTTTCTCAGGATCACTCTTGTCATAAAAAGGTGTTACTGTAGACGGTTTGAAACCTTCGCTGATAGAAGCATCCCAAGCATCAGAGGAGAAAGGCAGAGGATCACAAAATTCTTCATTTTCCTCCATAAGGACTAGTTGTTGTTGCCTTTGTTGCAAGTTTCACACATCGCCCTAAAAAGCTACAATTTGTCGTCGCAATACGTCCATAGCGGTATGTATTTTTGTTACGGCACACCCATCATTGTTATTACTGTAGTATTTCTCACCGTTGAAAACCAGTGATTTTGTAATTCAATTTTTAGAAGGATTGACCTAGGAAATTTTTACTTGATTCCATGGTGAGCGCTAAATATAGTGAAAAATGTATATTATTTGCAACTATGTGATCTTATAGCCAACAAAGCCATGGTGTTACTATTGTCAAATGGTTGAGCTCTCTTCCTTTTTTGTCCCTTGGCTTTTAAAACTCAACTTTTCCTTTCTCTTTTTTGACGGTTATAATCGTTACTATATTTATGCATATTACTTAATGTTGTTGTTCTTTCATCTGAGCGTTACGACCATAACGACAATTAATTGTTGTTCTCATATCTGAGTCTAACGGTCACAATGGTCATTAACCTTGTTGTCTCTGTGTATGCCAAACTTATCAAGTTTGTTATTTATGACCTCATATGAGTTATTGATATCGGATTTACATACCACCTTTAGCTTAAACCGGCCACAAAACCAAGTGAACTAATTTAGGGAATATGATGAGTTGGTATTTAGCCCTTTAGTTCAAGTCGGACACAAGCTTGACTAACTCGACAACTCTAAAAAATTACAAACTCTTGTAATTCTTGTTTAACATCGTTGGAGTATATTCTCGAGACTGTATTCAGATTAGCGGAGGTTAGATGATGTTGACCTGAGTCTGAGTCTATAATATATTGATACATATTTCTTTTAAGTTAAAATAACATTAGGAATGAATACTCGGTTAAATAAATTATACCAAGCCAAGATTATTATTGAATGTACCTAAAATTAATATTTTTCGTGAAAGTATTCCATGTGAATAATCATTTCTATAATTTATGATTCTCTACTAACAAGAGACAAACTTATAAAAAAACAAACTCCTTAATATTTCTAAGGTCAAATGATAGGATATAAATGGTCGACATTCACACACACAAATTTAATCATCCGCACGTTACTTAACGCCTGTTTTTTGTTTGTTCCCTGCATTGAGGCACAAACAGGTTAAAAAATTGGTGTACAGTTTAATCATACTTCTTTAAACAAGTCGATTATGAGTTGTAACTAAACCCTTCCGGTTTAGGTAGGACTAGAATATCACAAAAATAAAATAACGAGAATCCTCGCATTCTTCCATTGATTATTTTACATTTTTCTACGTTGACGATTTTCTATTTTTGCGTATAATATTGACTTTATGATGCATATATAGACCCATAAAAATACATGTTGGCAGTCCTCAAAAATGTGAGTAGGGTAGAGAAAACTAAACAAAGTATCGAATCTTCTGCATTTAGAATTGTCCAGTAAGTTTTCAACGTTGGTCTCTTGTAGACATACTTCAAGAGGAAAAGAGCTAGAGATAGTAGAATCCAGTCTCAGCTTTAAATTTAAATTAAGGCACCTATAAATGTCTATGTTCATACACTCATATATAGGGCAACAAAAATGTGACAACACAGTCCCCGTTACTTATTTTCCTTCTCGATTTCATAGACAATAATAATACTAATAATAGAGACAGCATTCAAAATTGCATAAAAGACAAAATAATGCTCATGTGAATATTTATCTTTTTTTTCATATTGAAAACATATGCTCCAATATACAAAATACGTCACTGAAGACGTGGCACTAAATGCTAGTACTACGTTGGTTTTTCAAAAGAAAATATCAAACGACGCCGTTGGTTCCTGTCTACTACTACTAACGTTACCGCGGTACGACGACGTCGTTTTTGGCCTTCTTGAGCCAGGAACTTCAGGCGGCGTCAGCATGCGAATCAGCGCCAAGTTAATCCCTTTGAAAAACGGGTGCTTCTTGACGTCAGCTGCCCCGCGCTTTGACCCGAGCCGTTGAGCCGGGTCCTTGTTAAGCAAACCACAAATCAAGTCTCGCGCGTGACGTTCAAGCGTGGTTGAAGGCGTGGCTGTGGGAAAGGTTAAGGGTTTTTTTAAGATGCTACGCAGCGTAGCCTTGTTCGATGGAGCTGCAAATGGAGTATGTCCATAGATGAGTTCGTAGATGAATATTCCAAACGACCACCAGTCTACGGCGTTTCCGTGGGAGTTTCCGGCAGCTACCTCCGGTGAGACGTACTCGTGTGTTCCAACAAATGAACAGGACCGGGCTGAAACCGGTTCAGCTACAAAGAGCCGGTTCGGTTGAATGGTTTGAACCTTACGAGACCGGAATAACCGATTTGAGAAGCAAGTGAATGGAGTAGAGAAAGAACGCGTGCGAGTGCATGGTAATGTTGGTGGAAACGCGGAGTCTTGTAATGAATCTGATGATTCAACGGCGGGGATCGCATCAGAGCAGAGTGAAAGATCGAAATCTGAAAGCATAATGTGACCGTCGGATCTGACTAGCACATTCTCAGGCTTTAGATCTCTGTAAATGATTCCAAGCATGTGAAGGTACTCCAACGCCACCAACACCTCAGATGCATAAAATCTGAACAACAAAAAAAGATAAGTAACTGTAGTGATAGAATAATAGAAGAACAAAAACGTCATCGTTTCAAGAAATTTACCTTGCGGAAGAAAGAGGAAGACGGTTATTAGGATATTTATGGCGTAGAGAATGCAAGTCTCCACCGGAACAAAACTCCATAACAATGCAAGAGAAATGAGAAGCTTCAAACTCAGCGTAAAGTGTAGGTAGAAAAGGATGATCAAGCATCTTGAGGATCTTTCTCTCCATTTCAGCTCTCTCTACTTTCTTCTTCAATGCTACAACCTCTTTATCCACTACCTTCATCGCATACAAGCAAGAAGCTTCTTCTTCATTTTCGAATTTGTTATTTCTGTTTCGGAGGCGGCAGAGGTAAACAGTACCAATATCACCGGCACCGATACGACGGAGGAGGTGAAAGTCACGGAAGGTAAGTGCCGATTTGCGGCGGAATGTAGCGGAACGGATAGCGGAGTAAGCAAAATCAGAGGAGCGGTGAGGCTTGATGGAGAGGCTCTCAGGGGAAGCAGGGATAAGGTCGAATGAAAGACGACTGAAACTCGTGCTGCAGAGGCTTTCACTGCTCATTGAACTTCGTTGTGTGGAATTCACAGTCTCTAAACTCAACTCAGAATCACGTGCAGGAGGTTCTAACATGGTAAACAGAAAACAGAGAGGGTTCACTGTTGATTGCACGCAACAGAGGGTTTAAACTTGGAAATTTGAATGCGTAGGTTGAATGGTAAACTTGAAATTGAATAAAACGAGGATAAGTAATAGAAATAATAAAATACATATAGTTATTATAGAAAGTGTAGGGTTTCTGTTTGTGAAGAGATTGGAACTTGGTTAGGGTTATGGGAGCAGAAAATATAGAAAGGATAATAAATTTGTATTCGTACGAAGATTTTACAGAGTAATAAGAGAGGAACAGGTTGGGCCAGAAATAGAGAGGTATAGTATAGGGGGAGGTAGTTGTGATGTATTTAAGCGAAAGACGTACTGAGTTTAACAGAAAAAGGGAGTGGGGTCACGTGAGAGAGAGAGCGAAGCGTGTGAGTTTTTTGTTTTCGCACGTGTGAAGAAGAGAGAGGAAAGTAGGAGTGTAGTAATAGGACAGGGACCCTGGAGGGTGGTGACGAATTTAGGAAGAGAAATGTTGTCACGTGGCAAAGGTTAATTTGGACCATAGTTCAAGCTTTGACAAATTACTGGGTAATTTACTTATGAGCGTGTGTTACAGACTGCGTGGTTTGAAGCTTTTTATGTTTTTGGTTTTTTGTTTTTAAAGCTGAGACAGTAATTTATTGTAATGACTGAAAAGTCCCGGTGAAAAGGTTAGGTAAACCATGCTACGGTCAACCGTAGTAGTAATTTTTATGCATCTACTGGTATTTATTTATGACCAAACAGACAAGGTTGTGTGTAGTTAAGGTAGCTTTGCTTTATTCTTGACCAAAGACTCACACATTTTTAATCTCTTATTCAAATTGGTTTGAAAACCTCAAGGACATGCAAATTACACTGGTTGTGTTTTGTTTTTAATTTTAGAAGAGGAGGAAGTGATTTTAAAGTTGTAAGAGTTAATAAATATTGGGACGCAAATTCCAATGTAATTCTTCAATTCTATGCTCAATTTCAATCACTCATCTCAATCTCTGCAAAATTTCAATATTAATGGGATGATTCTGCACAATTTCAATCACTCATCTCAATCGACTCCCAGAAAGAGGGACCAGAACATTTGTTTTTACTAACCTATACTTTTACTATAAATAAAACAAAATTAATGAAAACTAATGGAGTCATGGACTAAGGTACAGTAAAAAAGACAAAATAAAAAGTATAGACCAATGGAGGTCCATTTATTCAATAATCAAGATTCCATTTTCTCTTTACTTTTTCTCCAAAATTGAATAACAGAATTATTCTACTTATTTTTTTATTTTATTAAATAGTAGAGTAAGGAATGTGAGCATATTTAGAAAAGTGAAAAAATCTCCAATAATTGACTTATCTAAGAAGCACAATTTTAGTGTTTGGAATCAAGCTAACTTTTTGGCGTTCATGCATTCATGCAGAGTATTGTCTAATGAAAAGATTGATGATGAATGACTATATAGTGCCTGTAGAAGCAGAGACACAGTTAACTATGATATGCAAATATGCACATCTTGTGCCATTCCATATTGTGATTTTGATCTATCATATAATTGTGCTTGCTGAGTGACGTGTTTGTTTTTGGACTCGTTTATATCAAACCAATCATATCTATCTCTACAAATGAGCTTGAATTGCTTGCGGCGACTCTTTAAAATACTATCTACAAATGAACTTGAATTGCTTGTTGTGACTCTTTAAAATACTTTCTCTATAATCTATATAAACCATGGGTGATTTGATAGAGAAAATAGAACAGATCTTCTTTTCAACGTGAGGATTATCAATTCTCATATGGGGACAATTTCTTATTCATCACAAAAAAGTTGGGTAATATACTTTCAACCAATCACAAAATCTCATTTTATTTTAACATATTTAATTAATTTCAAAATAATACAATTATTTGTTGTTTCCAAAATATTTTACACTGAAGATAACTCTATCCAACTTTTTTAGTTGGGTAGATAAGAATTCACTTTTTTTTTAAATAAAGTGGAAGGGTGGTTTTGGATACTTTCGATGACGGAAGGTGACTTCTTTATTCATTATTCATTAGAATTAGGGGATTCAATTTATATTAATTAGCAAAGGTTGTCTCATACGTTTTGTAGTTTGTAGGATTCAATCTTGAGTGTTACATTTTTAAAGTATGTCTTAAATTCTTAAGTGATGAAGAGAAAGAAAGTTTGTGTCGAAATTGCAAAAAATTCAAGAAGTCAAAAAAATTGTTGTAATGTCTGTTTTGGACGGTTTGCGGGTATCTAGTTTGACATATTCGATTTAAGGATCCGTTTATTTATCGTTAGAATATTGAATATATATTTTGTATTAATTTAGAAATAGTATAAATTAAAGATATTATAAGATATTTATAATTAGACTATTTCTAAATTAATACAAAATATATATCTTCTTTTTATTAATGTGACAATTTTAGAGCTTTAGGAGAAAATGGAGAAATAATAGTTTAGGGAAACCTTTTAGAGCTATATAGAAGAATCAGACAATACTTCTTGATACCTTGGTTTTGAATGATTTATATATTGGGAGTTTGAGAGGTTGAGAAACACTTGGGTAGAAAATAGGGGTTTGTTCTTGAGATACCTTGTGATGCAGATTGGGATGGCTACTCAATCAGGTGAAAAGATTGTTCTATGCATCTTTCCTCTATTTAATGAGGCTGATAAAGCCTACTCAAATTGCTATGGACAATGGATGAAACAGAAGGACTCTGCAAGACAGCCATAAGGAATGCAAAAGACTTTTTGACAGTGATAAGAGATAGAAGACCACCTAAAGGTGTTCTACTTGTGTGTTTCCATTAAATTTGTGTGTTTCCATATGTGTTTATGTGTGTTGCTTGATTGCAATATTTGTATGCTTCCATATGTTTACATTTACTCTATTTTTGTCAATTTCTGGCTAAAAAGGGGGAGTAAAATGTTAGTGTGTTTGATTATCTTAATGTTACAACATGCTGCTTGGCATGCATCTTAATTGTTGTTCTACTATTAAGGGAAGAGTAACTATCATGATTGTCTGCCGCAACTATTTAGGGGGACCATGATAGTTTGTCATGCTGCTTGATTGTGTTGCTAAAGACTGGAGATTGAAGAATGTGTGGAAGATGTTCTTACATCCTGTCGAATGTGAGGTTGTTTAAATAATATTCTACTGCATATGCCCATGATGTGTGAACTTGAGTAGTTCATATTTTGGTATCCCTTTGAGGGGGAGTACTAGTTTTGTATGACAGGGAGAGTAGTGGACTTGTCTGTTTGCACAAGCTCCAAAGAGCTTTGAAGAAGACCTTTTGTGTAACTGATGTGCATCTCTGATATGTCCTTGCAATTTGTTTTAAATTTATATGCTATCATGCAAATGTGATTTATCTCCAGGACTTAATTGTGTGTTGGTTATTTTAGCCAAAATTTGTCAAAGGAGAAGATTGTTAATTCCATGATTTTTGTAATTGGCAAAATTTTGCTAAAACGTGGTTCTTAACTTATATTAAGCAAGATGTTGAAACATCTTGTCCTACTGTCATAACAGATTCAATTGTTATGTGTTTGGCAGATGTTCTGTCAGATGTTGTGACATCCTACACCAGAACATCCTGACTGTTCAGACTGGTTTTTAAACCTTGATAGATTTAATTGAAAAATATGAGAATTTGGAATATTCATATAATCATTATAGTTGCAGGCAATCAATGGATGATTAGGATAAATGCATATTAGTCTCTGTTTTTAAAAAAAGAATCTTTGCGATTTTTTTGGAAAACTAAGATTTTATTTGTTCCTAATTTGTGAAAAGATCTTGCAGTTGTTTTCAGAAAAAAAGAATATTGAATTCAGTTTAAAGTCATAGCCCATTATGCAAGTATCTATAAAAAGGAACTTGGGAAACCCAGTCTGCTAAGTATTCACACAAGGAAAACCGTGGGTGCAATAAGGATTGTTGTTTTGGGAGTCTCTCAAATTCTTCGTGTGTTCTGTTCCTTGTGTCACTTATGTATCTTCTGATGTATTGAGGTGAACGCGTGTTCTCATTCTTGAAGCTTTTAAGCAATAGAGTTTAGTGGTGTTTTTGATCAAAGCTTTTCAGAAAGATCAATTATTGTTCTTAGCTAAGGTGCTTAACTAAGTATTATATATTGGAAAGTGTAATCTTTCTACTTGGGTTCCCTTTGTCACGGGGTGTGTGACTGTTTTATCACTACGGCGACTAGAAGTGGGATGACAATTTCTCAGTTTTAGATGTCGACTTCTAGGAAAAGTAGTATTGGGTAGTGATTAAGCGAGAAGTTGTAAACTAGAGGTGTTTAGGCTTTGAAATAATACTGCTGATAGTGAACTTTCTTGGCGTGGAAGCCCCCAAATAAGGTGTTGTTTACACTGAACTGGGTTAACAATTCATTGTGTTATTTATCATTTTGTCATTAACTTTCAGTTTTAATAAGTGTGTTGTAAGTCGGCAGATGTTATAACAACTATCTTGATATTGATTGTGTCTTGTTATGACATTTGTCTTGACACCTGTTGTAAGGGCCAGAATTTCATTAGAAACTCTTAAGTCTTAAGATTCTTTTGTATACATTATTTTTATACTTATGATTGTATATTAAGTGTAATACTCATACAATATCTCATTTGTAAATTAGAGTGTTAGAAGTCTCTTGCTTGTGTGCTTGAGCAAATGAAATCTCTTGCTTATGTGCATGAGGATTAAAAGTGTCTTGCTTGTGTGCATGAGCATCTGAAGTCACTTGCTCATGTGCTAGAGCATTAGAAGTCTCTTACTTGTGTGTTTGAGCATTTAAAATCTCTTGCTTGTGTGCTTGAGCATTTGTAATCATATGTGATTATAGTGAAATCCCTTAGAAGTGCAAGGAGACTAGACTGCTTCTGTTTTGTGGGAAGAAACAAGATATATCGCACATGTATCTCTTTTCTTGACTCTTTAACTTTGAACTTATTTTATACAAACAATCACATTTGTATCGGATTCTAGACCTTGTGTTTAGAGTCTGATAAGAGGGTTTTAGAAAAGAAAGAAAAAGCTAACACAATTCAACCCCATTTCTTGTATTTTTCTCACCTTCATTTGGCATTATAATGCCTGGTCTATTCTCTAACACTTAACAGTGGTACATTAAAGATCCTGAGAGAAAAACATGTCTAATGGTGATGAATCTGGTGTTAGTAGTCACCTTAATGTGAATCAAGATTATAGTAACTCTGAGAAGAATAATTATATTTCTAAACCTTCAACCATCAGTGGAGATTCTACCGAGTTTGAATGGTGAAAAAGTAAAATGTATACTCATACAATAGGTATTAATGATAATTTATGGGATATTCTTGAAGATGGAATTATATTCCAGTTGATGGAGTAGGAATGGTTGCTGATAGAAAAACACTCACACTTGCACACAAGAAGATATATAGAAAACATCACCGAGTGTGTGGCATTCTGGTAGATGTTTTACCTCACTATGAGTACATAAAGATTATTGACAAACCTACTACTAAAACTATCTTTGAATTTCTGTGTTCTACCTATGAAAAAAATCAACAAGTTAAAGAGTAAAAGGCTATTCTTTTGGTTCAACAATATGAACTGTTCAGAATGAAGGAAGATAAGAATATTGAAACCATGTTCTCAAGGTTTCAAGTTATCATTTCTAGCCTTTAGGTTTTAAACAAGAGCTATACAACTTTTGATCATGTCAAGAAGATTCTTAGGAGTCTTCGTGTCAAATACAAACCAAAAGTAACAGCCATTCAAGAGGATTAAGACTCAATAGATTAGTCTTGAAAGTTTGATAAGTATTCTCCAAAGTCGTGAGTTGGAAATCATGGATGATGAACCTACAAATAAACTCAATTCTCTTGCTTTGAGATCTGTTGGCCACTCTGCCAAACATCTTCAAGTTTGGGAATATAAAGAAACTCATTCTGCAAGAGGTTCTGAAAAAGGCTCAGATGATGAAGAAATGGCATTCTTGATCAAGAGATTTTAGTATCTAGCCATGAAAAACAGAATAAACTTAGGAAGATGTAGTGGATTCAAAGTATATAGTTCCATAGACAAAAAATATAACTATAAGGGATGCTTCAATTTGAAGAAGCCTGGTCATTTCATTGTTGACTGTTCAGAGTTGCATAAGGACAAGCCAGTGAAAGGAAGCTATCAGAAGGACAACTTTAGAAACAAAGTCAAGAAGAGTCTCATAGAAACATGGTATAAACTTGACAATGAAGAAGAATCTAAAAAGGACGAGGAAGACGTTAATCTAGCTTTAATGGCTCTAACATCTTCTAACACCTCCAGACGAATATGAACTTGCTCTTCGGGAGTTTATCATTAGTGACTTTAACAGGACAAAACTTGCTTCCATGATTTATGGTGTTATTAGGAGTAGAGGAAAAGGCAATGGTTATTCAAAAAAACCTAATAATCCAAGGATGAGAACCTTGAATAAACCAATAGAAGCTTGCTCTAGCTCTATTGAGAAATGGCTATATTCTCATTTTGTATCTGCTGCTAACAAAGCAAAAATTCTGAACCACTCAGAATCAAAGACTATAGAGTCCAAAGTTTTGAATGAATCATAACTTAGTACTTCAAAGTCAAAGGTTCTAAAGAAACCAGAACCAAGGACTCAGAAGTCAAAAGTTCTAAACATACCAGAACTTAAGACAACATGGTATAAGGTTCCAAAATGTTCACAACCTAAGCGATAATAGAAGTTGGGCTTAACCAATCTTAACAAGTTACTTAGAGATTGGTTTATTAGTTTGTTATGTTGAGTTTTCATTTAATTCATCTTATTGATAAATAACAAACATTGTAACTAACTCCATTTATTATGTTAATTCATTATAACAGATTCATCTTTTTCTTTCAACTATGCTATCTTTATCATTCTTTAATATTTTGGATGGTCTTAGGGTTGCAATTTCAAATTTTGACCATAGAAGTTTTACTAACAAGGACGTTGTCCCTCCTAAAGCACAACATTTTTGGCGAGTGCATTTTTTAGTAAATGTTATGAACATAAATATAAAGTTTGACATGAACATAAGACATATAACATTTTTTTTTGTTTGCAAGTCGCACATGATCACGAATTTCTATTTCCTATTCCTATTGATGGACTTATCCAACATATGTCATCAGTGGAGTACCGTACTATCCTAAGATACCTCATTATGATTCATTTATTTCCTATTGATGAGGATTGCCTTGTTTTCTGTAAGGCGTGTTTAGATACATTTAGGGTACATGTGATTCATTTTAGGAAGCTTTCAGGCTTTAAATACCGACATGACCTTTTTAAGGATGTCATATTTGGTATATTTCTCTGGTAGTTGACCTTTTATTCTCTGAGTATCATATTGAATATAAAGACCAATGTTCAATTAGTGGCAGACAATGTTAGAGCCTATGTTGGGCATCTCGTCAAGAGAAATGGAGATTAAGCCAGTGTTGGCCTTTAGACATTTGATGATTTTCTCCTCCACTAAACTATGAAGGTTTGCTTTAATCTTCATTGTTTTAGCTAGATTCTCATCGAGTGGACCGTTATGAAATCTTCATTCAAGCTTCTTTAGGGAGAGGGTTGTATGGATCTTTCTCGTCGCTCAACGTCGCCTCCACCATGCGCTCGTTAAAATTCACGATATTGATGTCTAGGGGGTGCTGTTTGGAAGAGTTGTCCCATTTCCAATCTCCTTATGCTGATCGGGTTCGCGTATGGGTTCCGTTGAAAAGCTTTATGTATTTGACATAATCTTGCTAGGTCAACACAAATAGTTACTAGTTCATGGTGAATATGTTGTTATTTCATATTCAGGTGGATAATCAAAGCAATAATCTCAAGGGTTGGGGAGAAAGATCTTCCCAAGATGCAACTATAGGCACTTTTACAATGATCTGCTAGAAATTATAAGTACATCATTATGACATTTCTTCCTTCCTTGAAAGTGACCATAAACTCTATAAAGTCCCAATGACAGGTCACTCAACCATTGGGCGGGGTAATCCTTCATTAATAAAGCAATGAATAATGACTTTTCTAGTTGAGAGTGGCATGAAGGAGACCTATCAAAAATGTTTTTGGGATAGATACAAACAGTGTTAATTCCCTTTGAGCCATGAGGAGGGGAATCATGGTCGTAGCAACAAAAACATTGGTGATCTGGTGAATCTGATGCTTTATTTGAGTATGTTGCAATGCCGATGGAAGAATCCTCAAGAGTGGCCCAGGAATAACTAACACATTGCCTCTGGCTAACGCGAGATCAAATTAAAAATGCTGGTAGAAAATCCATTGACGCCTTGCGCTCTGAGTATGGCCAGGAATGATAGGAGGTTGTGAGACATTTGTAGTTCTTAAAATTGTAGCGATGGTAGATGTGTATTTGTTTGATGAGTTACTAGGATCAAAATCCGGTTTTAGGGGAGGAAGTTGTTTTTAAGATGAGAGAGAGAGAGAGAGAGAGAGAGAGAGAGAGAGAGAGAGAGAGGACATATATGATAGTGTTATGAAACGCCTAGAAGGATAAATGAACATCATATGTAGGAACAAGGTTGCGATGAACCCTAGATTGAATTGCTTTTGAGGTTACCATTGTTGACGGTTGCAAAAGTTAACATTGCTTAGATTGGTTAGCAAAAACAATTCCAATAACGCTACAAAGGAAATTAAGAAGAGATTTCCACAAACGACATCACAATTTTGTGTGTGCAACAAAGAATACGTTGTTGACTAGTGAAGCCCATTTTAGAGGGTCTCTAGCAAAATAATGGATGTCTATGATGGTCGAATAAGGAGTGTTCCTACAATTGTTAACAGTCCAACATCCATGTCAGCGAAGTCTGAGTTGAAGCGGTGTCTTACTTCAATGTGGGACTTTCTAGCAAAAATAGACATTTTCTCCAACTTTAATTTTTAAATAAGATTTAATTTTAAAAACTAACAGAAAATTAATATTATGAATTTAAAATTAAGAAAATTTTAAATTTATAAATTGATAAAATTATGAAAACTATAATTGAATAAAAGGTGACATAAATTAATATTAACTTGTGTTAACCTTGCTTTTAAATTTGGTATGCATTTCTTAACAAATATTCTTAAAGCAAAAGTTTATAAAATATTTTATTTTAAAAAATGTTAACTTCATATTAAATTATTTAAAAAATATACTCTTTGCTTCTAGGGTGAGGGTCCAACTAAGTGTTTCACCCATGTACCATTTAATTTAACCATTAGATCATATAGTCTTACATTATCTTATTACTCATTACCACATTGAATCTTTCCTTTGCAATTAGTTTCTTTCAACTTCCGCCTCGTTGTCTAGAAGCACTTCATCTTCCAAGTCATCCTTCAACCTTTCTCCTATGTAACACCACTCTAAGGGGTCTTGGCAGTTTAGGTTTCATTCATTTTTGCCTTATCTTTCTTTTAATTAACTCATTATTGTTTGGTACTACATTGAACATAATTTTTCAAAGAACATTTTTTGCTATGAGATTTCACTCCAGTCACTATGTTGCCTCCATCAATTTCTCCAACCCAGACATGGTGATTTCATTCTCTCATGCCTTAGAAAATGGTGCTTTCCATCACCATCGCTTGTTCAAGTCATTTTTGCTTGAGATCTAAATCAGATTATACATAAAGCATAATGAGTTTGCCCTTAATCAATTTTAATTTCAATTTCAATTGTATCTCGATTCTGGAAAAAAAATTGTCTTGGTTTTGTGTGGATTTTTTCCCAAAATAAAAAAAAAAGAAGTTGTTATTGATTCCTAAATTAATTAGCTTTATTTATATATTTTGTAGAGAACTTAAAAAAATGATAACATAAATCACAAATGATTAATAGAAAGTTTTCAAATGTTATGATGAATTGATTGAAAATCAGAAAAAATCGCAATATGAATTTGGAGATTCTGAATAAATTTTTTCTCAGAAACTATGGTGTTTGTTTGTTTGGATAAACTCTTAAATTTGTTTTTGAAACAAAAGTAGATGGACAAATTTTTTTTAGGATAGTTAAGCGATTCTGAAATTTCAACATTGAAGCACCCTTAGAGAGTATATGACACAGTGAGAAATGCAGAGTTAGACAAAAATTGTGTCTGAGTGGATAGACGCTGAAAAATGAGCGAGAGATCAGAGAAGAGAAAACGGTGGAAAAAATAAATTAGTATGTATATAGTACATAATAACATCACATAGAATTCTTTCATCCAACGGTATATAGTGATGGTTCACCGTGAAGTACCTAATAGATGGTTCATTCTAGACTTCACCTTAAAAATATTCATTAAAAAATTTAAAATTAATTATCTATTTTTACAACAAATATAAATATTTTTACTTTTAAATTCTTTAATTTATATTGTTTTAAATACAAGTTAGCCAAAATCTTAATTTATATTCAACCTTATTGCAAATATATTTATAATAATTCTAAAAGATTTACAAAGTTAAAATTATAAATTATTTTCAAATGCGGTGCAGTCTCAATAATCTAGCGTAATCATTAGAAGTGATACGAAAGTGATGTAAAATTATTTTTCTTTTCTTAGCGTAGGGTGCACTAGGACTGACATCCCTAACTTACGGTGGACGGTGGTGGCTATGAAAATGACTTATTTCAAGACTTTAAAATGAATTTTAAAATTTAAGAGATGCATTTAATATATTTTTATAGCTAACAAATAAGTACTTAATCAATTAAAAAAATGAGTTTATATATAAAAAATGAGAAACTCTTAATTTATCTCATAAAATTTTTAGACATGCATTGTCAAAAATGCTTTTTTATTTTTGGAGATATATTTTTAAAAGTAATTTTTTATTTAATATTAGTTTGTTTTATATATGTATTTACGGAATATTTTTTTAATTGAATTAGTTTGAAAATTTTTACATTTTTTATTCAAAATACTTCCGTAAATAAAAAATCTAAATTTTGACAAAATATTTCTATCTAAAAAAATAAAAAAATTTGCACTAAATACCTAAAAATATTATGGGGTGAATTGAAATATTGCTTAAAAAATGTCTTATTTATTATATTAAAAAAATTGAACTATATTTTTAGGATAAAGTTTAACTTTTATGGAACAATCTTAACAAAAGTCTTATTATATACTTTTTTTTCTTATAAAAAAACAAATTTGTTTTTTAAATATATTAAATTATTAATATATCTTATTCATGATTCAAATATATTAATTATTAAGTATATCTAAAAATTGATTTTTTAATGTTTAAAAACTTGAAGGAATATTATATAGAAATATTTATCTACGGTTTATTAGTTTTACTCTTGATGTTTGAAATGAAAAATAAAAAGTGTTATCAAGGAATATAAAATTTTGAAAATGATAAAAATATTTTATCTCTTTATTTACCAATACCACTAACACTCTTTTTACCTTTTTAATTCTAAAGATCAACCTTAAAAACTCAATTTAAACCATTTATTTACATTTTTTATGACGGAAGAAAAATATTAAGGGTTTTAATTTTCCATGACGGAAGAAACATAAATGGTGTAATCTGTTCAGTTTAAATTGGTTTTTAGTTAAAAAAATTGAATTCACAATATCTTTATTAGTTTGATTTTGTTTGATTTTTATTGTTTCTAAAATAGGAAATTGAACTAAACTAACTGATTTGATTTGGTTTGATTAATCGATTTATAATATTCTTTTAAAATATTGTATTCATATGTGTATTTTCAACTGTTGTTTTTTTTCGGTGTTGTTTTATAATATTTTTTTTATAAAAAAATACATCTCATATAATTCATTTTATACTTTATTTTTTTCGAACTTACCAGTTATTCTTAATCCATACGAAATGATAACATGATTTCTACTGCATCTTAAAATAAATTTACTATCAAATATACAAATTGATACTAGATATCATAAGGTTGAAAAGGAATTTGAAAACTTAAAAAATAAAACACAAAAAAAAAAAAAAAGTTTTAATACACATAAATTAACATGTTTCATTTATTTATTTTTCACTCTTAATTCCTTTTTATTTCTTTTCACTCTTCTTTTTTTCATTTATTTTCTTTTCGCCACATCTTCAACTCTACCATCACTAACATTTCAGATTATTTTTTTCAGGTATGAAAATGAAGAAGAAGAACAATAACACACGTGAGAAAACCTAATTACTTCATGCAATTATTCTTTTATATTTTAGCTAATGAATTGATGTTTTTGTTCATGAAGACTCTTAGTTTAGTGATGAGTTTTCTAAAATTTCCTAGGTTTTTTAGGGTTGAGGTTAAATGAATTTTGAGTTTGTAATATGAAGATGTGAAAATTTCGGGTTTTGTGAAAAATAAATTTGTTGGACTTTGGATATATCTGAGAAAAATCAATGAGTTATGAACACATGTTAATTCTCTGATGCAATGAAAATTTATTTGAGATAATGTCACGAAGAAAATCTTGGTGATGAAACAAGATGATAACATGTGTGTTAAACATTAGAGAGAGATCTGATACAACTTTTTGATATTTCATATATAGTAATATTAATTACTGTCATACCCCAAAATTTGTCCATACATTTTCTCCTATTCAAATTCAAATAAAAACACAAAGCTCCAAGACACACTCTCCTATGCAAGGATCTGAAACTAGGGTTTGTTTTATTCAAAAGAAAATCAGTGAATCAATGGCTCCAAGGCATCTCATATAGCTCAACATATCTCACATTATCCTCATGACAAGTATCAAGTCTCATCTCAAAGAATTGGTCACTCAATTATTCAGAAAGACAACAGTCGACTAGGTTAACCTAAAAGTCAATTGTGGTCAAAGTAAAGTCAAAACTCCTGATTTCTTGTCAAGATCCTCATCAAGGAAAGATCAAAAATCAACAAATCAAAAGTTTCTAAATTAGGGTTTTGTATAGGAAAAGTCAACTGAACTTTGACCAGCCATAACTCTCACATGGAACATCAGAAATTTCCCATCCAAAGCTCACTTTGAAGGAAATTTGATTCTCTACAATTTTGTCTCTCACATGCCAAGTCTAAAAATGCTTCATTTGAGAGATATGGACCAAAACATTACAGGTCCTTTTCAAAAGTCAACCGAAAGTCACTTTTTTCAAAAGGACACACAAGGAGCATGGAAAATAATTTTGATATGAGACCAAAGACACTGGTTAGAGGACTCTCTAAGGTTTCTAAAAAGTCCTAGAACACTTCCATACCTCAAAAATTGAGGGAGATAGGCCTTGTCAAAGTTGGACTATTTCGAAGGGAAGAATGTGAAGAAATTTGAATATTTTTGCAAATGGGCCCAAGTTCTTTTAATCCAATCTTGATCCTCAAACATCCAAGGGCCCAAAATCTCCTTTCCACGAAATTATTTGATTTACTTGATTTATTATGAATTTTTAATTCATTTAAAAATGATTAAAATCAAATAAATTACTAGAAAATCAAAGATATGGTTTAAGGGATCAATTTGAATCAAATCCAATCATCATTTAATCCCATATTCCACACAAATTCGTGCTCCTCATGATTGATTGAAAATATTTGGAATTTGGCAAATATAGAAAGATTAAAAATCATATTTTCAATCAATTTCTCTAAATTGGCAATCAAAGATTTCAAGGGGATTTTTGCAAAATTGTTAACCTAAGCATTCCTCTATAAATACACAAACAAGGTCTATAACAAGGGTTCACGAATTCGGCCCCCAAGAGCTCCAACCGAACCTTCAAAAAATCAAGAACAAGTCAATTGCGTTTTCTGGTTTTGAGAGTAATTCGAGGCATTTAAAGGATTGCAACGTGCTCCTTGATGTTCTGAGAAGCGATACCGATCACTGCCTTCATCCAACAAGCCCAGAATCGCGCTCGTGGAGTTCAAGGTTTGCGTGTTCAAAATCATCACTATTCCCATCGATTCATAGTACATAAACTTGTTTTGAAAGCATATATCTGTTTGTCATAATGCATTGAGTATTCCTGGACGTTTAATTTGATGTTTATCTGCGTATATCCTAGTATGCCATGTTTGAGTTTCTAGGGTTTCAGAAGAGGGATACTCGGTACAGGGAAAATTAGCTCTAGTTATGGATAGTACTGGAATCGCAAGAACGATACGAGTTTAACCATGGTTTCGATTCTTATTTTTATGCTTGTTTGAAGGTTTTGTGAATCGCAGGTTTTATAGCTACGGATATTTCGCAGCTAATTCGTAGCAAAGTGCTGATAAATATTTGCAGGTCCAAGCTAGAAGATGATGCGTGTCAGCATTCTGTTGGTTAATTCAAATCACGCGCGCGTTTCCCACCAATCATTTGTTTTACGTTTAAATCAGTCGCGCGCGTTTATTTGACACAATGTACCTTCAGTTGAGATGGTAAGCGGAGACGTTGGTGAGCGAAGGGGCCTCAGTTCGAGCCTTGCCACCAACATTATATTTTTTTACGTTTAAGTGTTGTAAGCCATTTGCAGATTCAATGCAATAAGGCCTTGCGCGCCCATCATACACGCTCAACACCAGCCATTAGATCCCTTCCCCTTCCAGATCTGACGCACCTGAAGGCTCAAGACCACCATGGTCCATCATGAGGGCTCCACACGTGATAATTAGCTAAGTTTTCTTTTCTTTTTTTTAGTTTTTTATTCTAATTCTTGTTTTTTTCTTTATTTATTTTCTTTTAATTTAAGAACTTTTTATCTTGTAAATAAATAACCTTATTTTTTAGTAATATTTATTTTATGATTACAAAATTAATTTAATTTAATTATAAATAATAATTCCCATTTGATTTAAATAATTAAGTTAATTTGTTGGTTTATTTGTGTAATTAATTATTAATGGATTGAGTTGAAAACCAACCATTAATTTATTTTGATTCTATTAACCATGGCTAACTTGTGCCCTAATCGAGGTCGCAAAGCTTTTCATTAGATCATTCATACACTAAGAATTCTTTTCTTTGTGTGCAAATTTTCAGGGTTACCCCAGTATCCTCCGATTACGCGTCACGCCTTTTACGAAGCTAAGTCCCGACTTTTCCTTTCTTTCATGTTATTATTTAAATCTTTAGTTGCATTATAAAATGATTATTAGAGTAAAAACCTCGAAAGTCAATGGACTCTTTTGCATTCACTTTTTGCCTTTGCTTTGCCCTTTTTCAGGGTTAACTCCGAGGCTTCCCGCCAACCATATCAGATCAAATTCGAAGCTAAGTGTCTATTTACTTTATTTATTTTAAATTTCTTTATTCTTTATTTTTAGGGTTAGTAACGTTTGCCTCCGAACTATAATGCACTCACCCTACTTTTTGTTTACCATTTTTCCCGCCTTGCAGGGTTTGCCAAATGCCAAAGCTTCGCATAGTCGGTAACCCTAAACCCTAATTATTACTTATGTTAGACTTATTTGTTTATTATTCCGCTGGTTTCAATTTCCCTCTACCGTTATTGCTTTAATTATTAATTGTTGTGGTTAGTAATTTTAGGGAGTGACAACCCTGAATTAAATTAGAATCACTTAAATATAAGATAAATATCTGAATACTGATCACGTGATTGTTACACCCACGCACGCTTTTGGGGTAACCGCTCTGTTGCCTGTTGCCTGTTGCCTGTTGCCTTGTTGCCTGTTGCCTTGTTGCCTTGTGTTTTTTTTGCAGAATAGCCAGTCCCTCGAATACGAGGATACCTCAGCCATGTTGCCTCAATTAAGATCATGGTCCATAATGATGCTGCCTTCGATATACATGATCTCGACCCTCGGAAGTTGGCTACGAAAAGGCTGAGGTATCCTCTGGTTGCCTAAACGAAAGGCTATTCTGATCCTTCCCCTTAGACTACCTTCCTCTCTATGGCATGGGTCAGTCTTATGGCGAACGATAATGCGATGACCCGTTTACATCCAAACGAAAGGCTTCCTGCCCTCTCATGGCATGGATAGACCCTTTCATCCTGAAAGGCTAAAAGAAACCTATCATCTAAGTTTAAGGTAATTGCCCCTAATTGCTTTGCCTTGCTCTAAAACCTTTTTTATTTTTATATTCTTTCTCATAATCTTTCAAAAGGGCTACGCTCATTTACGAGCTAAAGTCCCTATTCTTTTCTTCTACATTTCTTTTCAAAAAACGAGCAAAGCAATTAAGAGCCCATGGAAAACCATGGATGCAAAGGGTGCCTTACACCTTCCCTTTGCATAATTACCCCCCGAACTCAATTTTTCTCTGTTCTTTTAGCCTTTCTGATTTAATTTGGATAAAATAAAAGTCGGTGGCGACTCTTGCTTACCGCAACATTTCGATAAAAAGTCAGTTCACCGTATTACAATTACTTTATATCAATACATTAATTTTTATTTCATCTGATACAACTTTTTGATATTTCATATATAGTAATATTAATTACTTTATATCAATACATTAATTTTTATTTATTATGAAATAATGTTGAAAAAAAACGTAAATATGCTTTTCTCAAACCTTCGTCTAACTGGTGGAATTCTTCAGAGCGAAGTAAGAAAACACCGCATAAACCTTTATGTAGAAGAATTTGGGAAACTACTAGACCTTCACCTCCCTCATAAAGACCATCTCATTAAGTTAGGAGACAAAACCAATAGGTACAACTATCTCACCAGGGCATCCTCCTTAATGAAAAAGCCCTTTTCACATATTCCTAAAAGTAGGATGATTCACTACATAATGACTCACATCCTCTTTTCCAGACAAAAAAATTTCGATCTCTCAGTAATGATTCATTACATAATAATTCATAATATTATTATTTACATATTGATGCATATGCATGTGATACCAACTCAACATTTGGTTCTCTCAAGAACCGGGTCCCTTCTTTGAACTCATGAGCCCCCTCACTAAGCTCCAAGCCCCCTATCTGAGCTAGAGACAAGCCAACAGTCTCCTCTCTTAACTAGTAAACATGCCTCTTGACACAATTCAAATGATGCACAAATCATTTATATTACTATCAATGCTTTAAGACCCCTCTCTGGTCCTAACATTGTGCACTGACAACTTGTTGTGAATTCAATGCCAATAACGAAGTATAAAACAAGGAAAAATAAAGAACAAGGAAGAAGAAGAACACAAGAATTGGTAATAACTGCTATTCTTTTACTTTCTCTTAGAAAACAAGATTACAAGTTTACAAGAATAACAAATAACTTTTCTCACCCTAAATTAGGATTTGCAGTACGCAATGATGAGAGACTAGTATGCTATTTATAATAAAACCTAACATACTAACTAATGGGCTTTTTCCACAAGTCCCATTACACAACCAACTTAATAAACAAGCTAACTTAACAAATTAGGTTTTAAACACTAAAACCTAATTTAACATGCTAACAACTCTAGTATCTTCGACACCAGCATGTGAACAACCTTCGATTTCATGCTTAATCCTGTCGAACCAAGAAGCTACCCTTCAACCATACTAGAGTTCGATTCAATATCTCATAAATTTTCACCTTGGACCTAAATCTACAACATCAAGGGAACAAACTAGCTTTCTTCATGCAACTTTATCAACTGCATACAGTGGAAAAACTTGCAACTCGGCAATGTCTTGGTGATCATATCAGCAGCATTGTCTTCTGTCGAAACATTCAGCACTTGAACTTCTCCATGCTCGATTACTTCTTTGACGAAATGCAGCCTCACATCAATGTGCTTAGTTCGCTCATGATATGCTGAGTTCTTCAACAGGTGTATTGCACTTTGACTATCACATTTAACAGTGATACCTCGACCTTGAAGTTCCAGCTCCTTTGCAAAACCTTCAAGCCACAATGCTTCTTTCACAGCTTCAGTTAGGACAATATACTCCGCTTCAGTGGTTGATAGAGCAGCAACCTTCTAAAGTGTTGCTTTCCAACTAATTGTAGTGCCAAATATAGTGAAAACATATTCAAAAATAGATTTTCTGGAATCCTTCGATTACTACTTTACTATCTTCACCCAAGGCTCCACCATAAATTAGGACCCTGTTAAGAGACCCATTTATGTACCTTAAAATCCACTTCAATGCTTGTCAGTGAGCCTTTCCAGGATTCGCCATGTACCTGCTTACAAGAATTACTGCATATGTTATGCCGGGTCTGGTACAAACCATAGCATACATCAAAGAACCAACTATATTAACATATGGGATGCTATTCATATAGGCTCTTTCGACATCAGTACTGGGACACTGATCAATACTCAGCTTGAAATGAGGGTTTGACGGAGTCACAACTGGCTTTGAATTCGACATACCAAGTTTTTCGAGAATCTTTCATAGATATGCCTCTTGAGATAAGCATAACTTCGACTTCTTTCTATCTCTTTGAATGTCAATTCCAAGAATCCTGGAAGCAGCTCGCAGATCCTTCATATCGAACTTATTATTGGGTTCAGCCTTCACCCTCTTTACATCTTCGACATTGTTGTTTGCTATGAGAATATCATCCACATAAAGCAACAAAATAACAAATGAATTACCATGTCAAAATCTAAAGTAAACACAGTGGTCGAACTGGCTTCTAACGAAACTCATGCATGCCATGAACTTGTCGAATCTCCTATTCCATTGTCGAGGAGATTGTTTCAGCCTATATAAAGATCTCTTTAGCTCACACACATAATCTTCCTTCCCATTTTCTACATACCCTTCAGGTTGCCTCGCCAGGATCATTTCATCTATATCACCGTATAAGAATGCAGTCTTCACATCCATCTGTTCCAGTTCAAGGTCGAAATGTGCCACCATGGCAAGCAACATTCGAATAGACCCATGCTTCACAACAGGAGAAAACACATCATTGAAGTCAAGACTTTCTTTCTGAGTGAAACCCCTTGCGACCAACCTTGGCTTGTATCTTTTCGATGTCACTCCTTCAATTCCTTCTTTAACTTTGAAAATTCATTTACAGCTGACTAACCTTGCCCCAACAGGTTTCTTGATCAGTTCTCAAGTGTGATTATCATGAAGAGATTTCATCTCATCATTCATGGCCTTCAGCCATTCAGTCTTATTTTGACTCCTCATAACTTCCTTATGGTCTCTTGGTTCTTCGTCTAGAACCTTACTTGCAAAGATTAAGGCATAAGCTATAAGATATGCATACCCAAGTATCTGAGGTGGCTTGATGACTCTTCTTGATCTATCTCTCGACAATAGGTAGTCATCGACAATTTCCTCAATTTCCTTAGCATCTTTTGCTTCTTCTTCGACTTCATCTAGAATATGCAATTCACCATTAACTTGCTCCACCTCAACAAGAATATCTACATGTTCCAGCTCTTCTACACTTCGACCATCATCATTAGTTTTCTTGAAAGCCATCTCATCTTCGTTGAAAACTACATCTCGACTGGTGATACACCTCTTGTGACCTAGATCTAGGAACCATAGCCTATAAGCTTTGATTCCTTTAGGGTATCCCATGAACATGCATTTCAGAGCTCTAAGTTCGACCTTGTCTTGCCTAATGTAAGCATAGGCTACGCTGCCAAATACTCTCAGTTTGTCGAGATCTGGTGGATGTCCCGACCAAACTTTTTCAGGCGTCTTCATATCTAACAATGTCGAAGGACATCTGTTTATCAGATATGTTGCGGTCAAAACGGCCTCAGCCCAAAACACCTTCTTTAATCCAGCATCAGTCAACATGCATCTGACTCTCTCCAAAATAGTTCGATTAAACCTTTCAGCCAAACCATTTTGTTATGGAGTACCTGCAGTAGTTTTGTGCCTTGCAATACCATAGGCAGCACAAAAACTGTCGAACGCCTCATTGCAAAATTCAAGGCCATTATCGGTTCTCAACCTCTTGACCTTTCTACCAGTCTGATTTTCTACCAGAGTCTTCCAACTTTTGGAATTCTCAAAAGTTTCATCCTTAGTCTTATGGATGAATACCCATAACTTCTTGGAATAATCATCAACTATGGATAGAAAATACCTTGCTCCAGAATGTGATGGACACCTTGCAGTTGCACGCCCCCAAAGATCAGCATGGATGTAATCAAGGGATTCATGTGTTCTTTATTTACCTTAGTTGAACTTCACTCTACAAGATTTTCCAAGTACACAGGGTTCACAAAACTTCAGCTTTTCGACTTTGTCTCCACCAAGCAGATTTTGTTTCCCTAATTCGACCAGACCCCTTACACTGACATGGCCCAATCCCATGTGCCAGATTTTTGTTTTCGACAAAGGTTTCGTGGATGCAACATTTGAACGACAACTCATTTAGACTTACGGATCAAAAGTTATAATCAAAACAACCGACGAAACAATCTATTGCTACCACGGAGGAATCGATTGGTCTGACCTAATGTTGTGTGATTTTTTTAAATTTGAACGGAGTGAATCAATTATCTCAAGTTGCTGTCCCAAAATTTGTCAATTTTTTAAACGACCATTCAATTGTCCCCTTGGCCCAATCAATTGTTTCAAGTTGGTGTTTATGTTTTTCACAATTTTGAAGGGAACCAATCGATTGGTTCAGGGTGTCAATCGATTGACACCTGCGAGTTTTCCAAAAACTCTAGTTTTTTGTTACGTTCTTGCAACTTTAATCAATTTTAAATCCTACTCAAACACACCTTAACAGTTCAAAATAGCTTATTTTGAATTCTAACATTATGGACCAATTATCTACTGTAAGTTCATCCTAATTTCATTAATAAACATCTTAATTAACTAACCAAACATCATTAAGGATTCAAATATGTTCATACCCTAAAATATTCAAATTCACATAAAAACTCAAGAACATATAAGAACACAACCACACAATAGCAACACGCCATTGCAAATCAAATCAATGCATATAAAAACAAATTCATCATCATATATTCATCAATATTCCTGAAGAATCAATGGATAAGCAAATCCTATTGGAGGTTAAAGACTTATCTACCCTACCCCTCATGCATATACCCTTTATTAAGGTTATTCGCCCTCTTACCTTGTGATTCCAGCAAAAGCGAGCAATCTCTATGGTCTCCTCTTCTCAAGACTCTTGCTCTCCTCTTGTTCTCCTATTTTCCTTAACTCTTTCTCTCGTTTCACTTTTTCTATGTAATGATAAAACTCTTTCCTCCTAACTCTCTTTTTAAAATAAAAACTTAATTCACTTATTAGAATATTCCTACCTTACCCTCACATTTTTCTCTAATCCCCACTATGTCCCCAATATCTCTACAAACTCTTATTTTCTCTTTATCTTATTATTTTATTTAAATAATAAAACTAAAATATTATTTTAATTAATAAAATTATTCTAATAAATCTACCAACTTCTAATTACTCTTCCAACTTTCCTCTCAAGGTCACACACCCCTACCACCCAATTTAATTTAGTTTTTACCACACAATAATTAAATAAATACACAAAAATTTATTAATAATCTAATTAAACAAGATAATCTAAATTTGGGGTGTTACATTAGTTGCTGTTTTTGCGCCAAGTATTCATTGAAGTGAACAACATTCAGGCTGTGTTGGAATGCTCCTACGTACATCTCCTGATTCAGATTAGAGAATTTGATGGTCTCTTCGTTGAACCATGCCAGATATTGCCATAGTGACTCAGAATGTCTTTGACGTACATTGAATAAGCTTGTTGTTTATCCCTTTCTATATATGCTTACTAACATAGAAATGTTGTACCATCTTCCTGGTCAAATCTTGGTAACTGGTGACCGAGAACCGGGGTAAGCTCATATACCAATGCATGACCATGTCATTAAACGTTCCTGCTATGAGCTTGCATTTTAGGGATTCGGAGGCGCCGTCGATCTCCATTTGATTGTTGATTATTATGATGTGATCCCGAGGACCACTCTTGCCATCGAAAGATACCAAAGGTGGTGGTTTGAAGTTTTCTGGAACTTGATCGCCCCTGATTACCTTCGAAAGTGGTTGGGGATCAAGCAACTCCTCTTCCGCTTCCGCTACTGTTGGCTTAAAGTTTGTAGTAGTGTATTAACACTCTCCTGTAGTGACTCATTCTGCTGTCGTAGAGCTTCAACGATTGTAATAATTGTGCCATGTCTGGAGGAGTACGAGATTCACACCTACTGGAAGATGATCCAGACATCCGACTGTTGTGAGATAAGGGATTTTTTGATGATTTTTTCGTGGTTTGGGAAATTTTTACCGAGACCCCACGGTGGGCGCCAGATGGATATAGAACAAGTTTCTTTGCGCTTCTGTAGCATCTTCTGCAACTGGCGTGTAACCGTCATTGACGAGATCAAGAACATCTTGAGCTCCAAACAACAATCGATTTCAATTCTTTCCGTCAAATATTGGAAGCTTTGTGTTCAAGCTACCGTTTCCGCCGTTCATCTTCGTTCTTGTGCAAATCTCACAAAGACTCGTGTTTCCCAATCCCTAATAATCAAAAAATTTGATTTTCCCCGATTTCGAACTTCAATTCAGCGTGAATTTGAGGAACAAAATCAATCACACACCTCACGTACACTCATGTTTCCCTAAATCGGAATCAGAGCTCTTGATACCAATTTGTTGGAGTTTACACCTCCAATGATGCATAAGAGGAAGAAGATGAAGATGAAAGAAAAGTTGCAGAGAGAGAAATTGAATCGTAACAAACTTTCAATCTCTATTTCTCAAATCAGAAAACTGTTACAAATGCAACTAACTTTAGGTTTATATACTAACACCCAAAATGAAATGAAGCTTAAATGCAAATCAAATGAAATGCAAATACTAATTTAATGTTAAATCTAAATTACAACTAACAAAAACGCACCTCATAATCAAATAGAAACAAGATGTCTCACTAGAAGTCACGACATCTTGCCAATAAATATTTTGTCAATCATCTTATAACAACAATTATCCATACTCAACAAAAAAAAAAATAATGAAAAAATGGAAGTGAATAAGTGGGAAAAAGTTTTATTAAGAATTTTTTAAATGTAATGTGATAATTTGAGCGAGACAACCAATCTAAAACATGTCTCCCACTAAAGATGCTCTAAGGGGTGTGTTCTTTGGAAACTTCTTAAGCCCTAGCTCCTTTGAACCATGTCCCTTGAAATTACTAGTTTTTCTAGTGACTTTTGCATATTTTTTTTTCAGAAGTTTTCCCATGCAAAACTGTCATTTTTTAGTGTTTAATTTATTTATTTTATTCTTAAGTCTTAGCAAGTGACCTAATGACCTCTTAGCAAGATCCTAATTAATTAATTAATTAATATAAGCAGAGTATTATTCAGTTCATCATCCTCAATTACAAGATTAGAAACTAGAATCAGATGACATTTCCAAAGAAGCAGACTGTCTGTTAGAGAAAGAAAACACTAACCAATATTCCCGCTATATTGATAGGCCGACCATAGGACAAAATATGTTATAACACTAAAATCTGCTTAGACCATCTCCAATGGTAGTTCCTTCTAATAAGTTCTCCACCTAGACATGCCACATCATAGTACCATTGCATTGCAATGCAACTATGAAAAAATTGTGGTACCCAATCAAATTAGTTTATGAGGTAAAGTTGTGGGCCCAATAATAACTTTTTAGAATTATACAATTAAAATAAAAATTATAAAAATTATTTTAAGATGATGTGGCTAGTGGGACCCATAAAGAACCCAAAAATGGGTTACACCATTGGAGATGCTCTTAAGACAACTGTGACATCATGCTATACCAACTTAAAATAATTTAATACAAAACAAAACCAGCATCTTATTTTCTTTCATGTTCTTTTTGGTATCTAGATTAGATTATAAGCTTAATTTAATACATGAAACAATAATGAAAATCCAATAATAAACGTAATGACATGTGGAATCTCAGTTCCTCCTCCTCGGTACCATAATAATATGATGTCCACGCAGTTCCTCCTCCTCGGTACCATAATAATATGATGTCCACGCCGTATGTTCCCAAATTGTTCTACATTGTTTGAATATTTTCTATAGTTCAATAATATTAAAACTAGTTTATCAGTGGTTGTTCATCTAACTGCAGATTTTGTCTCGCCAATTATGATATTATACGTCAATAATCATAATTTGATCATGTGATTATTAAGGAGATATGTAGTTCTAGTAATTAAGTCTTGATTTTTTCTTGACATACGTATTTTAAACTAGTAGTATAAAGATTTAGTCAACCGGTTTTAGTGGCTTTAAATTCTTTGTAAAAATATTATAGAAAGTATATCTATTTTTGTCTAGGCTGGAATTGAACATAAAGTCATCTACCGATCTCTGGTGTAGTGCAAATCTATTCAGATATGTGATATGTTTTTTATTCTTGCAATATGAGATTAAAATTATATTTTCCTTATATATATATATATATATATATATATATATATATATATATATATATATATATATATATATATATATATATATATATATATATATATATATATATATATATATATATATATATATATATATATATATATATATAGATATATACACACACTAGTGTCGGAGTGTTCGTTTGTCCGCTTTTTATATTATACAAACGCGTGTATATTTTTGAGTTTTTTTTTATCTACATCGATGAAAATTAATATTATTTAGACATAATTATTAGAATTAAAAGTAAAATAATAAATAGTATTCACTTTTAATATTCAGTGCGCATAAGTATGAATTAAAGGAGAAGCAAAGCAAAAGTGTGCTAGCGCGTGTACATCGTTTATGATGTTTTTCACATATATCACAATTATAGCAAATAACAAATGGAAGTAAGATGATAAATATTGACTTCAAATATGTTTTAGTAATTTATTATCAATGACTGAACAATCAACTCTAAAAAAAGTGTTTACAAAACCAATTTAACAATTCTCTCTCTCTCTCATGCATCAAGAAAGTTCTTGCCAAGTTTTTTAAAAAGAAAAAAAATCTATTTTTTGTTGTTGTAAATTATGGCATCTAAAGCCTCCATATCACCTTCTAGAAACCACCGTAATTTTTAATGCACATTTTGAGCAATCGAATTCTTAGTTACCTATTAATAAGTGCAAAAATGTACTTATTTTGTATATATGTTTTGTTGCACTTATCGATACTTTTTGTTAATACCGTTTGAATAATATCCTGTTTTGTGTATAAATACTTATACTTTGTGAATAGATGTATTTTCATATACTTTTATACTTTTTGATAGTTTTCTATTCATTTTGTAGGTATTGAGGCGTATTTGGAGCATGAGCAACAACGTGTCAAAGACACGGCTTCAAACACGCGCTTTTGAGCAACGAATAAAGCTCAAAACCAAAGAATAATAAATCATCAATTTGGTTGATATGTTGTAATTTTTAGATGGGAAATTGAATAAGCTTTCCAACGCTTCAAACCGGACGCAAATCGGAGTTACGGTTCTCAAGTTACGTTATTTTTACTAAAAGCTATTTTTTCATGACAGCAGTGTGGGTGCGACGCGCGCTCCTGCGCGCGACGCGTGATGTACAGAACTGAAAATTGCATAAATAGGCGAAAATCAAATTTTTTTAGGTTATGTTTTGGGTATTTTTGAACCCCAACTCATCCTAGGTCATTTTTGGATAGATTTAGGTTGGAAACACCATTGGAGCTTGCAACCGAATGATCGGAGGTCGAATTTCTCATCCATCGGAGTTGACAAACCAAGAAATGTTTGGTTCCTCTTCTTCTCTTCTCTTTGTATTTCTCTTTTGGTGAGTTTGTATATTAATTACTCTAAACACATGGATGTTTGTTACTCTTTCTACTAGTTGTATAAAGTTTGCTTTACAAATCTTAATCGGTGTTTTTATGATCTTTTTGCTTAATCGCTTCGGATTTATGTTGTTATAGACATATGCTTCGTAAATCTTGATTAGAAGAACACCTGATAGCTTTTGATTCTAGACATAGGGTTGGGGTTAACATCCACATAATATCTAAGTTTCATGCCTCTGTGTTGTTCGATCGGTTGAGACATCGTCGAAAGAGCAATATGGTTGAAATCTCGTCGGTGTTTCAGAAATGGACATTGATGTGAGGGGTATGTGGTGATTCTGACGAGTATTGTAGATTGAGTGCGGCAGAGTGATAAATCTAAGTTTGTGAGGAGTAGTTTAGATTCAAACTAGATAAGTTATTCTCTATCAAGAATGTATTCTTTTTATGTTCATATGTTATATTTTTCCTGTTTACTTAAAACTCAATTAACCCAAACTCAAGAACTAAGAATCCGTCGAATGGCGATTCAATGACACTAATCTCTGTGGACACGATAATTTCCCGGATAAATACTTTCAAAACTTTTGTTGCTTGCTGCTTTACCGCTACAGCACCTATCAAAATTGGAAATTTTGGAAGTGCCAATTGATTTATCCAAGGGGACAATCGATTCTGGGGTCTTTTTTGCTTTGAAAATTTGATCCTACAATCGATTAATCAAGTTAAGCAATCAATTACTTGTTTGAATTTTGTCAAATTTTTAAACGTTGCACATAGGATAATCCATTTATCCAAGAGTGAAATCGAATGCTTCCTGAAGTATTTTAAAAAATCTGAATTATTATAATGCATGTATATTGCAATTGTCCATAAATCTTTTTACAAACCATTGCATTTAATCATGAACATTTTCCAAACGTTGCCACTCATCTAAGAGGCATCTTATGATGAATTTAAAGCAAGAATTCTAGATTTTTCATCCACCTCATTCATACAAATTTCATATACAGTTCAAACAATTTTCAAAATGTTCATATTTCATAAAACAATGAAACTTTGTGCATAAACTCTCATATCATTGAAAATGTTTCATTCAAATTTTTGAGCACTTAAAGATCATATATTATTGAATTGTATATTGAAAGAGCAGATTAATTGTCTATTGAAATTGAATCAAGAACAAATTCATATATCCAAATTTGTTCCAAGTATTATAGTTGATCACCAAGAGTTTGGTGACTTAGTTTGTAAAGAAAGTGTGTGTACTATCTATAAGTGTGTGTAAATAGAAATTCGTATATTTTCTGTTAGTGTTGTAAAAGGTTCTTTAATTTGGGGAGATTCAAAGTTCATCATAGTGATGGTGTTTGTGAAAAGATCCTTTGAATTGAGTTAATTCAAAGTCCACCATATTTTTGGTGTTTATGTTAGAATATTGTAAGAGATGTTTTGTTGTGAGGCTTGTACAACGATATAATATAGTGGAAAATTCTTGAAGGTGGGAAGGGACTTAGTGTACCCTTAAGTTGGAAAGAGAAATTGGGATAAATCTCTTGTGTTCATTTACTTTTCTGCATTTTTGTTCTAAGTTCTTCATCATATTTTCGAAAAAATAAACAGAAAAGAACATTTGCAAAATAACGAGAAATGTGTTTGGTGCTTGATGTTGTGATTCCTCCCAAATTCAAAGTGCCAGACTTTGAGAAATATAAGGCGCTCACGTGCCCAGGGAACCATTTGCGCCTGTACTATAGAAAAATGGCTGCTTACGCTCACGACCCGAAGTTGATGATCCACACGTTTCAAGACAGCCTGAGTGGAGCATCGCTAGATTGGTATATGCAACTAGAGAAAGTTCACATCCGAACATGGGATAATCTTGCTCACGCCTGCTTAAAACAATATAAATACAACCTGGACATGGCTCCTAACCGCATGCAACTACAAAACTTATCTCAAAAGAAGGAAGAATCCTTCAAAGAGTGTGCACAAAGATAGAGGGAAATTGCAGCACGAGTGCAACCACCACTTCTCGAGAAGGAGTTGGTGGACATGTTCATGAGTACTCTACTAGGCACCTACTATGAAAAAATGGTGGGAAATGTCTCCTCTGGCTTATCAGATTTGGTCGTGATTGGAGAACGGATCGAAACAGGTCTAAAAAATGGCAAGATACAAGGGGCATCGTCAAGTGCCTCTTTCAACTTGAAGAAACTTGTTCCTAACTTCACAACAAAGAGGGAAGGAGAAACTAATGCCTTAGCGTCACAACCAAGAGCACAACAACCATGGGTGATCCCACAAAATCAACAACAAAACAAATTTCAAAGGCCTCCAAAAAGATTCGATCCTCTCCCCCATTACACATAATTTATATTTAAGGATAAAAATTATTCAAAATGGACCATAACTAAAGACAAAAGAAACATTACATTTTTAAATATTAATCAAAATTATATTTAAGTTTACCAACTAAATTATAACATTTTTTTTTAGTGTCGCTGTAGTGAGGTGACACTTTTGTTTCATATTTATTTAAGAAAACATATTATAATATCATATTTAATTAAGATGCTAGAATTTTAAAAACTAGACTATCGACATGTGCGATGCACATGTCTATTAGAATTGAAAGCTACAATTTTTTTTTTATAGTTGATATTTAATTTATTAATAGCATATTAAATTATATTGTAAATCATTTACATTATACTTGCAATGATACTATCATTTTTTTAATGTGAAAGACAATAAATTAGAATAAATTTTAATATTATAATTTAAATACTTAAATACACTTTTGGTCTCTTATTATGATTTTTCTAACTTTTTAGTCCCCTTTTAAAAAAAACCAGCTATGGGGCTGCCAAAAAAACACAGAATGTGATAAATAGAGACCAAATAGCTGGAGTTTTGTAAAGGGTGACTAAAAAGTTAGAAAAATCATAATAGGAAAACCAAAAGTGCATTTAAGTCTAATTTAAATTTTAAACATTTAGTTTTTTTGCCCTATAAGTACATCCATGATATAAAAGAGTGTCTTATATGATTCTAAATTTAGTTGCATTCTTATAAAGAAAAATAGAAATGTAATTTTATATATATATATATATATATATATATATATATATATATATATATATATATATATATATATATATATATATATATATATATATATATATATAAAATATCGCACCGATCTAGTAGAGAATGGTAGTCTCCATATGCTTTTGCTTGATGAAATGTATTAATTTTATGAATATGTTGTGGAAAGATTCATCAACGGTTAGGAAGAATCTGATACCAGATTCTAAGGATAAAATTTTAGAAAATTCAACTTATATTTTTGAAATATTTTTGGCTTCTCTTAATGATGTTTCATTCAAGACAATTGAACATATTTACAAGATAAACTTTATGGGATCTACAAACATTTTCAAAGGGAATGCTCTTGAAATACCTCTTGCATATTTTGATTTTAAGTGTTTTATTAATATTTTGACATCAACTAAAGAGAATAAGTTATTTGGTAAAATTTAATGTGATCTCTTTAATATAATATGTTGATAATTTTAAAGCATGTCATTTGATAATTTTTAAAATTTTGGTTTGATAGATATTACTGGTCATATGGTCGATAAAGATAGTATTATAAAAAGAAAAAATGGCAGAAAGAGTAGGATTATGGATATTATCTTGAAAATTTTGAGTTTTTTTTATATTGTGAATAAATATTTCATTTTATTTATTATCATGTATTATAACCAAATATTATAAAATAAATTCATTCATCTATATTGTAGAAGCAATAGAGTTTATTGGACTTTGTGGGTGTGAATTTGTGTAATTGATGAAACAATTTTTGGAACATAAATCCTTATATAGTGTCATTATCTTACTTCAACTCTACAAGTTGAAGAAATAATTTGGTTAGAACTTAAAGTTAATTGATTTATTATTAATAATGAATATGAAATTTATATATAAATTAATATGGTAAGTGAAATATTTTAACTTTGACATTATGAAAATGTCTAACTCCTTTTTTGGAACAAATATGTTATTGCATGTTTACATACATACTCTCAATGAATATAGAATTTGGTAAGTATGTTTTATAATTCATGTGTCATTTATAATTCTTTATTTTATAGATGAATATTTGACAATGTAATTCAATAGATGAATGACCCAAATTTAAAATTAACTTAGGGTATTAGTCAAATGAATGGACCAACTGTAATTTTATTGGCCGGTGATTTACTTTAGACGCAAAAATTGACTATTGTTAGCGCATGAATAAAAAACAATTACTTCAATAGCTTCAATCAAATCTTCAATGGTTGATCCAGTCATTTTTTTATGTCTGAAGCAAATCATCAACCAATGGAATTATAGTTGTTCTAATTATTTGAATAAATCCATGAGTTAATTCAAAAACCGAGACATTCATCTTGTTGGAATATAATGTCAAATATTCATCTATCTATAAATTAAACAATTATAAATGACATGAAAATTATAAAACACATTCACCTCATCATATATTCATTAAGAGCATATATGTTAACGTTCAATAACACATTTGTTTCAAAAAAGAAATTAGACACTCTCATTGGGCCTAAATTAAAATATGAATTTCACTTAACACGTTAATTTATATATAAATTTAATATTCATTACTAATAATAAATCAACTAAGTTTAAGTTTAAACCATAATATTTCTTCAACTTGTATAGTTGAAGTATGATAATAATAATACTATGTGAGGATTCATGTTCCAAAATTTGTTACATAAATTCAACAAATTCACCTCATAAAGTGCATTGAACTCTATTGCTACTACAATATAGATGAATGAATTTAGGCAAAATACCCTTTTTGGTCCTTTACTTATACCCCAAGGTCCATTCTGGTCTCTTATCTTTAAAAAGTGTCAAAATGATACTTTAATTGTTCAAAAAGGACCACGTTAGTCCTTTCCGTCCAATTTTTGCTAACGGTGTTAACTTTTCCATGCTGGCATCAGACGTGGCTAAATTTTATTATTTAGTTTTTCTATATTTGTTTTTTTTGGTGGCCAGGTCATTTTTGTATAATGAAAAATAATTGTTTATTTATTATAAATTAACATCCCAACAACCCTATATCCCTCAAATGTGTTGTATGTGGTTGTCACCGTTTTCCATCGCCGTGAACCTCAAGAACAACACATCATCACCACCAAAAACACCATCATCATCACCACGCCACAACCAACTCCACCACCAGAAGCTAGAAAGGAAACGAAATTGGAGAAAACAAAAAGGACAACTATGGATGAATTTTTGTATTGGTGAAAACAATGGAAGCCAATGGATGAGGAACCCTAAAACTAGAAAATAGTACAAATGAAGATGAAGTTGTTATTGTGTGTTAATTTTGAGTCAGGATCTGGATCTTGAAGGGAACTCCAATTGAAACCAAAAAGGGGTCGTTTTTGTTCTTGCCGATTGGAAGAAGAAGAGGGTGATTGTTGTTGTTCTTGTGAATTTTCGCCCTTTTCCTTTACTTCTTCAGTGTTGTTGTTGTTGTTGTTGGATGATGCAAACAATGGAAGTGGGTGTGGTTTTCATGGAGGTTGGAAGGTGAGGGATATGGTGGAAAAGGGGAATTTATATCTGTGAGAAGGAATTGAGAGGGAGGGTATGGGATTGGTTAACCCTGACATGTTCATATAGCTACTGATACTGTAAAAGGGGAATTAGAATGGGAAAGAGAAACAAATACTAAGCGCTTCTATGGTATGGTCACCAAAATCACTGAGTAAATTATACACAATTCATTCTAATAAGTAAATTTGGTTTTTTATATTTATTCAATAAATAATATATTTTCTGTCCAAAATAATAATAATAATAATAATAATAATAATGATAATAATAATAATAATGATAATAATAATATTGATAATAATAATGATAGTAATAATATTGATAATAATAATAATAATAATAATAATAATAATAATAATATTGATGATAATAATAATAATAATAATAATAATAATATTAATAATAATAATATTGATAATAAAATTTAATGAAAGAATGAGCAATAATTCTGAAGTGGTGTAGTGGTTAATTGTTGATGCTTGCAACTTTAGATGGCATGAGTTCAAAACTTGGCAAAAGTAAAAATTTTGGAATGTTTTTTCAGAATTTTAATAAACATGAAGATAAGTGTGTGCCAACTCACGTGCCACGCATATATGACGCAGCGCCGCGTCAGATGCCAGCATGGAAAAGTTAACACCGTTAGCAAAAATTGGACGCAAAGGACTAACGTGGTCCTTTTTGAACAATTAAAGTACCACTTTGACACTTTTTAAAAATAAGGGACCAGAATGGACCTTGGGGTATAAATAAAGGACCAAAAAGGGTATTTTGCCATGAATTTATTTCAAAACATTTTGATATAAAACATGATAATTAATAAAATGAAATAGTCATTCTAAATATAAAAAATATATTCCAAATCTACAACGGTAATATCCATAACCTTACTCTTTTTATCATTTTTGTGTTTGTTTCTTTAATATTATATGTCTCGACCATATAACCAATAACATCTATCAAATCAAAATTTTAAAAATTAATATATAATATAGTTTATAAGTATCAACATATTATATCATAGTTACTAGATTAAATCTCACCAAGTAATTTATCTGTTTTACATAATGTCAAAATATTCAGAAAACACATAAAATCAAAATGTGCAAGAGGTATTTGAGGAGCATTCACTTTGAAAATGTTTGTCGACCCCATAAAATTCAATTTTTTTACTTATGTTCAGTTGTCTTGAATTAAACATCATTAAGAGCAACAAATTTTTTTTCCAAAAACATAAGTTGAATTTTCTAAAATTTTATCCTTAAAATATGGTTTCAGATCCTTCCTAAGAGTTGCATGATTCTTTTTACACTATTCATAGATACAAGAAAAATAAACGTTATATATATATATATATATATATATATATATATATATATATATATATATATATATATATATATATATATATAAAATTTAATACCTTTTCATTAAGCAAAAGCATGAAAAGACATATTCTCTGATGGATCCGTGTGATCAAATACAAGACAATAGATGTATGACTCTAAACTTCCAGTTAAATTCAATCTTGCTATCGAAAATCTCAGGCACCAGAGTTATCCTACATGAGATACCTACAGGCACCATGAACCGTTTTCCCTCTTTTAAACCCTAATTTCGCACCACCAGATTTTCACCATGAATGTCCACGACCTCTTCCCCGAAGCCGCACCCATCTATGCTCAAGAACACCCTCCTGCTCCACCCGACACTAGCGTGAATTCCAATCAGATACGACACAAAAAAACTTTTGCTGAAGCCATTGGAAATGTCTGTGTTATTCCAACTAGTCAACTCCCTGTTCCATGTGTTAAAGGAGACAGTATATCCATCTTGATACCAGAAGAAAAATACCTTTTAGGTTTGGAAGCTTGCAAACATAATTTACATGGGAAAATCCTCTGGCCAAAAGGAACCACACCCATCACCGTACAGCAACTCAACAAGAGTTATGGAGCTCTCTACCAAAATGGGGGATAACGTCTCTTGGTAAGGGGTTTTATGAATTCTCTTTCTCTTGTCTGGAAGACGTTCGTCGGGTTAGATCAGCACCATCTTGGAATCTCAACCCAGGTATTCTCAAGTTATTCACTTGGACCAAAGATTTCGTTCCGACAAATATGAATCAGATTTCGGCACAGGTCTGGGTTCGTATTCACGGCTTGGCACAGGAATACTGGAGGCCGAAAATTTTATTTACGATTGCAAGCAGCATTGGTACGCCCATCTGCATTGACTCAACATCCAACAAACCCATGCTCGAGCGTCCCTTTGGACATTATGTAAGGGTTCTTGTAGACATAGACCTTCTGAACGAATTACGGGACAAAATCCTAGTAGAAAGGGCAGGATACGCCTTCTTTGTGGATATCGAATATGAAAAACTCCCTGAGTTCTGTAATTTCTGCAAAAATATGGGTCACAACATTCACACCTGCAGAAGGAAACAAAACTCAGAGCAGTAACCCAACTCCAAAACCAAAGAGCATAGTAAAGAGCACAACAAACCTCACCAACCTCCACTTCAACTTCCAAAGGGCAAAACACCTGTAGTCGATACAACTCCACCGGATGCAGGACAAACTAGTGGGATCCAAAAAGTTCTGGAGATCAACCCAGCTGATCGTTCATTGATAGAAGATGTTAACCAAACCCCTCTGGCCGAGAAAAACGCACAAGCTACTACACACAAGTCCGACAGCAATACCTTTCAAATAGAGTTTCAAAACAACAACACTATTCTCATCCCCATCGCTGAAATTGAAAAGCCCTGCAAATAAATTCCTCACTGACGTATTTAGCGACATATTTAGCGACGTGGAGAAAACGTGGCTAATAAATTCTTGTTGCGACGTGAATACAACGTCGCCACCTATATTTTAATATTAATTTACTTTACAGTATTAAAGTGGTTGGGAGTCAGACATGGGTTTGTGTGAAAAACAGTTGCGACGTGAGTTGCACGTCGCTACATTAATTACATAAATTAATTCATCACACCCCATAACGTTCAAATGAGGGAATATTCAAAATTTTGAAAAATTTTGTGGTGACGTTATTGTCACGTCGCTACATTTATAATTCAAAATGGGGGGAAACATGATTTGACAGAGTGGCAGCGTAAGTGATCGTTGATTAATTAAATATTACCGTTTGCTTGTTGCGGCGTGTTTAGCACGTGGCAAATAGCGAGGTTTGATGCACGTCGCAACAATGTGTATTAATGCAACCAATTCACTTCACTTCCCCACACCTTCGTTTCAAATCCATTTTCGTTTCAGCAACTCTACCCCAAAACCAAAACCAGCAACCTTCCTCTCAATTTCATTTTCATTTCATCAACAATTTCGTTTCAGCAATATTTTTTTGACATCTTGGGTAATTAAGAGGTTGCATCAGTATTATGAGCTAATTTTATTCTTGATTCTGTTTTTTATTTTTTATTTTTTTTTGGTATAGATTTAGATTTGGAAGGAGGAGGAGAACAATTTCGTTTCAGCAATATTTTTTTGACATCAAAGGTAATTAAGAGGTTGCATCAGTATTATGAGCTAATTTTATTCTTGATTCTGTTTTTAATTTTTTATTTTATTTTTGGTATAGATTTAGATTTGAAGAAGGAGGAGGAGAGTAAATTGAAGAAGGAGGAGTAGATTGAAGAAGAGGTAAGTAAATAAAATAGATTTTTAATGTGATTTATAATGATTTTTGGTATAGATTTATAATGTGATTTTTTTTAGTAGATTTATTAAGATAATATGTATGTGTTTGTATAGATTTTTTAGTAGATTTATTAAGATAATATGTATGTGTTTGTATAGATTTTTTAGTAAATTTATTAAGATATGTATGTGTTTGTATAGATTTATAATGTGTTTTTATATATTGTAAAACTATTAGAAAAAAATTGATATATTAAAATTGTTATATCTTAAAAAATAAAATAGAATATAGTGAATAAAATAAAAACAAAAATTAAATATATTTTTTATTAATATTTTTAAAACTATTAGAAAAAATTGATATATTAAAACTATTATTAAAATTATTATATATTATTATTATTATTAAAACGTATTTTTTGTTTAATATTTTATAATATATAAAATAGATTATTATAAATATTAATATAATTTTAAAAAGAATATAATAGTTATATATATTATAAAGTTTTCATTTTTAAGAATATAATTTAGATATATATTATAAAGTTCTCACTTTAAAAAATAGATTATTATAACTTAAACAAATTTTATATATTCAAAACTAATATAATAGTTATATATCATTTTTAATTTTTAATTTTTTAATAGATTTATTAAGATAATATGTATGTGTTTGTATAGGTTTTTTAATAGATTTTTGTTTTTTTGTATAGATTTTAGTATATTTTAAAAAAATAGAATATGTATTATATTTATATATTTTAAAAAGAATTTTTATATATGTTATGTATATCATATATTTAATAAAAACATTTTTTATTTTTATTTTTTATTTTGTTCTTATATAATAGATTTAAAACTGAATTTGTATATATATGTTATAAAAACATAATATGTATGTGTTTGTATATTTCCAAATATAATAGTAATATTTCTTATTTCTTATTTTTTATTTTTATTATTATGTGTGTAACAAAAACATAATATGTTTATTTTTATTAAATAATATTTTCAATATATGTAGTTTAAAATGTGTAGTTAAAAAAAATAATTATTGTATGGTTAAAGATGTTCAATATAACGTGTGTAGTTAAAAATATTAGTAGTATTGTTATTAAATAATATTTTTAAGAATAGTAAATATTAACTAGTATACGTTTAAGAATAATATTATCGGTATTATCGATAATACTAACTCAAAATGACAATGATTGTATAAATGTGCAGTATAGAATATTATCGGTATTATCGTAGTTGGATGTACGATAGAACATTTCCAGGAAGAATGGGACTTAAACCCAATTTTATAGTAGGAGTTGAAGGGTTTATCAGTTGGGCGTTTGCTCAGGAATTATGTCGAAGCGAAGGAGGAGTTAGGTGTCCCTGTCTTAAATGTGAATGTAGACCAATAATTAGTGACCCACAGGAAATAACAGCTCATTTGCATAGAAGGGGTTTCATAGCAAATTATTGGGTTTGGACGTTTAACGGTGAAGAACTGCCTAGTAACGTACCAGAGACTAGCAACTCTCATGCTTCAAGTAGTCGGCCGCCTGTGGAATATGAGGAAAACTTTAATCTGATTGGTGACATGGTTGAGGATGCTTTTGGTGTGAACGTGACTTATGATGAGCCTGGAGATTTTGGTGGGGAAGAGATGCCGAATGAGGAAGCGCAGAAATTTTATCAGTTGTTGAATGAGATGAATACACCGTTGTTTGATGGATCGTCTGACTCAAAGTTATCAATGTGTGTGAGATTGTTGGCCGCCAAGGCAAATTGGAATGTTCCTGATAAGTGTTTGGAATTCTTCGTAAAGATGATGTTGGACTCAACTGCAATGAAAGACAACTTGCCTACAACATTTTATGAAGCAAAGAAGTTGGTGTCGAAGTTGGGCTTAAGAGTAAGAAAGATTGATTGTTGCATTAATGGCTGTATGTTGTTCTACGACAATGAGTTTGGTACTCAAGATGGGTTGTTGGAGGAATGTAAGTTTTGTATGAGTCCAAGATATAAAGTTCCAAGTAGAGCCGTTAACACTAATCAAGACCGTGTAGCAGTAAAGTCCATGTTTTATCTTCCGATAATACCAAGGTTAAAAAGAATGTTTGCTTCAATGCACAGTGCAAAGGCAAAACGAAAGATAATGAAAAGGCCAGACAAGACATGGAAAAATGGTGTAACAGAAGAGAGTTGGAGTTGAGGCCTCTACCGAATGGAAAGTTATTAAAACCCAAGGCTTGTTTCACTCTGACTTCCCAAGAAGCTAAAGCTGTTTGTCGATGGCTAAAAGATTTGAGAATGCCCGATGGCTATTCATCAAATTTATCAAGGTGTGCTGACCCTAACACTGGGAAGTTGCATGGAATGAAAAGTCACGATTGTCACATTTTCATGGAACAATTGTTACCAATTGCATTTGGCTCGCTACCCAAACATGTTCTTGATCCACTAACTGAAATTAGTCAGTTTTTTAGAGATATTTGTGCGTCATCTTTAAAAGTGGAAGACATCATGAAGTTGGACCAAAACATTGCAATCATTCTTTGTAAGTTGGAACAAGTATTTCCGCCTGGTTTCTTTGACTCCATGGAACATTTACCTGTGCATCTTGCATATGAAGCTTTTCTTGGTGGACCAGTTCAATATAGGTGGATGTATCCGTTTGAAAGGTTCATGGGTGATTCAAAGCGATCAGTGAAGAATAAAGCAAGAGTTGAAGGTTCTATATGTGCACATTACCTGCATCGAGAAACATCACATTTTTGCCGCTAAATGCGGATGTTGATCACTATATCTGGTGTGAGGTTATTAAAGAAAAAGGACCTAATGGTTGCTTTTTTGGTGCTGGAAATTTGGCGGCCAGCTATAGACGTGGTGACCGCAATCTGTTTCAAAGACTTCAGGATGGAGAGGGTGGATCGCGTCAACCAAATCTGACACAGGAACAAACTGAATTAGTAAGGCAATTGGCGAGACGCGAAAGTGAGGCCCAGATCGAGATGATGCGGAAGAAGCAGGCTGATATGGAGGAGCAGCATGCGCGACAGATGGAGGGCATTATGAAGAAGCAAGCTGAGATGGAGGAGCAGATGAGACGGTTTATGCAAGGAGGTGGAAATTACAGTAATGCTCCTCCTCAAGAGCCGGAGGATGACGGGGTGGCTGATGATTTTAATCCGGATAATTATTTTCCGGATGATGCCTCTTGAAAACATTTTGTATTTTATTTTTTTTTAATTTATTTTTATGTAAAATATTCTACATTTTAATTCATTAAAGTATTAGTTTTAAATTTTTAGTTTTAATTAATTGAATTTATTATATAATGTTTATTATATGAATTTATTTTATACAAATTTATTATATAAATTAGTTTTTATAGATTTTAATATATAAATTTTATTTTATAGGTTTTATTATATAAATTTTATTTTATAAATTTTATTATATAAATTTTATTATATATATTTTATTATATATATTTTATTATATATATTTTATTATATATTAATTAATTATAAAAAATATATAAAACAAAACAAATCTAGCGTGAATTAATTTTTTTAAAAAAAAAAGCATTTAATGTAGCGATGTGGTATACACGTCGCTACATTGGTCAACAAACACACTGTCCCACACCTGCCACGCCTGCTGTGTGTGCAGATAGATGTTCCCCATGCAACCATGTTGCGACGTGGGAGGCACGTCGCTACTTTCTGACGTGGTCTCCACGTCGCTACAAGTTGCCACTTTGACTCCTGCGACGTATTCACTCACGTCGCTACTTTTTTGTTGCCACGTGATATTCCATGTTGCGTTGTGCTGATCACGTCGCTGCAGAGGACTTTTTTTATAGTGTAGTAATTAAGTCTTGATTTTTTCTTGACATACGTATTTTAAACTAGTAGTATAAAGATTTAGTCAACCGGTTTTAGTGGCTTTAAACTCTTTGTAAAAATATTATAAAAAGTATATCTATTTTTGTCTAGGCTGGAATTGAACATATAGCCATCTACCGATCTCTGGTGTAGTGCAAATCTATTCAGATATGTGATATGTTTTTTATTCTTGCAATATGAGATTAAAATTATATTTTCCTTATATATATATATATATATATATATATATATATATATATATATATATATATATATATATATATATATATATATATATATATATATATATATATATATACACACACACATTAGTGTCGGAGTGTTCGTTTGTCCGCTTTTTATATTATACAAACGCGTGTATATTTTTGAGTTTTTTTTATCTACATCGATGAAAATTAATATTATTTAGACATAATTATTAGAATTAAAAGTTAAATGATAAATAGTATTCACTTTTAATATTCAGTGCGCATAAGTATGAATTAAAGGAGAAGCAAAGCAAAAGTGTGCTAGCGCGTGTATATCGTTTATGATGTTTTTCACATATATCACAATTATAGCAAATAACAAATGGAAGTAAGATGATAAATATTGACTTCAAATATGTTTTAGTAATTTATTATCAATGACTGAACAATCAACTCTAAAAAAAGTGTTTACAAAACCAATTTAACAATTCTCTCTCTCTCTCTCATGCATCAAGAAAGTTCTTGCCAAGTTTTTTAAAAAGAAAAAAAATCTATTTTTTGTTTTTGTAAATTATGGCATCTAAAGCCTCCATATCACCTTCTAGAAACCACCGTAATTTTTAATGCACATTTTGAGCAATCGAATTCTTAGTTACCTATTAATAAGTGCAAAAATGTACTTATTTTGTATATATGTTTTGTTGCACTTATCGATACTTTTTGTTAATACCGTTTGAATAATATCCTGTTTTGTGTATAAATACTTATACTTTGTGAATAGATGTATTTTCATATACTTTTATACTTTTTGATAGTTTTCTATTCATTTTGTAGGTATTGAGGCGTATTTGGAGCATGAGCAATAACGTGTCAAAGACACGGCTTCAAACACACGCTTTTGAGCAACGAATAAAGCTCAAAACCAAAGAATAATAAATCATCAATTTGGTTGATATGTTGTAATTTTTAGATGGGAAATTGAATAAGCTTTCCAACGCTTCAAACCGGACGCAAATCGGAGTTACGGTTCTCAAGTTACGTTATTTTTACTAAAAGCTATTTTTTCATGACAGCAGTGTGGGTGCGACGCGCGCTCCTGCGCGCGACGCGTGATGTACAGAACTGAAAATTGCATAAATAGGCGAAAATCAAATTTTTTTAGGTTATGTTTTGGGTATTTTTGAACCCCAACTCATCCTAGGTCATTTTTGGATAGATTTAGGTTGGAAACACCATTGGAGCTTGCAATCGAATGATCGGAGGTCGAATTTCTCATCCATCGGAGTTGACAAACCAAGAAATGTTTGGTTCCTCTTCTTCTCTTCTCTTTGTATTTCTCTTTTGGTGAGTTTGTATATTAATTACTCTAACCACATGGATGTTTGTTACTCTTTCTACTAGTTGTATAAAGTTTGCTTTACAAATCTTAATCGGTGTTTTTATGATCTTTTTGCTTAATCGCTTCGGATTTATGTTGTTATAGACATATGCTTCGTAAATCTTGATTAGAAGAACACCTGATAGCTTTTGATTCTAGACATAGGGTTGGGGTTAACATCCACATAATATCTAAGTTTCATGCCTCTGTGTTGTTCGATCGGTTGAGACATCGTCGAAAGAGCAATATGGTTGAAATCTCGTCGGTGTTTCAGAAATGGACATTGATGTGAGGGGTATGTGGTGATTCTGACGAGTATTGTAGATTGAGTGCGGCAGAGTGATAAATCTAAGTTTGTGAGGAGTAGTTTAGATTCAAACTAGATAAGTTATTCTCTATCAAGAATGTATTCTTTTTATGTTCATATGTTATATTTTTCCTGTTTACTTAAAACTCAATTAACCCAAACTCAAGAACTAAGAATCCGTCGAATGGCGATTCAATGACACTAATCTCTGTGGACACGATAATTTCCCGGATAAATACTTTCAAAACTTTTGTTGCTTGCTGCTTTACCGCTACAGCACCTATCAAAATTGGAAATTTTGGAAGTGCCAATTGATTTATCCAAGGGGACAATCGATTCTGGGGTCTTTTTTGCTTTGAAAATTTGATCCTACAATCGATTAATCAAGTTAAGCAATCAATTACTTGTTTGAATTTTGTCAAATTTTTAAACGTTGCACATAGGATAATCCATTTATCCAAGAGTGAAATCGAATGCTTCCTGAAGTATTTTAAAAAATCTGAATTATTATAATGCATGTATATTGCAATTGTCCATAAATCTTTTTACAAACCATTGCATTTAATCATGAACATTTTCCAAACGTTGCCACTCATCTAAGAGGCATCTTATGATGAATTTAAAGCAAGAATTCTAGATTTTTCATCCACCTCATTCATACAAATTTCATATACAGTTCAAACAATTTTCAAAATGTTCATATTTCATAAAACAATGAAACTTTGTGCATAAACTCTCATATCATTGAAAATGTTTCATTCAAATTTTTGAGCACTTAAAGATCATATATTATTGAATTGTATATTGAAAGAGCAGATTAATTGTCTATTGAAATTGAATCAAGAACAAATTCATATATCCAAATTTGTTCCAAGTATTATAGTTGATCACCAAGAGTTTGGTGACTTAGTTTGTAAAGAAAGTGTGTGTACTATCTATAAGTGTGTGTAAACAGAAATTCGTATATTTTCTGTTAGTGTTGTAAAAGGTTCTTTAATTTGGGGAGATTCAAAGTTCATCATAGTGATGGTGTTTGTGAAAAGATCCTTTGAATTGAGTTAATTCAAAGTCCACCATATTTTTGGTGTTTATGTTAGAATATTGTAAGAGATGTTTTGTTGTGAGGCTTGTACAACGATATAATATAGTGGAAAATTCTTGAAGGTGGGAAGGGACTTAGTGTACCCTTAAGTTGGAAAGAGAAATTGGGATAAATCTCTTGTGTTCATTTACTTTTCTGCATTTTTGTTCTAAGTTCTTCATCATATTTTCGAAAAAATAAACAGAAAAGAACATTTGCAAAATAACGAGAAATGTGTTTGGTGCTTGATGTTGTGATTCCTCCCAATTTCAAAGTGCCAGACTTTGAGAAATATAAGGCGCTCACGTGCCCAGGGAACCATTTGCGCCTGTACTATAGAAAAATGGCTGCTTACGCTCACGACCCGAAGTTGATGATCCACACGTTTCAAGACAGCCTGAGTGGAGCATCGCTAGATTGGTATATGCAACTAGAGAAAGTTCACATCCGAACATGGGATAATCTTGCTCACGCCTGCTTAAAACAATATAAATACAACCTGGACATGGCTCCTAACCGCATGCAACTACAAAACTTATCTCAAAAGAAGGAAGAATCCTTCAAAGAGTGTGCACAAAGATAGAGGGAAATTGCAGCACGAGTGCAACCACCACTTCTCGAGAAGGAGTTGGTGGACATGTTCATGAGTACTCTACTAGGCACCTACTATGAAAAAATGGTGGGAAATGTCTCCTCTGGCTTATCAGATTTGGTCGTGATTGGAGAACGGATCGAAACAGGTCTAAAAAATGGCAAGATACAAGGGGCATCGTCAAGTGCCTCTTTCAACTTGAAGAAACTTGTTCCTAACTTCACAACAAAGAGGGAAGGAGAAACTAATGCCTTAGCGTCACAACCAAGAGCACAACAACCATGGGTGATCCCACAAAATCAACAACAAAACAAATTTCAAAGGCCTCCAAAAAGATTCGATCCTCTCCCCCATTACACATAATTTATATTTAAGGATAAAAATTATTCAAAATGGACCATAACTAAAGACAAAAGAAACATTACATTTTTAAATATTAATCAAAATTATATTTAAGTTTACCAACTAAATTATAACATTTTTTTTTAGTGTCGCTGTAGTGAGGTGACACTTTTGTTTCATATTTATTTAAGAAAACATATTATAATATCATATTTAATTAAGATGCTAGAATTTTAAAAACTAGACTATCGACATGTGCGATGCACATGTCTATTAGAATTGAAAGCTACAATTTTTTTTTTATAGTTGATATTTAATTTATTAATAGCATATTAAATTATATTGTAAATCATTTACATTATACTTGCAATGATACTATCATTTTTTTAATGTGAAAGACAATAAATTAGAATAAATTTTAATATTATAATTTAAAGACTTAAATACACTTTTGGTCTCTTATTATGATTTTTCTAACTTTTTAGTCCCCTTTTAAAAAAAACCAGCTATGGGGCTGCCAAAAAAACACAGAATGTGATAAATAGAGACCAAATAGCTGGAGTTTTGTAAAGGGTGACTAAAAAGTTAGAAAAATCATAATAGGAAAACCAAAAGTGCATTTAAGTCTAATTTAAATTTTAAACATTTAGTTTTTTTGCCCTATAAGTACATCCATGATATAAAAGAGTGTCTTATATGATTCTAAATTTAGTTGCATTCTTATAAAGAAAAATAGAAATGTAATTTTATATATATATATATATATATATATATATATATATATATATATATATATATATATATATATAAAATATCGCACCGATCTAGTAGAGAATGGTAGTCTCCATATGCTTTTGCTTGATGAAATGTATTAATTTTATGAATATGTTGTGGAAAGATTCATCAACAGTTAGGAAGAATCTGATACCAGATTCTAAGGATAAAATTTTAGAAAATTCAACTTATATTTTTGAAATATTTTTGGCTTCTCTTAATGATGTTTCATTCAAGACAATTGAACATATGTACAAGATAAACTTTATGGGATCTACAAACATTTTCAAAGGGAATGCTCTTGAAATACCTCTTGCATATTTTGATTTTAAGTGTTTTATTAATATTTTGACATCAACTAAAGAGAATAAGTTATTTGGTAAAATTTAATGTGATCTCTTTAATATAATATGTTGATAATTTTAAAGCATGTCATTTGATAATTTTTAAAATTTTGGTTTGATAGATATTACTGGTCATATGGTCGATAAAGATAGTATTATAAAAAGAAAAAATGGCAGAAAGAGTAGGATTATGGATATTATCTTGAAAATTTTGAGTTTTTTTTATATTGTGAATAAATATTTCATTTTATTTATTATCATGTATTATAACCAAATATTATAAAATAAATTCATTCATCTATATTGTAGAAGCAATAGAGTTTATTGGACTTTGTGGGTGTGAATTTGTGTAATTGATGAAACAATTTTTGGAACATAAATCCTTATATAGTGTCATTATCTTACTTCAACTCTACAAGTTGAAGAAATAATTTGGTTAGAACTTAAAGTTAATTGATTTATTATTAATAATGAATATGAAATTTATATATAAATTAATATGGTAAGTGAAATATTTTAACTTTGACATTATGAAAATGTCTAACTCCTTTTTTGGAACAAATATGTTATTGCATGTTTACATACATACTCTCAATGAATATAGAATTTGGTAAGTATGTTTTATAATTCATGTGTCATTTATAATTCTTTATTTTATAGATGAATATTTGACAATGTAATTCAATAGATGAATGACCCAAATTTAAAATTAACTTAGGGTATTAGTCAAATGAATGGACCAACTGTAATTTTATTGGCCGGTGATTTACTTTAGACGCAAAAATTGACTATTGTTAGCGCATGAATAAAAAACAATTACTTCAATAGCTTCAATCAAATCTTCAATGGTTGATCCAGTCATTTTTTTATGTCTGAAGCAAATCATCAACCAATGGAATTATAGTTGTTCTAATTATTTGAATAAATCCATGAGTTAATTCAAAAACCGAGACATTCATCTTGTTGGAATATAATGTCAAATATTCATCTATCTATAAATTAAACAATTATAAATGACATGAAAATTATAAAACACATTCACCTCATCATATATTCATTAAGAGCATATATGTTAACGTTCAATAACACATTTGTTTCAAAAAAGAAATTAGACACTCTCATTGGGCCTAAATTAAAATATGAATTTCACTTAACACGTTAATTTATATATAAATTTAATATTCATTACTAATAATAAATCAACTAAGTTTAAGTTTAAACCATAATATTTCTTCAACTTGTATAGTTGAAGTATGATAATAATAATACTATGTGAGGATTCATGTTCCAAAATTTGTTACATAAATTCAACAAATTCACCTCATAAAGTGCATTGAACTCTATTGCTACTACAATATAGATGAATGAATTTAGGCAAAATACCCTTTTTGGTCCTTTACTTATACCCCAAGGTCCATTCTGGTCTCTTATCTTTAAAAAGTGTCAAAATGATACTTTAATTGTTCAAAAAGGACCACGTTAGTCCTTTCCGTCCAATTTTTGCTAACGGTGTTAACTTTTCCATGCTGGCATCAGACGTGGCTAAATTTTATTATTTAGTTTTTCTATATTTGTTTTTTTGGTGGCCAGGTCATTTTTGTATAATGAAAAATAATTTTTTATTTATTATAAATTAACATCCCAACAACCCTATATCCCTCAAATGTGTTGTATGTGGTTGTCACCGTTTTCCATCGCCGTGAACCTCAAGAACAACACATCATCACCACCAAAAACACCATCAACATCACCACGCCACAACCAACTCCACCACCAGAAGCTAGAAAGGAAACGAAATTGGAGAAAACAAAAAGGACAACTATGGATGAATTTTTGTATTGGTGAAAACAATGGAAGCCAATGGATGAGGAACCCTAAAACTAGAAAATAGTACAAATGAAGATGAAGTTGTTATTGTGTGTTAATTTTGAGTCAGGATCTGGATCTTGAAGGGAACTCCAATTGAAACCAAAAAGGGGTCATTTTTGTTCTTGCCGATTGGAAGAAGAAGAGGGTGATTGTTGTTGTTCTTGTGAATTTTCGCCCTTTTCCTTTACTTCTTCAGTGTTGTTGTTGTTGGATGATGCAAACAATGGAAGTGGGTGTGGTTTTCATGGAGGTTGGAAGGCGAGGGATATGGTGGAAAAGGGGAATTTATATCTGTGAGAAGGAATTGAGAGGGAGGGTATGGGATTGGTTAACCCTGACATGTTCATATAGCTACTGATACTGTAAAAGGGGAATTAGAATGGGAAAGAGAAACAAATACTAAGCGCTTCTATGGTATGGTCACCAAAATCACTGAGTAAATTATACACAATTCATTCTAATAAGTAAATTTGGTTTTTTATATTTATTCAATAAATAATATATTTTCTGTCCAAAATAATAATAATAATAATAATAATAATAATAATAATAATAATAATAATAATGATAATAATAATAATAATAATAATGATAATAATAATATTGATAATAATAATAATGATAGTAATAATATTGATAATAATAATAATAATAATATTAATAATAATAATAATAATAATATTGATGATAATAATAATAATAATAATAATAATAATAATAATATTGATAATAAAATTTAATGAAAGAATGAGCAATAATTCTGAAGTGGTGTAGTGGTTAATTGTTAATGCTTGCAACTTTAGATGGCATGAGTTCAAAACTTGGCAAAAGTAAAAATTTTGGAATGTTTTTTCAGAATTTTAATAAACATGAAGATAAGTGTGTGCCAACTCACGTGCCACGCATATATGACTCAGCGCCGCGTCAGATGCCAGCATGGAAAAGTTAACACCGTTAGCAAAAAATTGGACGCAAAGGACTAACGTGGTCCTTTTTGAACAATTAAAGTACCACTTTGACACTTTTTAAAAATAAGGGACCAGAATGGACCTTGGGGTATAAATAAAGGACCAAAAAGGGTATTTTGCCATGAATTTATTTCAAAACATTTTGATATAAAACATGATAATTAATAAAATGAAATAGTCATTCTAAATATAAAAAATATATTCCAAATCTACAACGGTAATATCCATAACCTTACTCTTTTTATCATTTTTGTGTTTGTTTCTTTAATATTATATGTCTCGACCATATAACCAATAACATCTATCAAATTAAAATTTTAAAAATTAATATATAATATAGTTTATAAGTATCAACATATTATATCATAGTTACTAGATTAAATCTCACCAAGTAATTTATCTGTTTTACATAATGTCAAAATATTCAGAAAACACATAAAATCAAAATGTGCAAGAGGTATTTGAGGAGCATTCACTTTGAAAATGTTTGTCGACCCCATAAAATTCAATTTTTTTACTTATGTTCAGTTGTCTTGAATTAAACATCATTAAGAGCAACAAATTTTTTTTCCAAAAACATAAGTTGAATTTTCTAAAATTTTATCCTTAAAATATGGTTTCAGATCCTTCCTAAGAGTTGCATGATTCTTTTTACACTATTCATAGATACAAGAAAAATAAACGTTATATATATATATATATATATATATATATATATATATATATATATATATAAATTTAATACCTTTTCATTAAGCAAAAGCATGAAAAGACATATTCTCTGATGGATCCGTGTGATCAAATACAAGACAATAGATGTATGACTCTAAACTTCCAGTTAAATTCAATCTTGCTATCGAAAATCTCAGGCACCAGAGTTATCCTACATGAGATACCTACAGGCACCATGAACCGTTTTCCCTCTTTTAAACCCTAATTTCGCACCACCAGATTTTCACCATGAATGTCCACGACCTCTTCCCCGAAGCCGCACCCATCTATGCTCAAGAACACCCTCCTGCTCCACCCGACACTAGCGCGAATTCCAATCAGATACGACACAAAAAAACTTTTGCTGAAGCCATTGGAAATGTCTGTGTTATTCCAACTAGTCAACTCCCTGTTCCATGTGTTAAAGGAGACAGTATATCCATCTTGATACCAGAAGAAAAATACCTTTTAGGTTTGGAAGCTTGCAAACATAATTTACATGGGAAAATCCTCTGGCCAAAAGGAACCACACCCATCACCGTACAGCAACTCAACAAGAGTTATGGAGCTCTCTACCAAAATGGGGGATAACGTCTCTTGGTAAGGGGTTTTATGAATTCTCTTTCTCTTGTCTGGAAGACGTTCGTCGGGTTAGATCAGCACCATCTTGGAATCTCAACCCAGGTATTCTCAAGTTATTCACTTGGACCAAAGATTTCGTTCCGACAAATATGAATCAGAGTTCGGCACAGGTCTGGGTTCGTATTCACGGCTTGGCACAGGAATACTGGAGGCCGAAAATTTTATTTACGATTGCAAGCAGCATTGGTACGCCCATCTGCATTGACTCAACATCCAACAAACCCATGCTCGAGCGTCCCTTTGGACATTATGTAAGGGTTCTTGTAGACATAGACCTTCTGAACGAATTACGGGACAAAATCCTAGTAGAAAGGGCAGGATACGCCTTCTTTGTGGATATCGAATATGAAAAACTCCCTGAGTTCTGTAATTTCTGCAAAAATATGGGTCACAACGTTCACACCTGCAGAAGGAAACAAAACTCAGAGCAGTAACCCAACTTCAAAACCAAAGAGCATAGTAAAGAGCACAACAAACCTCACCAACCTCCACTTCAACTTCCAAAGGGCAAAACACCTGTAGTCGATACAACTCCACCGGATGCAGGACAAACTAGTGGGATCCAAAAAGTTCTGGAGATCAACCCAGCTGATCGTTCATTGATAGAAGATGTTAACCAAACCCCTCTGGCCGAGAAAAACGCACAAGCTACTACACACAAGTCCGACAGCAATACCTTTCAAATAGAGTTTCAAAACAACAACACTATTCTCATCCCCATCGCTGAAATTGAAAACAACAGACTGGCAGAAGAAACAAACCAGGCTATCATTCTCAAACAGGCTGCTACTCTCAACCACTTGGACGACTCAAGCTCTGATTCTGAAATAGTTGTGGAAACACAGATGGATAAATTGAAAAGCCTTGCAAATAAATTCCTCACTGATTCTTGGGGAAATTTGGCTGAGCAGCTGGAAAAGATTGGCTCTTCGGAGGAGGACGACGGAAATTTTACTGAAGTGATTACTAAAGCCAGAAAGAAAAAGAGCAAAAGGAAAACAAAAATCAAAGAGATTTCAAGTACCAGACCCAAAGCTGGTTCCGAGAAAACCTCTCAATGAAGTGCCTTTTTTGGAACATTAGGGGCATCGCTAACTCCCCCTCAAAGTTAGCCCTTAAAAACATTCTTAAAATGCATAAGCCTGATTTCTGTTTTATTGCTCAACCATGGATGTCTCACACCCTTTTCCCCCCTTCTTTTTGGAATAGACTCAACATGAAACTTTTTGCTGTTAACAATAGAGACCCTCTTCTTCCTAACCTTTGGTGTATTTGCACCAACAACCTTGACCCTCAACTCCATAGCTCTTCTGACCAACATGTCGCCTTCACTATCACCCTCAGCAACAAGTCTTTTGGGATTGCTGCCGTCTACGCATCTACCTGTCACATTAGCCGTCGTACTCTTTGGAACAATCTATCTTTCCTTAACTCAAATTCTTTGCCTTGGTGCTGCATTGGGGATTTTAACTCCATCCTTGGTGCGCATGAGCATCGAGGCTCTTGTAGCCCCAACCGTATTCCTATCTCAGATTTCAAAAGCTGGGTCGATTACCACAACCTTCTGGATCTTCCTTACAAAGGTAACCTCTACACCTGGTATAATGGTAGAACCGGCAATGCATCCATTGAAAGGAAGCTGGACCGAGCTTTCTGCAACCAAGTTTGGCTCAATGATAGTTTTATTGTCTCCTCCACTGTTCTTCCCTGTCACCGCTCTGATCATCATCCTATCCTGACCGAAAGTTCCTTTTCTCAGATTCGGTTTAGATCTCATTTCAAATTCTACGGAATGTGGACTCTTCATAGTTCTTGTAAAGACATTATTGAATAGTGTTGGTCCACAAATATCGTCGGATGTCCTATGTGGATTTTGTCTAAAAAGCTCCAAATTCTCAAAGCCAAGCTAAAGAAGTGGAACTGGGATACGTTTGGAAACATACACCAAAGGGTTCATGATCAAAAGCACATCCTGAATTGCATTCAGGATCAGATAAATTCCCTTGGCCCCTCTTTGTTGCTTCGTGATCAAGAGAGGGCTGCTCAACTTGAGTTGGAAAACTCTTTAAATCAAGAGGAGTTCTTTTGGGCTGAAAAAGCTAATATGGAATGGCAAAAAGAGGGAGACCGTAACACGACTTTTTTCCACAGAATCGCCAAGATGAAATCCTCGAAAAATGCTATCTCTCTTCTGATGGACGGAGACAAGACTGTTACTGATAAAGAGGCAATGGCTAACCTGGCTGTTTCTCATTTTACTAGCCTTTTCTGTTTTGTAGGTACACAGCAGAACCTTAATTGTGTTGGTGAGGTGATTCCAAATCTGGTTTCTGAAGATATGAATAACATCCTAACAGTCCTGCCTTCCCATGAGGAAATTAGAAGTGCTGTTTTCGGTCTGAACAAGAATAGTGCGCCGGGGCCAGACGGCTTTGGAGGGCTTTTCTACCAAACCTACTGGAATATCATAAAAGATGACGTTTGTGCAGCGGTTCTTCAATTCTTTCAATATGGCGAATTCATCCCTAACTTCAATGTCAGCAAGATCATCCTCATTCCTAAATCTCCGGATGCGCAATCTATGAACATGTATAGACCGATTGTGCTCTCTAATTTCAACGCAAAGATCATTTCCAAAATCATCGCATCCAGGCTTGCCTCTTTGCTGCCTTCGCTGATATCAAAAGAGCAATGTGGTTTTATTCCGAGTAGAAACATCAAAGACGATATTTGTATTGCTTCGGAAGCCATCAATGTTTTAGACAAAAAAGTACTTTTGGAAACGTTGCCATGAAAGTGGACATCTCAAAAGCTTTTGACACTATCAACTGGGAGTTTATTTTGCAGGTCCTCCGTTGTTTCGGCTTCAACTCGGTTTTCTGCAATTGGATAAAGGCTATCTTGCAATCAGCCCGCCTTTCCATCTGTTTTAATGGGGAGCTCCACGGTTTTTTCAAATGTAACCGCGGCGTTCGTCAAGGGGATCCGCTCTCGCCTATTCTCTTTGTCTTGGCTCAAGAATTTTTGAGCAGACTAATCACAAGTCATGTTTCCAAGGGCTCTATTAGTCGTATCAGCGCCTCCAAATCCAACTGGGTTCCGTCTCACAGCATGTATGCCGATGATATCATGATTTTCTGCTCCGGTCGCCGATCCAACATAATCTGCCTGAAAGACATCTTCAATACTTATGCTGCGGCTGCTGGACAGTTTGTTAACTTGGATAAATCTTTTATTTTCATGGGAGGCATGATCAATAGTGCTAAGGCCATTCTCATTGAGGACACGGGTTTTAAATTGGGGACTCTGCCTTTCTTCCATCTTGGAGCCCCCTTGTTTAAAGGTAGAGTTAAAAGCTGTCACATCGCTCCAATCATTGATAAAATCTCAGCCAGACTTGCTAGTTGGAAGGGCAACTGTCTCTCTATGGCTGGCAGGCTTGTTTTGGTGAATCCTATTATACACAGCATGATCCTTTACACTATTTCCATCTATAATTGGCCCTCGACAGTTATCAAATCGTTGGAAAAAGTTTATAGAAACTTCCTCTGGTCTGGCTGCACCTCTACCAGAAAAATGTGTGTTGTCTCGTGGAAGAAGTCTTGTCAACCGCTTTTGAATGGTGGCCTGGGATTACGCTCCTTTCGCTGTCTGAACGAAGCCACTAACATGAAGATGATGTTCGACATCCTCAACAGTAAGGATGATTGGGCTGTTCTGATTAGGAAAAGGGTAATCAAATCTCATGGGTGCATAACGTATCACGTTTTTTCCTCCATATGGACCAGTGTCAAAGCTGAACACATGAATATTATGAACAATTCTTGCTGGAATCTTGGCTCGGGTAACTTGGTATCTTTCTGGATGGACTCTTGGTGCGGTATTCCTCTCATTGAAGATACCTCCATGGATGTATTGCGTAATAAAGGTATTAACCCCCAGATTAAAGTTTCTGATCTCTCTTCAAATGGCCAGTGGAGTATTCCCTCCAACTGGTTTTCTTGGTTTCCTTTTCTTGCTGCTCGGCTGCTCTTCATCTCTGCTCCTAATAACGCTCACGACGACTTAATGGGTTGGAAGCATAGCAATTCTGGTCTCCTTGATTTGAAAGAGGCTTACGGCTTTAAATCGACTCTCCTCGCGGCTGCCCCTTGGTGTAAGGTGATATGGCATAGCAACATCCCTCCGAGCCGGTCCATCCTAGTATGGCGCATGATTCATGGCAAAATTCCCACAGACGACTTCTTCATTGAACGTGGTTTTTCGATTACCTCTATGTGCCCGCTCTGCCGTAACCACACTGATTCTTTATCCCATCTTCTCTTTGGCTGCGCTTTCTCCAAGTATCTTTGGAATTGGTTGATGAGAAAATTCCACATCACTGCTCCGCCTCTTTCCATCATTGAATGGCTGAAGATAAGCACTCTAAACAAATCCCCTCAGGTTGCCCTCATTCATAGTGCAGCAGTTGTGAATCTGCTGAGCATTATTTGGCAGTCCCGTAATGCGGCTAGACACAACAACATTAAACCCAACTCTCATCATGCCACTGATTGGATCTTGAAACAAGTCCAGTTATCCGGCAACTCTTCGAAAAAAGCTTCCAATATCAACATGATGGATTTCACTCTTATAAAGGAATTTAAAGTCAACATTATCCCTCCAAAAGCTCCCTCCATAATTGAAGTGCTGTGGACTCCTCCGTCGGTTGGATGGATTAAGTGCAATTGCGATGGGGCCTTCTTACATGATTCTTCTAATGCTGGCGGTGCTGGTTTATTTCGCAATTATAGAAGAGATTTCATCCTTGCTTTCGCGGAAAATATTCGGTGCAACTCTTCGGTTCACGCGGAATTTGGTGCGGTTGTTAGAGCCATGGAAATAGCCATAGATAGGGGTTGGCAAAAGCTTTGGGTTGAAACCGATTCCTCCCTGGTAGTCAAAGCTTTCTCCAACCACAGACTTGTCCCTTTCACTCTTAGGACCCGTTGGTCTTTTTGCTTACAGCATGCTAACTTTACGAATGTATTTATCTCTCACATCTATAAGGAAGGTAACTCCTGTGCTGATTTTTTGGCTAACTTAGCGCTCGGCATTGGTTCTACCATTATTTTAGATTCCATCCCGTTGGGGATTAGGAATGATTTTGTAAAGAATAGGTTAGGTATACCTTTCTTTAGGTTTGCGTAATTTGGGGCTAACTGGTTCCCCGCTTTGTTCTGTTTCTTTTTAATATATATCATCATCTTATTTAAAAAAAAAAAATACCTACAAACAACACCAACATAAAAAAAATAACTTTAAACATGTAAAATAAAAATATACAATAATGTATAATATGAATAAATTTTTAATATTGTTAGTCGTTTTGACAAATTTAAATACTCTAATATAAATTTGATTGCTAAAATTACTTGGAGTGATGTTAAAAAAAATAGTGATAATGAATAATGTTTTTATATAGTCTTTTCATTTCAAATTTCTAATAACATTTGCATAGGAATAATTGCATATCAATAGAAGAAAAGGAAAAAATTATGATAAATAAAGCCAAATATTATTAGTATGAGTAAATTATTTTTATATTATAATTAAAGCATTGAAACATTATTATTAGAAAGTCTAAAAAATATATTTAATTCAATTTTTTATTATAAACAAACTTACAAATTATTAGTGTAGAACATTATTTTAAATAAAAGAATCACGAGAAATAAAACCAAATATTATTAAAGCATGAGTAAACTATTTATTATAAATAAAAACATACAAAATTTTAAAAAGAGATTTTTCAATTCAATGAAATTTTTATTATAAATAAGTCATACAAATTTAAGAAATTATATTTATAAATAAATCATATAAATTGGAGAGTTACAAAATCTTGTTAATGTATATTTATTTTATTATAATGAGCGGTTTTTTAATGTCAGTACATAATATCAAATCAATTGAAATAAAAAAAATTCATTTATCTATCTACTTAATCTAAATTTAAGATTGTTATGATAAAAATTTAAACACAATCCTAACCCTAATGCTGATGTGAAATTATCTTAGAATTTTCAATTTTTATATACTACCCTATTTTTTAACAATATTATTAAACAATTTTTTAGCAATATTATTAAACATTATACCACTCTTAGAAATTTCATATCATTTCATTAATAATAGTTATTGATATTTATTATTTGAGTCAGAAAGTAATAGTTACTTTCTCAATTATTATTATTATTATTATTATTATTATTATTATTATTATTATTATTATTATTATTATTATTATTATTATTATTATAATAGTATACATAAAATTATTAAAAATTATTGATATTTAGTTTTTGATATTTATTTATTATTGATATTTAGTTATTTATTTATTTTATATTAGACATTTTTTTACATTAAAACATTGACAATTTCAAAACTCAAAAAAATAGTTTTCCATTTTTTAATAAATATATAAATATTTATACTCATAAAATCAGAAATAAAACAAAACATAATTTAACATTTTAATATTATAATTATTATTATTTTTATTATTTCTAATAAATAGTTTTCCATTTTTTTAATAAATTAAGAAAAATACATACTCATATAAATAAAAATGAAAATAAAATATAAACTTAAAATTTTGAAATTTTAATATTATTATTATAATTTTTGTTAGACAATTTATTTTTACATTAAGACATTGAAAAAATCAAAATAGTTTTCCATTTTTTAATAAATTAATAAAAAAATACATACTCATAGAAATAGAAATATAACTTCAAAATTTTCAATAAATTCTAATAAAAATATGTAGTCATAAAAATATAAATAAAAATAAAATTAACTCCAAAATTAAGTAGTTCAAATTCTAATGCACTTTCTAATTTACTTTAAAATATACATTACATTAGACTATAAATAGATAACTAAGTTTTAATTACATTTTATATAAAAAATTTAAAATTCTAAAAACATCATAATGTAACAGTTACGCTTTCAATAATTTTAGTGCATTAAATTTTAAAATACACAATTAATTCTAAGGCATTAAAGGTTTAAAAACATAAAAAATAACTGTTATTTATATTAATTCTCATATTTATATTAATTAATATATTATAACTCCCATATATATTAATTTTTATTTATATTAATATTTTTGAATATAAAATTTTGAAATTTTAATATTATTATTATTGTTGTTAGACAATTTTTTACATTTAAAATATTGATATATTCAAAACTCAATAAAATAGTTTTCCATTTTTTAATAAATATATAAAAATATATACTCATAGAAATATAAATAAAAATATAATATAAGTTTAAAACTTTAATATTATTATTGTTTATGTTAGACAATTTTTTATATTAAAACATTGACAACAAATGATAATAAATAAAATGAAATAGTTATTTTTAATAAAAAAACATACTCAAAATCTTGATATCCATAACCTTGTTCTTTTTGTCAATCCCATAAAATTCAGCTTTATACTTATATTCAATTGTCTTGAATAAATTTTTTTTTCTTCGATTCCATAAAATTCAGTTTTATACTTATGTTTAGTTTTCTTGAATAAAATATTGTTAAGAACAATCACAAAATTTTCAAAATAATAAGTTCAATCTTCTAAAAAAATTCTTTAAAACTTAGTATCATATTCTTCCTATGAGTTGCATGAATTTTTGGGATATATATATATATATATATATATATATATATATATATATATATATATATATATATATATATATATATATATATATATAAAAATAAAATTTTAAAGCATATACACTCATAAAATTAATACCTTTTCATCAAATAAAAATATGCAGAGACTTCCATTCATTGTCAAGATCATACCAATGCAATTAGATACAACTCATATTTATATGACTCTAACCTTTAAGTTAAATTCAATCTTGCAAAATCTCAAACATCAGAGTTATCACGCAAGAGATACCTATAAACAAAAACAACAAAGAATAATTTTAAACTTGTAAAATAAAAATACACAATGATGTATAATATAAAGGGTTTTAACAAATTTAAATACTTTAATACTAATTCAATTACCAAAACTACAGGTTGGAATGATAACACAAAAATAATGATAATGAATGATGTATTTATATAGGTAGTATTTTCATTTCAAATTTCTTGCATAGAAATAATTGCAAATTAATAGGAATAAAGAAAACATTTATGATAAATAAAGCCAAATATTATTGGTGCATGAGTAAGTTATTATGATAATTAAAGTATAAAAATTTAAAATAAAAAAATATTTTGAATGCAATTTTTTTTTATCATAAACAACGCATACTAATTATTAATGAATAAACATTATTTTAAATATACAAAAAATTCATGAAAATTAAAATAAAATTAAAAATAAATAAATTTTATAACTAAATAATACAAATTGGACAGTCATAAAATCCTATTAGTACATTCTAATTTTACTTTAATAGGCCTTTTTTTATTTGATACAGAGATTTTTAAATAAACAATGGGCCTTTTTTAAATAGTAAGTTACTATTATAATTAAAATATAGAAATTTTAAAAATATTTTTTTAACTCAAAATTTTTATTATAAACAAAGCATAGAAATTATTAGTGCAGGAAACATTAGTCTAAATAAAGAAAAATCATGAGAAAGAAAAACCAAATATTATTAATGCATGAGTAAAGTATATTTTATAAATAAAACATACAAAATTTAAAAATGAGTTTTTTTTAATGCAAATAATTTTTATTATAAATAAATCAAACAAATTAAACAAAACATATTTTATAAATAAATCATACAAACGGTAGAGTTACAAAATTTTATTAGTGCATGTTTATTTTATTTTAATCTGCCTTTTTAATGTCAAAATATTGTGATAGCTGGTTGATGTCAGGGGTGGGAATAGGCTGGGCCGAGCTAGGCTTTGCCAAGCCTGAGCCAGACCTGCTAAATATTTCAAAGCCTAAGTCTGGCATGTTGCCTATCATAGGCTTAATTTTAAGCCTAAGCCTGGCCTTTTCGAATGACTGTTTGGCCTATTAGCCTATATAAAAACCTGTTTTATTTGAACATTTGTGAATAAGAAATTTAACTAATGTTTAAATAGACTAGCAAATTACAAGATCAACGAGACTAAATGCTTATTTCATTGACTTATTCAAATTTACCTATTAACATAAGCTATGTGATACTATTTCTTTGAGAGAACTTATGAAAACGACTTATGACATTGTTCATAATTTTTTTTCAACTTATTTGCACAAGTTCTTCTAGATAAATAAACTTATTTTTTTAATTTTAATTCAAAGTACAAATAAAATATAATAATAATATTAAACTTATTCATATTTATTTAAAGATGCTGGCCTGATAGGCTTAAAAGGCTTTTTTCATAGCCTGAGGCCTAGCCTTTTTAATCAAATAGGCTTATAAAAAAGCCTAGGCCTTTTCTATTTATAAAAAAATCCTGGCCTAACATGGGCCTGTGTAAGTTAGGCCGTAGGCTCCTGTTAGTTGGCCTGACCTATTCCCACCCCTATTGATGTGAGACTTTTGGGAGAGTAATGATCAAGTTCTAAAACAGTACTAGTACTAACTCTAAAAGATTATAAAGTTGAAGAAAAGAAAAAAATTTGATAAATAAATATATGTAACTTTATACAGTTCTCGTCATATTAAATCTTTTATGTTAATTTAAGAATAAATATATTTTATAGTTAAATTTAACCTTTATATATATATATATATATATATATATATATATATATATATATATATATATATATATATATATATATATATATATATATATATATATATATATATATATATATGACGACTCAAGTGAGAACACTTGGTATATATATATATATATATATATATATATATATATATATATATATATATATATATATATATATATATATATATATATATATATATATATATATATATATGACGACTCAAGTGAGAACACTTGGTGTATATATATATATATATATATATATATATATATATATATATATATATATATATATATATATATATATATATATATATATATATATATATATATATATATATATATATATATATATATATAGGAATATTGGGACGACTCAAGTAAGAACACTTGGTTATTATGATAAATGAAAACAATGAATCGTGACCATTAACTTTTGATTTTGTTGATTTTAGTGAACTGTATTGGTTTTCCTTTCTATTATCCTTAATATTTATTTTAAATCAACGTACAAAGAGAAACCAATCCAGTCCATTAAAATCAACAAATCAAAATTTAATGGTCGTGATTCATTTTCTCATTTCTCATAATAACCAAGTATTATCACTCGAGTTGTCTTTTATATATATATATATATATATATATATATATATATATATATATATATATATATATATATATATATATATATATATATATATATATATATATATATATATATATATATATATATATATATATATATATATATATATATATATATATATATATATATATATATATATATATATATATCAGGCAAAACAACTATGCAGGTACTTTAATTTAAAGAAATCTTACATTTAATTTAATAGTAATAATAAAATATTTTATGCCTAAAAATTAAATTAAATAGTAATAAAATACTGTATGCCTAAAAATTAAATAATAAATAATAATAAAAGTTAACAATATGCATACGAAAATATCACTGGTATTGGGAGTAATGGAATACTTTTCATATATATCTACTTTAATATATAAAAATCGATTACCATCGATTACCACCAAATTTCCTTAATTACCCTAATCACAATCAATTTAAGATGGTTTTACATACCTGAGAGTAATTACACAACTAACAATAATTACATTCCAACAACTAATTTAATGCAAATCTTTTTTATTGGAATATGAAAATGCAAATCTTTTTTATTGGAATATGAAAAAGATGCACTACGTCCTATGGAATATGTATTCACGCTGCAGTCATTTCAATACCTAAGCTTTGGAAAGTTCACTGCTTTTGAACTACAGTCCCTTCAAATTCTTTCTCTCCATCTATAAATTTATTCTCTTCAACAAAATTGTATATCATTCTCTTCAACAGTTCCTTCCAATATTCTAAGCATTGAAAATATTACGAATTTGAACCACAACCCTTTCCAATTCCTTTCCTCCATCTTTAAATTCATTCTCTTAATCAAATATATCTGACTCTTTTTTATATCAAACAAAAGGTTTCTTTTCATCTTCCTTTACCTCATTATTTTTTCATCTCTACCTTTTTTTAATCAATAATATGTTTTTCTTTTATTTTATTGATATTTCATAATAATGAATTCTTGGTATTTTATTTTTCAGAAGTTGCTCAGTCTACATCAACTGCCGCCGTCTACAACTGTCGCTCATTCCTTCTGCCGCTCAGATCCGCAGGTCTAACATTGTCGCCGTTTAAAGTCGCCATTGAATGTTTCTGTTTTTCCCCTTTTCATTTTTTTTATTACTGATTCAAGCTTTAAATTTTTGGTTTTGATTTTATAAAAAAATGAGAATGTAACCGTGATGATTGGTTTTTGATTTTGCAGAAATTTAAATTTTCATTTTGTTATTTTGGGATGAGGAAGGAAGCTTTGGGAGTTTTTAAGGAAAAACAAATAAATCAGCGTAAGAGAAAGCAAATAAACACCATTTTTTCGATATTCTTTTTGGTATAAAAGATTAGAAGCAAAAACTCTGCCTGTGTTGCTGTGTAATGATAGAAGAAGTGTACTTTAACCATCTAAGTGCATATAATCAGACACACTATAATCTAAAATGGCACCAATACTACTTTTTTTCTTCATTAATTTAATTTTCTTATTGTATAATTACATTTTATAAAAGATCTTCATTATTTTCACTCTTTTAACCTATCAATTTTTTATTATTGTTTTTATACAGGTATTAATATACAGTAATATACAGGTGGAATGGAAGATTTTGAAGGAAGAGGAATTATTTGTTTTCACATAAATGAGAGCATGTCATTAGTTCATACTTTTTTATTAAGATATTATTTCTGATTATTTTAAGTGATTTTTAATAGAGATTTCTTAAAAACATAAATAAATAAAAGAATGATGTTTCGTGAAAATATGTATTGTTATTTATTCTTATACTTTTTGTTTATTTTTATAATATAAATGCACTTTCATGTGATTAATATATATATTAATAATAACTAATATTGTGAGATTATGTAATTATCACAACATTAATTTTCTTAATTCAAATTGATTTGAATTTTGAAATATTTTTAATATTTTATTTAACATGTTTTTTCCGAAACAAATAATATATTATATTTATTAGGCGTGCATATCTTATCAAGTTCCCAAAAAAAACTTTTCATTTGCAAATTTTACATTGGTAAGCGATTCCTTACCCCAGAATTCAAAATGAATTGTAATTATTGATTAATAGTATTTAATTTTGGAGTTTTTAAAATTGATACATATATTTAAGGGACGATAGTAGTGGCGTGTCTTCCTAAGTAGCATAATTGGCATGTTTTTACTATCTAATATTTTAAAGGTTGTAAATACCATTGAATTTTTTTATAAACTATTAATTATTATGATTTTTTTTAATAATCATTACCATTTTTGATTTTTTTTTAAATATTAATAAAATACAAAAATAATAAACAAATAACTTATAAAATGAAAATTGATAATAATAAATCATTTAAATAGAGTAGTCATTGTATTTGTTTTCGTAACTAGCATAATTGACATATTCTCACTATCTAATATTTTAAGTGATGTAAATAGCATTGAATTTTTTTTATAAACTGTTAATTATTATGATTTTTTTTAGTAATCATTATCATTTTTGTGTGATAAATGTATTAATGTTGAAATAGTTTATTTTAACCCTTTCTACTAAAAATAATTATGCTTCTATAAAAATAATTTAATCGCTAAAGTATAATAGTAGATGGAAAATCATATATTCTATTCAATAAAAAAAAGTCATATAGTATAATATTTTTATATGATAACTGATCGTACCTGATCAGAAGAGTCGTCAAGGCCTGCTCGGATGATGGTCTTCGTGAAGTGAAGGGGGGGTGTACCTGCAAGGTACTCCGATGCCAAAGTGAGTAGAGGAGCAAAGGAGATCAAGTACAAGATAAGGTTAGAAGTGAATTGAATACCTGACCCTCTAGTGAAAGAGGGTATTTATAGCCCCCAGCGTTGGGCCATGATCTCGCTACTGGGTTGGATTTCCAAGCCCAATTAGGAGACTGCCAGGTTCCCTGAGCGGAAATATCGGAGGTGCGTGAATGCCCTCTGTCCTGGTTAACCGCTCCGAAGTTTAGGGGAGACGCGGTCTTTTAGGGGCCACGTTGGCTCCGTAATATTCAGAGGGTCGGATGTGAAGGAGCCTTACGAGGAACAAGGTCCTCGGCGGGGAGGGTGCTCGTAGGAAACCCTTATGCCGAGCATCGGTCAACTCGTGGAGAGCGTGAGGCCGAGCATGAAGGGGACGAGCATGAAGCGTCGTTGATCAGCAGCTTAGGGTGGATTGGGCCTCCAAGGCTGAATGGACCGAAAGTGGATTGGGCCAAGTCTTGGCTCAGTCCAGAACAATAACTATTGTTAATTAATTGTCCATTATCTACTTAATATAAATGTAAGGTTGTGATGATAACAACCCTAGCATTTGCTTATGTGTCATCTTCACATAACAAATTAATTTTAACATTAACTCAAATTCTTCTAAATTACTCATGTAATGATAATAATAATATTTTATTATTTAATATTTTGTAACTCTAAAATATATTTGTAACTCTCAAGTATATTCCAATTATAAAGTATAAAAATATTAGATAAAAAAAAACACACACACACACACACACACATATATATATATATATATATATATATATATATATATATATATATATATATATATATATATATATATATATATATATATATATATATATATATATAAATTAATTTTTACATTAACTCAAATTCTTCTAAATTACTCATGTAATGATAATAATAATATTTTATTATTTAATATTTTGTAACTCTAAAATATATTTGTAACTCTCAAGTATATTCCAATTATAAAGTATAAAAATATTAGATAAAAAACATATATATATATATATATATATATATATATATATATATATATATATATATATATATATATATATATATATATATATATATATATATATATATATCATGCTCACAAAATTTTACCAATAATAAAATTATTTACTACTTTTTAAATATTTTTACATAAATTTTGAATTACTTAATTTTTCAAAAAAATAAATACAAATCACAAATATAAAATTTATTTAATAACTAATTATGATAAATATAATTTTTCACTTAGTTTATAAACATCATAAGAAGATTTTATCTCTATTTTATTTAGGGGTGATCAAAACCAAACCAACCCAATAGAAAACCGCAAACCAAACCAAACCAAACCGAAACCGCAAAAAACCGCATTTGGTTCGGATTAGTTTGAGTCATCTTTTAACAAAACCGCATGGTTCGGTTTGGTTTGCGGTTTGTAATTTATAAACCGAACCAAACCGAATCAAACCGCACTATGTTACAACCTAACTTTTACTTAACTCACATTCAACCCAAACTTAAATTTATAATACCTTAACCTTATGATTACGAACAATTTTCTCATCCTTACACATGATTTTAGTCCCGATCTTCTCAAATCTCTAATAGCATTATCGCGTCTTCTTTGCCACATACATCTTCCCTATTTTTCTATAATCTCTACTCTCTTATATTCTTTCTTTTTCACCTTCTCATTTTTAGGCAAATGTTCCCTATTTCAGTTTCATTTTTATCGCACATCTTCTTCTCTAATCTCTCAACTCTTTTGTTTTTTCTTTTTCACCTTCACTAATCTCTAGTATCTTCTATTTTTTTTGTTTCATTCTAATAATTTTTATATTGTTTTATACTATTATTTTATGTTTATTATTCCACTTTTGTCTAATTTAATTTTTACATATTAAATAGAAAGTTATTGTCAAAATATGACGAATTTTATTGTTATTTAATAGTGTATGAATGTCTAAATACAAAGTTATGTTATCATCTATATGTATATGAATGGTTCAATAAAATATTTCTAAAAAACCGAACCAACCGCACCGAACCAAACCGCATTAGGTTGGTTTGGTTTGGTTCGGATTTTTTTTAAAAGTCAACCGAACCAAACCAAACCGCACGATTTTTTCTTTTGCGGTTCGGATGATTTTTTTCGTCAAAACCGCCCAAACCGCACCGCGATCACCCCTAATTTTATTTAGTGACTAAGTCATATATTTAAATTTATATAATTTTAATTTTAATTATGAAATATAACAAAATTATTTTTTATTTATTTAAGTTAGTACAATAGTTTTTAAAATTCAAATTAAAAAAAAATTGAAAATAAATTTATCAAATAAATTTTTTCTGTATCATAATAGATAATAAATAAATACTAATAAATATATTTATTATTATTATTTTTATGTATCATAACTTAGTTATAAATAATAATAATAATAATAATAATAATAATAATAATAATAATATTCATAATCATATTTTTATTCCAATTTCATCTAATTCCAAATATAAAGTTAATAAATAAAACTTAGAAATGTATTTACATTCCATTCCAATTATTAAGGGTATCTAATAAAATAAAAATAGAACATATAAAAAATTAAAATTAATATATATATTTTTGGAATATTTTTTTCCTATTTATAAATGTATAGTGAATTAATTTTAAGTTTTTCAAAATATAAATAATGGACATTTAACATCATATAGTTACAGAATTTATTTCCCATCATTATATAATTATTCTTTAAATGTTAAAATTTGCATTTTATTATTATGAAATTAATTTTCTTAATAAATATTCAAAAAAAAAATTCTATCCATTTCATTTTCATGAATAAATTAATTAACGTTACTCTTTGAATAGTCAATAAATTAATTAACGCTACTCTTTGCATAGTCAAAAATAACGTCATAAAATTAATTTTCTTAATGATAATTATGAAAAGTTAATTGATAGAATTATTATAAATTGATAGGCACAAATAAAAATCAACAATAGACTCTCTCTTTCTCTCTTTAAACCGATGTTATAGCCATTCTCATGCAAATACCAATAAAACTCAACAACAATCTCTCTTTTTAAATCACTGTTAGATGCATTATGCATTATCACACAAAGTACTACATGATGTGTCTAGGAATTACAATTTAGAAGATAAGGTAATTTAATTTGATTTATTGCTTTCTATCTTATTGCACTCTTGAAATCCAAATTCTCCTCACAAATTCCATTAATTCATGTTGATTTTATTTTTTATTGATCAACTTATTTTTCTATGATTTGT